>NC_086108.1:102218263-102828472 GCF_963921235.1 Mobula hypostoma
CATGCTGAGATAAACCAAACCTTTCAAGAATTTTATACCTCTTTATATCACTCTGATTTTCCTCATGATTCTAATTTCATGCATGATTTTTTAAGTAAATTGAGTTTTCCGAAACTATCACCCAAAGATTGCCTATCATTAGAAACTTCCATTTCAGAGGAAGAAATAATAACTGCAATCTCATCATTGAATTCCGGTAAAGCACCCGGTCCGGATAGGTTTACAGTGGAATTTTTAAAATTTTTTTCCTCCATTCTTTCTTCCAAGTTGTCTAGAATATTCAAGGAAGCAATCAGTTTAGGTAAATTACCACAATCGTTTTATGAAGCCTCTATTTCCTTAATTCTTAAAAAGAATAAAGATCCTACTGATTGTGCATCATACAGACCGATATCTCTTCTGAATGTAGACTCTAAAATTTTTTCAAAAATTCTAGCAACTAGACTGGAGAAGGTGTTACCTCAAATTATTTCCATGGATCAAACCGGATTTATTAAAAATCGCTATTCATTCTTTAATATTAGGAGGTTAATGAATATTGTTTACACCCCCTCATTTACTACCCCGGAATGTATTATCTCATTAGATGCTGAGAAAGTCTTTGACAGAGTTGAATGGCCTTATTTATTTAATGTTCTTGAGAAATTTAATTTTAATTTGACATTTATATCTTGGATTAAATTGTTATATTACTCCCCGGTAGCCTCAGTTTGTACAAATAATTATAGATCTCCTTTTTTTCGTCTTTTTCGTGGTACTAGGCAAGGTTGCCCTCTTAGTCCTTTACTATTTAATATTGCTCTTGAACCTTTAGCAATTGCTATTCGTGACTCGCCAAATATTGTTGGTATTACCCGTGGAAACGAAATACATAAATTATCATTATATGCAGATGATTTGTTGTTATACATCTCTAACCCGGAGAAGTCAATTCCTGCTATCCTAGATCTGTTAGCTCAATTTAGTAACTTCTCTGGTTACAAATTGAATCTTAGTAAGAGTGAATTATTCCCTTTAAATAAGCATGTACCTATTTATGGACGTTTACCATTTAAATTGGTTACTGATTCATTTATATATTTAGGGATAACAATTACGAAAAAATATAAAGATTTATTTAAAGCTAATTTTTTACCTTTAATTGATCAGATTAAACTTTTATTTACCAAATGGTCCCCTATCTCTTTGTCTTTGATTGGTCGGATTAATGCTATTAAGATGATCATTTTGCCCAAATTTTTGTATATACTCCAATCGGTTCCAATTTTTATCCCAAAATCTTTTTTTGATAACGTAGATTCAAAAATTTCCTCATATATTTGGCAGAATAAAAATCCTAGGTTAGGTAAAAGGTATCTACAGAAATCTAAAAAGGAGGGGGGGCTCGCCCTCCCGAATTTTAGATTCTATTATTGGGCAATTAATATTCGATATTTAAAATTTTGGTTACAAGATTTGGACACATCTTTAAACCCTCATTGGGTAAATCTTGAATCTAATTCATTACAAGGGTTTTCCTTGGGTTCGGTTTTAGGAACTTTACTTCCTTTTACTTCTTTTAAATCATATAAACAAATGAACAACCCAATAGTTAAGCATACTTTACGTATATGGTTTCAATTCCGAAGATTTTTTGGGTTTAATCAATTTATCCTAGCAAGTCCCATTATATCAAATTTTCTTTTTCAACCTTCCACGATGGATCAAGCTTACTTTGATTGGAAAACCAAAGGTATAATATCTTCTCGCGATTTATTTTTGGATAATTGTTTTATGTCTTTTGATCAACTCTCTAATAAATATAACTTACCCAGATCTCACTTTTTTAGATATCTACAGATTAGAAACTTTTTAATTACTGTCTCCCTTAATTTTCCACATCCATATCCAATGGACACTTTGGAAAAAATCTTAGATTTAAATCTCTCTCAGAAAAGTGTAGTAGCAATTATATATAATATAATTATGAATTTATGTCCTGATGCTTCTAATAAAATTAAAGCTGACTGGGAAAGAGAACTTGAGATTAATATACCGACTGAAAAATGGGAAAAAATTCTTCAGTTGGTGAATTCATCCTCTGTATGTGCTAAGCAGAGGTTGATACAGTTTAAAGTAGTGCACAGGGCTCATATGTCCAAAGATAAACTATCTCGTTATTATTCTTATATTAATCCAATATGTGACAGATGTCATTTCGAGATAGCTTCTCTAACCCACATGTTCTGGTCATGTCCCTTGTTGGAGAAATATTGGAAAGATATTTTTGATATTATTTCAACGGTCCTAAATATAGACTTACAACCTCATCCAATTACTGCTACCTTTGGATTACCAATGATATACTTAAATAATTTAACTTCTTCATCACGAAGGATGATTGCATTTCTTACTTTAATAGCTAGAAGGTCCATTTTGTTGAATTGGAAAGAGATTAACCCTCCTACTGTATTTCATTGGTTTTCACAAACTATGGTGTGTTTGAATTTGGAGAAAATTAGAAGTGCAGTTTATGACCCTTCCATTAAGTTTGAAAAAACTTGGAGGCCATTCATTCAACATTTTCATTTGATGTAATTTGATCATTTCCAAACTTGTTTTATCTCTCTGTACTGTTGTTGGAGGAGATTGGAGTCGTCGACACTAAGGTTTTCTTCTTTTCCATTTTTAAGTTGTTAGTTTTGCCCAAGTCTTTTAGTTTAGTTGATTAATTTTGTTTTTCTTTGGGGATGGGGTTTACATTTTTTTGTTTTTTTTCTTTTTCATGATTTTTTTTCCCAGTTTTTTTTTGCTTTGTATTATCCATGGTTAGTTCTACATGTTTGGGAGCTTTGCTAATTTACACTACTTGGTTTTGCAATTACTTTTTTTAAGTGTAACAATATATCTCCTACTATTTGTATTATTGCTATGTTTTGTTTCTATATTTTGAAATTAATAAAAAGATTGAAAAAGAAAAGAATGTGAATTGTAGTCCAAGAACAGCATTTGCACATAAGTATCCCTCTTCCCCAGATGTACAAGGAAGGTGTGTAGAGCTGTGACTATTACGTCATCCGTCAATCGGTTGTGTCAGTTAGCAAATTGTAGGGGGTCCAGTGTGGGTGGTAGCATGCTGCAGATGTGGTCCTTGACCAGCCTCTCAAAGCATTTGCTTATTATTGAGGTGAGTGTGACAGGACACCAGTCGTTCAGACACGTTACCTTGGTCTTTTTAGGTACAGGGACAATGGTGGATGTTTTGAAGCAGGAGGACACTCTACACTGGGAGAGGGAGAAACTAAAAATGTCTGTAAACACATTTGCCAGTTGTGCCACACGCATCCTGAGTACCCGCCCTGGGATACCATCTGGTTCTGCAGCCTTGCGACTGTCCACTTGTTGGAAACAGCTGCGTACTTCGGCATCAGAGATGACCAAGCTGCAAGTCGCATCAGCTGTATGTCACTTCAGGGACTCAGTATTAGCGACATCGAGTTCAGCATAAAGAAGATTTAGCTCGTCTGGGAGAGCGGCAGTGATGTTGGAAACTCCACGCGCTGCATTTAACTTTGAAGTCTGTGATGGTGTGCAGATCTTACCATAAGCTGCATGTGTTGTTGGTGGAGAGTGGATCTTGTCCCTGTAATGGTGACGACAAAGGTGTGGGAAAGGGAAAGAGACAAGCTGGAAGGTGATCGGTGAAGCCAGGTGGGTGGAAAAGGTCAAGGACTGGAGAAGAAAGCATCTGATAGGAGAGGAGAGTGGACTATAGGAGATAAGAAAGGAGGAAGGTACCGGGGGAAGTGATAGACAGGTGAGAAAAGGTAGATTTGGGAAGAGAGGAAGTGGGGTGGGGGCAATTTTTTACTGGAAGGTGAAATTCATATTCATGCCATCAGCTGGAGGCTACCCAGGTGGAATATTAGGTGTTGCTCCTCCATCCTCAGGATGGCTGCATCTTGACACAAGAGGAGGCCATTGACCGACATGTCAGAAGAGGAACGGGAATTGGACTTTAAAAGTGTGGACATCGGGAAGTTTCACTTGCGCGGATGAAACAGAGGTGCTCGAAGAAGTGGCCCCCCAATATACAACAGGTCTCACCAATGTAGAGGAGGTCACATCAGGAGTATTGAACACAAGAGAGGACTCTTAACGGATTCGCATGTGAAGTATTGTCTTACTTGGAAGGGCTGTTTGGGGATAGAAATCAGGTTGTCGAGGTTCCCTGAAAGGTCAGCATAGGCTTGTGAACTGCATGCCGATACTTGCAAGCTGCTCCAAGCATACCACCATGTGTGCTGGTTGTTAATGCAAAGATCGCATTTGACTGTATGCTTTGATGCTGCATAACAACAAATTTCTCAACATAGGCCAGTGATATTAACCTTGATTCTGATTCAGATTCTGATAAATAAACTTGAATCTTGACCTTGAATTTTGAATCGTTATCTTTCCTATTGAATTTTATTTAGGATGAAGTCAAGACCATCTTTGCCTACAGTCAATGTCTATCTGAATGAAGCTACTCCTGTTTGTGTTTATATTCAGAAACCCAAGCTACTGCCTTCTATTGTGGAAGTAGGTAAAAATGATGTCAATCACTTACATGATTGGTACCTGATAATTACTCGGAGAAAGTCTTGGCTGAAAGGGGATGATGGAAGTTATTGTATATGGCATGTTGTGGCGATTTGTAATCTTCTGTCTAAAAAGAATGATAGTAGCAGATTAAATAGCAAAATATAAAAGAGAATTGGATAATCAATTAAAACCGAAATAACTTATTGACTGTGCAGAGGGATGGCATTACGAGAGCTGATATGGACATTATGGGTTGAGTGTTTGTCTCCTATATAATATCATTCTAGGAATCTAAATTTTCCTATTGGCACATAGATGAAAGAAAAATGGAGGGGTTATGAAAGCCCTAGATAGAGTAGACAATGAGAAGATGTTTCCTATAGTGGGGGTGTCTAGGATCAGAGGTCACAGCCACAGAATAGAAGGACATCACTTTAGAACAGAGATAAAGAGGGATTTCTTGAGCTGGGGAATTCATTGCAATAGACAGCTGTGGAGGGCATCATTGGGTATATTTTAAGTGGAAGTTGTTACATTCTTAGTTAGGAAGGGTGTCAGAGGTTACAGGGAGAAGGCAGGGGAGAATGGGATTGAGAGGGATAATAAATCAGCCATGATGCAATAGCAGAGCAGGATTAATGGACCAAATGGCCTAATTCTGCTCCAATGTCCTATGATATTATGGGAGAGAAGGGTTAGATTGATTTTCGAGTAGGTTAAAACGTCAGCAAAACATTGTGGGCAAAAATACCTGTAGTGTTGTATGATTCCAGCTCAGGTGCTTGATTGTTTTAGATATGCCGTGATACACCTTTGCCAAAGTACTAAATGCCGGCGAGTGATAAGGAGATAAGGATAAAGAAGAAATAAATACTTGTTCTTGTGCAGTACCTTTCATTTTCATTCCAGGACAACCCCAACAGCTTTACCACCAGCTATTCAGAGGCACAGTCACTGTTAATGTATAGGAGACCCAGTAGTCAGTTTCTTTAATGAGAAGCTCCCACAAACACCTGGCTGAAGATGACCCAATACTTCAGTAATGTAGACTGAAGGATAAATATTATGCACATATAATAATAGAGATGGTTTACCTCTTCTTCAAGTTAGTGCCAAAAGTGTTTTGATTTCCACTCTACAGAAGATAGAGTGCCTTGGTTGAATACAGGGGTTTTCTAACTTTTTTATGCCATGGACCAAAATCATTAGGCAAGGGGTCTGTGGACCTAGGTTAGGAATCCCTGGTTGAATATATCATCAGAAATGCCACCCTTCCCAATGGCACCTTCACTCCTTAAAGAGAGATTCTTCTGGACCACAACCTCTCTTATTCTCGACTTTCTTGCCAAACTAAACGGTGTCTCTGTACCCACCTTGGGTTCCATACTGAGGGTTGCACCTTCTCCCAGTTATTATAGGTGTCCAGAAGAAAGGTATCAGCTGAGTCAGAAAATTGGACAAAATCTCAGAAGAGGAAAACTAATGATTGCCACAAATCCAAAACTTTTCTATGGAGTCAAAATTGCAAACAGGAAGTAAGTTATCAAATTATTCTTATAAACAAAGGCACAAAGAGCTTGTATATCTATTTTTTATGAAAATAAAAACAAAAAGTTATTGGAAATATATCTTTCAGGGTGACTATGCCGCTCTAATTGGGCTAATTACTTGTATTAAATTTTAATTGTATTTAAACATGTCCTCTAGCCGAATCCGTCTATGCCGACCATGGTATCCACCAATCTTGCCCCGTCATTGGCCTACATCCTTCTTAACCATAGTTCCCTCTAAGCTGTGCGTGTGTGCATGCGCACACACGTTTTTCAACCAGTGCACAAAGAAAATTAATGTGTGCACAAAAGGTTAGTTACCTAAAATAATGCAGTAGTTAATAATTATACTTATTGAAAATAATCTTTTAGCTAACTGTTTCTGTTAACTAATTAGTCGGTTTATCAAATACCACAATGCACGTCACTAACTTACGTCACCTCACCTTTCCTGTTCCGGTTTGTACAGCTGCATCACGGCGGCAGCCATGTTTGGCGGACAGTGTTCATATCGTAAAGTTTACAAAGATCTGTTTCAAATCCTGTAGATAACTTACTAAGTTTTTGTTAGAAAAAATATTGATCTTTTTGGGCGTGAAGCGCAGAAGAACTGCAAATTTGTTTAAAGTTGAATGGCTTAACCAAATAGTAGAAACTGTTACACCAAAAGCTCATGAGGTCATGAATGTTCAGCTACGAGAAATATTAATGTCTGATTCGGAAACTGGAGTTATCTGTTTGTATTGTCGTGATACGAAAGTTGCTGGAAAATTTGCTAGTGGAAAGAAGTGACATGATATTTAGAAATTTGACTTTTTGAAGCGTCATTTGGCAAGTAAATCGCATTTGGATGGTGTACAAAATCTCCGGTAACAGAACCCGTCACTACCCGTTACAGGAGTGCTACACATGTTACGGTTGAGTGCAGATGAGTGAGAGCAAAAATGATCGAACTCAGAGGAGATCAAAGTTGAGGTACAAGAATGGTCAGCTTTTGATTCTCTGCAATTGCAGATTGTGACTTCACATTTGACGATGAACAAGTTAATGCCTTATGTCTAAAGTATCATGATTTTCTAGCTGAAAATATTGTAATACTTAAACAGTTTAATGATTTCAAATTTTCCATGCAAGAAAAAATTAAATCCAAACCAATTTCAAACTTTTCTCAAATGGTGGCATTTGTACTTCAAAATGAACAGTTTTGCGACCTTGCACAGTTGATGGACATTGGGGGAACCTTTCTTGCGTCTAGTACGGACTGCGAGCGAGGTTTCAGCCTAATGAATCAACTCAAAAACAAGCTGAGGAACCATTTAGGTGAATGTCATTTGGATATGTTAATGAGAATCAAAAGCTATCAATGCGATGGAAGTTCTATTAGTCGAGACAGAGTTTACAAAGAATAGGTAAATGCCAAAGACAGGAGAGGGAAAAAATAACTGAGTAACAAATATGACAAAAATTAAATATCTCCAACCTATTGGCATGAACATTGACTTCTCTAACTTCCGTTAATGCCCCTCCTCCCCTTCGTACCCCATCCCTTATTGATTTATTTATTTACTTATTTATTATTATTATGATAATAAATCATTATATGATTTTTTTCTTTCCCCTTTTCTTCTCTTTTTTTTCTCCCTCTAACTTCTTGCCTATTCTCTGGGCTTCCCCCCCTCCCCCTTTCTTTCTCCCTAGGCCTCCCGTCCCATGATCCTCTCCCTTCTCCAGCCTCGTATTCCTTTTGCCAATCAACCTTCCAGCTCTTAGCTTCATCCCCTCCCCCTCCTGTTTTCTCCTATCATTTTGGATCTCCCCCTCTCCCTCCCACTTTCAAATCTCTTATTATCTTTTCTTTTAGTTAGTCCTGATGAAGGGTCTCGGCCCGAAACATCAATTGTACCTCTTCCTATAGATGCTGCCTGGCCTGCTGTGTTCACCAGCATTTTTTGTGTGTGTGACTTAAATATGTATGTTATTTTGTTGTTCTGTGCAGTTTTATGTCAAGTATTTTGTAAACCTACATAAAACCTACATAAACTGTCCCATGTGTGCACACATACTTTTGTCACAGGAAAAAAAATTGCACAACATAAGATTTTTGCGCACACTGATTACTAAAAATTAGAGGGAACATTGTTCTTAACGCCTGCTATTCATGTACTTATCCAAATGATTGTCAATGTTGTTATTGTACCTGCCATGGGTGCTTTGTCTGGCAGCTCATTCCACATACACACCAACCTCTGCATGAAAAGGTTGCCCCTCAAATCCTTTCAAATCTTCACCTCTCACCTTAAACCAAAGCTCAATAAGTTTCTTTTCTAATGGAAAAAGCTATGTGCTTTTTATAACCTTTATGCACCTCTTGGTTTCATAGATTCCAAAGAATAAAATCCTAACCTGCATTACCTCTCCCTAATACTCAGGCACTTGAATCCTCGTAAATCTTTTCCACACCCTTTCCAGATTACAGATTGACCAAAATTGTGCACAGTACTATAAGTGTGATTCCACCAATATCTATATAATGTCCTCACTCATAAACTCAGTGCCTCTGACTGATCAGAGTCAGCGTGCCAGACACCTTCTTCACTTCTAAACCACGTTAACTTGTGCTGCTGCTGTCAGTGAACCATATACGTCAAGATCCATCCATTCTGCAACATTTTTGATTACATCTAGGATGTCTCCAGTGCATTAAATCCTGGCAAATTTGCTCCAAATTTATAGTACTTTGCAAAAATGTTAGGCACATGTAAAAAATACTCTGTAAAGTAAAGATGCTTTCAAAAATAATAAAATGAAAACTTTCTAAATATCAAAAAAATTACTGTAGACAAGTAAGTAGTAAAAAAACTATATCAAATCAATATTTGGTGTGACCACCTTTAAAACAGTATCAATTCTCTTCAGTTCACTGTTATGTAGTTTTATTAGAAAATTGGCTGGTAGGTTGTTTCAAGCATCTTGGGGAACTTGCCACAGTTCTTCTGCAAACTTTGGTTGTCAAACTTGCGGCTGTCTCTCCAGGTAATCTGAGACAGCCTCTGTGATGTTAAGATCAGGGCTCTGTGGTAGCCATACCATCTGAAACCATATAGGTAATCTAGAGTGCCTAAGACTTTTGTACGTTATTGTATGTCAAATACTAAATGGGATAGAGGTGCTTTGAAAAAGAATTTTATTTTATTCCAAGTTTGGTTGGAATTGAGGATGCAGAGGCAGATGCTCTCTTATCCTTTAGGAAGTAAATAAAGGGGCAATGGATTGCCAAGGCAATGGAGGTTCTGGAACAAGTGCTGGTAAATCAGATTAGTACAGATAGCTTGCTTGAATCTCAGCATGGACATGATACGTCAAAGGGTCTGAAACCTGATGATATGGTCCAATATGTATGAAACAGTCATCATTCAATTGAGAAGAATGGTATTTGATAAATTATATTGTATTTTTCACATAAACTTTCATGAGCAGAAGCTACAAATCCTTTTTTATTGATTTCCCAATAATCATGTGAAGTTATACTGGCCAAGAAAGGCTTTGAGGTGGTACTAGCTTTGCTGACTGCAAAGTTCTAAACTCAAGGATCTTTAGGGCTATCCTATATAGATAGCTGTGGAATCCTCAGGAAAGGGAGGTTATTCTGTAACCACCTTCTCTTCCAAGAGTAGTTGACTTCCTTGTTTATCCTCTGTGCTGTGCTTAGCTCCCAATACTTTGACTCAAGAGATTCTGGCAGTTTTGGCAGTTGGTCTGTGCAATCAAGTCAATCAAGATTTGAATAGATTAGCAGAAAGCCATTGATTAGACAATCAAGATTTGAATAGCTCAGACTCAGCAGAAAGCAGCTGATTGGGCAGTCGAGGTCAGGTGACCAAACATTTTGAAAAGCTCAAACAGATAAATAGAGGGATAGCTCAAGGGAGGCAGCCAGTGGAAAGCAGCCAGTGAGTGAGTGGGCCAGTGAAGGAGTGGAGCTTTGAGGCTTTGATTGAGAGATTCTAGCAGTTTTGGCAGTTGGTCTGTGCAATCAAGTCAATCAAGATTTGAATAGGTCAGCAGAAAGCCATTGATTAGACAATCAAGATTTGAATAGCTCATACTCAGCAGAAAGCAGCTGATTGGGCAATTGAGGTCAGGTGACCAAACATTTTGAAAAGCTCAAACAGATAAATAGAGGGATAGCTCAAGAGAGGCAGCCAGTGGCTGGTGTGTGAGTGGGCCAGTGAGGCTTTGAGGCTTTGAGGCTTTGAGGCTTTGAGGCTTTGAGGCTTTGAGGCTTTGAGGCTTTGAGGCTTTGAGGCTTTGAGGCTTTGAGGCTTTGAGGCTTTGAGGCTTTGAGGCTTTGAGGCTTTGAGGCGAAGGACAAGCTAGCTTGCAGTTAGTTTTTACAATGTCTCCTGAGATGGTGATGTGCCTCTCATGTGAGATGTGGCAGTCTTGGGGGAACTCCCCTCTCCCGCAGAGTCACATCTGCCAGAAGTGCATACGGCTGGGTGATCTGGAAGACTGTGTAAGGAATCTGGAGCAGCAGCTGAGTGACCTTTGACTTGTAAGAGAGAATGAGGCAGTCATAGATGAGAGCTACAGGGAGGTAGTCACACCTAGGCTGTCGGAAGCAGGTTGTTATGTGACAGTCAGAGGGGGGAAAGCGAAGGTGAGCAGACAGGTCGTGCAGAGCACCCCTGTAGCCATTCCCCTGAATAATAAGTTTACTGATCTGGATACTGTTGGTGGGGATGACCGACCAGGTGTGAGCCACGGTGGCAGGGCCTCTGGCACTGAGTCTGACCCTGTGGTGCAGAAGGGGGGGACGGAGAAGAGGAGAGCTGTTGTCATTGGAGACTCTATAGTCAGGGGAGCAGACAGGAGATTTTGTGGGCATGAGAAGGACACCCGCATGGTTTGTTGCCTCCCAGGTGCCAGGGTCCGAGATGTCTCTGACTGGGTGCATGACATCCTGGAAAGAGAGGGAAAGCAACCAGAAGTCGTGATACATGTAGGGACCAATGACATAGGCAGGAAGAGGGATGAGGTCCTGAAGTGTGAGTTTCGGGAACTAGGCTGAAGAACAGGACCTCAAGGGTGATGTTCTCAGGATTGCTGCCAGTGCTACGTGACTGTGATGGTAAGAATTGGAGGAGATGGCAGTTGAATGCGTGGCTGAGGAGTTGGTGCAGGGAGCAGGGTTTCAGATTTTTAGATCATTGGGATCTCTTCTGGGGAAGGTGGGACCTGTACAGATTGGATGAGTTGCACCTGAACTTGAGGGGGAGCAATATCCTTGCAGGTAGGTTTGCTAGCATGGTTCAGGAGGGTTTAAACTAATTTGCGAGGGGGATGGGACCCAGAGCGATAGAGCAGTGAAAGAAGTGCATGGAGTAAAGCCAGATCTAACATATAGAGAGGCTTTCAGGAAAGAGAAGCAGAATAAATGGTGTAAAGACAGTAAGGTAGAAGGGCTGAAGTGTGTGTACCTCAATGCAAGAAGCATCAGGAACAAAGGTGATGAACTGAGAGCTTGGATTCATACGTGAAATTATGATGTAGTGGCCATTACAGAGACTTGGCTGGCACCGGGGCAGGAGTGGATTCTCACTATTCCTGGATTTCAGTGCTTTAAAAGGGATAGAGAGGGCGGAAAAAGGGGAGGAGGGGTGGCATTACTGGTCAAGGATACTATTACAGCTACAGAAAGGGTGGGTAATGTAGCAGGATCCTCTTTTGAGTCAATATGGGTGGAAGTCAGGAACAGGAAGGGAGCAGTTACTCTACTGGCGGTATTCTATAGGCCCGCTGGTAGCAGCAGTGATACAGAGGAGCAGATTGGGAGGCAGATTTTGGAAAGGTGCAAAAATAACAGGGTTGTTATCATGGGTGACTTTAACTTCCCTAATATTGATTGGCACCTGATTAGTTCCAAGAGTTTAGATGGGGCAGAATTTGTTAAGTGTGTCCAGGAAGGATTCCTGTCACAGTATGTGGACAGGCTGACCAGGGGGAATGCAATACTGCATCTAGTACTAGGTAATGAACCGGGTCAGGTCACAGATCTCTCAGTGGGTGAGCATCTGGGGGACAGTGACCACCACTCCCTGGCCTTTAGCATTATCATGGAAAAGGATAGAATCAGAGAGGACAGGAAAATTTTTAATTAGGGAAAGGCAAATTATGAGGCTATAAGGCTAGAACTTGCGGGTGTGAATTGGGATGATGTTTTTGCAGGGAAATGTACTATGGACACGTGGTCGATGTTTAGAGATCTCTTGTGGGATGTAAGGGATAAATTTGTCCCGGTGAGGAAGACAAAGAATGGTAGGGTGAAGGAACCATGGGTGAAAAGTGAGGTGGAAAATCTAGTCAGGTGGAAGAAAGCAGCATACATGAGGTTTAGGAAGCAAGGATCAGATGGGTCTATTGAGGAATATAGGGAAGCAAGAAAGGAGCTTAAGAAGGGGCTGAGAAGAGCAAGAAGGGGGCATGAGAAGGCCTTGGAGAGTAGGGTAATGGAAAACCCCAAGGCATTCTACAATTATGTGAAGAAAAAAAGGATGACAGGAGTGAAGGTAGGACCGATTAGAGATAAAGATGGGAAGATGTGCCTGGAGGGTGTGGAAGTGAGCAAGGTCCTCAATGAATACTTCTCTTCGGTATTCACCAATGAGAGGGAACTTGATGATGGTGAGGACAATATGAGTGAGGTTGATGTTCTGGAGCATGTTGATATTAAGGGAGAGGAGGTGTTGGAGTTGTTAAGATACATTAGGATGGATAAGTTCCCGGGGCCTGACGGAATATTCCCCAGGCTGCTCCACGAGGTGAGAGAAGAGATTGCTGAGCCTCTGGCTAGGATCTTTATGTCCTCGTTGTCCATGGGAATGGTACCGGAGGGTTGGAGAGAGGCGAATGTTGTCCCCTTGTTCAAAAAAGGTAGTAGGGATAGTGCAGGTAATCATAGACCAGTGAGCCTTGTGTCTGTGGTGGGAAAGCTTTTGGAAAAGATTCTTAGAGATAGGATCTATAGGCATTTAGAGAATCATGTTCTGATCAGGGACAGTCAGCATGGCTTTGTGAAGAGCAGATCGTGTCTAACAAGCCTGATAGAGTTCTCTGAGGAGGTGACCAGGCATATAGATGTGTGTAGTGCAGTGGATGTGATCCATGTGGATTTTAGTAAGGCATTTGACAAGGTTCCACATGGTAGGCTTATTCAGAAAGTTAGAAGGCATGGGATCCAGGGAAGTTTGGCCAGGTGGATTCAGAATTGGCTTGCCTGCAGAAGGCAGAGGGTGGTGGTGGAGGGTGTACGTTCAGATTGGAGGATTGTGACTAGTGGTCTGTTCTGGGACCTCTACTTTTTGTGATTTTTATTAACGACCTGGATGTGGGGGTAGAAGGGTGGGTTGGCAAGTTTGCAGACGACACAAAGGTTGGTGGTGTTGTAGATAGTGTAGAGAATTGTCAAAGATTACAGAGAGACATTGATAGGATGCAGGAGTGGGCTGAGAAGTGGCAGATGGAGTTCAACCCAGAAAAGTGTGAGGTGGTACACTTTGGAAGGACAAACTCCAAGGCAGAGTACAAAGTAAATGGAGGATACTTGGTAGTGTGGAGGAGCAGAGGGATCTCGGGGTACATGTTCACAGATCCCTGAAAGTTGCCTCACAGGTAGATAGGGTAGTTAAGAAAGCTTATGGAGTATTAGCTTTCATAAGTCGAGGGATAGAGTTTAAGAGTCGCAATGTAATGATGCAGCTCTATAAAACTCTGGTTAGGCCACACTTGGAGTATTGTGTCCAGTTCTGGTCACCTCACTATAGGACGGATGTGGAAGCATCGGAAAGGGTACAGAGGAGACTTACCAGGATGCTGCCTGGTTTACAAAGTATGCATTATGATCAGAGATTAAGGGAGCTAGGGCTTTACTCTTTGGAGAGGAGGAGGATGAGAGGAGACATGATAGAGGTGTACAAGATAATAAGAGGAATAGATAGAGTGGATAGCCAGCGCCTCTTCCCCAGGGCACCACTGCTCAATACAAGAGGACATGGCTTTAAGGTAAGGGGTGGGAAGTTCAAGGGAGATATTAGAGGAAGGTTTTTTACTCAGAATGGTTGGTGCGTGGAATGCACTGCCTGAGTCAGTGGTGGAGGCAGATACACTAGTGACGTTAAAGAGACTACTAGACAGGTATATGGAGGAATTTAAGGTAGGGGCTTATATGGGAGGCAGGGTTTGAGGTTCGGCACAACATTGTGGGCCAAAGGGCCTGTACTGTGCTGTACTATTCTATGTTCTATACCCACTATTTGAGTGGTGGGTCCATTCTCCCAACCAAGGAGAGATACTTCCTACTAACAGTAGTTTAAGCACAGTTCATTTATTTTACTGGCATGTTTAAATCAAGACAAAACTCTTAAAACACATTTAAAACTCAGAGATCATGTATCTGATAAAAGATTTCCAAATTACAAACTATTTCTAAAACACAAATGATTTCCAATACACAGGTACAATTCCTATAAGCTAAAAAGATGTACCAACAAGTCGTAGACAAACAAATCGTCTGTCACAGAAATCAAAGGCAGAGGAATGAATTCTCATCACCTGTGTGCTCTGACCCAGCATTCCATGTTCTAAGGATAGTGCTGGTTGTTTGCTAAGCTCTCTTTCTAACTTCAGGCTGATTATTGCTTGCTATTTACATTAAGGTGTCGGCTGGTGGTGTAGGGGCATCATCTCTGGACTGCGAGGCGGAGGTTCTGAAGTTCAAACCCAGCCGGCTCCCCCTGGCATGCTTTCCATCCATGCAGGGTTAAGAGCTGGTGATCTCTTAGAAAAAAAAACTCACCTGGCAGAAGGCAATGGCAAACCACTGCTGTAACTTGCCTCGTACGCGAATTCCAACTACGTCAGAATGGCGTGGGAGGAAGTCGTCCGCTACCCAGAATAATTCCGAATGCGACCTACATTTACATTAAGGACTGAAGACTGGCTCCTGTTTATGACAAGAAGCTGAACAAAGAATACTAGTTGGAAGTTTAACTTACTAATCTCTACAAATATCAGCTTATGTCAGAAAGCTGAGCTCGGCAGAAAAGGCCCTGTGACCCTGCACAGTGAATATCAAGCACAGTTCAATAGCCTGTGAGCTTACTTTAAGATTAGGAAAGCTGGAGTACAATTGACCAAGAGTAGAACTAGGAAAAAGTTAAAGATTAGCCTTATTTGTCACATGCACATCAAAACATATAGTGATATGCGTCTTTTTGTGTGAACAATCAGCACGGTCTGAGGAAACCATGTTTTTGTCACCACCCTAGCTCGCTCATGATTTACTAACTCATATGTCTTTGGTATATGAGAGGAAACCAGAGCACTCAGAGGAAACCTTAATTAATTATAATTAGATCGTAATTATAGCATGGATAGGAAGACACGTGGATGAGAAAGCAACAATTTGAACATGTAAAAGAAAAAAAATAAATTATTTCTAACAGTGAGGTTAAAAATCATTTGAGACCCAAAATTACTGTAAATGCTGATGTCCCACATGAGCATTCTCTCATTTTATTTAACACCATGTAACTCACTTTCAAAGACTCTTCATCTCATGTTTTTGATTGTTATTGCTATTTATTTATATTTGCATTTGCACAGTTTGTTGTCTTCTACACTCTGTTTGGACGGACTTTCATTGATTCGGTTATAGTAACTATTCTATAGATTTGTTGAGTATGCCCACCAAGAAAATGAATCTCAGGGTTGCATATGGTGATAATAAAATTTACTTTGAACTTTCTTTTCATTCTGTTTATTTTCATCTAGCTGTGCCTTAAACATTGCTATTTAATGTAGTTGTCCTTAGTATCAATGTGTCCCACAATCAAAGCAGAGGGCAGAAAAATGACTCCTGAGTGGATTTGTTGGTTAATCTCTTTTATTTAGTATCCTTAAATAATATGATGATGCGGTATTATAGTGGTTAGCGGAACACTTTACAGCGTCAGTGATCACAGATCGGAGTTCAATTCCCTCTGTTGCCTGTAGAGGGGCCACATGGGGTTCCTCCAGCTGTTCCAGTTTCATCCCACGTTCCAAAGATATACAGGTTAGTGTTAGTAAGTCGTGGGCATGCCCACGTTGGCACTGAAAGAGTGGTGACACTGGCAGGCTGTCTGCAGCACATCCTCAACCCAAATGATGCATTTCACTGTACGTGTCAAAGCAACAAATAAAGCTAACCTAACCTAATCACTAACCCGAGAATTGTTTGACATGAATAATTTGAATATATGGAAAATATATCATTGTTAAATTGGAATATTTTGTTAGCATCCTTGAATGTATTTTTAATAGGGTGTGGAATCCAGTAAATTCAAGTTTTTGAAATTTTTAATTAAAGTTATATACGATATATACTGTATAACATTTATCACTTTAAAATTCAGAGACCAACAAAAGCTCTTAAAACCACCCCTGGCAGGATAGAAAAAGTCCCTACACTTTACCATTCCAGTAATACAAGCTTTAAAGAGGAGGCCAATACTTATGAAGGAATGAATCAGTGTGGGCAGCAGATTGACAGAATAATGGAAGACATGAAACAATTGAAAAATTAAGTAAATTTTGATAATTTTTCATTTAAAAAATAGATTGATGAAATTCTTTTTTAATATTGCCTCAAGCAGTGCGAGCTAATTATTTGCATTTTCCACTTGAACCTTTGATTGGAGAACAGTCTCTGATGAAGCATGGTGTAATAGCTTGAATCTGAAGGTGCACTGAGCCAAAAAAGCACCTAAATATTTGCTGTGTAATGGATAATAAATATATTGCAATTCACTTGGGGTAATTCATTAAATTTACATCTGTTACCACTAAAATAAATTGTTAGATTTCCCCCCAAAGCTGGACACATCAAATGAACTATTTGAGGAAGACTTGGATGTCTCCAATAAATCAAAATGCATAGCTGCAAATTTAGAAGCTGGACAGACATGAACAAGCAATAAAGCTTTCTGGGAGACCTTTGAAAAGTTACTGGGCTTGAAAGTGTAATTATGTGTGACTTTTGTGTGATAATGCAATGTAAAAGAGAATGCTTCAAGTTCCAAGTCCACTTATTATCAAAGTATGTGTAATATGCTGTAAGGGTTGACTGCTTATGTAATGGTTTTTCTGTACCAGCAATGTTTGGGTTATGGCTGGAGATAACAGGACTGTGGATACCTGTTAGCCAATCAGAATTTTGTTGCCCTGTCTTGTGATTCTGGAAGCAGTTGATTTTGCGGGGGGATAGGGAGGGAGGGGGGGATGGGGATGGAGGGAGGGGGAGAAGGGGGAGAAAGAGAGGCAGACAGACAGACAGAGAGACAGAGACAGAGCGAGAAAGATGAAAAGAGAAGACACGAATGGAGAGATTTGGTAGACTGCCAGACGGGGTGGACTCCGAGTGGGGTTCCGAAAGTCGGCGACGCTCGAAGGAGACTGATGGTGGAAGAAGGACTACTGAGTGAGCTTCAACTTTGTGCACAGACTGCTTAAATAAGATTTAGGCCCTTTTTCTTTTATATTTTATAGTGACGTCGGGCAGTGCAGCACGGCAGATTTAAAAGGGCAGACATCCTGCTTCGGATTTGATTCGAAGGAGGAGTCTGAGAGTCTGAGTGGGAGTGCCGAGAAAGAGATTTTTGAAATTTTCGTTATTTTTTTTCTCCAACGGCTTTCTGAGAGGCGGGACTGCGCAGGCGTGTGACGTCGGGCAGTGCAGCGCGGCAGATTTAAAAGGGCAGACATCCTGCTTCGGATTTGATTCGAAGAAGGAGTCTGAGAGTCTGAGTGGGAGTGCCGAGAAAGAGATTTTTGAAATTTTCGTTATTTTTTTTCTCCAACGGCTTTCTGAGAGGCGGGACTGCGCAGGCGTGTGACGTCGGGCAGTGCAGCGCGGCAGATTTAAAAGGAACAGAGCCTCAGAGAGCGGGCAGCGTAGTTTGCGGGCAGCGGAGTGAGCCGGGAGCAGAGTGAAGACTTAAGGGCTTCGGCTCACCGGGCTTAGGCGGAAGCGGGCGAGGCGAGGAAGGTTTGACATTAATTTTCTGTTGCTATTTGAGGAGAGGGGCATTATGACTGTGAGGGCAGTTTGCTGTTCTCGGTGTCGGATGTGGGAGGCCCTGGAGTCTCCAAGCCTCCCGGACGTCTACATCTGCGCCAAGTACATCGAGATGCAGCTCCTAAGGGACCACGTTACGGAACTGGAGCTGCAGCTCGATGACCTTCGTCTGGTCAGGGAGAGCGAGGAGGTGATAGAGAGGAGTGGAAGGCAGGTGGTCACGCCGGGGCCACGGGAGGCAGACAAGTGGGTCACGGTTAGGAGGGGGAAGGGGAAAAGGCAGGTGATGGGGAGTACCCCGGCGGCTGTGCCCCTTAACAACAGGTACTCCTGTTTGAGTACTGTTGGGGGGGACAGCTTACCCGGGGGAAGCGACAGTGGCCCTGCCTCCGGCACAGAGTCTGGCCCTGTAGCTCAGAAGGGTAGGGCAAGGAAGAGGAGGGCAGTTGTGATAGGGGACTCGATAGTAAGGGGGTCAGATAGGCGATTCTGTGGACGCAGTCCAGAGACTCGGATGGTAGTTTGCCTCCCTAGTGCCAGGGTCCGGGATATTTCTGATCGTGTCCAAGATATCCTGAAGTGGGAGGGTGAAGAGCCAGAGGTCCTGGTACATATAGGTACCAATGACATAGGTAGGAAAAGGGATGAGGTCCTGAAAGAAGAATATAGGGAGCTAGGAAGGGAGTTGAGAAAAAGGACCGCAAAGGTAGTAATCTCGGGATTACTGCCTGTGCCACGCGACAGTGAGAGTAGGAATGCGATGAGGTGGAGGATAAATGCGTGGCTGAGGGATTGGAGCAGGGGGCAGGGATTCAAGTTTTTGGATCATTGGGACCTCTTTTGGCGCAGGTGTGACCTGTACAAAAAGGACGGGTTACACTTAAATCCTAGGGGGACCAATATCCTGGCAGGGAGATTAGCGGGGGCTACTGAGGTGACTTTAAACTAGAATGGTTGGGGGGTGGGAATCAAATTAAAGCGGCTAGGTCTGAGGAGGTTAGTTCACAACAGAGGGATGGGAACCAGTGCAGAGAGACAGAGGGGTGTAAAGTGAGCGTAGAAGCAAAAAGTACAAAGGGGAAAAGTAAAAGTGGCAGGCCGACAAATCCAGGGCAAGCATTAAAAAGGGCTAAGAGAGTTGTAAAAGAGCGCCTGAAGGCTTTATGTGTCAATGCAAGGAGCATTCGTAATAAGGTGGATGAATTGAAAGTGCAGATTGTTATTAATGATTATGATATAGTTAGGATCACAGAGACATGGCTCCAGGGTGACCAGGGATGGGAGCTCAACGTTCAGGGATATTCAATATTCAGGAGGGACAGACATGAAGGAAGGGGAGGTGGGGTGGCGTTGCTGGTTAAAGAAGAGATTAACGCAATAGAAAGGAAGAACATAAGCCGGGAAGATGTGGAATCGATATGGGTAGAGCTGCGTAACACTAAGGGGCAGAAGACGCTGGTGGGAGTTGTGTACAGGCCACCTAACAGTAGTAGTGAGGTCGGAGATGGTATTAAACAGGAAATTAGAAATGTGTGCAATAAAGGAACAGCAGTTATAATGGGTGACTTCAATCTACATGTAGACTGGGTGAACCAAATTGGTAAAGGTGCTGAGGAAGAGGATTTCTTGGAATGTATGCGGGATGGTTTTTTGAACCAACATGTCGAGGAACCGACTAGAGAGCAGGCTATTCTGGACTGGGTTTTGAGCAATGAGGAAGGGTTAATTAGCGATCTTGTCGTGAGAAGCCCCTTGGGTAAGAGTGACCATAATATGGTGGAATTCTTCATTAACATGGAGAGTGACGTAGTTAATTCAGAAACAAAGGTTCTGAACTTAAAGAGGGGTAACTTTGAAGGTATGAGACGTGAATTAGCTAAGATAGACTGGCAAATGACACTTCAAGGATTGACGGTGAATATGCAATGGCAGGCATTTAAAGGTTGCATGGATGAACTACAACAATTGTTCATCCCAGTTTGGCAAAAGAATAAATCAAGGAAGGTAGTGCACCCGTGGCTGACAAGAGAAATTAGGGATAGTATCAATTCCAAAGTAGTAGCATACAAATTAGCCAGAGAAAGTGGCTCACCTGAGGACTGGGAGAAATTCAGAGTTCAGCAGAGGAGGACAAAGGGCTTAATTAGGAAGGGGAAAAAAGATTATGAGAGAAAACTGGCAGAGAACATAAAAACGGACTGTAAAAGCTTTTATAGATATGTAAAAAGGAAAAGACTGATAAAGACAAATGTAGGTCCCCTGCAAACAGAAACAGGTGAATTGATTATGGGGAGCAAGGACATGGCAAACCAATTGAATAATTACTTTGGTTCTGTCTTCACTAAGGAGGACATAAATAATCTTCCAGAAATAGTAAGGGACAGAGGGTCCAGTGAGATGGAGGAACTGAGCGAAATACATGTTAGTAGGGAAGTGGTGTTAGGTAAATTGAAGGGATTGAAGGCAGATAAATCCCCAGGGCCAGATGGTCTGCATCCCAGAGTGCTTAAGGAAGTGGCCCAAGAAATAGTGGATGCATTAGTGATAATTTTTCAAAACTCGTTAGATTCTGGACTAGTTCCTGAGGATTGGAGGGTGGCTAATGTAACCCCACTTTTTAAAAAAGGAGGGAGAGAGAAACCGGGGAATTATAGGCCGGTTAGCCTAACGTCGGTGGTGGGGAAACTGCTGGAGTCAGTTATCAAGGATCTGATAACAGCACATTTGGAAAGCGGTGAAATGATCGGACAAAGTCAGCATGGATTTGTGAAAGGAAAATCATGTCTGACGAATCTCATAGAATTTTTTGAGGATGTAACTAGTAGAGTGGATAGGGGAGAACCAGTGGATGTGGTATATTTGGATTTTCAAAAGGCTTTTGACAAGGTCCCACACAGGAGATTAGTGTGCAAACTTAAAGCACACGGTATTGGGGGTAAGGTATTGGTGTGGGTGGAGAATTGGTTAGCAGACAGGAAGCAAAGAGTGGGAATAAACGGGACCTTTTCAGAATGGCAGGCGGTGACTAGTGGGGTACCGCAAGGCTCAGTGCTGGGACCCCAGTTGTTTACAATATATATTAATGACTTGGATGAGGGAATTAAATGCAGCATCTCCAAGTTTGCGGATGACACAAAGCTGGGTGGCAGTGTTAGCAGTGAGGAGGATGCTAAGAGGATGCAGGGTGACTTGGATAGGTTGGGTGAGTGGGCAAACTCATGGCAGATGCAATTTAATGTGGATAAATGTGAAGTTATCCACTTTGGTGGCAAAAATAGGAAAACAGATTATTATCTGAATGGTGGCCGATTAGGAAAAGGGGAGGTGCAACGAGACCTGGGTGTCATTATACACCAGTCATTGAAAGTGGGCATGCAGGTACAGCAGGCGGTGAAAAAGGCGAACGGTATGCTGGCATTTATAGCGAGAGGATTTGAGTACAGGAGCAGGGAGGTACTACTGCAGTTGTACAAGGCCTTGGTGAGACCACACCTGGAGTATTGTGTGCAGTTTTGGTCCCCTAATCTGAGGAAAGACATCTTTGCCATAGAGGGAGTACAAAGAAGGTTCACCAGATTGATTCCTGGGATGGCAGGTCTTTCATATGAAGAAAGACTGGATGAACTGGGCTTGTACTCGTTGGAATTTAGAAGATTGAGGGGGGATCTGATTGAAACGTATAAGATCCTAAAGGGATTGGACAGGCTAGATGCGGGAAGATTGTTCCCGATGTTGGGGAGGTCTAGAACGAGGGGTCACAGTTTGAGGATAGAGGGGAAGCCTTTTAGGACCGAGGTTAGGAAAAACTTCTTCACACAGAGAGTGGTGAATCTGTGGAATTCTCTGCCACAGCAAACTGTTGAGGCCAGTTCATTAGCTATGTTTAAAAGGAAGTTAGATATGGCCCTTGTGGCTACAGGGGTCAGGGGGTATGGAGGGAAGGCTGGGTTCTGAGTTGGATGATCAGCCATGATCATAATAAATGGCGGTGCAGGCTCGAAGGGCCGAATGGCCTACTCCTGCACCTATTTTCTATGTTTTGTTTCTCTACTAACCATATTGTCAAAGTAAGAGTTATAAAGCTTAATGGTTTAATGCATATTGTGTACTGTTTGTTGTTTCGGGGTATTGATTTGTAACAGGGGACACATTGCGCAGCATCCACCCAAATGACATTTCTTAAGTTTGACCAGGCAGGGGGTTATCACCCCCTAGGTTAAGCCCCTAGGTGAAGCAAGTGTTACATATGTATACTATATACAACTTTGAGATTCATCTCCTTACAGGCAGCCACAAAACAAAGAAACACAACAGAACCCATTAGTGATCATCTTATGATCTAATAATGGAGAACCGGGAGCTGATTTAGACAGAATAGATCTGATTTGGGACTGTCAGCATAGCTTTGTAATTGGGAAGTCATTCTGACAATCCCTTGGGGTTCTCTGAGAAGGTAACCAAGAGGGCAGTGAAATGGATGTTGTCTATGCAGACTTTAGTAAGCCCTTCACAAGTTCTCTGATGGCAGGTTATTTTGGATGTATGCAATCCCGGCTGGAGATAGCAGATTGGATTCATAGTTGGCTCATTGGTTGGAAGCAGAGGGCCAAGGGTTGTTTCTCAGTCTGGAGACCTGGGTCTAGTGGTGTGCCAGGTGGGTTGTTGTTTGTTATTTATATAAATGATTCGGATGTGAATGTACAAAGCATGGTTTATAAGATTTTGATTCTGATGTAAATCCTACAAGCTGGATCCAATTGCCCTTGTTTATGCAACACACATTTCAACTATTGTTCCCAAATTTATTAACAATTGCCTATTGAAATTCTACACATTACACAGTAGGATCGGATACAATTCTCACAGAGAACAATGGAATGGGCATCTGTGATATAGCAATTGCTGTGAAGATGTGAAATGACAGTGAAATATGTGGAATATTAAATTTTAGTGCAGGACACACAAGACTCCCCTTGGTCTTTGTGGGAGGCTGGGTCAGAAACTTCATGGGCCTGGCAGAGATATTTTTAACGTTCTTACCCATGGGTGAGGTGCTGGACACTGGAATATAGCTAATATCTCTCAGTTCATGAAATGCTTTAAGAATAATCTGGGAAATTATTGGTCATTGAGTCTGTCATCAGTATTAGGTAGATTATTGGAAGGTATTGTAAGGGTCCAGATACTGTATATAAGTATTTTGATAGAAAATGCCTGATTAAGGATAGTCATCATGGCTTTGTGTGTGGTAGGCTGTGTCTAACCAATCTTACAGTTTTTCAAGGAGATTTACCAAGAAAGTTTATGAAGGAAAGACAGTGGATATTGTCTACATCGTATTTAGCCAGTCCTTTGACAAAGTCCTGCATGGGAGGCTGGTTCAATTGCTTGGCATTCAGGATAAGGTAGTAAATTAGATTTGACATGTGCTTCGTGGGTAAAGCCAGAAAGTGGGATTAGATGGTTCGCTCTCTGACTGGAAGCCAGCGGAGCAATGGTCTTCATTTGTCTACCATGTCCCTCTTCACCTGGTTTGATTTATACTCACCAGCCCCTACCTCAGCCCTCCTGTTCCCACTCACCTCCTCCCCCTCTACACGCTCAGGATCTTTATGCAATATGTCAACCATCCCTCTCTCACCACAGATGGTGCCTGGCCCGCTGAGTTTATCCAGCTGTTGAGTTTTGCCTCAGGTTACAGTATCTGCAGGTTCTTGTATTTCCACCTTTCCCATTTGTTTTTTCCAAAAATCAGGAATTAGATCCTGGCTCAATAACTGGAGGTAACATCTTAAATCTAACTCTTCCAAGGGGAATTAGAAGATAAACAACTTCTACCCAATTTATATAAGGCCATATTAACATTAGCTGTAAAATTTCTTTGTCCATTTGATCCCAAACACAATAGAGATTTGGAATGAAATACAAACAACCAAATATGATGTTTATACAAAAAAAATTCAATGGCATTTGTCCAACTTTTAAAATATTTATTGAATGCACATTACCTTTAAGGCTCTTAGTGTCAAATATGGATTCATTGAGAAACTGATTACTTGCATGTTGTAAATTAATAAAAAGACTAAATGATTTTGGTTACTCTCTGAGAATAATTAGAGTAAAATTAAGGATGATCAATTTTAACATACTGAAGCTGATTAGTGTTCTAACTGGGTGACTCTCTCTGACGATGTCTAGTAGCCACAATACACACAGTGATGGCAACAATCAGAGTCATTATAATTAGAATACAACCAGCTACTAGAAGAATTTCTGAAATGTTAATCACCAGAGATTCATTAGTTTGGGTAGTTGAGAGCAATGTGGTTGTGGGTGTGTGATTTGAATGAGATGTTGTTAGCGACTGTATCTGATTTGATGGTGTAGGTGGAGTAGATTGAATTCATGGAGTTAAAATCAAGGCAGCCTGTGCTATATTTGACAACTCCGAAGTATGGTTTGCTTTATCGTGTGCAATGATTCCAAAGTAGAGTACTGTCCCATTTTTCAGTTCAATATTCTCAGAGATCATAAACGATTCCTCCGATTTTGCAGTCTTTGGATTCAGCCCGTTGGTATTGACCTTATGAGCAGATTGAAAATCATTTTTCAGCTGTGTAAAGTTTTTACTCATCCGTATTTCATAGTAGGAAGCTAAATAAAGAAAAACGAATGAATGAAAGTTAATGAACAGTATAAAGATCACCAATTCAAACTTCGTTACTATCAGAGCAGTGCTATTAAAACATTCACTCAGAATTTGTTTGCCTTCATTATAATTTTTTGGGTTGTTTTCTATATTCTCTTTGGTACATTGGACATCTCCAGAAGTAGTTTGATGTCCTTTGGTATTGCACTGTGCCATTGACGTCCAATACAGTTTCTGAATCCATTTAAGTAACAGGAGGGCAGAGACAGGTTTAAGAAAGGCAGATTTCCTCCCCAAGGAACAATGGTGAACCTGATTGGTTGTGATGCACCCCTAGCAACGACTCTTGTCGGTGACCTTGACCTTGTTAGAGGGCGAAGGGAGTTCAGCAAGTGTAACCACAAGCACCTCACTCAGGTTGAAGCAATTGGCCTTGTGGCACCATTTCGGCTCCCTTCACTGAACTGATTTACACGTTGTTCAGGCACTTTACTTCCACACTAAAGTTGGTAAAGTCTGTAAGCATTCTGGAAAAAGACAAGAAGGGAAATAACATGCAAAATACGGGAAGAACTCAGAAACTCAGGCAGCATCAATACAGGGCAATAAACTGTTGACATTTCAGGTCAACACCCTTCATCAGGATTGCTTATTCATTAACTGTTTACTCCCTCCATAAATGTTTCCTGACTTGCTGAGTTCCTCCAGTATTTTGTGAGTGTTGCTCAATATTTCCAGCGTCTGCAAAATCTCTTGTGTTTAAATACGAAAGTAAACTGCAAAGTGCTGGAGGTACCCTGCAGGTTAGCTCAGGTGGTATCTATGGAAAAGAATAAACATTTGATGTTTCTCACTGAGACCCTTCATCAGGATTGGAGAAAAAAGATGTGAGATCAGACTAAGAAGATGGGGGGGGGGGGCGGGGGAGTGGAGGAAAATGTACAAAGCGGTAGGTGATAGGTGAAACCGGGAGAAGAGGAGTGGTGAAGTAAAGAGCTGGAAAGTCAAAGGGCTGGAGAAGAGGGAATCTAATAGGAGAGGACAGAACACCATGAAAGAAAGGGAAGAGGGAATGGAACACTGGGGAGGGGGGCGGGGAGTGATGGGAAGGTAAAGATACAAAGTGAGAGAGGGAAACAGGAATGATAACTGGAGAAGGGGAAGTTGGATGGCAGTTACCTGAAGTTTGAAAATTTGATGTTCATACCATCAGGTTGAAGGCTACCCAGACGGTATATAAGGTGTTGCTCTTCCAGCCTAGGTGTGGCCTCATCGCGGCAGTACAGGAGGCCATGGGCTGACAAGGATAAGTGCCAGGAGGGAGATCGGAGGGGAGGGACGAATGGACAATGGAGTCACGTAGGGAGCAATCTCCCTGCAGAAAGCAGGAAGTGGGGGAGAGGGAAGGATGTACTTAGTGGTGAGATTCCATTGGAGATGGAGGAAGTTATAAAGAAATATGTGCTGAACACGGAGGCTGGTGGGGTGGTAGGTGAGAACATGAAGCACCCTATCCCTGGTGAGGTGGCGAGTGGATGGGGTGGGGGCAAACGTGCGCGAAATGCAACAGGTGCAGATGAGGGCAGTGTTGAAGGAGGAGGAAGGGATGCCCTTCTCTTTGTAAAAGGAGGACTTCCCCTTAGTTCTTAAATGAAAAGCCTCATACTGAGAACAGATGTGGCGGAGACAGAGGTACTGAGAGAAGGGGATGGAATTTTTACAAGTAACAGCATGTGAAGAGGTATAGTCCATGTAGCTGTGAGAATCAGTGGGTTTATAACAGACATCATTAGATAAGTTGTCTCCAGAGATAGAGACAGAGAGGTTGAGACAGGGGAGAGAGATGTCGGAAATGGACCAAGTAAGTTTGAGGACAGGGTGGAATTTGGAGGCAAAGCTGATGAATTCGAGGAGCTCAGCATGGGTGCAAGAAGCTGAACCAAAGCAGTCGATGTAGTGTAGGAAAAATTGGGGAGTGATACCAGTGTAGGCTTGGGACATATACTGTTCCACTTAGCCGGAGAACAAGGCAGTCATAGCTGGAATCCATGGTGGTGCCCATGGCTACACCTTTTGTTTGAAGGAAGTGGGAGGAGCTGAAGGAAAAATTATTGGGAGTGAGAATCAGTTCTGCCAGACAGGGGAGAGAGGCGGTGGAGGGGAACTGGTTGAATCTGGTGTCCAGAAGGAAATGGAGAGCTTTGAGGCCTTCTTGATAGGGACTGGACATCCATAATGAAAATAAGACGATCGAGGCCAGCGAACTTTAAATCATTGGAAAGATCAAGAGCATGCAAAGTGTCATGGATGTAGGTAGGAAGGGACAGGGCCAAGGGAGACAAAACTGAATAAGGTGTGCAGATACAACTTCAGTAGGGCAGGAACAAGTAGAAACAGTGGGTCTATTGGACAGGCAGGTTTGTGGATCTAGGGTAGGAGGTAAAAATGGGAAGTGTTGGGTTAGGGAACTATGAGGTTGGTGGCAGCAAATAGGAGATCTCCAGAATTAATAAGGTCAGTGATGGTGTGGGAGGCAATGGCCTGGTGCTCCTTAGTGGGATCCTGTTTGAAGGGTAAATAAGAGGAGGTTTCTGACAGTTCTCGCTGGATCTCAGCAAGGTAGATGTCAGACTACTACAGCACCCTCCTTATCTACAGGTTTGATGGTGAGGTTAGAATTAGTGCAGAGAGAGTGGAGAGCAGAGCGTTTGGAAGGAGTAAGGTTAGAGTAGGAGAGAAGAGTGGTGAATTCAAGAAGCCCGATGTCCCATCAGCAATTTGCAATGAAAAGACAGAAGACCAGGGTGGGGTGTCCAGGAAGAGGAGGAGGGTTGAAGACAGGAAAAGGTGTCATTGGTGCGGAGTGCAAGGTCTTTGCCAAAGAAGTAGGCACGGAAATGGAGGGAGCAGAAGAAGAGCTCAGTGTCTTGATGGGTGCAGAACTCACTGTGGTGTGGGCACAGGGGGACAAAGGTGAGGTCCTTACTGAGGACAGAACATTCTACCACAGAGAGAAAAAGATCAGAGGGGATGGTGAAGAGCTGGCATGGATGAGAGCTGGGATCAGAGTGGGGGAAGGGGATTGGTAGCGTCTGAGGAGAGTAGAGGGTTTGGCGTGTTCAGGGAAGGTGGAGTGAGAGGAAGATGGAGTCTCCGAGGACCCAAGAGCTGGCGGTGGGACCTGAGAGACACGGGATTGCAGAGTGGTGCGGGTGGGGGAAGGGGAGTTTGGGGTTTCAGCAGCAGCATGTAAAACTCGGCCTGGAGGTGCTGTTGGTAACTGAAACGCTTTCACAACTGGGTTTAAAGCCAATTTATGTTAATCTTTGAATTTAAGTTAGAAAGTTTATTTGCATTGTGCCCTATTTCTAGTAATTCAGTTGAAGAGTACAGATTAAATTACAAATATTAACAGTTTTTAAATGGTGCATTTTTAAAATGATAAATTAATTCAGTACAGAAGCAAGCCCTTCGGTCTATCTAATCTGTGCCAAATTATTAGACTGCCTTGTCCCTGCACTTAGATTGTAGTCCTCCATACCAATCCCATTCATGTATCTACCTAAATTTTTCTTGAATGTAAATTGAACCTGCAAATGTAGAGATAAGAGGCCTCTCCATGTATGGAATTGATCATACAAGGTAATTATTGGTGAGAACTATTTAATGAGCGTGCTCAGAAATTAAATCCCACACTGTTTATACTTGAGAATATAATTAGAATTACCAGATCCTTGATCAAAATCATTGCCTGGTGCTGTCCAGTTCAGTTGTATTTTATCTTCAACTATTGCTGCTTTAAGATCCATGATTTTATTAGGGGGAAACACATCATGGGGTGATCCTGGAGGAACCTGACTTACAATAAATGTGCCACCTGACTTGACTCTCTTGAAACTTCGAAAGTTTGTCTGAGGATTGTCATCAACGGGCCGTGTCTTCAGCAGATTTTGTTGAATGGAGTCTAAAAGGAAACCAAATAAAGTATTTCAGAAAAAAAATCAAGATATTTTAATAAGGGACTCTGAAAATATAATGCAGATTGATCAGAATCAGGTTTATTATCACTGGCATGTGACGTGAAATTTGTTAACTTAGCAGCAGCAGCTCAATGCAATACATAATATAGAAGAAGAAAAAAATAAAAAATAAAAATTATAATAATAAGTAAATCAATTATGGTATACGTATTGTGAGGGGATCCTGGAGTGCCCCTATTAACTGTTTGGAGAGAGACATTTATCATTGATGGTTTGTTTGGAAAGGAGAGAGAGACAGAGTTATTTACCACTGATATGCTGCTTTTGAAAAGACAGAGAGAGGCGAAGATCCACAGTTGGACTGTCACTTTAAAGCATTGGAAGTAACTTTGGATTTCTACTGAGCTTGGAGTTGGAGACAGCACCGAGCAGCTCGTAAGTTGCTATGGTGACCGAAGGCAGTGTTATTTAATGGACACTCGATGTTATGATTTTCAGCAGGTTGTTGATATTTCTTCAAGGACAGGTTGCCTGCTTGTGCATTTCTTTGCAGACAAAGGAAGGAGGGACTCTTTGAGTGACAGGTGATGCTCAGCCTGGTGAAATAAATAGGAGGTCAGATGATACAGATCTCAGGACACATGATCTGGACACTGAATGAGCATTGTTGTGCCCGCAGAAAAAGTGGGTTTTGGAGGATCGATCAGGCGGATCGATCCAAATTGCTATTCCATCGGTGAAGAAGGGGTTGACTGGTGGGGAGTTGTCTATGTGTCCACCCTCGCCTGGGTGATAGCTCCACCACCGAAGACCGGTCCCCCTGGTTAAAGTCACAGTCGGTGACTTGTAAAGGATTTCAGAGGACAATGAGAAGATCGATGGCATCAGCTCACCTGAAGACTCAACTCACTCTGTCTCTCTCTCTCTCTCTCCATCACTACTCAACTAAATACCACGAACTGAACTGAACTTTAGTCAACATCATAAGACTGTATCTTTTTACCCCTGGACTTAAAGAAGCTTGGTTTTTTCATACATATATATTCCACACTTACTTTTATGCATAATCATTGCTAACCTGTTTGATTTATCTACATTTATATTATTGTATTGTGTAGTTACTAATAAATATTATTAGTTGTTAGCAATACGAGACTCCAAAGTGCTTTTCATCTCTGCTGGTTTCTTAACCTCTGTCACGGGGTACGTGACAGTATATTGAATAGATTAAAAATTGGGCAAAAAACAGAAATACCGTATATTAAACAAAGTGAGGTAGTGTCCAAGGGTTCAATGTCAATTTAGGAATCGGATAGCAGAGGGGAAGAAGCTGTTCCTGAATCACAGAGTGTGCGTGCCTTCTGGCTTCTGTACGTCCTGCCTGATGGTAAAAGTGAGAAGAGGGCATGCCCTGAGTGCTGGAGGTCTTTAATAATGGGCGCTGCCTTTCTGAGACACCGCTCCCTGAGGATATCCTGGATACTGATACCCCAAAGGCTACAGCCCAGTCTCTTTCCATTTTACACAGACCTAAGGAGGAAAGTTAAAACCCAGGGCAGGTTTGTTTTTTTACACCAAGAGTGGAAGGTATCTGGAATGCTCGACAAGGGGAAGTGGTGGAAGAAAACATAATTGCAATGTTTTAGAGGCATTTAGATAGATAAGCTTTGTCACATGCACTGTACATCAAAACACACATCAAAATACATCTTATGCGTCAAATCAAATCAGTGAGGACTATGCTAGATAGCTTACAAGTGCTGCCACACTTCTGGCGCCAACATAGCATACCATTAACTAACCCTAACCATATTGTCCTTGGAATGTAGGAGGAAACCAGAGCACCTGGAGGAAACCCACATGGTCACAGGAAGAATGTACAAACTTTTAACGGACAGCAGCAGGAATTGAAACCAGATCTTACAGCTGGAATTGTAATAGCATTACGAAACTACTATGCTAATGGGCCTGTACAGTGGAGAGCATTCTACCTGGTTGCTTCACTGTCTGAAATGGAGAGGCCATTGCTCAGGATCAGAAAAAGCTGCAGGAAATTGTAAACTCTGCCAACTCCATCATGGGCACTTGACTTCCCAGCATCCAGGACACCTTCAAAAAGTGATGCCTCAAAAAGGCCGTGTTATGTTTGTTCTTAATAAAGGTAAACGTGACGTGGGTTTACATTAGAGCATTTTATTACTGAAACGCTGCTCAACCCTATGCACGTGCGCAACCAGGTCACCATCATAGCTTCCAGTTCCAGGTGAACACCTCGCATTGCCCACTGGAAACTGAAGTTCTTTATTATGCACACATAATAACACAGGCAGCACCATCATTAAGGATCCCCATTACCCAGGCCAAGCCCTTGTTACCATCAGGGAGGAGGTACAGGAGCCTGACGGCAAACATTTAAAATTTCAAAAACAGTTTCTTTCCCTCCACCATCAGATCTCTGAATGGACAATGAATCTGTGAACACTACTTCACTATTTTTTATTTCCTTTTTTTGCTCTACTTATTTAACTATATACATATATTGCAATTTATAGTTTCTTTATTATGTATTGCAATATACTGCTTCTGCAAAGCAACAAATTTTTGTGACATTTTCCAGTGATAATAAAACTGATTCTGATAGGCTGCATCATTGTCTGTTATAGTAGGGTGGGAGGGCTACTGCACAGGACTGAAAGAAACTGCAGAGGGTTGTAAGTTTAGTCAGCTCCATCTAGGGTACTAGCCTACAAAGTACCCAGGACATCTTCAAGGAGCAGTGTCTCAGAAAGGCAGCGTCCATTATTAAGGACCTCCAGCACCCAGGGGATATCCTTGGATACCCTTTTCTCACTGTTAGCATCAGGCAGGAGGTACAGAAGCCTGAAGACACACACTCAGCGATTCAGGAACAGCTTCTTCCTCTCTGCCATCTGATTCATAAATGGACATTGAACCCGTGAACACTACCTCAATTTTTAATATGTATTTTCTGTTTTTTGTACAATCTTTAATCTATTCAATATACATATACTGTAATTGATTTACTTATTTATTATTAGCTTCTTCTATATTATATATGCATTAAACTGCTGCTGCTAAGTTAACAAATTTCACAATGCATGCCGGTGATAATAAACCTGATTTCGATTCTGATTTATTGATTTATATTGCTTTATGTTTTCAATTTCAACGTCAAACCTAAATTTTCACATTGGGAATTGAGGACTTAAACTAGGTTAACACTGAACTGCAGTGCACTCTCAATGTATGGTATGTCTTCATGCCCACTCTGTCTCCTAATTCAGAGAGTTAGCAGCTAACTTGTAAACATATCACTGTTTCCTCATCATCATGCTGAACTCACTACCAACAGAACTGCAATAACTTCACCAGAAAGTTCACAGTGCTTAATAATAGCAGACCACCAAAAGATTTTCAAAGAATATTAGCAAAGGTTTAGCTTCAAGATATTGATATCAAGCAGCGAGGACAGTGGACAACAGAGTACTGGAGGAGTCGAGTTTCAAAGAAAATTAATGACAGGAGGTTGTTCTGAGTTCTTTGGAGTTGTCAAGTCCAGGACTAGGAATGCAAAGGATGAGAGCTTCAGTGGCACTTGGGCTGAGGAAATGGTGAAAGCAGATGGTGTTACACTATCAAACATAGTAGAAAACATAGGAAAAAAATAGAAAACCTACAGCACAATACAGGCCCTTCAGCCCACAATGCTGTGCCAGACAAGTACTTACTTTAGAAATTACCTAGGGTGACCCATGGCCCTCTATTTTTCTAAGCTCCATGTACTAAGTGCTTAACATTTATCCATTAATACATTACCATTTTGCACATATCCTGGAATGTACATAGCATGTCCTTGCCGCCTGGCTGCAAATCTTGTGATCCCATCTTTTCCTTGAACAGATATTTTAAGGGTGTATTGTCCAGTTCCACCATAATCAACAAAGTATCGAGAATAAACACCATCATTTCTAACAATATCAGGGTCTAAAAATAAAAAGGCATATAAAGGTTTAAATAAAGGCATGCATGAAAACATGAAATACTAATTTCCTTTATAACGATCTACTTTAATTGCAAAGAGAAGTAATAAATGGAATAAATGGCTATATGTCAGACTGTAATGGATATTCACTGTTCTGGGCCCAGTCAAGCTTTTAGCCAAGTTCAGCTTTCTAACACAGCAGCTGACTCTTCCAAAGGTCTAAGAGTTCTTTTTGAATAAGTTAAGCTCCCAATCAATATTCTTTGCTCAGCTTCTTGTCGTAAACAAGAACCAGTCTTCAGTTCTTAAGGTAAATTACAAGCAATAATCAGTCTGAAGTTAAAAGGACAGCTTTGCAAACAAACAGCACAGTCTATAGACCACAGGCTGCTGACACACAGCGTGGGGTTGGCTGCTCAAGAGATGCAGTGTAAGACAATGGGTATGCGTTAATTGTGCCTGTATCAAACCAGACAATACCAGCTATTTCGTTCAAGGAATCTTGTAGATCAGATTGATACTATTACCTAGCGTGTTAAATAGCTAATCTATCACTACGTCCATGAAGGTTCTCAATTATCCAGGTCATTGTATATCAATCAGTAGTAAGTCAAGACAACTGGACTTGTTGTGTTGTCTAGAAGATGTTTTGCGTCTCCTCCGAGAGGCTTCTTCAATTCTGATCTATCTGTGAAATTCATTAACCCAAATGGCAGTGGAGGCCAATTCAGTTGCTATATTTAAAGCAGAGGCTGAATAAGTTTTTCATTAGTCAATGTGTTCAAGATTACAGGGTGGAGGCAGGACAATATGGTTGAGAAAGAAAATAACTCAGCCATGATCAATTGACAGAGTACATTAGATGGACCGAATCCCTAATTCTGCTCCTATGTCTCATGAACTAATTAATGGGTTCGCACAGAGTCAATATCAGTGAAGGACATTTTCTAGAAAGGATGCATTATTTCTTTGATAGTTTTTTTTTCCAGTCATTCTCGCTGCAGTGCACCAATGAACATCCAGTGAGATGGGGAACTTCTTAACCTACAAAACCTCAGTAGGCAATCTGCAGTACACAGATGACACTTGAGTTTTCATACACTTAATGGTGTATGTAATCTTAGCTTAAGTTGAAAGGTACAACAACATTGTGAGTAAAGCATTCAGACACAAACTTGAAATACCATAAGACCATAAGAAATGGGAGCAGAATTCGGCCATTTTGCCCATTCAGTCTGCTCTGCCATTTCATCATGGCTAATCCATTTTCCCACTAAGCCCCAATCTCCTTCCTTCTCCCCATATCCATGAGAAGGCCTTGGCGAGTAGGGTAAAGGAAAACCCCAAGGCATTCTTCAATTATGTGAAGAACAAAAGGATGACAGGAGTGAAGGTAGGACCGATTAGAGATAAAGATGGGAAGATGTGCCTGGAGGCTGTGGAAGTGAGCGAGGTCCTCAATGAATACTTCTCTTCGGTATTCACCAATGAGAGGGAACTTGATGACCTTGAAGACAATATGAGTGAGGTCAATGTTCTGGAGCATGTTGATATTAAGGGAGAGGAAGTATTGGAGTTGTTAAAATACATTAGGGCGGATAAGTCCCCGGGGCCTGACGGAATATTCCCCAGGCTGCTCCACGAGGCAAGGGAAGAGATTGCTGAGCCTCTGGCTAGGATCTTTATGTCCTCGTTGTCCACGGGAATGGTACCAGAGGATTGGAGGGAGGCGAATGTCGTCCCCTTGTTCAAAAAAGGTAGTACGGATAATCTGGGTAATTATAGACCAGTGAGCCTTACGTCTGTGATGGGAAAGCTGTTGGAAAAGATTCTTAGAGATAGAATCTCTGGGCATTTAGAGAATCATGGTCTGATCAGGGACAGTCAGCATGGCTTTGTGAAGGGCAGATCATGTCTAACAAGCCTGATAGAGTTCTTTGAGGAGGTGACCAGGCATATAGATGAGGGTAGTGCAGTGGATGTGATCTATATGGATTTTAGTAAGGCATTTGACAAGGTTCCACATGGTAGGCTTATTCAGAAAGTCAGAAGGCATGGGATCCAGGGAAGTTTGGCCACGTGGATTCAGAATTGGCTTGCCTTCAGAAGGCAGAGGGTGGTGGTGGAGGGAGTACATTCGGATTGGAGGGTTGTGACTAGTGGTGTCCCCCAAGGATCTGTTCTGGGACCTCTACTTTTCGTGATTTTTATTAACGACCTGGATGTGAGGGTAGAAGGGTGGGTTGGCAAGTTTGCAGATGACACAAAGGTTAGTGGTGTTGTAGATAGTGTAGAGGATTGTCAAAGATTGCAGAGAGACATTGATAGGATGCAGAAGTGGGCTGAGAAGTGGCAGATGGAGTTCAACCCGGAGAAGTGTGAGGTGGTACACTTTGTAAGGACAAACTCCAAGGCAGAGTACAAAGTAAATGGCAGGGTACTTGGTAGTGTGGAGGAGCAGTGGGATCTGGGGGTACGTGTCCACAGATCCCTGAAAGTTGCGTCAAAGGTAGATAGGGTAGTTAAGAAAGCTTATGGGGTGTTAGCTTTTCATAAGTCGAAGGATATAGTTTAAGAGTCCCGAGGTAATGATGCAGCTCTATAAAACTCTGTTTAGACCACGCTTGGAGTATTGTGTCCAGTTCTGGTTGCCTCACTGTAAGAAGGATGTGGAAGCATTGGAAAGGGTACCAGGATGCTGCCTGATTTAGAGAGTATGAATTATGATCAGAGATTAAGGGAGCTAGGGCTTTACTCTTTGGAGAGGAGGAGTATGAGAGGAGACATGATACAGGTGTACAAGATATTAAGAGGAATAGATAGAGTGGACAGCCAGTGCCTCTTCCCCAGGGCACCACTGCTCAATACAGGAGGACTAGGCTTTAAGGAAAGGGGTGGGAAGTTCAAGGGGGATATTAAAGGAAGTTTTTTTTCCACTCAGAGAGTGGTTGGTGTGTGGAATGCACTGCCTGAGTCAGTGGTGGAGGCAGATACACTAGTGAAATTTAAGAGACTACTAGACAGGTATACGGAGGAATTTAAGGTGGGGGGTTATATGGGAGGCAGGGTCTGAGGGTCAGCACAACATTGTGGGCCGAAGGGCCTGTACTGTGTTGTATTATTCTATGTCTATGTCTATATCCCTTCATGTCCTGACCAATCAAGAATCTATCAACCTCTGCCTTAAATAGACCAAATGACTTGAGCTCCACAGCCACCTTTGGCAAAGGATTCCACAGATTCACCATTCTGGCTGAATAAATTCCTCCTTATCCGCCATTCAAAAAGGACTCCGCTCTACTCTAAGGCTGACCCCACCAGTCTTAGACTCCCCCACCTTAAGAAACATCTCTCCACATCCACTCTATCAAGGCCTTTCAACATTCAGTAGGTTTCAATGAGGTCACCCCTCATGCTTCTGAATTCCAGAGAGTAGAGGCCCAGAGACATCAAATTCTCCTCATAGGATAAGCCCTTCAATCCCTGAATCATTTCCATGCAAACAACAGGATTTCTGCAGATGCTGGAAATTCAAGCAACATACATCAAAGTTGCTGGTGAACGCAGCAGGCCAGGCAGCATCTATAGGAAGAGGCGCAGTCGACGTTTCAGGCCGAGACCCTTCGTCAGGACTAACTGAAGGAAGAGTGAGTAAGGGATTTGAAAGCTGGAGGGGGAGGGGGAGATGCAAAATGATAGGAGAAGACAGGAGGGGGAGGGATGGAGCCGAGAGCTGGACAGGTGATAGGCAGAAGAGGATACGAGAGGATCATGGGACAGGAGGTCCGGGAAGAAAGACGGGGGGGGGGTTGACCCAGAGGATGGGCAAGAGGTATATTCAGAGGGACAGAGGGAGAAAAAGGAGAGTGAGAGAAAGAATGTGTGCATAAAAAAGAGTAACAGATGGGGTACGAGGGGGAGGTGGGGCCTAGCGGAAGTTAGAGAAGTCAATGTTCATGCCATCAGGTTGGAGGCTACCCATACGGAATATAAGGTGTTGTTCCTCCAACCTGAGTGTGGCTTCATCTTTACAGTAGAGGAGGCCGTGGATAGACATGTCAGAATGGGAATGGGATGTGGAATTAAAATGTGTGGCCACTGGGAGATCCTGCTTTCTCTGGCGGACAGAGCGTAGATGTTCAGCAAAGCGGTCTCCCAGTCTGCGTCGGGTCTCACCAATATATAAAAGGCCACATCGGGAGCACCGGACGCAGTATATCACCCCAGTCGACTCACAGGTGAAGTGATGCCTCACCTGGAAGGACTGTTTGGGGCCCTGAATGGTGGTAAGGGAGGAAGTGTAAGGGCATGTGTAGCACTTGTTCCGCTTACACGGATAAGTGCCAGGAGGGAGATCAGTGGGGAGGGATGGGGGGGACGAATGGACAAGGGAGTTGTGTAGGGAGCGATCCCTGCGGAATGCAGAGAGAGGGGGGAGGGAAAGATATGCTTAGTGGTGGGATCCCGTTGGAGGTGGCGGAAGTTACGGAGAATAATATGTTGGATCCGGAGGCTGGTGGGGTGGTAGGTGAGGACCAGGGGAACCCTATTCCTAGTGGGGTGGTGGGAGGATGGAGTGAGAGCAGATGTACGTGAAATGGGGGAGATGCGTTTAAGAGCAGAGTTGATAGTGGAGGAAGGGAAGCCCCTTTCTTTAAAAAATGAAGACATCTCCCTCGTCCTAGAATGAAAAGCCTCATCCTGAGAGCAGATGCGGCGGAGACGGAGGAATTGCGAGAAGGGGATGGCGTTTTTGCAAGAGACAGGGTGAGAAGAGGAATAGTCCAGATAGCTGTGAGAGTCAGTAGGCTTATAGTAGACATCAGTGGATAAGCTGTCTCCAGAGACAGAGACAGAAAGATCTAGAAAGGGAGGGAGGTGTCGGAAATGGACCAGGTAAACTTGAGGGCAGGGTGAAAGTTGGAGGCAAAGTTAATAAAGTCAACGAGTTCTGCATGCGTGCAGGAAGCAGCGCCAATGCAGTCGTCGATGTAGCGAAGGAAAAGTGGGGGACAGATACCAGAATAGGCATGGAACATAGATTGTTCCACAAACCCAACAAAAAGGCAGGCATAGCTAGGACACATACGGGTGCCCATAGCTACACCTTTAGTTTGGAGGAAATGGGAGGAGCAAAAGGAGAAATTATTAAGAGTAAGGACTAATTCTGCTAGACGGAGCAGAGTGGTGGTAGAGGGGAACTGATTAGGTCTGGAATCCAAAAAGAAGCGTAGAGCTTTGAGACCTTCCTGATGGGGGATGGAAGTATATAGGGACTGGACATCCAAGGTGAAAATAAAGCGGTGGGGGCCAGGGAACTTAAAATCATCGAAAAGTTTAAGAGCGTGAGAAGCGTCACGAACATAGGTCGGAAGGGATTGAACAAGGGGTGATAAAACAGTGTCGAGGTATGCAGAAACGAGTTCGGTGGGGCAGGAGCAAGCTGAGACAATAGGTCGGCCAGGACAGGCAGGTTTGTGGATCTTGGGTAGCAGGTAGAAACGGGAAGTGCGGGGTGTGGGAACTATAAGGTTGGTAGCAGTGGATGGGAGATCCCCTGAGCGGATAAAGTCGTTGATAGTGTGGGAGACAATGGCCTGGTGCTCCTTAGTGGGGTCACGATCGAGGGGTAAATAAGAGGAGGTATCCGCAAGTTGTCGCTGTGCCTCGGCAAGGTAGAGGTCAGTACGCCAGACTACAACAGCACCCCCTTTATCAGCGGGTTTAATAATAAAGTTAGGATTAGTGCGGAGGGAGTGGAGAGCAGAGCGTTCCGAAGGAGTGAGGTTGGAATGGGGACAAGGTGCGGTGAAGTCGAGACGGTTGATGTCCCATCGGCAGTTGGCAATAAAGAGATCCAGAGCAGGCAGAAGACCAGAGCAGGGTGTCCATGAAGAAGAGGAGGGTTGAAGACGGGAGAAGGGGTCATCGGTGGGGGTGGAAGAGTCCTTGCCGAAGAAGTAGGCTCGGAGACGGAGACGGCGGAAGAAAAGTTCCACATCATGGCGAACACGGAACTCGCTGAGGTGTGGGCGAAGGGAGACAAACGTTCATTTCCATGAACCTCCTTTGAACCCTTTTCAATGTCAGCACATGCTTTCTTAGATAAGGGGCCCAAAACTGCTCACATTACTCCAAGTGTGGTTTCACCAGTACTTTATAAAGCCTCAACATTACATCTTGGCTTTTATATTCTCGACCTCGTAAAATAAATGCTAACATTGCATGTGACTTCCTCACCACCGACTCAACCTGCAAATTAACCTTCAGAATCCAGCATGAGGACTCCCAAGTTGCTTTGCATCTCAGATTTTTCAACTTTCTCCCTTTACAGAAAGAAGTCTACACTTTTATTTCTTCTACTGAAGTGCATAACCATACACTTCTCAACACTATTCTATCTGCCACTTCTTTCCCATTCTCCTAATCCAAGTCCCTTTTTTAGCCTCTCTGCTTCCTTAAGACTACCTGCCCCCATTTTTCTTCACACTGTCCACAAAGCTATCAAATCTGTCATCCAAATCATTGATATATAATATCAAAAGCAGCTTGACCCAACACAGACATAGCCCTCCATTTTTCTATCATCCATGAGTCTATCCAAGATTTTCTTAAATCCCCTTGATGAACCTGCATCTTCTACCAGCCTGGGCAGGTACACACACACACACCACTCTCAGTGTAAAGAACTTACCTCTGATATTCCCCTCCTTTTATCTGACATGTTATCTGAGCTGGATACACTGCCTGGAGGCAGATTCTGTAATTATATCATTGGAGCACTTCACCAAGTCCAAGTACAACCTGGTCTATTTCAGTACAATAAATCATTCAAAATGAAATGGCAGTGCAGACTTGATGGGCTGAATGAGCTAATTTTGCTCCTATGCCTTATGGCCTTATGACTCCCTTATCTATCGTTACTTTAAGTTACAGCATTTGAGATGATATTGAGACCCTCAACTCCATGCATTGGGAGCACACAGAAGCCTGGTGTAAATGGAAGAAGGAGCAAATCTATGCACAAACCGCCCATCCACTGCTTAATTACGCATCTCCTGTCCTATCTGTGGAAGAGTCTGGGATTCCTTTTTTTTTAAATTAGCTTTACATCAAAACACACAGTGAAATACATCATTTTTCACATCAACGACCAACACAGTTTGGGGGCAGCTCAAACTGTTGCAATGCTTCCATTGCCAACATAGCACGCCCACAACTCATTAACCCTAACCATACATCTTTGGAATTTGGGAGGAAGCCAGAGCACCTGGAGGAAACCTACACAGTCACAATGAGAACGTATAAACTCCTCACAGATAGCAGTGTGAACACTGATGCCAACCACCTTGACAGCGTGCTGTCCTACATGAGACTGATCAGTCTCTACATCAACTCCAACATCAGTCACTTATGAATCCACAAAACCAGTGTGGAAGCCGTCCTTAATTCCAAAGTTCTAAAACATGCAGAAGCTATTTGTGGGAGGAGACCATATGCAAATCTTTCTTTTCTAATGAGCATAGTTTATAGTTCAATTGTACTTCAGGACCTGCTGTATTCTGTCACTTTCTGAACGGAACGTGAATAATGCTTTGTAATTGCATCCTTCTCTTTCTTTCATATGCACTTACCTGCGCCATCATCCAGAAGATCGATGCTGACAGAACTGCCGTCTGCCCGGTCCACCGTGGCTATCACATTTGCATAAAGGATGGGTAAGAAACCATGACTGACTTCTGCAAAAATGACCAGAGGTTGTGGCCATGTTGATTTATCTTGACTGACGTGTCCGTTGACAGTGACAGGGGGAACTTTCTCATCTGCCGCACGGGATGTCACTGTGATGGTTAAATCCTCAACTGTGGAAGCCTTATTCTGCATCGCATAGGTCCATTCTCCAGTCTGAAAGAAAAGTTAAGCCATTTTAATTTGAAACAAAGGAGACCAAAAGAAAAAAAAGAAAAAGATAAACGCAAAATCCAATAAGAGCCATACCTCTGCTGTGCCAGGAATGGCAAGCCTGCCTGTATGTAAAGAAGAGTCCATCTCGAAGTTTACATCTTTGTAAATCTTTCCACGAGGGTCTTGTACAAAGACAGATGGTACGGCATTCTTCCATGTGATTACAAAGGAAGTATCATTCCCAATGGTTTTATCAATGTAAACTGTGCCATTGAACCAACTATTCCTGTTAATGCTCTTTCCAAAACTTTCAACCTGTAAACCAAACAGGAAAAAAATGTAAACTGGTAATGTAGTGCATTTTCAACCAGTATTGGAAAGTTGTTCTCAGAAACAAACCTGGATTGACTGTTGGCCAAGGTTGCAATTTCCTGATACTAATCCAGTGAAAGCATCAATTAAACTATTTTCATCCAGATTATCTGTGGCTGAAAAGCTCAAACCACCTGATAATTGAAGAATAAGAAATTGTAGAATTAATATAAAGATCAGTAATCACTAAAAAGGGAAAACCTTTGCTTAAAATTTAAGTTTTGCAATTTTTTTCACTCCCTTTGCAATTTTTGCTCATTTCTTTCTCAATTTCTGCTAAAGCATTGTTTACACTTACATTTACATAATTTATTATATTATAATTTGTCCTTTACTGTGCCTATTGTCTTGTTTATTACTTATTGTACTGTCTTGCACTGTTTTGTGCACTTTATGTAGTCCCGTGTAGGTCTGAAGTCTAGTGTAGTTTTGTGTTGTTTCATGTAGCACCAGGGTCCTGAACGAACATTGTTTCGTTTTTACTGTGTACTGTACCAGCAGTTACGGTTGAAATGACAATAAAAGCAACTTGACTTGAATTGAAGTGATACTGTTGAATATAAGACGAATGAGGCAACAATTTGGCCCACAAGCCCCTCAACCTTTCCTATCATTATCTGCACAAATGTCTTAAATGGTGTTAGTATATCTGCCTCAACCATGTCCTCTGGCAGCTCGTTCCATATACACACCACCTTCTGTGTGAAGAAGTTGCACCTTTATGTCTCTGTCCTCTCACCTTAAACCTTTACCCTCTAGCATTTGATTCCCTTTTCCTGGGAAAAACAAGACCTGCGCATTCACTGTATCTTTGCTCCTCATGATTATTTACACCTTTTTAAGGCAGGGCCAGGAATTCATCTGTAACGGGATGAATCCCTGTCTCTGCACTAAAATGGACCAAGTTGTACTTGGATTTTGTGAAGTGCATTGATCATATAATCACAAAATCTGCTTCCAGGCAGTGTGTCCAGCTCATGACAACATGTCAGATAAAATCATTCATATAAGGGGGATGTCAGAAGTAAGTTCTTTACACCAAGAATGGTGGGTGTTTGGAACACCCTGCCCAGGGTGGTGGTGGAGGTAGTTACATCAGAGGCACTTAAGAAAATCTTCAATAGGCACACGAACAATAATAAAATGGAGGGCTATGGAGGAAGGAAGGGTTTGATTGTTCTTATAGTAAGTTAAAAGTTTGACAAAACATCATGGGCCAAAAGGACCAGTACTGTACTGTAATGTTCTATGTTCATTTCTTATCAACAGCTCTTTCCCTGACTACCTTAAATATACAGAAAGTAACATACAAGATACCGGAGAAACTCAGTGGGTCAGGCAACATTTATGGAGAGAAGTGAACAGTTGGCATTTCACGTACAGACCCTTTATTGGGACTGAAAGATAGAAGAAATATCCAGTATGAAGAGGTAAATGCAAAGGGTGTAACAAGAGCTGGCAAGCGATAGGTGGATCCAAGTGGAGAGAGCTGATGGGCAGACAGAGGAGAGCAGAGTGGAAGTAGTGACATGAGCCAGGAGGTGATAGATGTAGGTGACACAGGTGATGGAATCAAATAGGAGAGAAAGATGGAGTACAGAATCTAGGGAGCTGTGGTAGGCAAATGGGAGGGGAACCAGTGGGAGGAGTGAGTGGATGTACTTCCTTTGAAGTTGACACATCATCTAAAACTGTGACAAACTTGTATAGATGCATGGTGGAGAGTGTCCTGCCTGGTTGCATCATGGCCTGGAATGGAAACATCAATCCCCTTCAATGGAAAAGCTTACAAGAAGTAGTGGACACAGCCCAGTCTATTATATGTTTCAAAGGTACATTTAATGTCAGAGAAATGTATACAATATACATCCTGAAATGCTTTTTCTTCGCAACCATCCCTGAAAACAGAGGAGTGCCCCAAAGAATGAACGACAGTTAAATGTTAGAACTCCAAAGTACCCCCCAGCTCCCCTCCCTCCCGCATGTAAGCAGCAGCAAGCAACAATCCCTCCTCCCCCTACCGGCAAAAAAAAGCATCAGCACCCACCGCCGAGTACTCAAGAGTGAGCAAAGCATCAGCAAAGACACAGACTTGCAAGGACTACATTATCCACCTGGTAATTCAACATACCACAGGCTCTCTCTCTCTCTCCCCCCCCCCCCCCAATAAGGGAGAAACAGATGTCTCCATTTCGCAGCAAGCCCTCACAACCATTGAGCACATCCACAAGGAGTGCTGATGCAGGAAAGCAGCATCCATCATCAAAGACCCCCACCATCCAGGCCATGCTCTCTTCTCTCTGCTGCCAGCAGATAGGAAACACAGGAGTCTCAGGTCCCAGGCCACCAGGTTTAGGAACAGTTATTTACCCCTCAACCATCAGGCTCATGAACCAGAGGAGATAACTTCACTCACTCCAACACTGGACTGATTCCAAAACCTAAGGACTCAACAACTTGTGTTCTCAATATTGATTGCTTATTCATTTATTATTATTTTGTTTCTCTTTTCTTTTTTTTTATTTTGCACAATTTGTTGTCTTTTGCACATTCATTGTTTGTCAGGCTTTGTTGTGTGCATTTTTTCATTGATTCTATATATTTACTGTGAATGCCCACAAGTAAATGAATCTCAGGGTAATATAGGATAGCATATATAACAGGACAAACCAAAGGCTGACACTGACAGAACCACAAAATGTTATAATTATGTGGTTCTGTCAGTGTCAGTCTTTGGTTTGTCCTGTTTTTCTGTGATATCACTCTGGAGGAACATTGTATCATTTCTTAATGCATGTATGCATTTCTAAATGACAATAAGAGAGGACTGAGTGTTCTCATAATCTAATCTAATATATGTACTTCCACTGTGAATTTTCTTTGAACTTTGAGGTAGTGTAGGTGGAGGGCGGGAAATAAATATGGTGATAAAGGACTGGGGTGAGTGCAGCAAGAACGAGGTAGGACAGGAGGAGGAAGAAAAGGGAGACAAGGGGAGTTTACTGAAAGTTAGAAAATTCAATGTTCATGGCAATGTATTGCGTGTGGACTATTCAGGTGGAATACGGGATCCTATCCCTCTAGGTCGTGTTTGGTCTTACCCTGTTACAGGAGGAGGTGAGGACTCACATGTCAGTGTGAAAATGAAGAGGAGAATTAATAGAGGAACATCATTTGCCAGCCCTTACACCACCCCTTCCCATCATATTTTACAGGGCATCTCCCCTCTGCTCCCTCAGTCCAGATGAAGTCTTCTTCTGAAACGTTATCTGCCCATTTCCCTCAATAGATGCTACTTGACCTGTTGAGTTACTCCAGCATCGAGTGTGATGGCAGCACCAGCAGTCTCTTGCAGCTCAACCTTATGTGCACACATGTAATTAGAGGAAACTATAGGGGAACGTTAGAGGCAAGTCCTTTACACAGGGAGTGATGGGTGCAGGAAACACCCCTCCAGGGGTAGTGGCAGAGGCAGAAACATTAAGAGTATTTAAGAAACTCTTAGATAGGAGCATGTCTGATAGAAAAAATGCAGGGCTGTGTGGAAGGGAATGGTTACATTGATCTTAGAGTAAATTAAAACATCAGTAAAACATCATGGACAAAAATGCCAATACTGTGCTGCACTGTTCTATGTTCTAAGACATGTTGATTGAATAATCTTGCACACCATAAACTTATGTGGGCCTAAATGGTACTCAGGCTCAGTTCCAAACTCACTTAAAACATTGACCCGATATCAACCTGCCCAGTCAGATGTCATTATCAATCCATTTAACTGTGTATTCCTTGCCTGTCATAATGGATAGTTGCTCCAGTTCCACAGCTGCATTTGGACCTAATGCAATGGTGTGGATAATAGTTCCACTTTGTTCCACATCTCCAAAGCAACTGCTTATAGTAGAGTCCTCCCCAGCAACAAACACAACCAGTTCATCACCATTTGTGGCACCATCGTCTCCACGAAGTACCTGAACAACAATCAGTTCTCATCAACAGGGGGAAATAAATAACAATCATAAAAAATAATTCTTGAAAATTGCATCGTACTTACCTGAAAACCAGACCGAATCCCACTACAGATATTTATTCCACCACCTGCTGATGTAGGCAGAAAGTTTATAAGCTCCTTTCTCACATCATCATTTTCAATTCGTCTCAGATGCGTTCTAATAATTGCAGTGCTGTCAAAAGTAACGATGCCAACCTGGGATCCTAATTCAATGATCTGCATCAGGAATATCGAAGCTGCCTGTCTGAGCCTGGGAATTCGGTTTGCCTATTTTCATAAAGAAGATAAACTGGATTAGAAATTCATCTCCATGCTTTAATGCTATGTATCTCAGGGACTAATCAAATGAGCCTTTCAATATCATTTCAATAAAGTTCTATGAATTCCATCGTGGATCTAAGTGTAAGTAAAGTGGAGAAGAGAAGGTGGTTAAAAATTACCATTGGTAAAAAAAGAAATCAAATCATTAAAAAGAAGTGACTTAGGGTCAGAATGTGTTGAATCATTGTGGGTAGAGCTAAGGAACTTCAAGGGTACAAAGACCCTGATGGAGTTATATACAGACCCCCAGACAGTAGTAAAGATGTAGTCGATGAATTACAACGTGAGATAGAAAATCTGTGCCAAAAGGGCAATGTTACAATAGTCATTTGGGACTTCAATATGCAGATAGGTTGGGAAAAACATATTGATGCATGGTCCTAAGAGGGGAACTTCTGGAATTCCTGCGAGATGGCTTTTTAGAGCAGCTCGTGGTTGAGCCCACTAGGGGATCAGCTATTCCCAATTGAGTGCTGTTATATGAACCAGAATTGGTTAGAGAGCATAAAGTAAAGGAACTCATAAGGTAAGTGATCATAATATGATAGAATTCACCCTGCAATTTGAGTAGAAGCGAAAGTCAGATATATCAGTATTACAGTGGAGTAAAAGTAATTACAGACCCATGAGAGAGGAGTTGGCCAGAGTTGATTGGAAATGGACACTGGTAGGGATGATGGCAAAGCAGCAATATCTGGCATTTCTGTGAGCAATGCAGAAGGCGCAGGATATATACATCCCAAAGACCATAAAAACACAGGACTTAGAAGCAGAATTAGAATTAGGATCATGGCTGATCCTTTTTTTCCCCTCCTCAGCCCCATTCCCCAGCCTTCCCGTAATCTTTGATGCCTTGTCCAATCAAGAACCTATCAAGCTCAACTTTAAATACACCAAATGACCTGGCCTCCACAGCTGCCTATGGAAGTAAATTCAACAAGTTCACCACCCTCTGGCTAAAAAAATTTCTCCACATCTCTGTTTAAATGGACGCTTCTCTATCCAGAGGCTGTACCCTTTTGTCCTAGACTCTCTCACCATGGCAAACATTCTTTCCACATCTACCATGTCTAACCCTTTCAACATTCGAAAGGTTTCAATGAGATCTCCCTTCATCCTTCTAAATTACGGCAAGTACAGACCCAGAGCCATTAAATGTTCCTTGTATGATAACCCTTTCATTTCTGAATCATCCTTGTGAACCTCCTCTGGACCCTCTCCAATGCCAGCACATCTTTTCTAAGATGAGGGGCCCAAACTGTTCACAATACTCAAGGTGAGGCCTCGTCAGTGCCTTATAAAGCCTCAGCATCACATCACTGCTCTTGTATTCTAGACCTCTTGAAATGAATTCTAACATTGCATTTGCTTTTTTCACCACCGACTCAACCTGAACGTTAACTTTTGGTCCTTCTGCACAAGGACTCCCAAGTCCTTTTGCATATCAGATTTTTGGATTTTCTCTCCATTTCAAAAATAGTCTGCAAATTCATTTCTTCTATCAAAACGTATGACCATGCATTTTCCAACATTGTATTTCATTTGCCACTTTCTTTGCCAATTCTCCTAATCTGTTTCTCCTTCTTCAGCTTACCTGTTTCATCAACAACACCTGCCCCTCCACCAATCATCATATCATCTGCCAACCTGGCAACAAAGCCAAATATTCCACCATCAAAATCACTGATATACAGCATAAAAAGAAGTGGCCCCAACACAGAGCCCTGTGGAACACCACTTGTCACTGGCAGCCAACCAGACAAGGATCCTTTTATTCCCACTCACTGCCTCCTATCAATGCTCTAGCCATCTTCAGAACTTTCCTGAATACCATGGGCTCTTAACTTGCCAAGCACCCTCATGAGTGGCGCCTTGTCAAAAGCCTTCTGAAAGTCCAAATATACAACATCCACTGCATCCTAGAAATATAGAAAACCTACAGCACAATACAGGCACTTCGGCCCACAAAGCTGTGCCGAACATATCCTTACCTGAGAAATTACTCTGAGCTCCATATACCTGTCCAGGAGTCTCTTATAAGATCCTATCGTATCCGCCTCTACCACCATCACCGACAGCCCATCCCACGCACTCACCACACTCTGCGTAAAAAACTTAACCCGATATCTCCTCTGTACCTACTTCCAAGCACCTTAAAACTGTGCCCTCTGGCACTAGCCATTTCAGCCCTGGGAAAGGGACTCTGACTATCCACACGATCAATGCCTCTCAGTACCTTATACACCTCTCTCAGGTCACCTCTCATCCTCCGTCGCTCCAAGGAAAAAAGGCCAAGTTCACACAACTTTTTCTCACAAGGCATGCTCCCCAATCCAGGCAACATCCTTGTAAATCTCCTCTGCACATTTTGATGGTTTCCACATCCTTCCTATTGTGAGGCGACCAGAACTGAGCAGTCTGACCAGGGTCCTATATAGCTGCAACATTACCTCTCAGCTCCTAAACTCAATCCCACGATTGATGAAGGCCAATGCACCGTATGCTTTCTTAACCACAGAGTCAACCTGCGCAGCAGTCTTGAGTGTCCTATGGACTCGGACCCCAGGATCCCTCTGATCCTCCACGCTGCCAAGAGTCTTACCATTAACACTAACACAAAATACGCAGCAGATGCTAGGGTCAAAGCAACACTCACAACATGCTGGAGGAACTCAGCAGGTCGGGAAGCATCCATGGAAACGATCAGTCAACGTTTCGTCAATGTCAACGTCCTGACGAAGGGTTCCGGCCCGAAACATTGACTGATCGTTTCCACAGTTGCTGCCTGACTTGCTGAGTTCTTACCATTAAAACTATATTCTACCGTCATATTTGACCTACCAAAATGAACCACCTCACACTTCTTTATCTATTCCACTTGTAATCTCCTCAAAGAATTCCAGCAGGTTCGTCAGGCAAGATTTTCCCTTGAAGAAGCCATGCTGACTTTGTCCTATCTGCTCCTGTGTCATCAGGTACTCCATCACCTCATCCTTAACAATTGTCTCATCTCTCCTCTATTTTTTATATACCTGAAAAAGCTTTTACTATCCACTTTGATTTCCAAAACGGAAGAAGTAAGAACATAAGAAATAGGAGCAGGAGTAGGCCATCTGGCCCGTTGAGCCTGCTCTGCATTTAATAAGATCATAGCTGATCTGGCCATGGACTCATCTCCACTTACCTGCCTTTTCCCATAACCATTAATTCCCATACCATGCAAACATCTATTCAACCTTGTCTTAAATATATTTACTGAGGTAGCTTCCACTGCTTCATTGGGCAGAGAATTCCACAGATCCACCACTCTGGGAAAAGCAGTTCCTCCTCGGCTCCATTCTAAGTCTACTCACCCGAATCTTGAGGCTCTGTCCCCTAGTTCTAGTCTCACCAATCAGAGGAAACTACTTTCCTGCCTCCATCTTATCTATCCTTTTCATAATGTTATATGTTTCTATAATATCTCCTCCCATTCTTCAGAATTCCAGAGAGTATAGTCTCAGGCGACTCAATCTCTCCTCATCGTCTAACCCCCTCATTTCAGGAATCAATCTGCTGAACCTCCTCTGCACCACCTCCAAAACCAGTATGTCCTTTCTCAAGTAAGAAGACCAGAACTGCACGCAGTGCTCCAGGTGTGGCCTCACCAGTCCCTGTACAGTTGCAGCATAACCTCCCTGCTCTTAAATTCAGTCCCTCTAGCAATGAAGACCAACATTCCATTTGCCTTCTTGATAGCCTGCTGCACCTGCAAACCAATCTTTTGTGATTCATGCACAAGCACTCCCAAGTCCCTCTGCACAGCAGCATGTTGCAATTTTCTACCATTTAAATAATAATCTGCTCTTCTATTTTACCTTCCAAAGTGGATGACCTCGCATTTACCAACATTGTATTCCATCTACCAGACCTTTGCCTACTCCCCTAACCTATCTATATCTCTCTGCAGACTGTCCGTCTCTTCTGCACAATTTGCTTTTCCACTCAATTTAGTAACATCAGCAAAGTTAGACACACTACACTCGGTCCCCTCTTCCAGATCGTTAATGTATATCGTGAACAGTTGCAGGCCCAGCACCAACCCCTGCGACACACCACTCACCACTGACTGCCAACTAGAGTAACATACATATATCCCAACTCTCTGCTTTCTATTAGTTAACCAATCCTCTGTCCATGCTAATACATCACCCCCAACCTTATGCATTCATATCTTATGGTAAGTCTTTTATGTTGCACCTTATTCAATGCTTTCTGGAAATCCAAGTAAATAACATTCATCTGTTCCCCTGTATCCACTGCACTTGTTATATCCTCAAAGAACTCCAGTCAGTTTGTCAAACAGAACCTGCCTTTGCTGAATCGATGCTGCATGCCTCGCTATTTCTTCTTTATTGCCAGCTTCAAGCATTTTCCTAATTTCAGATGTTAAACTAATTGGCCTATAGTTACCGGCCTTTTGCCAACACCATCTTTTGAATAGTGATGTGACATTCACCGTCTTACAATCTGCGAGGGCCTGCCCAGATTCCAGAGAATTTTGGTAAATTATCACCAAAGCTTCTACTATAACATCTGCCATTTCTTTCAGTATCCAAGGATGCATTCCATCAGGACCAGGGGACTTAACTATTTTCAGGCCCACCTCTTTAGTGATAGCTCTCATATCAAGGTCTTCACCTCCTATCGCATCCATAACATCTCTTTTTGGCATGTTAGACGTGTTCTCCACCATGAAGACTGACACAAAATAGTCATTCAAAGCCGCTGCCATTTCCTCATTTTCCATAATTAATTCTCCCTTCCTGTCCTCCAAGGGACCTATGTTCACTTTAGCCACCCTTTTCCGCTTTATATAATTATAAAAACTTTTACTATCTGTTTTTATATTTTGTGCTGGTTTAATTTTATAACCTATCTTCCCTTTATTTATTGCTCGTTTAATGGTTCTTTGTTGCTTTTTAAAGTTCTCACATTCCTCCAGTTTCCCACTACTCTTGGTGACTTTGTACACACAAGCTTTTAATTTGATGAAATCCTTTATTTCCTTAGTTATCCAAGGTGGCCCCACCCTTACTGTTCTTGCTTTTAACTGGAATATACTTTCGTTGAGCACTGTGAAAAATCTCTTTGAAAGTCTTCCACTGTTACTCGACTGTCCCACCATATAGCCCGTGTTCCCAGTCTACACTAGCCAAATCCTCCCTCATCCCATTGTAGTCTCCATTGTTTAGGCATAATACACTGGTTTTCAATCTAACTACAGTTGTAAGAGAAACTCAAGCATACTGTGATCAGTCTTTCTCAACTACAAGATCACTAATGTTACCTGTCTCATTGCACAGGACCAGATCTAAGATAGCACATTCCCTTGTAGGTTCAGTAACAGACTGTTCAAGAAAGCCATCACGGATGCATTCTATGAAGTCTTTCTCTGAACTGCCTCGACCAACTTGATTCACCCAATCTATGTGCAAGTTAAAGTAGCCCATGATAATTGTTGTTCCATTCTTACATGCCTCAGATATTTCTCTGTTTATTGCTTGTGGCACTGTAATGTTACTGTTCGGTGGCTGATAGACAACACCCACCAGTGATTTTTTTTCCCTTTACTGTTCCTAATCTCTACCAAGATGAATTCAACATGGAACACGAAGATAAGCTATCCAATAATATTAAAGAGGATACCAAAAGTTTCTTCAGATATATAAAATGTAAAAGAGAGGCCAGCGTCGATAAGGGAAAGGAGAGAAGACAGGAGATTAGGGCTGAAAGGGAAAACGTATCAGCCATGATGAAATGTTGGAGCAGACTTAATGGGCCAATTGGCCTAATTCTGCTTCTCTATCTTCTGGTCTTATAGTCTTTATCCCTAGTCTGGCACAGAGGAAATACAGCATGTTCCCCTTAAACATTTCACCTTTCACCCTTAACCCATGATCTCTAGTTCTATTCTCATTCAACCTCAGTGGAAAAATCCTGCTTTCATTTACCTCATAATTTTGTATAACTCTATCAATTCTAGCTTCATTCTCCAGTGCTCTAGGGCGGGTATTCCTGGCTAGCGTCCACAGACCCCTCGGTTAGTGGTAGGTGTCTACGGCATTAAAAGAGTTTGGGAACCCATGCTCCAGGGAATACAGTCCAAATCTATTCAACCTTTCCCTAAATCTCAGGTCCTGAAATCCCGGCAACATCCTTGAAAATTTGGCCTGCGCTCTTTCAATGTTATTGACATCTTTCCTGCACTTCAGAATCTCTTGTGTTTTAAAATCCATCTGGTATTTTATAGCCTATTTCAGATTGATCCTTGAAATACTTTATCAGGTTCCAGCTTGCATGGACAACCAAAATGCTAGGATGAAGTCTCCAACTACATGATATTACACACAGGCACCTCAAATGAAGGGATTATTCCTCAGTATAAACCAACACCACTATTTCATACCACACCCATGCTTCCAGAGACATCAAGAACTAAGCATAGCACTCGATCCTTGACTTGCAGTAGAGTAAGTGTCGGCACAAGGGAAGTAATATCAGCTGGAGGGTTATTCTTGAAGTCCTCTGATTGACTGATCACGTCCCAAGTGCTCCTGTAATTGCACATTTTGTTCTGCATCGTTGGTGCTTCGGGATTATGGGTGTCACTGTCGCAGAATTCAACCACCTGAAAAATGAGGATGCAAGACATGTCACAGTGTCTGTCAGCATTTGCAGGTTGGTTTATTGGGTTTCACTTCAATTGGTGGAAATTTTACCCCTGAGCCAGAAAGCTGCCGCTGCTAGGCTTACTTGATGATCTGTGTCTGTGACCCCTTCTAGCTCTGCATTCCCTCTGCAAACTTTTCTTCCATGGTGTAATCTGATGACTTGAACCAATGACTATGTTCCAGAGGACCCAATGGGCACAATATGTAGCACTACTAGGGATCATCATGGTATCAAAGGTTAGCCTAATCACTTTACAGTGCCAACCGTAAGATTGGGTCCAATTCCCACCATGGTCTATAAGGAGTTTGTATGTTCTCCCCATGACTCCATGGGTTATCTCCGGCTGCTCTGGGTTCCTCCCACATTTCAAGACCTACTGTGTAAGTTGTGGGCCTGATACGTTGGTACCATAAGCACAGTGACACTTGTGCGCTGCCCTCAGCACAATCCTCACTGATTTGATTAGACACATTTCACTGCACGTTTCAATATACATATGATAGATAAAGCTAATTTGTTAAAATAAATCTTTATCATGCTTAAGAATTTGTCTTTATTTACACCAGCTATAGCTCAACAAAGTCCAACTTTATGAGAGAAAAATAAATCAATTAACTTTTAACATTGTGATACTGCAGTAACTAAGTTTGAGGAAATGTAATTTCTAAGTGGGGTAAATCATACTATTCTATTGGAATGAAAATCTGACTTGTGGCCTTCATAACACGTGCACCATGGTTACTTGACAGGGTACCTAAAATGAATAGAGATTTTGTCTTTTAATCAATTTACAAATGTTCATTTGCTGTTCCAGAAATTGTTTTCAGAAAGAAATTGCCAGTTCAACTTACATCTTTTAATCCTTGGAGATACATTATCGAAGCTGTTGTTGTCTGACTTTCATCTGGGAAAAACTTACAATCATCAATTGGGGGACCGATGATACCACAGGGAAAACAGGAAGTTCCTGTGCATGAGAGAATCTTTCCTGTTATCTCTTTAGAACACCTGAATGTGAGACAAACCAAAAAATATTTAAATTAATTTCCAGCATACACAAGAAACAAAAACTAAATCTGGAGATACAAATAACTGCAGATGTTGGATTACTCCACCGCAAAGTCTTTTCAAGGTAAAGCTACATTGAAAAAGTTTTCCTCCTCACTATATATTTGGACAGTTAAAGTTTTGGGTTAAGACTCTTCATCTGGATTGAAAGACGAAGTTGAGATAGCCAGTGAAAGAAAGGTGGAGGAAAGGGGTGGAGCAAGATCTGGCAGATTATAGGTAGATCTAGTTGAGAGAGCTGATGGACAAGAGAACTGCAGGGAATACAGAGGGGCAGCAGAGAGATCTGAATCTCTATGATGGGACTTCTGTGAGAACCCACCACTCACTGAACTAAAGGCCCGAAGGCAACCTGTCCTGGGGTCAGAGGTCTGTCTGTGTGTGGGAAAGGGGCTTGTTTTGCTGTTGTTTGTGGTGCTTGTGTTCTTCTGCTGAACATTGTGGGCATACTACGTAGGCAGTAGAACGTGTGGAAAGACATCCTTGGGCATGTTGCATGTTAATGTAGATGATGCATTTCACTGTATGTTTCCATAGACTATCAGACCATTGATATAAAACCAGAATTGGGCCATTTGGCCCATCAAGTCTGCTCTGCCATTTCATCATGGCTGATCCATTTTCCCTCTCAGCCCCAATCTCTTGCCTTTTCCTCGTATCCCTTCATGCCCTGACATTAAGAATCTATCAGCCTCTGCCTTAAATATACCCAATGACTTGGCCTTCACAGCTGCCTGGGGCATCGAATTCCACAATTTACCACCCTCTGGCTAAAGAAATTCCTCCTCATCTCCATTCTATATGGATGTTCCTCTGTTCTGAGGCTGTGTCCTCTGGTTCTGATGCTTCCACCACAGGAAACATCCTCTCCACATACACTTTATCGAGGCCTTTCAACATGACATAGTTTCAATTAGATCCCCCTTTCATTCTTCTGAATTCCAGTGAATAGCGGCCCAGAGCCATCAAATGCTCTGCATATGATAAGCCTTTCAATCCCAGAATCATTTTCGTGAACCTCTTTTGAACTCTCTCCAATGTCAGCATATCCTTCTTCAGATAAGGGGCCCCAAACTGCTTTCAATACTCCAAGTGAGGCCTCACTGGTGCGTTATAAAGTCTCAACATTACAACCTTGCTTTTATACCTTTGAAATGAATGCTAACATTGCATTTGCCTTCACCAGTGACTCAAACCACAAATGAATGTTTGAGGACACAAAATAATCTGCAGATGCTGGGGTCAAAGCAACACTCACAACACGCTGGAGGAACTCAGCAGGACGAAGGGTTCCGGCCCGAAACGTCGACCAATCTTTTCCACGGATGCTACCCGACCTGCTGAGTTCCTCCAGCATGTTGTGAGTGAATGTTTGAGGAATCCTGCACGAGGACTTTCAAGTCCCTTTGCACCTCCAATTTTTGAATTTTCTCTTCTTTTGGAAAATAGTCTGCGCTTTTATTTCTTCTATTAAAGTGCAGGACCATACACTTCCCGAACCTGTATTCCATCTGCCACTTCTTTGCCCATTCTCCTCACTTGGCCGCAAAGCCAGCAATTCCATATTCCAAATCACTGACACACAACATAAAAAGAAGCAGTCCCATCATAGACCCCAATCAGAAAAAGGCTCTCTTTATTCCCAGTCTTTGCCTCCTGCCAAACAGCCAATATTCTGTACATGCTAGGACCTTTCCTGTAATACCATGGGCTCTTCATTTGTTAAGGAGGCTCATGTATAGCACCTTGTCAAAGGTCTTCTGAAAACCTTGATTTAAAAAATAGGCTACACTTTTCGATGCACATGTGTTAAAGAGAAATCAGAATCACAATATCAACCTCGTCATTAATTTTACCCATCTGTATACAACACCTTCTTCTGTCAGTAAATGCCCATTGCAAGACCTAAGAATACTTAAATCACATCTCACTTCGAAAGAGCCAATATTCAAGGAAGACAAATATCGATGACAAATTCACCATGACTTCCAATGATCCAGTACAGCTTTTGGCCATCTGAAGAAAGCAGAATGTGAAGATCAACCCTTTAAGCATAGCATAAAGCTCATAGTTGACCAGGTAACAGTGACCCCTGCTCATTTCTATGTTTTTAAAAAATGGAGCACCTATAGTGGACACCTTGAAGTTCTTCATAAAACCAAGACTAATGTCATAAATTTCTCCAAATCTATAAGCAGAATAAGTAAACTAATAGAAACAACACACACAAAATGCTGGAGGAACTCAGCAGGCCAAGCAGCATCTATGGAAAAGAATAAATAGTCAACGTTTCCAGCTGAGACCCGTCATCATGGGCATTACTTTTGTTGTCCTTACATTTACATACGTAAGTATTTCTAAGGAGATCTGAACTATATCACTAGCCATTCTTGGCATTGAAACCTTGGCTTTCTGAGGATCAGACTTTCGCAGATCTGATTTCCTTTCTCTTGCCAGTCTCCAAATTCTCTTGGACTACATCGAGTGTTAATTCTCCCTTATCATGTTTGTTCATCAATGGCATCACTTAGGTAAAATACATATTTATGAAGAGCTCAGAAAGGGTGTATCTTAGGGATCTTTTCCCAAGAGCAGAGGTGTCAAAATTGAAATAGCACACTTTTATGATTCAGGGCAAGAGGTTCGGAAGAAAGCTGTCAGAGAACACCCACACTTCCCTTCCTTTGTCAGATTTCTGAATGGTTCATGAACCCTTAAACACTGTTTCATTATTCGTTCATTTTCACTATTATTTTGTAACCTATAGAACTTTTGTAACCTATAGAGCCTTCCCCAACCAGAAACCCTGGATGAGCCATAAAATCTGCAATCTACTGAGGGCAAGATTAGTGACATTTATGTCTGGCAACCAATTAAGATAAAAGATGTCTAGGTACAATCTCCAGAAAGTTATCTCACATGCAAAGTGGCAATTCCAGACTAAACTTGAATCACTATAGGATGCTCAATTGATCTGGCAGGGCTTGAATGCTATTACCTCTAATAAAGGGAAACCAAACAACAGATTCACTCCCGGATGAGCTCAATGCTTTCTATGCTCAGACTGACAAAAAAAAAATGGAGGAACCTTCATAAACTCCCACATCTCCCAATAACCCCATGATTTTAGTCTTTGAGGCTGGTATGAGAGCACCCTTTCGGAGGATGAACCCACAAAAAGCACCCAGCCCAGATGGGGTACCTGGTCAAGTACTAAAGACCTGAGCTGATCAACTACTGGAGTGTTTACTGATATCTTTAACCTCTAACTTCAGCAGTCTGAGGTACTCACCTGCTTCAAGCAGGCTTCAATTATACAGGTGCCCAAAAAGAACTTGGTAACCTGCCTCAATGACTATCATCCAGGAGCACTTACATCCACTGTGATGAAGTGCTTTGAGACGCTGCTGATGAAATGTATCAACTGCCTGTGATGTGATTTAGATCATCTCCAATTTGCCTACTAGCTGGTGCCATTTCATTGACTCCTCTCAAACCAAGAACATCAGGACAGCAAAGGTGCATACATCAGGATGCTCTCTATCGACTACAGCTCAGCATTCAGTACGACCATCCCCTGAAAAATAGTCAATAAGCTTCAGCTTCCAGCCCGCAATAACTCCTTGTGCACTTTGATCATCGATTTCCTCACTTGCAGACACCAGTCAGATCGGATTGGCGACAACATCTCCTCCACAATTACAATTAGCACAGGTGCATCACAAGACAGCGTGCATAGCCCCCTGCTTTACTCATTTTATATTTATGACTATGAGGCTAAGCACAGCACTAATGCCATATGTAACTTTGCTGAAGACACCACTGCTAGTGGCTGAATGAAAGATGATAAAATATCAGCACATAGGAGGGAGATTGTAAAACTGACTGAGTGGTTTCACAACAACACTCTCTCACTCAATGTCGGCAAGACCAGGGAGCTGATTATTGACATCAGGAAAAGGAATCCAGAGGACTATGAGCCACTCTTCATTGGGGAATCAGATGTGGAGAGGGTCAGCAACTTTAAATTCCTCAGTGTTATCATTTCAGAGGACCAGTCCTGGGCCCAGCACATAAATGCAATTATGAAGAAAGCACAGCAGTGCCTCTTCTTCTTTAGGAGTTTGCGAAAATTCGGCACGACATCCAAAACTTCGACAAACTTCTATAGATGTGTGGTAGAGAGTATATTGACTGGTTGCATCATGACTTAGTATGAAAATTCCTACAGAAAATAGTGGATATGGCCCAGTCCATCACTGGTAAAGCCCTCGCCACCATTGACCACATCTACACGGAGTGCTATCGCAGGGAAGGAGCATCCATCACCACCAGGTTCAGGAACAGTTATTACCCTTCAACCATCAGGCTCATGAACCAGTGGCATAATCTTCACTCGTCCCATCACTGAACTGTTCCCACAACCTATGGACTCACTTTCAATGAGTCTTCATCTCACGTTCCAGATATTATTTATTATTATTTATTTTAATTCTTTAGTATTTACACAGTTTGTTCTCTTTTGCAAATTGTTTGTTTGTCTGTCTTGAAGGGTGCAGTCTTTCATTGATTCTATTGTGTTTCTTTGATTTTCGGTGCATTCCCGCTGGAAAACACATCTCAGGGTTGTATATAGTGACTTATCTGTACTTTGACAATAAGTTTACTTGGAACTTTGAACAAATTTCATGTCATACAAGTCAGAAATTCTCAGAAAGAACTTTTTCCACTCAGAATGTGCTCTGGAATCCACTGCTTGAGGTGGTGAAAGAGATAGGTATTCTCACAATATGTAAGTATTTGAATCATTAAGGCTTGGAAGGCAAGTGCTGGTAAATGGTGTTAGTATAGATAAATTCTTGATGTTCAGCATGGATTCGGAGGGTCGAAAGGCCTGTTTTGGTGCTGCATGACTCAATGACTGTGATCAAAATGTGGCACAGGCATTGAAATGTACACACCAGTCAGATACATCAATCTGGGAGGACACAATCTTAATCACAAAAGATTTGGCTGGTGCTGGAAATCCGGAGTAACACACATAAAATACTGGAGAAACTTAGCAGGTCAGGTAGAATCTATGGAAAGGAATTAAGAGTTGATATTTCATGGATGAAAGCACAGAGTCTGTCTATGTACAAAAGACAAAATTACAAATTTTCAGTATAATCTCAAACTGTTCAACCAAAGTTTCAGCATTGCTTGATCAAAATGCATTTGTGCATGCACAGCTCACACAGAAGGATGCTTGCACCATGCGCTCCAGTGCTGCTTCTGCACCTGCTGATGAAGAGCCACTCCACTGCTATGCAGTTTAATGATTCAATCCCCCCCCCCCCCCCGAGTGACAGGCTACCTTTAAAATATTACTTGTCCACCCCATCTATTTGCCTCCTTGCTGCAGTGGAACACCAAACAATTAACAATTAAATTAAATTGTTAAGCTACATAATGGGTACAAAAGTAATCCTGAAGCAAAAACATAGACTTATTTTATACCATCATATCACATGACATATATTGAAGTGTAACTCACCCAGTTGGGCGCATTCTGTTGCCAGAAAAATTAAAGGGCTCCAAATCATTATATTCATCAAAAACACCCCACTGAAGATGGGCCCACTCATGTACAAACACTTTACCTAGAAAAATAAAAGTACATTGATACAATCAGATTTAAAACTAAACAACCACGTCCATCCATGGGGAACCTTGACACAATAAGTCATCTAAAAGTGCTTTACTGGAGCCTTATTCAACTATATATATATATAGAGATATTCGAAGGGGTGACCAAAAACTTGGCCGTAGTTATAAAGGAGGGACTTAAAAGAAAGAAGAGTGGTGAAGAGTGACAGCTTATGCACAGGAAGCAGATCAGCTGGCTGTTCATTAGAATGTGCAGAAACGGTGATTGGGTGCATGGTGCAAATCTGTTGCTGTGGAAGCCATGCATGTAAAAGCACATTTTTAACAAGTAATACCAAAACTTCAGCTAAACAGAGGGGTGCAGTGAGAAGAAATAATTGAACAAAATTGGTAGAGGAGAATGCAGTATCAAGAAAAAAAAGTTGGTAGGAATGGAACCCTTGTTTCTATTTTAGGAATTTGTGATTGTTCACACCACTGTTCTTGAATTCATTACAGAATCTAACTGTTTTGCAATGGAAATGAAAGCAATGTACATTCTGATTTGATAAAGCCAACAGTTCCCCTTTGAATTGCCAGTGTTAATAGAGATAATTAGGCTGACGTTTCTGCTAGCATCTGTCCTGTTTCAGATCTCCAGCATCTGCATGGAGTCTAAGAGCACCACAGCACAGAAACAGGCCCTGAGGCCCCTCTACCTATATCTAGCCCATCATGCTCAATACCTTTCTCATCCACGTACCTATCCACATGTCTCTGAAATGTTACAACTAAACCTGCATTTGCACCACTCTCTGAGTGAAGAAGCTCCCCCCTTAAATTCCTCTTAAATATTTCACTTTTCATTCTACACCTATGACCTCTATTTCTAGTCTCACTCAACCAGAGGGAAAAATCCTGCATGCATTCATCCTCTCTATACCCCTCAATTTTGTATACCTCGATAAGATCTCCCATCATTTTCCGCACTTCAGTGAAGAAAGTCCTGACCCGTTGAACCTTTCTTTAACCAGCTGTCAAAGTAATTATGGGGGAGGGAGTTGTAACTTAAGGCAGGACCCATTGATAAGCTCAGAATCAGCTTTTTGAATAGAGGAACTTGCCCACAGACCCACTTCAAATAAAAACATGGAAATAGGTCAGATTAGACTACCAACAGGTATTGGAAAATGTGGGCTATATTTTCTTACTTTGTGTTATCACCATTATAGTATTTTATATCAACTCCCAAAATTCACTAATTAGCTTTAACAGAAATTCAAGAGGTTGTGCAGATGCTGGAAATCTAGAGCAGCCCTCACAAAACGCTGGAGGAACTCAGCAGGTCAGTCACCATCTCTGGAAATTAATAAACCGTCAGCATTTTGGGCCAAAACCCTTCATTAGGACTGGAAAGAAGGGTGAGAGAAACCATAATATGAAGGTGGGGGAAACAGAAATAGTACAAGCCAGAAGGTGACAGGTGAGGCTGTGTGGGTAGGGGAGGGTGACTAAAGTGAGAAGCTGGGAGGTGATAGATAGAAAAGGTAAAGGGCCGAAGAAATCTGATAGAAGAAGAGAATGGAGAAAGGGAAGGAGGAGCAGGGGAAGTGATCGTCAGGGGAAGGGAAGAGGGGTTAAGAGGGAGGCCAGAGTGGAAAATCGAAGAAGTTGGAATGAGGAGGGGAGAAACAGAATGCCGTCAACTCCAAAACAACTCAGATTTTCCAGCCCATTTGATATAATACCTCCAAATATTTGTATTTCCCTTTTTGTAAATGTTATACAGCAGTATAACAGTTGTATTCTTGTCAGTGAACCCAATGAGTTCAAAGAGAGCAGAAAATAGAACCCAGTGAGCTTCAGGTTATGGGTATCAGATTGTTTCTGACCCACCTCCAATCACAAACCTATCCATTTCTGATATTCCTGACTTTGGCACTGACTGCGCCAATGACCTGCAGTCTGGAATATCTGCTCACACTTCAGACATAGATAGATGCCTGAAGAATAGATAGAGTGGATAGGCAGTGACCTTTTCCCAGGGTGGAAATAGCTAATACAAGGGGTCACATAGAGGATCATGTAGGAGGGACGGGTTAGATTGATCTTAAAGCAGATTAAAAGCTTGTCACAATATCGTGGGCCAAGGGTCCTGTACTGTGCTATAATGTTCATTGTTCAGACTAGTGAGGCTGCCATTCAGATTTCCCAATGATCATATACTGGATTATCAATGTTTTACTTTATTTAACATGTTCCGAAGTGTACTTCCTTAACAGAATTTTGATATTCAATGCTGCAATCTTCCAGCCTTGCCTGGAATATGATTAAGGGAAGATTTTGTTCTACTTCAGCACCACAAACTGAATACTGAAGGTTTATCATTTCAACAAGAAATTCCAACCAGTGTGTGTTGAAAACATTTTCCAGCAAAATTGTTACCTCGTGGACCATAAATAGGGATGACACTATCATTCAGCATGAAGCCAGGGGTCAGGTGAATATATCGGCCCCGCTCACCACATCTGCCATACTGGAGGGTGTACGGATCATCACCAAATTTAATGTGTGAATCAGCAATGATCACATCAGCCTAGTAAGATAAAGACAGGGAACTGAAGTAAAAAAAAAAGCTACTTTTAAACATAAAGAATATAAGCATGGACATACAAAGCGAGAAAAGAGTAGCTACAGAAAATGTTAAGACAATAAGACATCAGACAAGAATTAGGCTATTCAGCCCATTGTGTCCCCTCCTCCATTCCATCAAAGGATGCCTCTATAGTATTACAGTTAGTGCGACTCTATCACAGCTCGGGTTGTTGGTGTTCAGAGTTCAAACCCGGTGTCCTCTGCAAGGTGTTTGTACTTACAAAATACATTTATTATCAAAGAATATATAAATTATACAACCTTGATATCTGTTTGTTTACAGGCAGTCACAAAGTAAGAAACCCAAAAGAACCCAATTAAAAATAAAATCCAACACCCAATGCGCAGAGAAAAGGGGGGAAATAACACAAATCATGCAAACAATAGAAACAAGCAACAACATTACAAACAAAAATGAGTCTTTAGATCCAAACCCTGGAGCAGCCCAGAGGAGGCCTAAAGCCTCAGTGTCAGTCCATCATATTAGTGGGCACAGAGCGCAGTAGCTGGGGCAGTCTTCATAGCCTCAGCACCATGGAGAGAGGAGTGAACCTCGTGGGAGGGCAAGCAAAATCATCTCTCACCTCTGATCCCGACACCATGTTTTACCAGTCTATCTGGGCCAGTGACTAAATTGTCCAAACAATATACCTTACCTCATACTAGGACCCAAGCACCACTGCAGTGAAAGGCTCCGGTCCTAGACCACGCCACTCAGTGACTTGCTCTGGACCCAGGTTTTGCTGCCAACCTGGAAGCCACTCTCGATTTCTCTAACTCAGCTCGGTGCCCAGAGCAACCCAACCTCACACCTGGGTCAGTTGTACAGGCATCGGAACTCCTCTACCTTTACTTCTCCTCTCATAATGGCACACTCTGTCTAAGTCGATTCTGCAACATACCAGCACAGTTCATCCCCCAAATTCACTTCACCTTCACTTACCTCTTCATTGTTTGCGGTGATAATTTACCACAATTTACTTCAGGAAATATATTATTAATAATGTTCTTAGTTGAATATTTTGCCATTTGAACTACCACTGAGCTGACACACGCGTTCAGTAGCGCCTCCCCATAGAATGCGTGGACTTTCCCCTGGCGCTCCAGTTTTCTCTCACAGTCCATTTTTTGAAGAATACTTCTCTTTCTTTCTTTTTAAATCTTTTTGTTAATTTTCCAAAGTTATAAACAAAATAACAATGTTGATACAGAGAGATTGGAATAATCTTATTGTTAATAAGCATATACAGAGAAGATTTCAAATATCACAGGTATAATAGACTTCCAAACTCATGATGTAATCAATCATAGAGAAAAAAAGAAATAAAAAGAAAAAAATACAAAGAAAAACCCCAAAAAGAAACAAACAAAAAAGGAACTAAATATTAAACCCAAAAAAAGCAAACAGAACAAAACAAGGCTAGACCATTATCTTAAATCGAACACGTTCAATAATGTCATCAACTCCGCTCCTCCATTCATGTATTTTAAGTTAATAAGAAGGATTCGGAAAGGTCAAATTACATCATATGAAAATGTTCAATAAATGGTTTCCAAGTCTCTTCAAGTTTAACCGAAGGATCAAAAATATCACTTCTAATTTTTTCTAAATTTAAACATAATATAGTTTGGGAAAACCATTGGAATGTAGTAGGAGGATTGGTCTCCTTCCAGTTCAATAAAATGGATCTTCTGGCCATTAAAGTAACAAATGCATTCATCCAACAGGCTGAAGAATATAAAAATCTATGTTCTACCATTGGCAATCCAAAAATTGCTGTAATAGGGTGGGGTTGTAAATCAAAACACAGAATTGTTGAGATAATATCAAAAATATCTTTCTAATATTTTTCCAAAAGAGGGCAGGACCAAAACATATGAGTTATAGAAGCCACCTCAAAGTGACATCTGTCACAGATAGGGTTTATATGGGAATAAAAACGGGCTAGTTTATCTTTAGACATATGGGCCCTATGCACTACTTTAAATTGTATTAATGTATGTTTAGCACATATAGAGGAAGTACTGACTAACTGACAAATTTTATCCCATTTCTCTATAGGTAGGCAAAGTTGAAGTTCCCTTTCCCATTCATTTTTAATTTTATCAGATAGACCTGGCTGTAATTTCATAATTATATCATAGATAGATGCTATTAATCCCTTCTGAAGAGGATTTAAACCTAAAATTTTATCGATGATATCAGTAGGGTATGAGGTCGGGAAGGTAGGCAACATGGTATTTAAAAAGTTTCTTATTTGTAAATATCTAAAAAAATGGGATCTAGGCAAATCAAATTTCTTAGATAACTATTCGAAAGACATGAAACAGTTATCCAGAAATAAGTCACGAAAACATGTTATACCTTTCATTTTCCTTATCAAAAAGGCTTGGTCCCTAACCGAGGGTTGAAAAAAAATTAGGTATAATAGGGCTTGATAATATAAATTTGTTCAAACCAAAAAATTTATGAAATTGAAACCATATTCGTAATGTATGTTTAACTATTGGATTAACCATTTGTTTATTCAATTTAGATAGTACAAAAGGAAGTGAAGTTCCTAAAATGGAAGCCAAAGAGAACCCCTGTACATAGTAGCCTTGTGGAGTTGGAATTATATTCCAATCTTGTGTCCAAAATATTACATATAGAATATTAATTGCCCAATAATAGAATCTTAGATTAGGCAGTGCTGAACCACCAACTTTCTTGGATTTCTGTAAATATTTTTTCCTTAATCTGGAATTTTTGTTCTGCCATATACAAGAAGAAATTTTAGAATCAATAGTATCAAAAAAGGATTTAGGAATAAAAATTGGTATCGTTTGAAATAAATATAAGAATTTAGGTAAAATAATCATTTTAATAGCATTAATTTGGCCAATCAGTGATAGAGACACTGAGGACCACTTAGTAATCAGTTGTTTAACCTGACTAATTAACGGTAAAAGGTTGAACTTGAATAAATCCTTATGTCTCTCAGTAATTTTAACTCCCAAATAAGTAAAATAGTCAGTAATCACTCTGAATGGAGAACATCTATAAATGGGAACCTGCATATTTAATGGAAAAAGATCACTCTTCCCAAGATTCAATTTATAACCAGAAAAACTACTAAACTGAGCAAGCAGAGTTAATGCTGCCGGAATAGATTTCCTCGGGTTAGAAATATATAATAGTAAATCATCTGCATAAAGTGATAATTTATGTGTCTCATTTCCATGAGTAATGCCAAATATATTAGGGGAGTCACGAATAGCAATAGCTAGCGGTTCCAAGGCAATATCAATTAGTAGTGGACTAAGAGGGCAATCTAGCTCCAATCTTCTGCCTTCTCTCCCCAATCTCCTGCCTTCTCTCCGTATCCCTTCATACTCTGACAAATCAAGAACCTGAATATACATAAAGACTTGGCTTCCACAACTGCCTGTGGCAAAGAATTGGACAGATTCACCACTCCGGCTAAAGAAATTCCCCCTCATCTCCATTCCAAAAGGACACCCCTCTATTCTGAGTCTATGTCGTCTGGTCTTAGACTCTCCCACCACAGGAAACATTCTCTCCATTCTATCAAGGCCTTTCGCCATTCGATAGGTTTCAATGAGGTCGCCCCTCATTCTTCTGAATTCTAGGAATACAGACCCAAGGCATAGCAGGAATACTCTTTGCAACCATCTCTAAAAAGCCAGTGAAGAGCCTTGGCAGGGTGTTTGACAGTGGCCTGAAAGACACAACATCAATCCAGGCAACCTGTAAGGAACTGGAGGGTTGGCTGAAAGCAGTTGACTGGTCAGGACTACCTGGCAAGCTCAAGGCATGGCTATACCTGCACCTCATCCGACCAAGGATTCTTTGGTCACTGCTAGTACATGAAGTTCCAAACCCACTGTCCAGACCCTACAGAGAAAGGTCAACAGCTTTCATTTGGAGGCAGCTAGGATTGACCAGGACTCTCAGCAGCAGCAGCCTCTATGGAAAGAGCACCAATCTGCAGCTACCCTTGAAATGCTTGGAGGAAGAGTTTAAGGTGACAAAAGCCAGAGAGGTGATGCAATATAGGGAGTCTAGCGACCCGAAAGTGGCCTAGGCAGGGGTCATTGTGAAGACAATGAGGAAGTGAAGAGTGGAAGATACTGTGCAGCAGGCTGAATCTCGGCTGTGCCACAATGTCCCGGTGCGAGTGGTGAGCTGAAGAGGAGTTGGCCTGGGAAGGTATGACTCAGCGAAGGGAAGGAAAAAGCGCAGACTCATCCAGGAGGAAGTGAGAGCAGCTGTGGATGAAGAGAGATCTACCAAAGCAGTGGACACGAAGCAATAGTGAGCTTGGAGCAGGCCATGAAAAGGAGAGTGATCTCTGGTGAGCAAATTCCTTGTCCAACCTGCATAGGTGGGGAAAGTGTCGTGTACTGTTCAGCTAGGTCTCCTAATATAAAGAAACAAACTAGAACAACTTCAGAGTGGATCACATTATTAATGCATGTGTTATTTTACTTGCAAGGGGTGATATATTTCCAGCAAAGTTTCATCTGGAAATATAGCTCCAATGTTCTGTTTCAGCCGAAGAACTTTTATACTTTTTTTTACAAAAGCAGTGATTAGATTTCTCCATTCCATAGCATTACATTCCTTTGTCACCTTCATCCTTATCTTGTTTTTACATTTGACCTTCAGAAGCTCCATCCTGTTTGCTCCGCAAAATATCCCCTCGGCCAAAAATCAAATTGGCTGTCATCAAAGAAAGTAGTTTGCTCCCAGATAACACAAACACACTTGTAAGATTTCCATGCAAACCAGCAAAGTACCTTGGGATTTCTTAGACTCCATTTCATTACATTACATTTCACAAAAGTTACAAATTCATAAAATTCAGGGTTACAAATACACAGTACCTATAAAAACTATTCACCACCTCCCTTGAAAGTTTCATGTTTTATTGTTTAGCAACATTGAATCGGTTGATTTAACTTGGCTTTTTGACACTGATCAACAGAAAAGACTCTTTTGTGACAAAGTGAAAACAATTTTCGATAAATTGGTCTAAATTTATTACAGTTTTTAAACACAAAATAATTGATTGCATAATTACTCACCACCTTCAAGTCAGTATTGAGTAAATGCACCTTTGGCAATAATTACAGCCTTGAATCTGTGTGGATAGGTCTTTATCAGCTTTGCACATCTGGACACTGCAATTTTTCCCCATTCTTCTTTACAAAACTGCTCAAGCTCTGTCAGATTGCATGGGGATCATGAGGGAACAGCCCTTTTCAAGTCCAGCTACAAATTTTCAATTGGATTGAGGTCTGGACCCTGATTTGGCCACTCCAGGACATTAACTTCGTCATTTTTAAGCCATTCCGGTGTAGCTTTGGCTTTATGCTTGGGGTCATTGTCTTGCTGGGAAACAAATCTTCTACCAAGTGGCAGTTCTCTTGCAGACTGCATCAGGCTTTCCTTGTATTTTGCTGCATTCATTTTACCCTCTACTTTTTCAAGCCTTCCAGGGCCTGCTGTAGTGAAGCATCCCCATAGCATGGTGCAGCCACAACCATGCTTCATGGTAGAGATGAGGTGTTTTTGATGTGCAGTGTTCGACTTAGGCAAAACATAATGTTTAGTCTGATGGCCAAAGAGCTCAATTTTGGTTTCATCACACCATAGAACGTTCTTCCAGCTGACTTCAGTCTCTCTTCTGGAATGTCAGCCTTCTGGAAAACTGTAGCCAAGATTTCATATGCGTTTTTTTCAACAACGGTTTTCACTTTGCCGCTCTCCCATAAAGCTGCGACTGGTGAAGCACCCAGGCAACAGTTGTTGTGTGCGCAGTCTCTCCCATCTCAGTCACTGAAGCGTGTAACTGCTTCAGAGTTGTCAAAGGTCCCCTTCTTGCACGGTCACTCAGTTTTTGAGGATGACCTTCTCTAGGCAGATTAACAGCTGTGCCATATTCTTTCCATTTCTTGATAATTGACTTAACTGCACTCCAAGGGATATTCAGTGTCTTCGAAATTTTCTTGTACCCATCACCTAACTTGTGCTTTTCAATAACTTTTTTGAGGCGTTGCTTGGAGTGTCCTTTGATCTTCATGGTATAGCTTTTGCCAGGATACTGACTCACCAGCAGATGGACCTTCGAGATACGGGTGCATTTTTACTACAGTCATGCTTATTAACAATAAGAAAGCGGCCAGAGCGTGAGTGGGCCAGTGAAGAAGAGGAGATTTGAGGCTTTGACTCGAGAGGCTTCGACGAGAAGAGGCGGAAGACAAGCTAGCTCGCAGTTAGTATTTACAATGTCTTCTGAGATGGTGATGTGCCTCTCATGTGAGATGTGGCAGTCTTGGGGGAATGCCCCTCTCCCACGGAGTCACATCTGCCAGAAGTACATACGGCTGGGAGATCTGGAAAACCGTGTAAGGAATCTGGAGCAGCAGCTGGATGACCTTCGACGCATAAGGGAGAATGAGGCAGTCATAGATGAGAGCTACAGGGAGGTAGTCACACCTAGGCTGTCGGAAGTAGGTCGTTGGGTGACAGTCAGAGGGGGAAAAGCGAAGGTGAGCGGACAGGTAGTGCAGAGCACCCCTGTAGCCACTCCCCTGAATAATAAGTTTACCATCCTGGATACTGTTGGCGGGGACGACCGACCAGGTGTGAGCTACGGTGGCAGGGCCTCCGACACTGAGTCTGACCCTGTGGTGCAGAAGGGTGGGACGGAGAAGAGGAGAGCTGTTGTCATTGGAGACTCTATAGTCAAGGGAGCAGAGAGGAGATTTTGTGGACGTGAGAAGGACACCCGCATGGTTTGTTGCCTCCCAGGTGCCAGGGTCCAGGATGTTTCTGACCGGGTGCACGACATCCTGGTACGAGAGGGAAAGCAACCAGAAGTCGTGATACATGTTGGGACCAACGACATAGGTAGGAAGAGGGATGAGGTTCTGAAATGTGAGTTTCGGGAATTAGGCAGAAGGCTGAAGAACAGGACCTCAAGGGTGACGTTCTCAGGATTGCTTCCAGTGCTACGTGACTGTGATGGTAAGAATTGGAGGAGATGGCAGTTGAATGTGTGGCTGAGGGGTTGGTGCAGGGAGCAGGGTTTTAGATTTTTAGATCATTGGGATCTCTTCTGGGGAAGGTGGGACCTGTACAGATTGGATGGGTTGCACCTGAACTCGAGGGGGAGCAATATCCTTGCAGGTAGGTTTGCTAGCATGGTTCGGGAGGGTTTAAACTAATTTGCGAGGGGGATGGGACCCAGAGCGATAGAGCAGTGAAAGAAGTGCATGGAGTAAAGCCAGATCTAACATACAGAGAGGCTTTGAGGAAAGGGAAGCAGAATAAACAGTGTAAAGACAGTAAGGTAGAAGGGCTGAAATGTGTGTACCTCAATGCAAGAAGCATCAGGAACAAAGGTGATGAACTGAGAGCTTGGATACATACATGGAATTATGATACAGTGGCCATTACGGAGACTTGGCTGGCACCAGGGCAGGAATGGATTCTCAATATTCCCGGATTTCAGTGCTTTAAAAGGGGTAGAGAGGGCGGAAGAAGTGGAGGGGGTGGCATTACTGGTCAGAGATACTATTACAGCTACAGAAAGGGTGGGTAATGTAGCAGCATCCTCTTTTGAGTTAATATAGGTGGAAGTCAGGAATAGGAAGGGAGCAGTTACTCCACTGGGGGTATTCTATAGGCCCCCTGGTAGCAGCAGAGATACAGAGGAGCAGATTGGGAGGCAGATTTTGGAAAGGTGCAAAAATAACAGGGTTGTTATCATGGGTGACTTTAACTTCCGTAATATTGATTGGCACCTGATTAGTTCCAAGGGTTTAGATGGGGCAGAGTTTGTTAAGTGTGTCCAGGATGGATTCCTGTCACAGTATGTGGACAGGCCAACCAGGGGGATTGCCATACTAGATCTAGTACTAGGTAATGAACCGGGTCAGGTCACAGATCTCTCAGTGGGTGAGCATCTGGGGGACAGTGACCACCGCTCCCTGGCCTTTATAATTATCATGGAAAATGATAGAATCAAAGATGACAGGAAAATTTTTAATTGGGGAAAGGCAAATTATGAGGCTATAAGGCTAGAACTTGCGGGTGTGAATTGGGATGATGTTTTTGCAGGGAAATGTACTATGGACATGTGGTCGATATTTAGAGATCTCTTGCGGGATGTAAGGGATAAATTTGTCCTGGTGAGGAAGATAAAGAATGGTAGGGTTAAGGAACCATGGGTGACAAGTGAGGTGGAAAATCTAGTCAGGTGGAAGCAGGCAGCATACATGAGGTTTAGGAAGCAAGGATCAGATGGGTCTATTGAGGAATATAGGGAAGCAAGAAAGGAGCTTAAGAAGGGGCTGAGAAGAGCAAGAAGGGGGAATGAGAAGGCCTTGGCGAGTAGGGTAAAGGAAAACCCCAAGGCATTCTTCAATTATGTGAAGAAAAAAAGGATGGCAGGAGTGAAGGTAGGATCGATTAGAGATAAAGGTGGGAAGATGTGCCTGGAGGCTGTGGAAGTGAGCGAGGTCCTCAATGAATACTTCTCTTCGGTATTCACCAATGAGAGGGAACTTGATGATGGTGAGGACAATACGAGTGAGGTTGATGTTCTGGAGCATGTTGATATTAAGGGAGAGGAGGTGTTGGAGTTGTTAAAATACATTAGGACAGATAAGTCCCCGGGGTCTGACGGAATATTCCCCAGGCTGCTCCACGAGGTGAGAGAAGAGATTGCTGAGCCTCTGGCTAGGATATTTATGTCCTCGTTGTCCACGGGAATGGTACCGGAGGATTGGAGGGAGGCGAATGTTGTTCCCTTGTTCAAAAAAGGTAGTAAGGATAGTCCGGGTAATTATAGACCAGTGAGCCTTACGTCTGTGGTGGGAAAGCTGTTGGAAAAGATTCTTAGAGATAGGATCTATAGGCATTTAGAGAATCATGGTCTGATCAGGGACAGTCAGCATGGCTTTGTGAAGGGCAGATCGTGTCTAACAAGCCTGATAGAGTTCTTTGAGGAGGTGACCAGACATATAGATGAGGGTAGTGCAGTGGATGTGATCTATATGGATTTTAGTAAGGCATTTGACAAGGTTCCACACGGTAGGCTTATTCAGAAAGTCAGAAGGCATGGGATCCAGGGAAGTTTGGCCAGATGGATTCAGAATTGGCTTGCCTGCAGAAGGCAGAGGGTGGTGGTGGAGGGAGTACATTCAGATTGGAGGATTGTGACTAGTGGTGTCCCACAAGGATCTGTTCTGGGACCTCTACTTTTTGTGATTTTTATTAACGACCTGGATGTGGGGGTAGAAGGGTGGTTTGGCAAGTTTGCAGACGACACAAAGGTTGGTGGTGTTGTAGGTAGTGTAGAGGATTCTCAAAGATTGCAGGGAGACATTGATAGGATGCAGAAGTGGGCTGAGAAGTGGCAGATGGAGTTCAACCCGGAGAAGTGTGAGGTGGTACACTTTGGAAGGACAAACTCCAAGGCAGAGTACAAAGTAAATGGCAGGATACTTGGTGGTGTGGAGGAGCAGAGGGATCTTGGGGTACATGTCCACAGATCCCTGAAAGTTGCCTCACAGGTGGATAGGGTAGTTAAGAAAGCTTTTGGGGTATTAGCTTTCATAAGTCAAGGGATAGAGTTTAAGAGTCGCGATGTAATGATGCAGCTCTATAAAACTCTGATAAGGCCACACTTGGAGTCCTGTGTCCAGTTCTGGTAACCTCACTATAGGAAGGATGTGGAAGTATTGGAAAGGGTACAGAGGAGATTTACCAGGATGCTACCTGGTTTAGAAAGTATGCATTATGATCAGAGATTAAGGGAGCTAGGGCTTTACTCTTTGGAGAGAAGGAGGATGAGAGGAGACATGATAGAGGTGTACAAGATAATAAGAGGAATAGATAGAGTGGAAAGCCAGCGCCTCTTCCCCAGGGCACCACTACTCAATACAAGAGGACATGGCTTTAAGGTAAGGGGTGGGAAGTTCAAGGGGGATATTAGAGGAAAGTTTTTTACTCAGAGAGTGGTTGGTGCGTGGAATGCACTGCCTGAGTCAGTGGTGGAGGCAGATACACTAGTGAAGTTTAAGAGACTACTAGACAGGTATGTGGAGGAATCTAATGTGGGGGCTTACATGGGAGGCAGGGTTTGAGGGTCAGCACAGCATTGTGGGCCGAAGGGCCTGTACTGTGCTGTGCTGTTCTAAAAAAAAAGTTCTAAAAAGATTATTCCAATCTTTCTGTATTAACATTGTTATTTTGTTTATAATTTTGGAAAATTAATAAAAAGATTTTAAAAGAAAGAAAAGAAGATTGGAGCTGGAGGATAATTGAATCAGCCATGATGAAATGGTGGAGCAGATTTGATGGGCAAAATGGCCTAATTCTGCTCCTATATCTTGTGGTCTTAAAGCAGAATCTGTCTGTGCTCCGCCCTTCCTCAGCACCAATGATCTTGATTTTGTGGTCTTGAAACTCATCCTTGCCCAGCTGATGAGCTCTCCACTCCTTGCAGAGTCCACCTGGTTCCAGCCACAGGCTCCATGAAAGTTCTAATTGGTGGTTGCCATACACCAGACTTGGAGTGGGGACCACGGCACTCTAGTTTGGCAGACTTTGCAGTTATATTCATTGCAAGACCAAGGAGGGTCACAGAGATGGTACCACCTGTGATGACTCCAGTCTCCAGCCTGTGCCACCCCGATGTAGCTTGGCCTGATGAGCCTCTCTTTCTGAATTTGTTGTAGTAACCCAGGATGAGGTTTGCAGCTTTGCTCGGAACATGATGCTTGCCCATGGTTGTCTGCACCAGCCTGTAGGGGATTGATCCATAGGCATTGGCCAGGTCAAGCCAGAGCACCGCCAGCTCTCCTCTGTTCCTCTGCAGCTCTCGAATGAGTGGTCTCCACTCCTCTGTGTTCCAAACACCCAGGCGCTCCTGGAATACCTCCCTTCTGCACAGATTTATTGATGTAGCCATTGTTGGAGCCTTGTGACAAAGCTGAAAAAGATCTTTCCTTCGACACTGAGCAAGGAGATGATGCTGAACTGGTCAATGTTCATGGAGTCTTCTTTCTTTGGGATCTGCTTTCCATCAGCAAATCTCCACTGCTTAACCACCTTCCCTCTCCTCCAAGTGACTCTCAGTATCCTCCATGGTCTTTTAAGTTGTCAAGGACAGTGTATATAGACTTCGTGCAAGACTCTACTCAGTCCTGGTGCAGAACCAGAACTTGCCTTCCTCACTACATCTTGCACTTCTTTCAGGAGTGGTTCCCTGCTGTTGAATTCAGTGCTGAGTGGAGGTGGATCTATCACGGTGCTACAGATTGCTTCTTCTGATGGAGTCACCATATGTGGTCTGGATATGTAGGTCTGGTTCCTCCTTTGAGCATACCAAGGTCCCACTTAGCTTCTGACCCAGTAGTTGTTTGGTGACCCCAAACGGATTGTCTATGAAAGCTGCTCACCTCCTAGCTCTCACCTTGTAGCATCTTCTATGCACTCAGCTCTGCACAGAGTCATAAGCCTCTTCCTGAGGGTACTACACAGCTTTACAGCAGTAGTCTCTACTCCTCACTGGCCGCCTTCTACCGACATTTCAGGCACCTCATTTCCTGGTAAATTTTGTGCATCTTCCTCGCTCTCTGGTTCATAGTGTATTGTGTTCTGGATGACTCCTGTTCCACTGCACCAAACCTTTCCTCAGCAAAGTTGACTATGATTGCTGTCATAGCCTGTAGTCATCTTTCAGCGTCTCCCTTCGGTGTTGCATCCAGCATCCTGTCAAACTGACCCTAGACTGTCATCTCGCAGGTCTGTGGCTATTTTATTTGAGCCTTCTTAAAAGTTCTGCCTGTATGGGTTTGCAGCAACACATGGAAGCTCCAGCACCAGTGGTGAGACTCCGGGCCAGGCTCCTTCTGCATCTCACCATGTGCTCTCCCTATGCACTTTGTGGCTGCTTCACCCAACAGACATTTCATTTGGGACTGGTGAATCTTCAAGCCTCAGTTGTTGTTGCAGATCTTCCCACAAATGCATCCGACACTCATCATCAATTTTCCATTTGCCTGGTTTGTTGACCTTGGGTCAGTCAGGTTGGGGTAGTAATCCACCCCTTCGGGATCCCCAACGGGTGTGTTTCCATTCGATGATCTGTAGCTTGCTTTGGGTTTCTTTCTCACAGAAGATACGGCTTTGGTTACTAACCCTTCCCTCCCCAGTTGCCATCTTTCCAGGTTGTCAAAGTCTTTCCAGATAGGTTAATTGATCATTGTAAAATTGTCCCCTGATTAGGTTAGGGTTGTGGGATTGCTGGGGCAGGCTAACTCGAAGAGCCAGAAGGGTCTACTCCATGCGGTATCGCTAAATAAATTTTAAAAATCATGGCTGATTTATTAGCCCTCCCAACCCAATTGTCCTGCCTTCTCTCCGTAACCATTGACACCCTTACTAATCAACCTTTGCTTTAAATTTTTCCAATTACTTGGCCTCCACAGCCATCTGTAGTAATGAATTCACAGATTCACCATGCTCTGGCTAAAGAAATTCCTCCTCATTCTGTTCTAAAAGCATGTTTTTGTATTCTGAAGCTGTGCCCCCAGTCCTAGACTCTCCCACTAAAGGCACTTCCTTTTCTGAGTGTGTAATAATAAAAAAGTTTTTAAAATAATAAAAAATTAATGACATTTTCATTGGATTATCATTTTAAGCCAATATGTATTGCTAGATATTGATCACATCCAAATTTGGTTCAAGGAATTGAAACTATTAAGGGAAACATACCTACAACTTTAAAGGCTTGCAGAGATTTCACAATCTCAACAACAAACAAACAGCTCTTCACTTTGCAACTCTAAATGACCAATTCTGTATGTTGACATATGCCCATTTGTTCTCGGATCAATCTCATCATCTAAAAATTGGAAGGAAACCCATTTATATACAAGTGATGGTACAACTCTGAAATTCTTTTCTATGAATGCAAATTGAAGGGTCAAATGTTAATTTTACATCTGAGATTGATATCTTTTGTCATATAACAAAGCTATATGACAACATGTCACAGACAGCCATCACTTCACAGATTAAATTTAATCATGATTCAATAGAGTAAATGACTTAACTTTTGTTCGTAAGATAAAGAAAAATGCTGAAGAAGGCATGCGAATGATTATATTTCATTAGGAGTTCAGGAGATTGGGTATGTCTCAAAAGAACACAAAAGATTTCTACTGATATATCACGAGCTTTTTGATCGGTTTCACCACAGACTGGAATAGAGGCACCAATGCACAGGATCAGAAAAAGCTGCAGGGAGTTATAAACTCAACCAGCTCCATCATGGGCACTAACTCCTCAGCTTCGAAGACATCTTCAAAAAGTGATAACTCAAGAATGCAGCATCCATCATTAAGGACTCTCATCATACAGGACATGCCCTCGTCTCATTACTACCATCAGAGAGGTGTAGGGGAGCCTGAACACACACTCAGTGTCTGAGGAACAGTTTCTTCCCTTCTGTTATCAGATTTTTTTTATGGCCCATGAATCCAGCGTTATGCCTCTTTTATGTTATTTATTTATTTATTGTAACGGTTTTTTTCTCCTGCAGCAAAACAAAAAATTTCGTGACATATGTAAGTAATAATAGATCTGATTCCAATGGTATTATACATTAAGCTTTATGCCACAGAACATACAAGCATTAAGTCCCAGTGTGGATAACAGAATAGATGTTGAAAATAATAAAATGATGGAACCAGCAGTGCTATTGTTTCCGCTTTTACCTTCTCATAGGATTGTGTAGTTGGTCTTTGATAATGTGGTTGTGATATCCAAGTGATGGGCAATAAAATTTTCACATCTCGAAAATAAGCTCGCTGTTTAGTGGCAGCATACAGGAAAGATGAGGCTGAAGTTATCATCTCCTAAAGGAAACATAATTTTAGTAATATTTTAGAATATTTGGACAGAAAGAACGCATACAGCAGGATGTTCAGAATGCAACACCATCATCCCCCTCAAAACTAAACAATAATCTCCAAGACCTTGCCCGAATACATCCTTGTGCAATTGAATATTTGATTTCCTCACTTGCAGACCTCAGTCTGTTTGGATTGGTAACAACATCCTCTCCATAATCTCTATCAACACAGATGCATCACAAGGCTGTGTGATTAGCCCCTAGCTCGACTCGTTTTATACTTATGACTGTGCGGCTGAGCACAGCTCCAATTCCATATTCAAGTTTACTGATGTCTCCACCGTCATAGGCCAAATCAAAGGTGGTAATAAAGCAGCGTATAGGAGAGAGATTGAAAATCTAGCTGAGTGGTGTCATATCAACAACATCTTACTCCATGTCAGTAAGACCAAAAATTATAGATTTCAAGAGAAGGAAACCAGAGGTCCATGAGCCAGTCCTCATCCAAGGATCAGAGGTGGAGAGAGTTTGCCGCTTCAAGTTCCTCGGTGTTAATATTTTGGGGGACCTGTCCTGTCCCAGCATGCAAGTGCATTTACGAAGAAAGCACAACAGGGACTCTACTTCCTTAGATGTTTGTTCATTCAGCATGACATCTAAAACTTTGACTAACTTCTATAGATATGTGGTGGAGAGTATATAGACTGGCTGCATCACAACCTGGTATGGAAACACCAATACCCTTGGACAGAATACTCTACAAAAAGTAGTGGATACAACTCAGTCCATCATGGGTAAGGCCCTTCCAGCCATTGAACATATCTACATGACACGCTGTCACAGGAAACCTCATCCATCATCAGAGATCTCCATTGCTCAGGGCATTCTCTCTTCTTGCTGCAGCCATCAGCAAGAATGTACAGGAGCCTGAGGACTCACACCTCCAGGTTCAGGAACAGTTATTACCTGTCAACTATCAGACTCTTAAACCAAAGGGGTTAACCACTCAACTTCATTCACCCCCTCATTGAAATGTTCCCTCAACCTATGGACTCACTTTCAAGGACTCTTTATATCTAGTTCTTGATATTTATTCCTCATTTATTTATTTTTATTTTTATTTCCACAATAAAAATCTATAAAACATGAAGAGCTTCTCTTATCGTGGGATCCATTGATCAATAAAGACAGACATTGAAGATGAAATTCACCACCACCTTTGTGAATTTCATCATTGATGTCTTTGCTGAGCACCTGTAAAGTATCTTGCCATCTGAAGAGGATATGTAAATCCAACCACCTATAAGACAGCAGTAATCCCTGCTCTCCAATGTGCTTTTGAGAGCTGGACTACCTCCAACAGGTAAATAAAGAACCAAAAGGATGTTACCTCCATAATATCTTCCAAATTAACTTTGAAGATAAATGAACCAGTGGCAGTATCCTCTTCTAAGCCAAAATACATAGCTTTGACATTCTAATTACACCCAGCCAGTTCTGACAGGTAGGCAGGCTGTTCACATACTCAATACTAGGCTCCCAACAAAGACTCTCTCTTCCAAGTTTTATTACAAGAAGAGATTTCCAAACAGAAGGAAAAGATGTAATGATGGTTTCAAAGCCTGGTCTATAACCACTCAGACTAGAGCAGCGGTCCCCAACCACCGGGCCGCAGACCAGTACCGGGCCACAAAGCATGTGCTACGGGGCCGCGAGGAAACGATATGAATCAACTGCAACTTTCCTCATTCGCTGTCACGCACTGTTGAACTTGAACATAGGGTTGCCAACTGTCTCGTATTTGCTGGCCCGTATATTGGGCTAAATTGGTTTGTCCCGTATTTCCCCCGCTAAGGTAGAGCGTTCCTATGAAACGTTTCATGCCGAAATGGCGTGAAGCGAAGAAGCAATTACTATTAATTTATATGGGAAAATTTTTTGAGTGTTCCCAGACCCAAAAAAATAACCTACCAAATCATACCAAATAACACATAAAACCAAAAATAAATAACACTAACATATAGTAAAAGCAGGAATGATATGATAAATACACAGCCTATATAAAGTAGAAATAATGTATGTACAGTATAGTCGGGAAGATGAAGGCAACACCGATTTGTGGGGGAAAAAGATCGGCACATGCGCAACAGGTGCCTGCGCAAGGCTTCATGGTCATGTTAGTCTTTCCTGGGGTAAAGTGTCCCGGGATTTGACTGCTACTTTTGTCCCTTATTTGGGAGTGAGAAAGTTGGCAACCCTAACTGTAAAAGACATGCTGAGGTGAGTTTAACCGTACTTGAACACCGCCCCCCGACCCGGTCGGCTGGTCCGCAAGAATATTGTCAATATTAAATCGGTCCGCAGCGCAAAAAAGGTTGGGGACCCCTGGACTAGAGAATGACCATTTTGGATGGTACTGAGAGCATGCAGAGGCTCAGAAGAAACAGCAGGAGCACCACCTCATAAACTACCAACTCACATAACCTGCCCCATCTACAGCAGAAAATAAAAGGACATTATTGGTCTTAATACAGCTCATAACCCACAGAACTGTACTAGAAACAAATGATAGTTAACCCCATGGAATGCCCGGGTACATTCAAATGATAGCGTCAAGCCAACTCTTCCATGCTGACCAATTTCCTAACTGAGCTATTCCCATTGACCTACATTTGGCCCATAACTCTCCAAGGCTTACCTATCCAAGGACCTGTATAAATGACTTCTAAATGTTGTATTTCTATCCACCCCTACACCTTCAACTGGCAAATTGTTACATGTACCTACTGTATGTGGATTATTGGAACCTTTCCTGGGGAAGGAGTGAAAGTACAAGTGGGAACCAATATCCTGGGAGGGAGGTTTGCTAATGCTGTTGGAGAGGGTTATTACTAGATTTGAAGCGGGGTGGAAACCGAACTGAAGTGGTAGAGGAGGGGTGGATGGCGTAAAAGTAGAGACAGCTTGTGGGGAGTTTGTGAGGAAGGATAAGCAGCTGATAGAGCAAAGATGCACTCAGCCAGATGGCTTGAGGTGTGTCTATTTTAATGCAAGTATCATAAACAAGGCGGATGAACACAGAGTGTGGATCAATATGTGGAACTATGACATTATGGCCATCACAGAGACTTTAATGTGCCAGGCTTTAGATGTTTCAAAAGAGACAGGAAAGAGGCAAAAGAGGTGGGGGAGTGGCATTGCTAATCAGGGATAGTATCATGGCTGCCAAAAAGGAGGAACTCATGGAGGGATTGTCTACTGAGACATTGTGGGTGGGTGTCAGAAACAGGAAGGGGGCAATAACTCTATTGGGTGTTTTTCATAGAACCACCCCCCCCCCCAGTAGTAACAAAGACATCGAGGAGCAGATAGGGAGGCAGATTCTGGAACAGTGCAATAATAATAGGGTTGTTGTGATGGGTGATTTTAACTTTCCTAATATTGACTGGCATCTCCTTAGAGCAAGGGGTTTAGATGGAGTGGAGTTTGTTAGGTGAGTTCAGGAAGGTTTCCTGATGCAATATGTAGTTAAGCCAACTAGAGGAAAGGCTGTACTTGATCTAGTATTGGAAAATGAACCTGGTCAGTTGTCAGATCTCTCAGTGGGAGAGCATTTTAGAGATACTGATCACAACTCTATCTCCTTTACCATAGTGCTGGAGAGGGATAGGAGCAGACAATTTGGGAAAGCATCTAATTGGGGTAGGGGGAAATATGATGCTATTTGGCAGGAACTTGGGAACATAAATTGGGAGATGTTCTCAGGGAAATACACGGCAGAAATGTGGCGAAAGTTCAGGGAACATTTGCACGGCATTCTGCATAGATATGTTCCATTAAGGCAGGGAAGGATGGTAGGGTAAAAGAACCATGGTGTACAAAGGAGGTAGAAAATCTGGTTAAGAAGGAAAGAAAAATTTCCTATAGGCAGGCAAGCTGGACTGCACACAATTTTCTAAATGGAGTCTCACCAACATTGTACAACCCAAAGTTCAAAGTGCATTTATTATCAAAGTATGTATGCAGTATACAACCCTGAGGTTCATCTTACTACAGAGAGCCATGAAACAAAGAAACACCATGGCATCCAAAGAAAAGAAAACACCCAATGCACAAAAACAGGAACAAAAACGCAAATGGCAAAAAAAACAAGTGAAAATCACAGAATATACAACATCAAACCAGAGAGTTATTAAACAGTCAAGGAATATTCAGTTTAGTTCAGTTCAATTTAATGCTGTCATTCACTGATTGCTGCTACAGAGCCAGTCCACTCTGATCGAAATCGTACAATATAGCAAAGAGAAAGGGAGTAGCCAGAAACTGTAACATGCTGTTCCAATTCTTGTACTCAGTGCCCTGATCAACGAAGCCAAATGTCCCAAATGACTTCTTCATCATCTGTCTGCCCATGTCACCACTTCTAAGGAACTACATACTTGTCCCCTCAGTCTCTCTGTTCTATAACACTCTCCAGGGCTCTGCTATTTACTGAGTGGGTCCTGCCCTGGTTCACTTCCCAAACAGCAACACTTTGCATTTGTCTGAGTTGAATTCTATCTGCCATTCCCTTGTCCACTTTCCCAGTTGATCTATATCCTGTTGTAATCTTAGCCAACCTTCTTCACTATCCAGTAAAAAACCAATATTGGTGTCATTACAAACTATACTGGCCTCCTGTAAATTCTTAAACTTGGGTGCTATGGTAGGGTAGCGGCTAGCACAACATCATTACAGCTCAGGGTGTTCTAGATTTCAGTGTTCAAATCTGCAGTCATTCTGTAAGGAGTCTCTGTACGTCCTCCGTACATCATGGAATGCATTTCATTTGTCCAGGTGCTCACATTCTGATGATATACTGGGTATGTTAAGTGGTCATTGTAAATTGTACCGTGATTAGGTTAGGGTTAATCAGGTTTGTCAGGGGTTACTGGGGTGATGTGATTTGAAGGGCCAGAATGGCCTAATCCTCATTGTATTGCTAAATAAATAAATGAATAAACTCGCAAACTTACAAACGATGCCAACCAAATCATTAACGTAAATGATAAACAACAGCAAACCCAGCACCAAACCCTGCAGCACAGGCCTCCCTCCACGATCACCCTCCAAATCCCACTACCAAGCCAATTTTCTATCCATTCAGAATAGCCTGGGCAAGTAACTCTAATTCACTCTGCAGATAGAGAGCATTGCAGCCTCTGTCAACTGGTCGAGTGATTGAATGCTTAGGATGGTTCATGGATCACAATTCATCATGCTGCTTTGTCCTGGATCATGAGAGCTGTTGGAGATGCACTCATCAATGCCAGTGAAAAGTATGCTATCATGTTTCAGATTTGTGCCATGCAGATGGTGGAAAGGCTAACCACTGACTTGCTCTCAGGGCTATGCCAATTATGTGACTGGTCCAGTTAAGCCAATGGTCATCGATAACTTTAGGAGATTGAGAGTGCATGTTTCAATATCAGAAGGGGCTGTTAGCATATTGCTTCACAGTGCTAGTGATTGGCATTCAGTTCACACTGCTGTCTGTAAAGAGTTAGTACATTCTCCCCATTTTTCTGGGTGCTCAGTTTCCTCCCACATTCCACATGTGGATAGTAAGTTGTGGGCACGCTATGTTAGCACCGGAAGCATGGCGAGACTTGCAGGCTGCTCCAGCACATCCTCAGACTGTATTGATCATTGACACAAATAACGCATTATACTCTATGTTTCATAACACTCTATGTCTCAATATACATTTGAGAAATAGAGCCAATCTTTCTTCTTCCCTCAATGCCATTACATGTCAAATGTATGTGATTTGACATTCTTTCTGCATTGGAGATGATAATGGTGCAAATATTACTTGCCCCGATCAGCACAAGACCAAAAAATATAGAAGCAGAATTAGGTCATTTGGCCCATTGGAGGGCTCTACCATTTCAACATGGCTGTTCCAATTTTCCTCAGACCCAATCTCCTGTCTTCCTCCTGTATACCTTCATGCCCTAACCAATCATGAATCTATCAACCTCTGCCTTAAATATGCATAAAGACTTGATCTCCACAGCTGCCTGTGGAAAAGAATTCCACAGATTCTCCACTCTCAGGCTAAAGGAATTCCTCATCTCCATTCCAAAAGCATGCCCCTCTATTCTGAGCCGGTGTTAGACCATAAGACCATAAGACAAAGGAGCAGAAGTAGGCCATTCGGCCCATTGAGTCTGCTCCGCCATTTTATCATGAGCTGATCCATTCTCCTATTTAGTCCCACTCCCCCGCCTTCTCACCATAACCTTTGATGCCCTGGCTACTCAGATACCTATCAATCTCTGCCTTAAATACACCCAATGACATGGCCTCCACTGCTGCCCGTGGCAACAAATTTCATAGAATTCCATCCTCTTGTCTTAGACTCTCCCATTATAGGAACCATCCTCTCCACACCCACTCTATCAAGGCATTTCACCATTCCATAGGTTTCAATGAGGGCAGCACTCAAACCTTCTGAATTCCAGTTAATACATGCTCAGAGTCGTCAAACGCTCTTCATATGACAAGCCAGTCAATCCTAATTTCTGTTGACCCTCTCCAGTTTTAACACATCCTTTCTAAGATAAGGGGCCCAAACTTGTTCACAATACTCCAAGTGAGGCCTCACCAGTGCCTTATAAAGTTTTAACATTACATGCTTCTGTTTACATCTAGTCCTCTTGAAATGAATGCTAACATTGCATTTGCCTTCCTCACCACAGACTCAACCTGCAAATTAATCTTTAGGGAATCCTGCATAAGGACTCCCAAGTCCCCTTACATCTCACTCTTTTGTATTTTCTCTCCATTTAGAAAATTGTCAACCCTTTCATTTCTTCTACAAAAGTGTATGACCATACACTTCACAACACTATATTCCATCTGCCATTTCTTTGCACATTCTCCAAATCTAAGTTCTTCTGTAGCCTACTTCCTTAAACTACCTGCTTTATAACCACCTATCTTCATATCATCTGCAAACTTTGCAACAAAGTCATCAATTCCATCAACCAAATCATTGACATATAATGTAAAAAGAATTGGTCCCAACACAGCCTGCTGTGGAACACCACTAGTCAATGACAGCCAGCTCAAAAAGGCTGTCTTTATTCTCTCCTGCCTCCTGCTAATCAGCCACTGCTTTATCCATGCTAGAATCTCTCCTGTAATACCATGGGTTCATTGCTTGTTAAGAAGCCTCATGTGTCCACCTTGTCAAAGGCCTTCTGAAAATCCAAGTACACAACATCAACCAATTCTCCTTTGTCTACTCTGCTTGTTATTTCTTCAAAGAATTCCAATAGATTTGTCAGGCAAGATTTTCCCTATTTTATCATGTGCCTCCAAGTACCCTGAAACCTTCACTCTTAATAATCGACTCCAACATCTTCCCATCCACTGAGGTAAGACTTTCTTCTGCCTCTCTCTCTTTTTGAAGAGTGGAGTGACACTTGCAATTTTCCAGTCTTCCAGAACCATTCCAGGATATAGTGATTCTTGGTAGATCAGTACTAAAGCCTTCATAATCTCTTCAGCCATCTATTTCAGTACTCTGGGTTGTACACCATCTAATCCAGGTAACTCATCTACCTGCAGACCTTTCAGTTTCCATTGAACCTTCTCTCTAGTTATGAAAACTTCACACACTTCATGCTCCCTGTCATCTGGAACTTCCACCACACTGCTAGTGTCTTCCACAGTGAAGACCGATGCAAAATACATATTATGTCCCCCATTACTACTTCACCAACATTGTTTTCCAGCAGTCAGATAGCCACTCTCCCCTCTCTTTTACACTTTATGTATCTGAAGAAACTTTTGTGTTAATATTATTGGCTACCTTACTTTCGTATTCCATCTTTAACTTCTTAATTCCATTTTTAGTTGCCTTCTGTTCATTTAAAAGTTTCCTAATCCTCTAACTTCCCACTAATCTTTGCTCTACTATATGCCCTCTCTTTGGCTTTTATATTGGCTTTGTTGTGTTAGCCATGGTTGTGTCATCTTTCTTTTAAAATACTTCTTCCTCTTTGGGATGTATATATCCTGTGCCTTCCGAATTGTCCCAGAAATTCCAGCCATTCCTGCTCTGCCATCATCCCTGCCAGTTTTCTTTTCCAATCAATTCTGGCAAACCCCTCTCTCATGCCTCTGTCATTTCCTTTACTCCACTGTATTACTGGTACATCTGGCTTTAGCTTCTCCTTCTCAAATTTCAGGGTGAATGCGATCATATTATGATCACTCTTCCCTAAGGGTTCTTTTTCCTTAAACTCTCTAATCAATTCCAATTCAGTGCACAACACCCAATCCAGAATAGCTGATCCTCTAGTGGACTCAACCACAAGCTGCTCTACAAAGCCTTCTCATAGGCACTCTAGAAAGTTCCCGTCCTGTAATCCAGCACCAACCTGATTTTCCCAATTTACCTGTATATTGAAGTCCCCCATGATTATTGTAACATTGCCCTTTTGGCATGCATTTTCCATCTCCCATTGTAATTTGTAGGCCATATCCTTACTACTGTTTGGCAGGGGTGGCGGGTCTGTTTACAATTCTTATCAGGGATTTTTTTTTACCCTTGCAGTTCCTCAGCTCTATCCACAATGATTCTACACCTTCCAGCCTTAAATCACCTCAATCTATTGATTTGATTTTATTTCATTTTTTACTAACACAGCAATGCTGCCCCCTCTGCCTTCTGGCCTGTCCTTTCAATACAACGTGTATCCCTGAACATTAAGTTCTCAGCTATAATCTTTCAGCCATGATTCAATGATGCCTACACATCATACCTTCCAATCTGCAACTGTGATGCAAATTCATCTACCTTATTCTGTATAATGTATGCATTTAAATACAACGCCTTCAGTCCTGTATTCACCTTTTTCAATTTTGTCCACCTCTTACATTGCAACTCGTAGTGTTGACTGTAATTTTGCCTTACAAACAGCCCCTCCTCACTACACATTGCCTCTATTTGTAAACCAACTACCTCAGCACTATTATCCACCTTGCGTACGATACTTCTAGCATTGAAATATAGGCAGCTCAGGACACGAGTTACACCATGCTCAACCTTATGAGTACTAACTTTGAGGTCTTACTAACATCCACCTCCACAACCTCTCCACTAACTGTTCTGGCACTGTGGTACCCCTCCTCCTGCAACTCTAGATTAAACCCCACCGTACAGCATTAACAAACCTTCCCACTAGGATATTAGTCGCTCTCCAGTTCAGGTAAAAACCGTCTTTTCTGTACAAGTCCCACCTTTCCTGGAAGAGAGCACAATGATTGAAAACTCTTATGCCCTCTTTCCTACACCAGCTTCTTAGCCACATATTAAACTGTATAATCTCCTTCGTTCTGGCTTCACTAGCACATGGCATGAGTAGCGATCCTGAGATCACAACCCCCATGGAGAACCTCATCACTTATGTCATTGGCACCAACATGGACCATGACTTCAGGCTGTTCACCCTCCCACTTAAGAATGCCGAGGACTCGATTCAAGATTTCCCAACACTGGCACCTAGAGGCAACATACCATCCGGGATTCTCGTTCTCACCCACAGAACCTCCTGTCCGTTCCACTAACTAACGAATCTTCTATCACCACAGGGTGCCTCTCCTTCCCTCTTCCCTACTGAGTCACAGAGGCAGACTCAGTGCCAGAGATCCAACCACTGTGACTTTCCTGTTCGGTCAACCACCACACCCCCGCCCAACCCCAACAGTATTCAAAGTGGTATACCTGTTGTTGAGGGGGTGGCCACAGGAGTACTCTGTACTGGCTCCTTAACCCCTTTCCCCATTCCTGACTGTCACCCAGTTTTCTGTGACCTGCACCTTGGGTGTAACTACCGCTCTACATGTTCTGTAATTCACCTGCTCAGCCTCCCGAATGATCCGAAGTTCACCCAGTTCCAGCTCCAACTTCTTAACGTGATTTGTTAGGAGCTGCAGCTGGACGCACTTCTCACAGTTGTAGTCGTCAGGGACACTGGAGGTCTCCCTGCCTTCCCACATCCAGCAAGAGGAGCATTTCACAATCATCCATCTAATCGTATTGGTCAGGCTGCTTCATCTGCTGAGGATGTGCAACCATCAACGAACATCCACTTTTGACCATATGGTAGAAGGAAAGTCATTAATGAAGTATCTGAAGATGGTACCGTCCATTGGACAGTAGATTACTGTCCTGACGAGCTCCTGCAGTGATGTGCAGAATAATTGCCCTTTAATAATCAAATACATCCTCTCTGAAAGTATGACTCCAAGTTGGAGTGTTATACCCTAATGCCCATTGACTTCACTTATATCATGGTGCCATGATGCCACTCAGTCACGGTGAAAGGTGTCACTCTCACCTCACCTCAGGAATAAACTCTTTGACCACATTTGGATGAAGTTGCGATAGTCCTGACAAAAGCGTTCTGGATACAGGCTTAACACAGATACTTGTGAGAAGTTTAATGGTCTTCCTTTTTTTTAAACAAAAAGGGTTCTATAGAGTTTCTTTGTTTTGTGGCTACCTGAAGGGAGATGAATCTCAGGGTTGTGTACAGTCAACATACTTTGATAATAAATGTACTTTGAACTCCAATAGGTGAAGATAAATAGCAGAAGCTGAAACTGATATGGTACAATATTACACAGAACAACTAAGCAGTGCTCTTCGGAAAATTCACAACAGAAAATTACTTAGATTATGGGTTTATTGAGATAAGTGGCTACTAACTTAATTGGCTCAGCATGATATTGTGGGCCCAAGGGCCCAATCCTGTACCGATCAATGTTCTATGTTCTAAGTGTTGAGGAGATGAGCAACGATTCAGTTTAAGATTCAGATTCAAATTTATTTGTCATATATACATTGAAACATACTGTACAATGTGTCATTTGCGTTAACAAGCAGCACTCCCAAGTATATGTTGGAGGCAGCCCACAAGTGTCATCACACATTCTGGCACCGACATAGTATGCCCACCATGTTACTATTTTAATAGTGTTAAAATAACAATACTGTGATAAATGTAATAAAACAATTTCTAAACCTACAATTCTTTGGCAACAAGCTGCTCAGAAACAACCTGAGTTTGCAAAATGCACTATATGGTGCATCTTTCTTTTTATTATCAGCTATAGTGTTCTTGAATGGTATATACCCAAGAGATACAATTCCAAAATCGTTTGCACAAAATAAATTATGGAGTAGTTGAATGGGCTGGTTTCCCCAAACTTGCAATAGCATTTATACAAATAATACACCAATCTTGACTGATCAGAGCAAGAAATTCATACCTGAATTTTTGTAATGAGCTGTGGATCTTCTGGAATCCCAGGGTTAATAGCTATGACAACATTATCATAACCATTGTTCATTAGCTTCACCTCAGAACATCTTACCACGCAGACAGAGATAAGGCATTCCAAAGACAGGAGAAATATTTTTCTGAATTTCATGATTAGAGTCTTCACCCCCTCTGCATCCAAATGATCACACTTTTGAAATCAGTCTAATTTATACTAAACCATATCAACATATTTCAAAACATCAGCTAAAAATTTTATTGCTGGGTGCAGAATAAGGAAATCACCTTCAGCATTCAAATGCTCATGTGTTACTTATTTTTGTAACTGTAATCATGATTTAAATACAGAATCTCTTTCAAAAGATGGAGAGAAGGAACACAATAAATTTTCATATTATGTACAAGCAACATGTCAAATATGATCGCAGACAAGATTGGTCAGATGTTTCAAGCATCAGTTCTTCCATGATGCTGCCTCAGTAAAGCAGCTAGCATAATCAAGGATTCCACACATTTTCTCTTCTCCCCTCTTCCAAAGGGCAGCAATATGAAAGCCTGAAAGCACATACCACCAGGCTCAGGGACACCTATACCACTGTTATCAGAATCCTAAATGAAACTCATAAAATGAGATGAACTCTTGACCTCACAATCTACCTTGTCATGATCTTGAACTTTATTGTTTAACCCCTGCAGTTTCTCTGTGGCTTTTGCATTTTATTCTGCAATGCCATTGTTTTACCTCAATGCACTGTGTAATGACTGTGCAAGGCAAGTTTTTCTCTATATCTTGGTACATGTGACAATGATAAACCAATATCAATAATATTAGCTTTTTTTTTCTAGACAGTACAGCGGTGTAAGAATTGATAGGCATACAGATAAAGCAGGGAAACAGACTCTTTGTCCCACTGATTCTATGCCAAACATCAAACATCCATTTTTACACTATCCCATTCCGATCCATTTCGTTCTCTCCATATTCTTATCGACCCTTCTCACATTCCAAGAAAATCAACGTTGTGCACCTAGAAATGTGCTTAGCCCAGAGAAGCAAATGAAGTAGATGCTATACTGTTTACTTTTTAAACTTTTATTGTTAAATGTTAATCTTCTGGAATATTTTACTATTTGTTAATTTGTGGTAATATTACTTCATGTGTTGTGTACAAGTTACATATACTGAGTTGTGCACTTGATCTGGAGGAACACTGTTTCATTGGGTTGTACACACGCATACAGTTCAATGACAATAAACTTGAACTTTTCTGCATATTCTAGCATCTGACTTTCCAAAAGGATTTTCATGTGTACTTGCCTAGTAGAATATGCTCCCAATGATTTCAGTTGTGCAACATGAAAAATTCCCTTCCAGAAGCTGCAGAGAGAACATTTGTTGGTGAGGGGAGGATGCAAATTACATAAATAGTTTAGAAGAAAATAAATTAATAAGTAAAAGCTCTAATCTAAAACTAATAATAATTAATTATGTGGAATTAAGACTGAATCATTTTCCTTTTATGATACCATATCTCAAACCAAATCCTGAAGTAAATTAGGTACACAACAAAATGATATCAAAATATATGCAACCATATCACAATTCAAAGAGTCCACTGAGCCATTTACTGTAATCAAAGGAATTATGAACCTTGCACAAAGCATCACTCCTAATGAAGAAAAGTTCACTATTTTGTAAACAATGTGAAAACGGGAAATCATGGGCTGGTTAGTCTCACATCAGTGATAGGAATGCTACTGGAGCAGTTTCACTGGGATGAGATTTACTTGCATTAGGAAAATTGTGGACTGACTGAGGACAACCAGCATGGGTTTGTGCCTCTCTCATGCCTCTGTAGTCCCCTCTAGTCCACTGTGATACTGATACATCTGACTTCAGCTTCTTCTCAAATTTCAGGGCGAATTTGATCGTATTATGATCACTTTCTCCTTAAGCTCTCTAATCAATTCCAGCTCATTGCACAACCCTCAGTCCAGAATAGCTGATCCTCTTGTGGGTCGACCATGAGCTGCTCTAAAAAGCCTTCTCGTAAGCACTCTAGAAATCCCCCCTCCTGTAATCCAGCACCAACCTGATTTTCATGATTTACCTGCATATTGAAATCGCCCATAACTACTGTAACATTACTCTTTTGGTATGTATTTTCTTTTCCTCGTTGTAATTTGTAGACCACATCGTACTGTTTAGGGGTCTGTATACAATTCCCATCACAGTCTTTTCACCCTTGCACTTCCTTAGCTCTACCCACAATTATTCAACACCTTCTGACCCTATGTCACCTCTTTCAATTGTTCTAATATTCTGCCTGGTTAGTCTCAAAGTTGGTGCATTAACATTGGTTTCTCCAACTCCTAGTAATTTATCTCCTCCTACTTTTTCTTTCCATTCCTCATTCTGGTTACACGCTCACCCCTTTTCTCCTCCTCACCTGCCCATCATTCCCTCTGGTTCCTTTCTTTCACTTTCTTCCATGGTACACTGTTCTCCCCAGTTAGATTTTCTCTTCTTCAGTCCTTTACTTCTTCCATCTATCCCTTCCTAACTTTCCACTTCATACCCCTACCCACTCATCTACCTCACCTGGTTTCATCTATCACAAGCCAGCTTGTATTCTTTCTCTTCCACACCCACCCCCCCATCACCTTCTTGTTCTGGCTTATGCCAACGTTGACTGTTTATTCCCTTCAATAGATGCTGCCTGACCTGCTGAGTTCCTAAAGAATTTAGTGTTGTGAGACTCAGGTTTACAATCCTGTAATATTTCACTTTTTTTCAATGGTAAGGTCAGAAAGAGGGATGTTCACCGCACACTATTCACCATTTGTGACTCCTCAGATAATGACGTAGCCCACAACAAGCTGTAATACGACCCAGATAATATCCGGACCTAGGCTAATCAAGTCCAAGTTCAATTTTATTGTTGCATTTTGTTGTATATGTGGCAATGTTTCATCGGACCACAGTGCACCCACAATACATATATCACACACAGCACCTAAAACAAAATATTACCACAAATAAGTTAATAAAACATAATTCAGAATATATTGGAAGTGTGCAGCACAAGTAAACAGTAAAAGAGGGCGAGTGACATTCATGCCACACAAGTGCCCAGGAATGATAATGACAATATCCAACAACAGAAACTCCAGCTGTCACCCACAATATTCAATGGCATTACCTCACTACCAATATCATTTTGGGGGGGGGGGTGGTAGTTACCATTATCTGAGCCAGATACACAATGTGACTACAAGAACAGGTCAAGGGCTTGGAATCCTAGTAAGTAACTCATCTCCTAACTTCCTGAAGCCATACAAAGATGTTGCCAGTACTTGATGAGCTGAGTTATAGGAAAAGGTTGAATAGTTTATGACTTTATTCATTGTAGCACAGGAGAATGAAGGGAGATTTGATAGAGGTATGCAAGGTTATGAGGGGTACACAAAGGGCAAGTGCAAGCAGGCATTTTCCACCAAGATCAACTGAGACTAGGACTAGGTTAAGGGTGAAATATTAAAGGGGAACCTGAGGGGGAACTTCTTCACTCAGAGAGTGGTGTTGGATCGAGCTGTCAGCAAAAGGGGAGGATACAACATTTGAGAACTTTGGATAAATACATGGATGGGAGGGGAATGGAGGTCTATGGACCAGGTGCAGGTCAACGGGACGAGGCAGAATAACCATTGGCACTGACTAGATGGGCCAAAAGGCCTGTTTATGTGCTGTAGTACACAATAACTCCATCCACAAGATTCAAGTCAGGAACATGATGAAATACTCTCCACTTGCCTGGATGAGGGCAGCTTCAACAACACTCACAAGGCTCAATACAGTACAGGATATGATAAACACAAGGGATTCTGCAGGTGCTGGAAATCCAGAGCAAAACACCCAGCATGCTGGAGGAACTCAGCGGGTCAGGCAACATCGATGGAGAGGAATAAAGAGTTGATGTAGCAGGCCGAACAACACACATTGTTCGACACCCCATCCACAACTATTCACTGATACACAGTAGCAGCCATTTTTTATAATTTGCAGAATGCACACCAGCAATTCACCAAGACTCCTTAAACAGCATCTTCTAAACCTACAGCTTCATCCAGTTAGAAGGACAAGGGAACCAAAATTATAGGAAGCAGCACCACCAGGAAGATGCAATTGCTACCATAACAGTTGAAAATTTATGATTTTTTTAATCGTCAGGCACTAGGAGCTACACGGAAAACTTGTTAAAATTACATCAACATGCCAGACAGCATCTATGGAAAGAAGCACAGTCGACGTTTTGGGCCGAAATTGAGGTCCCTCCTGCCAAAGGATTTCAGCCTGAAACGCCAAACTGTGCTTTTTTACCGTAGATACTGCCTGGCCTGCTGAGTTCCTTCAGCATTTTATGGGTGTTACTCGGATTTCCCGTATCTGCAATTTTTCTCTTGTTTGTGATAAAATTACATCAAGTTTACTCATGATCTCATTCAATGATAACGCAGGTGTGATGGATTAAATATCTTATATACCTCGCTATAATACGGAATGAAACATTCCAAGTTTCCAAGCCTCGCTGTTCTTTCATTGGAAACATTCAAAAATAAAACTACTATTAAGGTTTCAGTCCAGACTCCATGGGCTATTCTCTCAGTCCATCGCTGCAAGTCAGCTAGTTCATTCCTTAGTCCTACACCCTTCTTTCGCACCGTCTACTAGCCCACCCTATAACCACGTTTCCCTCCCATACTCTAGCACCGCAGCACCTACTCTCAAATCCTCCTCCACCAAACTTCTCTCCCCACCACTTCCCCTGCGACGCTCTCCTGCCTGCATATCCTCTCTCGCAGTGCTTCCTCTCCTACATCTTTCCCATCCAGAAGCCCTCACATCACCTCACCCCATCACCTCGCTACAAAAACCTTACTCATGCTACCGCTCCACCTGCCTCCATAACCTCCCTCCAACACAGCCTTCTCACTCTCCCGAGATCCCTCCATCAATACCCTTCCTACCCAAATCAAACCCCTAGCTTCCCCTTCCCTCTCCCAATGACGTCTCCCCCAACGCACCCTCTCTTCCCCCCCTCCTACCTCTCCTCACCTTGACTTCTCCTCCCAGTAATAATTCCCCTCCTTTTCTTTTCTAGCCCGCACAAACCCTGGCTCGGATCCCTCCAGGTAATCTGACCACCGGAATGTTTGGTCCTCCCGCATTTGAGGAAACACACGGCCCCGGAGCGCACTGCGTACATCAACCAGTATTCAGCTCCGCTCCGCACCGCCCCCGGGCCCTGCAATCTGCGGGCAGCCAATCGGCAGCGGCGCCCGGCGTCAGGCAACAGCGGCTTCCAAACACTGTTCGTCTCCCTGGCACCGGGACCAGCGCTCCCTTCCCGGGCTGAATCGGCAGGAAGAGAGGCAAGGTAAGGGATAGGAATGTGTGGATGGATGAAGGAGGAGGAGGAGACTGGATGGTCGGAAGTTAGAGACGGGGGTTGAGGGGAAATGGAGCTGGTGTTTGGGGACGAGGGGAAAGGGATTGGAGGAGGGAGTGAGAGGCGGAGGTTGGAGTTAGGGGCGAGGTGGTTAGGAGAGGGGAGAATGTTGGCAGAAGGAGTAGAAGGTTGGGGGTGAGCCAAGGAAGGGGAGGGGGGAGAAAGTTGGAGGAAGGAATAGGAGGTTGGAGGTGTGGTGGGTTTGAAGGATGGGTCAAGTGGAAGGAGGATGGGGAAGGAGTGAGGGGCTTGGAGGATGCTGTAAGTAGGAAGGGAATTATAGATTAAGGTGGTTGAAGACTGAATGATCTAAGTCACAGTGAGCTAACCAGCACACTGTCTGATCACTTATTCCTTTATTTCTAATTACACAGAATATCTGTGTTTTGCTGAATGAACTCAAATTGACCTAAAACCAAGTTATGTTTAGCTTATGTCCATTTCTGTAGTTTGAGCAAAGAGAGCAAAGCTAAGCCTATAACTAAATCAGTAAACGTTGGACTCAGCAATATCAGAAGAAGTGAGTTTCATAACTTTCATCAAGGATGGAGAAGTTACAGCAGCAGGTGAGCCAGTATACATGACGGAGAACATCGATGAAAACACCAGCAGATATACTTCAGTAGGAGTTTGAAGAGATTTGCTATGTCACCAAAGACTCTTGCCAGCTTCTACAGATATACCATGAAGAGCATTCTGACTGGTTGCATCACCATCTGATATGGAGTCTCCAATGTACAGGATTGTCAGAGGGTTGTATCCAGCCAGTTCAAGCCTCCCCACCATCAAGGACATCATCAAAAGGCAATGCCACAGGAAAGTGACATCCATCATGAAGGACCCTCACCATCTAGCTCATGCCCTCATCTCAATACCACTGGGCTGGAGGTACCTGAAAGTGCACACTCAACATTTTAGTAACAGCTTTTTCCTCTGCTGTAAGATTTCTGATTGACCTATGAACTTGGGAACACACCCTCACTATTCGCCTTGCAATACTTGACTTTATTTATTTATGTATGTACTTTTTATTGTAACTCGTGCAAGATCTGTACTACTGCCACAAAAAAAAAACAAATTTCACAACTTATGCCATTGACAATGAACCTGAATCTGATTCTGAATTGGTTACTTCCATCTGAGTCATAGGTATGTTTCAATTTGCTGGTGAACGCAGCAGGCCAGGCAGCATCTGCCTGGCCTGCTGCGTTCACCAGCAACTTTTATGTGTGTTGCTTGAAATTCCAGCATCTGCAGATTTCCTTGTGTTTATGTTTCAATTTGTTGGTAAGGATCAAAGTCAGGTTGGTGGGGTTGCCTGAAAGGTCAGCATAGACATGTGAACTGCAGGACTTTCAAAGACTTTGGACAGGAAAAGAAAACGGGAGACAATAAGATTGTTGATGCTTGTGTTCTTGCAACCATTTCATCTTCTGGGACAAAGGTAATGGCAAGTTTGGAGAGTTGACATAGCAGGAGGAGAACTATTAATAAAGTGGTTTCATCTAACATGCAAGAACACAATAAGCTGCTAAAAGAGCATCAGACCCTGACGCAGGGTCTCAAGCCAAATCCAAATGAATTCTTCCCAGCACTTTGTTCTCTTCCTCCAGATTCCAGCATCTGCAGACTCTTGTTTCTCTAACTATCCTGAAGGTCTGAAAGAAATGATTGTGATTACATGATAAAACAAACACCCTACAAGATCATAATACCTAAATATGTCAGAATATTACTACAATACACCAGATTTACAGTATAGCACAACTAGCTGTTTCATAAAATTATTTTCAATATTTTAGGTATTTTAATTATGCGTACTGTATTTACTGCTTACTAAAGCAAGCATAATTTCTATTACCGGTTAAAAGCAAAGACTTTTTTAAAATCTGATTTTTTTTTTAAATTCTAGGGTTTGAGGCCTAGTGTTCAGGGTCCTGACACTGGCGAGTCTGGACTTCAAGGCAAGTGTTCACTGATCAGCAGGTCCTGGGGTTGATACCATCGATCAAGACCTGAGAATCAAATTTGAACTCCAGAAGTTGAGGCCTGTTGGCTAAAGCAAATCTGCAAATCTTTGCGAGTCTGCTGGGTTAGTCGAAGCCCCAGTGTCCGCGAGTCCGAATCAGAGGGTCTCTCCTGGAGTTGGAAGACAGTGTATGTATGTGGGAGGGACAAACAAAACTTGTTTTGCTGGTGTTGATTTGTTGTTTGTTGTGTTCTGTTTTGCTATGATCTGTCTTGTTCTGCTGAGCATTGTGGGCATTCTGTGCTGGTGCCGGAACGCATAGTGATACTTACGAGCGGCCCCAAGCGTACCACCGGGTGTGTTGGTTGTTAATGCAAAGGTCACATTTGACTATATGTTTTGATGCTGCATAACAACAAATCTCTCAGCATATGCCAGTGATAATAAACTTGATTCTGATTCAGATTCTGATAAATAAACTTGAATCTTGAATCATTATCTTTCCTATTGAAATTTCTTTAGGATGAAGTCAAGACCATCTTTGCCTACAGTCAATGTCTATCTGAATGAAGCTACTCCTGTTCGTGTTCATATTCAGAAACCCAAACTGTTGCCTTCTTTTGTGGAAGTAGGTAAAAATGATGTTAATCACTTAACATGATTGGTACCTGATAATTTTTCGGAGAACATCTTGGCTGGAAGGGGTTGATGGAAGTTTTTGTATATGGCATGTTGTGGCGATTTGAAATGTACTATCTAAAAAGAATGAGAGTAGCAGATTAAGTAGCAAAGTATAAAAGAGAATTAGATAATCAATTAAAACAGAAATAACTGCAGAAGGATGGCATAACGGGAGCTGACCTGGACATTATGGGTTAAATGTTTGTCTCCTATGCAATATCATTCTAGTAATGTAAATTTTCCTATTGGCACATAGATGAAAGAAAAAGGCCTAGATAGAGTAGACATGGAGAGGATGTTCAGTATAGTGGAGGTGTCTGGCTCCAGAGGGTACAGCCTCAGAATAGAAGGACATCACCTTGGAACAGAAATGAAGAAGAATTTCTTAAGCCAGAGGGTGGTGAATCTGTGGAATTCATTGCCACAGATGGCTGTGGAGGGAGAATCATTGGGTATATTTAAAGTGGAAGTTGATAGATTCTTAATTATCAAGGGCATTAAAGGTTACAAGGAGAAGAAACAAGAATGGGGTTGAGAAGAATAATAAATCAGCCATGATGCAATAGTGGAACAGGCTGGATCGGCCGAATGGCCTAATTCTGCTCCTATGTCTTATGGTGTTGTGGGAGAGAAGGGCAAGATTGATATTAGACTAGGTTAAAAGGTTGGCAGAACATCGTGGGTGGAAGGGTATGTTGTGTTACACCTTTACCAAAGTACTAAATGGGTGTGAGTGATAAGGAGATAAGGATAAAGAAGAAAGAAATACTTGCTCTTGTGTGTTACCTTTCATTTTCATTCCAGGACAACCCCAACAGCTTTACCATCAGCTTTTCAGAGGCACAGTCATTGTTAAGTGTCTAGGAGATGCAGTAGTCAGTTTCTTTCACGGGAAGCTCCCACAAATACCTTGCTGAAGATGACCCAATTATTTATTTTAGTAATCTAAGTTAAAGGATAAATATTACCACATATAATAATAGAGATGTTTTACCTCTCCTTCAAGTTAGTGACAAGGGAGTTTTGACTTCTACTCGACAGAAGATAGAATGCCTTGGTTTAATTATTAAACTTTAATACATCATCAGAAAAGCCACCTTTCCCAATGGCTCCTTCGCTCCTTAAAGACCTGGCTCCGAATCTTCTGGACCACAATTTCTCGTCCTTGACTTTCTTGCCAATCTAAATAGTATCTCTGTATCCACCATGGGTTCCATACCAAGGGTATTTTCTCCCAGTTATTACAGGTGTCCAGAAGAAAGCTGTCAGCTGAGTCAGCAAAATGGACAAAGTCTCAGAAGAGGAAAACTAATGATTGCCGCAAATCCAAAACTTTTCTGTGGAGTCAAAATTGCAAACAGGAAGTAAGTTAGAAAATCAAATTATTCTTTCCATGTAAGCAAAGGCAAAAATAGATTGTGCATCCATTTTGAAAATTTATATGAAAATGAAAACAAAAGTCTGTGGAAATATATTTTTGAGGGTGATGATTCTGGTCTAATTTGAAACATAGAAAACCTACAGCACAATACAGGCCCTTCGGCCCACAATGTTGTGCCAAATATGTACTTATTTTAGAAATTACCAGGGTTACCTATAGCCCTCTATTTTACTAAGCTCCTGGTACCTATCCAAGAGTCTCTTAAAAGACCCTATTGTATCCGCCTCCACCAACGTCGCCGGCAGCCCGCTCCACGTAATCATCACTCTGCGTAAAACAAAAAACTTACCCCTGACGTCTCCTCTGTACCTACTTCCAAGCACCTTAAAACTGTGCCCTCTCATGCTAGCCATTTCAGCTCTGGACAAACGCCTCTGACTATCCACACAATCAATGCCTCTCATCATCTTATACACCTCTGTCAGGTCACCTCTCATCCTCCGTCACTCCAAGGAAAAAAGACTGAGTTCACTCAACCTATTCTCATAAGGCATGCTCCCCAATCCAGGTAACATCCTTGTAAATCTCCTTTGCACCCTTTCTATAGTTTCCACATCCTTCCTGTAGTGAGGTGACCAGAACTGAGCACAGTACTCCAAGTGGAGTCTGACCAGGGTCCTGTATAACTGTAACATTACCTCTTGGCTCTTAAACTCAATACCATGGTTGATGAAGGCCAATACACCATATGCCTTCTTAACCACAGAGTCAACCTGCACAGCAGCTTTGAGTGTTCTATGGACTCAGACCCCAAATCCTTCTGATCCTCCACACTGCCGAGAGTCTTACCATTAATACTATAATCTGCCATCATATTTGACCTACCTATATTTGTGGGCACGTGGCCAAGTGATTAAGGCATTGGACTAGCAACCTGAAGGTCATGAGTTCGAGCCCCAGCCGAGGCAACATGAGTTGTGTCCTTGCGCAAGGCACTTAATCACACAGTGCTCTGCGACGACACTGGTGCCAAGCTGTATGGGTCCTAATGCCCCTCCCTTGGACAACATTGGTGTCATGGAGAGGGGAGACTTGCAGCATGGGCAACTGCTGGTCTTCCATACAACCTTGCCCAGGCCTGCGCCCTGGAGATTGAAGACTTTCCAGACGCAGATCCATGGTCTCGCAAGACTAACGGATGCTTTAATTAATGACCTACCAAAGTGAACCACCTCACACTTAACTGGGTTGAGCTCCACCTCCCACTTCTCAGCCCAGTTTTGCATCCTATCGATGTCCCGCTGTAACCTCTGACAGTCCTCCACACTATCCACAACACCCCCAACCTTTGTGTCATCAGCAAATTTACCAACCCATCCCTCCACTTCCTCATCCAAGTCATTCATAAAAATCATGAAGAAAGGGATCCCAGAACAGATTCTGAGGCACACCACTAGTCACCGATTTCCATGCAGAATATGACCTGTCTACACTCAATCTTTGTCTTCTGTGGGCAGGCCAGTTCTGGATCCACAAAGCAAGGTCCCTTGGATCCCATGCCTCCTTACTTGCTCAACAAGCCTTGCTAGTTGTGCTAATTACTTGTTAATTGGAATGAAATTTAATACATAAATTTCATAGAGAATTGTGTAGCATGGAATCATGCCCTCTAGTCCAATTCATCCATGCTGACCATGGTATCCACCAATCTAGCTCTGCAATTGGCCTGCATCCTTCTCAACCTCTCTGTTCATGTCCTTATCCAACTATTTTCAATGTTGTTATTGTACCTGCCATGAGAACTTTATCTGGCAGCTCGTTCCACGTACACACCAACCTCTGCTTGATGAAGTTGTCCATCAGGTCCTTTCAGATCTTCTCCTCTCACCTCAGATCAATGCCCTTTTAGTTCCTTTTCCAATGGAAAGGGCTATGTGCTTTCTTTATCCTTTATGATTTTATGCACCTCTCAGTTTCCTATATTCCAAGGAATAAAGTCCTAACCTGCATTACCTCTCCCTATAACTCAGGCAGTTGAATCCTGGCTGAATCCTCGTAAATCTCATCTACCCTCTTTCCTGTTTAATAATGGCTTTTGTATTACAGAGTGGCCAAAATTGTGCACAGTACTCCAAGTGTGATCCCACCAACATCTTATACAACTGCAATATAATGTTCCCGCTTGTAAGCTCAGTGCCTTTGACTGATGAGAGCCTTCTTCACTTCTTAACCACTATGTCAACCTGCGCTGCTGCTATCAGTGAACCACGTACCTGTACATCTAAGTTCATCTGCTCTGCAACATTCTCTTTATATTATACTCCCTGAATTACATCCGGGATGTTTCCAGTGCATTAAATTAGTAAATCCTGAGCAAATTTCTTGCACACTTACAGTACTGTGCAGAAGTCTTAGGCACATGAAAAAAAAATTATGTAAAGCAAAGATACTTTCAAAAATAATGACCAACCTTTGCCTTTAAAACTATATCAATCCTCTTTGGTACACTGTCATGCAGTTTTATAAGAAAATGGTCTGGTAGGTTGTTCCAAGCATCTTCTGCAGACTTTGATTGTTTCATTTGCTTCTGTCTCTCCAGGTATGTTGAGATCAGGACTCATCTGAAACCATATAAAAAATCTGCTCTGCCTAAGACTTTTGCACAGTACTGTATGTCAAATACTAGACAGCATAGACATAGTATAGAGGTGCTTTGAAGAAGAATTTTATTTTATCCCAAGTTTGGTTGGAATTGGGAATGTAGAGACAGATGGTCTGTTATCCTTTAGGAAGTAATTAAAAGGGCAGTGGATTGCCAAGGCAAAGGCAGTTATGGATCAAGTGCTGGTAAATTGGATTAGCATAGATTGCTTGCTTCATTCTCAGCATGGGCACGGTGGATCAAAGAGTGTGTTTCTGTGCTCTATGTCTTTGGAACTGGATTGTATAGCCCAATTTACATGAAATAGTCTTCAATTGTGAAGAATGCTATTTGATAAATTATTGTATTTTTCATATTAATCCTTCATGAAGCAGAAACTACAAAATTTGTTTTATTGAACTTCCCAATAATCATGTGAGAGTACACTGATCCAGAAAGTCTTCGTGATGGCATTGGGTTTGCTGACTGCAAAGTTCTAAACTCAAAGAAGATCTTAAGCGCTATCTGATAGCTAGCTATGGTCTCATTATTACAGAGAGGTTATACTGTAACTGCCCACTCTTGCAAGACTAGTTCACTTCCCTGCGGTGAATTTAGCTCCCAACATCCATTATTTGAGCAGTGGGTACCCCCTCCCTTCCAAGGAAGAGATACATCCAACTAGCAACGTAATTTAAGCACAGTTCATTTATTTTTAATGATACAAGCAGAAAGATGAACTAGAAAAACTCATACTCTCTGTAAAGATTAAGGAGAGCGCACCTAGAGGAAGACCTCAGCTTAAGTACAACAAAAGCCCAGCCAGGTGGCTACACATCGAGGAAATGGAAATCATCCAAAGAACGAGGGGTAGATCTATATGGAAAACCATGGTCACCAACGTCCGCATCGGATATGGTACCTAGACTGACAGACAGATACAAGATTAAATCCAGACAAAATTCTTAAAACACATTGAAAACTCACAGAGATTTTCCATCTTATAAAAGACTTCCAAGTTACATTTGATTTCTAAAACACAAATGATTTCCAATACACAGGTACTTTTCCTATAAGATAAGGTGACATACCAATGAGTTGTAGACAAACAAATTGTCTGTCGCAGAAATCAAGGCAGAAGAATGGATTCTCGTCATCCCATCTTTCTGTCATTCATCTTATTGATCCCTGACTGTTCCTAATAAGCCTGACAGCTCTCTTCATTTACAGTTTTTTCTGCCACTAGGTGATTAGCATATGATATTTTTTTCAATAACCTTTTACACAAACAATCTAAAAACAGCTGGAGACAGAGTTCCCAGTTACCTACAACTAACGCTGAAAGCTGACTCTCTGCATACAGAAACCTACCATCTACTAATAGATCACAAACAAGAGAAATTTCAAGCAACACGCACAAAATGCTGGAAGAATTCAGCAGGGCAGGCAACATCTGGGGAAAAGGGTGCAGTCGACGTTTTAGGCCAAAACCCTTCGGTGTGACTATTTGATGTGCTAAGTGATAGTATCAATCTGGTCTGCAAGCTTCCTTGAACTAAGTAACTTAACCAACTTTGTCTCGTTTGAGCAAGCCAATTAAAATTAAAATAATCCCAGTTGCCTTACACTGCATTACCTAAGCAACCAACTCTGTGTTGGCCAGTATTCTGTGTACTACAGACAGTCCTACTTGTTTGCAAAGCTCTCCTTTTAACTTCAGACTGATCATTGCTTGCTATTTACGTTAAGAACTGTGTATGACAAGAAGCTGAACAAACAATATTGGTTGGCAGTTTACCTTACTCAAAAACAATTCTTTGATCCCTAAAAGTGTCAGCTGAGCAAGGCAAAAAAGGCCAAGTGGCCCTGGAGGTGAATATCCATCACAGCGGGGATACATTTGACCAAGACTAGAAGTGGGACGAAGTTAAAGATAAGCTTTATTTGTCACATGTACATCAAAGCATACAGTGATCTGCATCTTTTTGCATCAAGAAACAACACAATCCAAGGAAACCATGTTTTAGGCACCAACAGAACATACCCACAAATTACTAACTCGTATGGTTTTGGAATGTGAGAGAAAACCGAAGCACCCAGAGGAAGTCCTAATTAATTATAATTATTGCATTGACGGGAAGACAAATACATGAGAAAGCAACAATCTGGTCAAATAAAAGAAAAATATCATGATATTTAGTGCATAGAGGCATATCATTTGAGTCCAAAAGTTACTGTTGGTGCTGATAGCCCACATGAGCAATATCTCACTTTCAAGAACAATTCATCTCATGTTTTCAACATTGATTGTTTACTTATTTATATTTGCATTTACACAGTGTGTTGTCTTCTGTACTCCAGTTGAACACTCTAATTGGGTGGTCTTTCATTTATTCTGTTATAGTAACTATTTAATAGATTAATTGAGAATGCCCACAAAAAAAAATAATCTCAGGGTTCTCCGTGGTGACGTACATGTGCTTTGAAAATCAAATTTACTTTGAACTTTGGTGAACGCAACAGGCCAGGCAGCATCTATAGGAAGAGGTACAGTCGACGTTTCAGGCCGAGACCCTTCGTCAAGACTAACTGAAGGAAGAGCTAGTAAGAGATTTGAAAGTGGGAGGGGGAGGGGAGATCTGAAATGATAGGAGAAGACAGGATGGGGAGGGATAGAGCCAAGAGCTGGACAGTTGATTGGCAGAAGGGATATGGGAGGATCATGGGACAGGAGGCCCAGGGAGAAAGAAAAGGGGTGGGGGGATGGGGCCAGAGGATGGGCAAGGGGTATAGTGAGAGGGACAGAGGGAGAAAAAGGAGAGAGAGAAAAAGAATGTGTGTATATAAATAACGGATGGGGTACGAGGGGGAAGTGGGGCATTAGCGGAAGTTGGAGAAGTCAACATTCATGCCATCAGGTTGGAGGCTACCCAGACGGAATATAAGGTGTTGTTCCTCCAACCTGAGTGTGGCTTCATCTTTATAGTACAGGAGGCCGTGGATAGACATGTCAGAATGGGAATGGGACATGAAATTAAAATGTGTGGCCACTGGGAGATCCTGCTTTCTCTGGCGGACAGAGCATAGGCGTTCAGCGAAACCATCTCCCAGTCTGCGTCGGGTCTCTCCAATATATAGAAGGCCACATCGGGAGCACCTGACGCAGTATATCACCCCAGCCAACTCACAGGTGAAGTGTTGCCTCACCTGGAAGGACTGTCTGGGGCCCAAATGGTAATGAGGGAGGAAGTGTAAGGGCATCTGTAGCACTTCTTCCGCTTGCAAGGATAAGTGCCAGGAGGGAGATTCGTGGGGAGGGATGGGGAGAGACGAATGGACAAGGGAGTCGCGTAGGGAGCGATCCCTGAAGAAAGCGGGGGGGGGGGGAGGGAAAGATGTGCTTAGTGGTGGGATCCCGTTGGAGGTGGCGGAGGTTACGGAGAATTATATGTTGGACCCGGAGGCTGGTGGGGTGGTAGGTGAGGACAAAGGGAACCCTATTCCTAGTGGGGTGGCGGGAGGATGGAATGAGAGCAGATGTGCGTGAAATGGGGGAGATGCGTTTGAGCGAAGAGTTGATGGTGGAGGAAGGGAAGCCCCTTTCTTTAAAAAAGGAGGACATCTCCTTCGTCCTGGAATGAAAAGCCTCATCCTGAGAGCAGATGCGGCGGAGACGGAGGAATTGCGAGAAGGGGATGGCATTTTTGCAAGAGACAGGGTGAGAAAAGGAATAGTCCAGATAGCTGTGAGAGTCAGTAGGCTTATAGTAGACATCCGTAGATAAGCTGTCTCCAGAGATAGAGACTGAAAGATCTAGAAAGGGGAGGGAGGTGTCGGAAATGGACCAGGTAAACTTGAGGGCAGGGTCAAAGTTGGAGGCAAAGTTAATGAAGTCAATGAGCTCAGCATGCGTGCAGGAAGCAGCGCCAATGCAGTTGTCGATGTAGCGAAGGAAAAGTGGGGGACAGATACCAGAATAGGTTTGGAACATAGATTGTTCCACAAAGCCAACATAAAAGGCAGGCATAGCTGTGATCCATACGGGTGCCCATGGCTACACCTTTAGTTTGGAGGAAGTGGGATGAGCCAAAGAGAATTTTTTAAGAGTAAGGACTAATTCCGCTAGACAGAGCAGAGTGGTGGTAGAGGGGAACTGGTTAGGTCTGGAATCCAAAAAGAAGCGGAGAGCTTTGAGACCTTCCTGTTGAGGGATGGAAGTAATATAGGGACTGGACTTCCATGGTGAAAATAAAGTGGTGGGGGCCAGGGAACTTAAAATCATCGAAAAGTTTCAGAGCGTGAGAAGTGTCACGAACATAGGTAGGAAGGGATTGAACAAGGGGGGATAAAACCGTGTCGAGGTATGCAGAAATGAGTTCGTTGGGGCAGGAGCCAGCTGAGACAATGGGTCTACCCGGACAGGCAGGTTTGTGGATCTTGGGTAGGAGGTAGAAACGCGAAGTGCGAGGTGTGGGAACTGTAAGGTTGGTAGCAATAGACGGGAGATCCCCTGAGCGGACAAAGTTGGTGATGGTATGGGAGACAATGGCCTGGTGCTCCTTAGTGGTGCCATGATCGAGGGGTAAGTAAGAGGAGGTATCCATGAGTTGTCGCTGTGGCTCGGCAAGGTAGAGGTCAGTGCGCCAGACTACAACAGCACCCCCCTCATCGGCGGGTTTTATAGTAAGGTTAGTATTGGTGCGGAGGGAGTGGGGAGCAGAGCATTCGGAAGGAGTGAGGTTGGAATGGGAACAAGGTGCGGTGAAGTCGAGATGGTTGATGTCCTGTCCTCTTATTTACCCCTCGATCATGACCATTTTGCCAATCAACTGTCCAACTCCTGGCTCCATCCCTCCCCCTCCTGTCTTCTATCATTTTGGATCTCCTCCTCCCCCTCCTACTTTCAAATCTCTTACTAGCTCTTCTTTCAGTTAGTCCCGACGAAGGGTCTCGGCCCGAAATGTCGACTGTACCTCTTCCTATAGATGCTGCCTGGCCTGCTGTGTTCACCAGCAACTTTTATGTGTGTTGCTTGAAATTCCAGCATCTGCAGATTTCCTCATGTTTACTTTGAACTTTCCTCTTGTTATGTTCCTTTTCATCTTGCTGTGATTTAAACATTGCTATTCAGTGTAGCTGCCCTTAATGTCAATGTCCCATAATCAAAACCAGAGGACAGAGAAATGTCTCCTGAATTGATTTGTTGAAAGTTCTCTTTAATTTAGTATCCTGAATTAATAAGATGGTATGGTACTGCAGTGGTCAGCACAATGCTTTACACTGTCAGCAATCACCGATCAGGGGTTCAATTCCCACTGTTGCCTGCAAGGAGTTAATACGTTCTCCCCCAGAACTCATGGGTTTCCTCCAGCTGTTCCAATTTTGTCACACATTCGAAAGATATACAGGTTCGTGTTAGTGAGTTGTGAACACTTGAAAGCATGGAAACCCTTGCTTCCCGCACTCCGTCAATGCAAACAATGCATTTCACTGTATATTTCAATGTACATGAACCTAGTTTAATACTTGTACACTAACCTAGTTTAATACTTAATCTGAGAATTTTTTTCATGTGAATACTTTGAGTATATGGGAAACTATATTATTGTTTAATTGGAGTATTTTCTTAGCACACTTGAATGAATTTTTAAGAGGGTGCAAAATTCAGTAAATTCTAATATTTATAATTTTTAATTAAAATTGCATTGCGCATGATTCATATAATATTTATCACTTTAAAATTCAGAGACCAGCATAAGCTCTTAAAGCCACTCCTGGCAGGATGGAAAAGATAGAAAAGGATAGAAAACACTTTACCATTCCAGCAATGCAAGCTTTAATGAGGAAGCAAATATTTGTGAGCAAATGAATCAGTGTGAGCAGCAGATTGACAGAGTAATGGAATACTTGAAACAACTGAAAAATTAAGTATGTTTTGATAATTTTTCATTTTAAAAAATAGATTGATGAGATTCTTGGATAATATTGCCTCAGGTAGTGCTAGCTAATTAGTTGCATTTTCCACTTGAGCCTTTGATTGGAGAATAGTCCCTGATGAAGCATGATGTAATAGCTTGAATCTGAAGGTGTACGGAGCAAAAAGACACCTCAGTATTTGCTGCATAGTAAACAACGAATGTATTGTAAATCATTTGGGGTAATTGACTACATTTGCCTTTGTAACCTCTAAAACAAATGGTTAAAATTTCCCCCACAAAAGCTGAACACATCAAATGAACTATTTGAGGAAGACTTGGACATCTCCAGTAAATCAAAATGCGTGGCTGAAGACTTTGAAGCTGAACAGTCACGAATAAGCAATAAAGATGGAGCTTTCTGGCAGACCTTTGAAAAGTTACAAGAACTGGACTTGAAAGGGTAATTATGTTTGTCTTTTGTGCGATAATGCAATGTAAAAGAGAATGCATTAAGTTCCAAGTACATTTATTATCAAAGTATGTTCTGTATACTATATACAACTTTCAGATTCATCTCCTTACAGGTAGCCACAAAACAAAGAAACCCAATAGAACCCATTTTTAAAAAAGAAGGCCGTCAAACACCCAATGTGCGGGGGAAGAAATTATTCAAACAATAAAAGTAAGCAAATAACATTCAGAACCGAAATCCACGAAAGTGAATCCACAGCCACAAACCCAGTCATCGTTGCAGCTGATTCAGGGGCCTGTTAGTTACAGGCCAACGCAGAGACAAATAAACTTTGCGGTGCAGCGAGCTGAACTGGCCCATCACTCACCTCTGGCCCCAACACCCTGACCTTTTCAATCTGGCCTGGCACTTAAATTGTCCAAACCCCTTGTCATTTCTTGTCTTGAACCCGGGTCCTGCCGTTTCAATATCTCTCAGGGCTGGGCCCTGCCATCTCAATTCAACTGTACCTGACTTTTCCAATTCAGCCCAGCACTTAAATGGATCAATAAGAAATTAGGTTGTCTGATATTTTAACTAGTATTCAAATAATGCACTCTTTGGTGAGAAACATAAACTCCACAAAAAAAAAGGAATCTGTTCCAGGATAGTTTAAGATGATAATCTGGCATTCAATTGAAAGGCTCTTAAACAAATGGTAAGAAGAATAATAAATTTTGAGGAGCACTGGAAAATGACTACAGATTTCAAAAGGAGGGAAAGATTGTATGAGTAAACTAAGAAGAAGTAAAATTCCACAGAAAAAAAGTAAAAATAAATGTGTGTGCCTTCAAGGGAACAATAAGGTGGCAAAGTGATTGAACTAATAGCTCCCGCAGAAGCTGTAAAACTAGAGTGGAATGAATAGTGAGAAGCTGCTAACGCTAAAACAATTGCACTGGAGAAATTAAAGAACTAAAATCAATCAAACTCCCTGGACCCTGTAGCCTGTGTCCCAGGGGGTCAATAAAAAAGTGGCCAAAGAGAAAGTGGAGACATTAGTGATCATCTTGTGATCTAATAATGGAGAGCTGGGAGGTGATACAGACAGAATGGATCTGATTTGGGACTGTCAGCATAGTTTTGTAATTGGGAAGTCGTGTCTGACAAATCCCTTGGAGTTCTCTGAGAAGGTAACCAAGAGGGTAGTGAAATGGATGTTGTTCATATAGACTTTAGTAAGGTCTTCGCAAGGTCTCTGACGGCAGGTTATTTTGGATGCATGCGATCCCAGGTGGAGATAGCAGATTGGATTCATAGTTGGCTCATTGGTTGGAAGCAGAGGGCCAAGGGTTGTTTCTCAGTCTGGAGACCTGGGTCTAGTGGTGTGCCAGATAGATTGTTGTTTGTAATTGATATAAATGATTTGGATGTGAAGGTAGAAAGCATAGTTCGTAAGCTTACGGATTAATACTAAGATAGTTGGTGTTATAGGTGGTGCAGAAGAATATGAAAAATTACAAGGGGAGTAGTTATTGATTAGCTAATTACGTGAGCTGAGAACTGGCTTTCAATCCAGGTAAATGTAAAGCATTGAATTTTGGGAGATTAAACCTGTATGGGACTTGTATAGTGAATGGTAAGGCTCCTGGTAGTGTTATGGAACTGAGGCACCTGGGAGAGCAAGTGCATAGTTCACTGAAAGTGGGGTCACAGCAGAAAAGTATTTGGCATTCTGGTTTTTATCAATCAGAGCATTGAGTACAAGAGCTGGGGAGTTGTGTTGCAGTTACATAAGACATGGGTGGGGCTGACCTTGGAGTGCAATGTACGGTTTTGGTAAATATTATAGGAAAGACATTATTAAACCAGAAAGAGTACAGAAAAAAATTACCAGGGTGTTGCCTGAACTTAGGGGCCTGAGTACAAGGAGAGGATAGGCAGAAAGTTGTGAATTCAGCCTGCTCCATCATGGGCACTAGCCTCCATAGCATCCAGGACACCTTCAAAAAGTAATGGGAGTAATCCATCATTAAGGACCACCATCACCCAGGTCATGCCCTCTTCTCATTGCCGCCATCAAGGAGGAGGTACAGGAGCATAAAGGCACACACTCAGTGACTCAGGTACAGTTTCTTCCCCTCTACCGTCAGATTTCTGAATGGACATTGAACCCATGGATTACTTTTTTGCATGATTTATTTAATTTAACTATTTAACAATGTATATATACTTTAATTCACAGTATTACAATGTACTGCTGCTGCATAACAACAAATTTCACGACATATGCTGCTGTTATTAAACCTGATTCTGGTTTTAATTCTGACTAGGACTTTAATTGCTGAAACATAGGAGATAGAGATATACAAGATCATGAGAGCCATAGACAGGGTGAATGTACTTAGTCAGTTTTCCAGGAATGGGGTGCTAAAAAATCTGAGATATAGATTTAAGACCAGAGGCAAGAGATTTAAAAGGGACATCAGGGACAGCTTCATGTCGGTATTTTGGTCTTTATTGCAAAGGGATTGGTGCACAAATAAGGGATGTCTTCTTTTCAAGGTACAGGGTTTTGGTGAGAGCTTTAGAAAGACCATGTTTTGTTTTGATCTCAATACCAAAAGGAGAACGCAGTTGCACCATTGATCAGCTGTATTTAAATCTGTGGTGAAGGATTTGTCTAAAGAGATGAGTTAGACAGAGCTTTATACCTGAAGCTTGGAAAAATAAGTTTGTGAATGTTGAAAAAGTAACCATCCTTTCCAAACCTGCAGCTTCAGAAAACTGAAACAGTTCAATCAGTAGGTGAGATACACAAGCACAATTAAAACTGACTGTCTGAGCTCTCTAAATTGAGTTTAAATTTGGAAATTGCTAGTGCACAATATGAAATGTGTTTATTCGTTAAAATTTCAGTCATTTTGGAGTTAATGTGTTACCGACAGGTGTGTGATTTGAATCCTCACTGATGAATCTTTTGTCACTGTTTAGGATGGAAAGAAAAGGTCTTGCTGAAGAGAGCAAGCTGTCAAAGGCACTAAAAGAAGCTGAAGCAACATGCATAGCTGCAGCAAAGCAAGTTGCAACACTAAAGAATTCCATTGCAGAGTTAATGCAGGTGCGCATAAAGTACAACAGGTAACTGAGAAAGCCATTCAGAGTGTCAACTTGTATAGCAAACTACTTGGTACTTGCTGGCTCCATGTGGCTATGACTAAGGCCAATTAAACCACTTGACAGATGAAAGCACGAAAGGCTAGGGATAACTAGTATGTTTCCTTACTTTCCAGCTCTGATTAAAGTTTCACTCTCAACTGATCCTGACTTATGACCTAAGTATCTCCGGTATTTTCTGTTTTTATTTTGAGTTTTCAGTAGTTCACAGATGGATGCTGCATAGAAGTTAGGGACATAATTGTACAAGACGGACAGAGTGAGAGGGAAGGAGAGACTAGAGAGGGAGAAGTCTTTGGTGGCAGGAAAAAGGACATTGCAGAATGATGGCTGAGAGAGCATAGACTTGGAGAAGGTATGAAAAATACAGAAGATGAGTGTATCTGGGAGGATTAGAGTGCGTAGCAAGAGGATGCTGTAGAGATTGCGGGGGCACTAATAGTAATCTTTCAAGAATCAGTAGATTCCAGTGGACTAGGAAATTGCAAATGTCACTCCACTCTTCGAGAAGGGAGGAAGGTAGAAGAAATGAAATCATAGGGCAATTAACCTGACTTCAATGGTTGGGAGGATGTTGGAGTCTATTATTAAGAACGAGACTTCAGAGTACTTGCATGCACGTGATAAAATAGACCAAAGTCAGCATGGTTTCCATATTGGTAGAAAGAATAAAGGTGCAAAGTATTTTCTAAACAGGGCAAAAATTCAAAAATCAGAGGTGCAAAGGTGGAAGTCCTTGTGCAGGATTCATAGAAACATAGGAATCTACGGCACATTACAGGCCCTTCAGCCCACAATGTCATGCCAACCATGTAATCTACTCTAGAAACTGCCTAGAATTTCCTTACCGCGTAGCCCTCTATTTTTCTAAGCTCCATGTACCTACTTAAGAGTATCTTAAAAGACCCTTTTGTATCCCTCTACCACCTTCGCTGACAGTGATAAAATAGACCACCTCTGTGTGGAAAAACTTACCTCGACATCCCCCTTGTACCTACTTCCAAGCAGCTCAAAACTATGCCCCCTTGTGTTAGCCATTTCCACCATGGGAAAACGCCTACGTGGCAGAAAACATTTCACATGTCTCATTCTCTTGCTCTTCACATACTTGTAGAATGCCTTGGGGTTTTCCTTTATCCTGCTCGCCAAGGCCTTCTCTTGGCCCCTTCTAGCTCTCCTAATTTCATTCTTGAGCTTCTTCCTGGCACCCCTGAAATTTTCTCCAGCTCTAACAGTACCTTTTTTGAACCTTTCATAAGCTTTTCTTTTCATCTTAACAAGATTTTCTACATTCTTTGTACACCACGGTTCTTTTACTCTACCATCCCTTCCCTGCCTCAAAGGAACATTTGTTTCCTGAACATTTGCCACATTTCTGCCGTGCATTTCCCTGAGAACATCAGCTCCCATTCTATGTTCCCAAGTTCCTGCCTAACAGCATCATATTTCCCCCACCCCAATTAAATGTTTTCCCAAATTGTCTGCTCCTATCCCTCTCCAGCGCTATGGTAAAGGAGATAGAGTTATGATCACTACCTCCAAAATGCTCTCCCACCAAGAGATCTGACACCTGACCAAGTTCATTTTCCAATACTAGATCAAATATAGCCTCTCAAGGGATGACTGCGCAAGCGCGTGGATGTCAGTGAGTTAGACTGGCGCAAAGTTTAAAAGGAGACAGCTTTACAGAGCGGGCGACAGAGTACGAGGGCTTTGGTTCAACGGGGTTTCGGTGATAACGGGTCTGTGAAGAATAGAAGCAGGAAGTATGTCTGTGAGGCCGGCGTTCTGTACTGGGTGTCAGATTTGGGAAGTGCGGGGGTAGACTCCCAGCCTCCTGGATGGCCTCATCTGTGCCAGGTGCATCGAGTTGCGGCTCCTTAAGGATTGTGTTAGGAAACTGGAGCTGCAGCTCGATGACCTTCATCTGGTCAGGGAAGGTGAGGAGGTGATAGAGAGGAGCTATAGGCAAGCAGTCACACCAGGGCTTCGGAAGACAGATAAGTGGGTAACAGTCAGGAGAGGGAAGGGAAAGAGGCAGATATTAGAGAGTACCCCAGTGGCTGTCCCCCTTAACAATAAATACTCCTGTTTCAGTACTGTTGGGGCGAATGGCCTACCTGGGGGAAGCAACAGTGGCCGCACCTCTGGCAGAGAGACTGACCCTGTGGCTCAGAAGAGTAGGGAAAGGAAGAAGGCCGCAGTAATAGGGAACCCCATAGTTAGGGGGTCAGACAGGTGATTCTGTGGATACAGGAAAGAAACGCGTCGCGGATGGTAGTTTGCCTCCCAGGTACCAGGGTCCGGGATGTTTCTGATCGTGTCCACAATATCCTTAAGTGGGAAGGTGAACAGCCAGAGGTCATGGTACATAATGGTACCGACGACATAGGTAGGAAAGGGAGGAAGTCCTGGAAACAGACTACAGGGAGTTGGGAAGGAAGTTGAGAAGCAAGACCTCAAAGATAGTATTCTAGGGATTACTGCCTGTGCCGCATGACAGTGAGTATAGGAATAAAGTGAGGTGGATGATGAATTCGTGGCTGAGGGATTGGAGCAGGGGGCAGGGATTCAGATTTCTGAATCATTGGGACCTCTTTTGGGGCAGGCATGACCTGTACAAAAAGAGCGGGTTGCACTTGAATCCCAAGGGGACGAATATCCTGGTGGGGAGGTTTGCTAAGGTTATTGGAGAGAGTTTAAACTAGAATTGCTGGGGTGTGGGAAACAAAGTGAAGAGACAGAGTAAGGCTCACAAATAGAAAAAGTTTGTAGACAGTGCAAGAGGTGATAGAGAAGGGATGCACTCCGACCGATGGTTTGAGATGTGTCTATTTTAATGCAAGGTGTATTATGAACAAAGTGGATGAGCTCAAAGCGTGGATCAGTACTTGGAGCTATTGTGTTATGGCCATTACAGAGACTTGGATGGTCCAGGGGCAGGAATGGTTACTTAGAGTGCCAGGCCAGACTATAGATGTTTTAGAAAGGACAGGGTGGGAGGCAAAAGAGGTGGGGGTGTGGCACTGCAGATGGCCTTCCCTTATCCCGAGAAGTCAAAGGTTAAAGGAGAGAGGTGAAACATTTAAGGGGAACCTGAGGGAGAACCTCTTCACTCAGAGGGTGTTGAGTGTGTGGAACGAGCTGCCAGTGGAAGTGCCAGATACCAATATTTAAGAGAAATTTGGATAAGTACGAGGATAGGAGGGGTATAGAGGGCTATAGTCTGGGTGCAGATCGATGGGACTTGGCAGAATAGTAGTTTGGTATGTATAACATGGACTGAAGGACCTGTTTATGTGCTGTAGTGCTCTGTGACTTCATGACCTGAATTCCCTTATCACCTGCCAGCTCATGCTCCTCATCCCTACCCCCTAACCCTTTTGCTCAGGCTTCTGCCCTCTTCCTACACAGTCATAATGAAGAGTCCTGGTATGAAACATCGATTCTTCATTTCCCCCCTTGGTGTTGCCTGCCTGGCTGAGTTTCTCCATCATTTTGAGTCAGAGGTATACTTACTGATCTGGACTGAATGCCCTGTCTTCCTGCTGCATGTTCTATACAATTCTGTGAAAGCATTTGCCCCTGTATCCCTTGTGAATAAAATAAAGTTTTCAACTTTTGGGGTTAACAGACTTGCAGGAGTAAAGGACTTGCTATTAGAGAAGAAAGGGAGTTCCACCATCGCTAATCAAAGGTTTAAACAGCCCCTCAAAAGCATGTGGAATCGAGTGGTAACAGGTGCATTGTTGCTACGGAAATATCTTTGTCAATAAAAATAATTCTAATGATTCCCTTTTGAAGTTGGAGGATATGGAGAGGCTAATTAGAATTCAAAATAGGACGAAAAAGTACTTTCTTGAACATGGTACTTCAGAGCAGAGGGAATTTGTGATGTCCTTTCATGTATTGTTGCAATGACCAGGGCCAGTGCCGTGCTCTGTGAACAGTGAAAAGGACTTGAAGGGCACTGCGTAAACGCTAGTCTTTCTATTCCCTTTAATTCTCTTACAGGCTCACTAATTGTGTACAAATTGCCTTTCAATCCTTTTGTCAGTCAGGTACAGCAAGAGTTATTAATCTCGAGAGTAGGAGTTGTCCCACGTACAGTGGTTGAGAAACAATTTCCCACTGTCAGAATTACCGCAATCGTGTAACATGAGCCCGATGAGATTTTAGCTAGTGCTTTTAGTATCTGTACTATGTAAAGCCTTGGTTCACATTTTTACTGTTATTCTGTAGGTATTTCATTTAGCAGTTCTGTAAGAGCAGTCTGTTCTGCTTTCAGCCTTTTTGGGGTATTGTTGAAGATAAGAGATGATGAGGAACGTGTGCCATCCAATTAGGATGGTTGAACTTGGGGGAGGTTTTATTTTGGTGAGGGACACTGAGGTTGGTCTTGGGGGTTTTGTTCAGTGGGAGATGAAGAGAGAAGTCGCTGGAGAGAACAGGTCGCCTGATTCGATCTGGTCCCAGGCCGTGATTGGATGAAGCCAGGTGTCGAGATCGACTGAGGATCAGGGAATATGGTGAAACACTGAGCTCCAACTTGTGCACATTTGACTGTTAAATTAGAATGAGCCCTTTTCTTTTTGTTTTTCTTTACTAACCCTTTGGTTAAGATTCATAAATATAATTCCTTTGATCGTATGCAGTGTACTGTCTGTCATTTTGTAGCACTAATTTGTACCAGGGTAGTAAATTACACAGCATCCACACAAACTGGGGTTTGAGATAGGGGAGCCATCTCAATCCAACAGGTTTGGTGGGACCGGAGAGTATCTTCCCTAGACTTATGCAGTCAAGGAAACCAGGGGGTTTCATTATGGGATCCAGGATCGATTTCGTTGGATGCTGTGAGATTGCCATGAGCATTGAGCCAGTGGTTGTGCTAAACTATTGTCTGGTTAAAGTGTGAGATATGTGGGTATGGACGCTGCAGGGGTTGAGCGGTGATGTGAATCCATGGGGTTACCAGTAAGGAATGTGTGTGTATTGAGTGGGGTAGACATTCGCATCCCTGACGAATTGTTAATTCAAACTTTAAGTACTGTTAAAGCAATAGGAGCAGTTACAATTATGGAGTGGAGGTTTGATAAAATGGCGGGCAAAGACTTTGTTTTAGTTCAGACTAGCGTGGACGTAACAGCAGTGGATCTGCCTGGTACTATTGGGGCCCCGGGAGAGAGGGTGCCATGGGCTGTCCATATTTTCCGGGAGGAGGGGAGTGTAGGTGATCTTGCCAAGTCAGAAGCCAAGTTTCCCATGGCTGGGGGCGGAGACTTAGAAACCATAGAAAACTACAGCACAGAAACAGGCCTTTTGGCCCTTCTTGGCTGTGCCGAACCATTTTCTGCCTAGTCCCACTGACCTACACATGGACCATATCCCTCCATACACCTCCCATCCATGTATCTGCCCAATTTATTCTTAAATGTTAAAAAAGAACCCACATTTACCACCTCATCTGGCAGCTCATTCCGTACTCCCACCACTTTCTGTGTGAAGAAGCCCCCCCTAATGTTTCCTTTAAACTTTCCCCCCCCTCACCCTTAACCCATGTCCTCTGGTTTCTTTCTCCCCTTGCCTCAGTGGAAAAAGCCTGCTTGCATTCACTCTATCTATTCCCATCATAATTTTATATACCTCTATCAAATCTCCCCTCATTCTTCTACGCTTCAGGGAATAAAGTCTTAACCTATCCAACCTTTCTCTGTAACTGAGTTTTTCAAGTCCTGGCAACATCCTTGTAAACCTTTTCTGCACTCTTTCAACCTTATTTATATCCTTCCTGTAATTTGGTGACCAAAACTGAACACAATACTCCAGATTCGGCCTCACCAATGCCTTATACAACCTCATCATAACATTCCAGCTTTTATACTCAATACTTTGATTAATAAAGGCCAATGTACCAAAAGCTCTCTTTACGACCCTATCTACCTGTGACGCCACTTTTAGGGAATTTTGTATCTGTATTCCCAGATCCCTCTGTTCTACTGCACTCCTCAGTGCCTTACCATTAACCCTGTATGTTCTACCTTGGTTTGTCCTTCCAACGTGCAATACCTCACGCTTGTCTGTATTAAACTCCATCTGCCATTTTTCAGCCCATTTTTCCAGCTGGTCCAAGTCCCTCTGCAGGCTCTGAAAACCTTCCTCACTGTCTACTACACCTCCAATCTTTGTATCATCAACAAATTTGCTGATCCAATTTACCACTTTATCATCCAGATCATTGATATAGATGACAAATAACAATGGACCCAGCACTGATCCCTGTGGCACACCACTCGTCACAGGCCTCCACTCGGAGAAGCAATTCTCTACTACCACTCTTTGGCTTCTTCCATTGAGCCAATGTCTAATCCAATTTACCACCTCTCCATGTATACCTTGCGACTGAATTTTCCTAACTAACCTCCCATGTGGGTTCTTGTCAAAGGCCTTACTGAAGTCCATGTAGACAATATCCACTGCCTTCCCTTCATCCACTTTCCTGGTAACCTCCTCGAAAAACTCCAACAGATTGGTCAAACATGACCTACCATGCACAAAGCCATGTTGACTCTCCCTAATAAGCCCCTGTCTATCCAAATGCTTGTAGGTTCTGTCTCTTAGTACTCCCTCCAATAACTTACCTACTACCGATGTTAAACTCACCGGCCTATAATTTCCCGGATTACTTTTCGATCCTTTTTTAAACAACGGAACAACATGAGCCACTCTCCAATCCTCTGGCACCTCGCCTGTAGACAGCGACATTTTAAATATTTCTGCCAGGGCCCCTGCAATTTCAACACTAGTCCCCTTCAAGGTCCGAGGGAAGACCCTGTCAGGTCCCGGGGATTTATCCACTTTAATTTTCCTCAAGACAGTAAGGACCTCCTCCTTTTCGATCTGTACATTACTTCAAAGACGGGTTGCTGTCATTTCTGCGAGGGGAAGGAATGGTCTAATGAGTCCTCCAGCGAGGGGGTCAGCATTCTGAGTTGGTAACGGCCCTTACCTCCGTGGCGAATAAATGGCCCAGTGCACAGGCGGGGGGGGGTCCTAGTTATCGTAGGCTGAGAGTATTCTCAGGAGTGAAGTCCACCCCTGAGGGGAAAGAGGAGTATGAGAGTAGGGCGGAGCAGACCTCTCTGATGCTGGATGAGTGGCAGTGATCTAATGATGTAAGAAGGCAGTGATTGGTGGAGAGTCTGAGGGGGCCGGCTGCTGACATAGTGAGATCCATAAAGACACAGAGCCCCTTTGCTACTTCTGCAGTATACATGCAAGTGCTAGAAAATGTGTTTGGTGCGACAGGAAGCCCAATGGAGCTTATGATGGGGTTTCAGAACATATTTCAGGAGAAGGGGGAGAAATTTTCCGGCTAGAGAGGCAGCAGAGTTGCTTGCGGCGTAGAGAGGCCATTCAACCGGTGGAGGTGAATCAGTTAAGAATGGACCAAATAGCGATCACAGGACATGATCTTTTCGGGTCTCTGAGTGTCTTGTAAGACACACCCCACCTCCGTGGTTTGTTGAGCTGATCAGAGGAGGAAAATGTGATGGAGGTGCTGGAGCCCTCCGTTACCAGGGTACAGTCCTCGGTGGTATCCCCCTTGGCTGGAGTGACCACTGATACCCCACCCCAGGAAATGGTAAAGGAGCTCGTAGCAGAGTTGAGAACTGAGATGGCCAGGTTGTTCTTGGCAGGTGTGGTCACCCTGTACGACAAAGTCAATAGGGAGGTGAACCCCACTGAGGGGAAGGACTAAGCAGAGGGCTGCTAGTGACCAGGGTCCCACAAGAAGGGGAATGACTGGTGAAGAAAGACACCAGGCAGGAGTGTGAAAGACGGGAAACCCCTCCGAGAGTGAGCCCCCGGATACCTAAGTGGGGAGAGACATTGGGAAACTTAGAGGAGACCCAGTGAGGGAATGGCCTGGCATCTCAGGGGGAACATGTTCCCAGCAATATACCAAAGAGCACCCTAAAGAAAAAAAACCCTATTCCTGAAGGTTTAGTGGGGCCAAGCTCCAGTGTATTGCTACGGATTGAGAGTATTTGTGCTAGAGCCATACTTGACACGGGCTGTCAGGTTACTTTGCTATACCGTTCGTTTTACAACCAGTATTTGACACATTTACCATTGACGCAAGTCAGTGCACTAGAGATCTGGGGTCTTAGTATGGATGACTATCCATATGGTGGTTACTTGTAAGTGAAACTGGAGTTTTTGGAGGCAGATGTGCTAGTAGCTGAGGTCCTTGATACATTAGTGCTGGTTTGTTCGGACACCACTGAGAAGGGCGAAGTTTCAATTCTTGTGGGGACAAATACTCCTATTGTGAGGAGGCTAGTGGGAGCCAGCAAAGAGAGAGTTGGAGAGAACTTTCTGAAAACACTGTCTATTCACCCTGTGTTCTGAGGTGCTTTTGAGGAAGTGTGTGGCCGCACTGGGCTGGATGATGAGCATAGACGAGGGACTGTGTGGTACACCCAGTCAAAACCAGTCGCGTTACAGCCTGGGGACGTAGGTAAAGTGACGGGAAACCCTAAATTTCCCAGAATGCCTGAGGCCGAGGCTGTCTTTGTGGATGCTCCGGAAGACCATGAAGAGGAGTCACGCTTACCTGCTGAGGTACTGGTGAGGCCCGAAATGCAGAAATCCTCGGTTGTACAGGTGAACAGAATGGCAGTGATTGTCAGGAACACTGCAGAGAGGGAGGTGATGCTTAGGCGGGGTGCGCCTCTTTTCCGTGATGGTAATCTCTAGTGTCCCTGTGAGACTAGTCAGGGAGAAACTCTTCGAAAAGGATAAGTTGACTGCTAAGTCATTCAACTTTGGGGACTCCCCGGTACCTAAAGGTTGGAAGGGGAAGTTGATAGAGAAGATGTTGAAGCTGGAAGATGTCTTTTCTACTGATGAGATTGATGTAGGTTGTTCCAAGAGCACTCACTACCCTCCGGGTGACAGAGGACACCCCATTCAGAGAAAGTTCGTGGTGGCTGGCGCCTGCAGAGGTGAAAAACGTTTGGCAACATTTGCGGAAGCTGAAGGAAGCTGGGGTCATCACTGAGTCCAGAAACCCCTATGTGTCTCCAATAGTGGTGACCAAAAAGAAGAATGAGAAGGTATGGGTGTGTGTGGACTATAGGACTCTGAACAGGCGTACAGTCCCCGACCATTATACAGTTTTGAGGATCGAAGATGCGCAGGGCTGTCTGGGTGTTGCAAAGTTGTTCAACATGCTGGACTTGAGGCGTGGGTATTATTAGATCCCCATGAGTGAGGCAGACAAACAGAAGAGTCCGCTGGGATCCTTCCAGTTTGAAAGAATCCCCCAGGGCATATCCAGAGCATCGGCGACTTTCCAGCGTGTCATGGAGAAAACGGTGGGAGATATGAACTTGCTTGACGTGTTGGTGTACCTGGATGATCTTATAGTGTTTGGGTCCACCCTGGAAGAACATGAAGCAAGGCTGCTGAAGGTGCTGTGCGGCCTGAAAGCTGAAGGGTTAAAATTTTCCCTGGACAAGTGCCAGTTCTGTAAAGCGTTTGTCAACTATATTGGGCACATAGTCTCACGGATTGGAGTAGCTATAGATCTGTCTAAGATACAGGTGGAGACAACCTAGCCGGGCCCCAGACTGTGAGCATCCTGCGTTCGTTGCTTGGATTCTGTGGGTACTATCCAGAGGTTTGTGAAGGACTGCTCTAAAGTGAGTCACCCTTTACATCAGCTTCTGTGTGGTGACCCCCGCCCCCGGGGAAGAAAGGGAGGAGGACAAAAGGAGAGGAGGGTAAAGATTATCTTAGCCCTTCAGAGCCCTTTGGAGCAAGATCGGATGCGAAATGTGAAGAGGCCTTTCAGTTACTGAAGGAGCTGCTGACAAAAGCGCCGGTGCTGGTTTTTGCAGACCCCCAGTGGCCGTATGTACTGAATACGGATGCCAGCAGAGAGGGTTTAAGTAGTGTCCTGTATCAGGATCAGGGCACAGGGTTGAGTCCTGTTGCGCTTGTCAGCCAGAGTCTGACGCCCTCTGAGCAAAACTATCCCAAGCACAGGTTGGAGTTCCTGGCATTGAAATGTGTTGCGGTGGATAAGCTTAAGCGATTATCTATATGGTGCCAAGTTTGAGGTGAGGACGGACAACAATCCCTTATATTCTGGCCTCAGTGAAACTAGCTGCCCATTGTCATCGGTGATTGGCAGCATTGTCTGCCTATGATTTCAGCCTGAATAACCAGCTGGGAAGTAGGAACATTGATGCCGATGCACTGTCCCGATGTGTGCATGAAGAGCTAGACAGGAACAGAGAGTGGGAGAGCGTTCCTGCTCCTGGAGTGAAAGCCATGTGCCAGTCTTCCATCACGGGGAAGGTAGAGGAGAGGCAAAGGCAGAATCGAGCAGTAGATATTTGGGAACTTCTGAAGCTTTCTACAACCTGACTGTTCTGAAGACAAAAGCAGTTGCTGGAATTGAGTCCTGGGAAAGTGGCAGCTGCTTAGTGTGATGACCAGGGCAGTGGTACCTTTTAATCAGCGATTGTGAAAGGGGACATGGCCCAAGTGGACAAGATGAAACACTCTGCGGTGTCTCTATTACTGAGAGAATGGCCCAGATTGGAGTTGAGGAGCCAGATCCGAGTTGAGGAACCAGATCCTATACAGGTCATATTGCCTGCAGACCAACCTCGGCATTCCCAGCTGGTTCTGCCAGAGAAGTATCGGAGGATTGTGTTGAAGTCACTTCACGATGATTCTGGCCACTTGGGGATTTAGAAGACCTATGAGATCAGAGATCGGTTCTACTGGCCCCAAATGAAGCTAGAGGTTGAAGAGTACTGCAAGTTGTGCATTCAATATATACGGAGGAAGATGCTGCCTACAAGAGGCGCTCCGTTGTCCAACTTGCAGAATGCGGGGCTGCTTGACTTAGTGTGAATGGATTTCCTGTTATTAGAGCCAGATGCCAGCAACATGATGAATGTCTTGGTTATTACAGATCACTACACGAGATATGTACAAGCCTTCCCTACCAAGGATCAGGGGATGTCCACTGTGTCCAAAGTGTTATGGGAGAAGTATTTCATTTATTATGGCCTCTCCAGGCAGGTACATAGCAATCAGGGACAGGATTTCAAGAGTAGGCTTATATTTGAGTTACTGAGCATGCTTGGAGTCGAGAAGTCAAGAACTAGGCCTTATCACCTGTAGGGTGATCCCCAGCCTGAGACCTTGCTAGACATGCTCGGAACCTTGGAGATTAGCAAAAAGAACAAGTGGAGTCAACATATTGGACACCTGGTCTACTGCTACAACTGTACACGGAATGAAGCTACCGGGTACTCACCATATTATCTGGTGTTTGGGCGCGAGGCGCGATTGCCCGTTGACCTCTGTTTTGGGACTGGCGAGGAAGATCTCCTGCCGAAGACTTATCTAAAGTATGTATCTATCTGATATGAGAAGGGAGCTGAAAAGGGCTTATCAATTAGTGAGCTCTCTGCTACCAAGCAGAATCAAGGAAATAAGAGGAGGTATGATCAAAAGGCTAGGTTCTCCAAACTCATGCCTGGAGACTGAATCTTCATAAGTTGGCTGACCACTAGGCATCTACTCCCTCTGTAGTGGAGAGTCAGGTGCCAAACGTACCAGCTTTCTGGGTGAAACCAGAGGATGAGAATGGGCCTGTCAAGATTCTCCATTAGAACCACCTTCTACCTTTGGGACAAGAGGTGCGTGTTGACCCTGAACCTGACCCAGATCCTACACCTAATAAGAGGAGTTGTGGGGAGTTGTGGGGAGACTGAAGGACCAGCAGCGGGAAGGATTAGCCCGACCCCTGCCCCTGAATGGGATATGGAGTCAGAGGATGAGGAAATGGGGGTGCGGTATGTGCCGCTTTGCGCTAACTCCCCACTAATTGAGGAAGAGATTTCCAACCCTTCTCACGCTGAGGCAGGTAAAATGGGAGAGACAGGCAGGGTTGCAGCTGGACCGTGAAGTGAGGCTGGGCTTTAAAGTAACTGGGAATGAAGCTGAGCTCAGCCGAGTAGCCTGAAGGCAGGAGTAACAGACCGGGGAAGGCCTCACCACGTAGACCTGAAGTTTCCCAAGGAGTGACTGAAACTGAAGAAGTAGATGATGGGATTAGGGGGTCTCAAAGAGTCGGAAGACTCCTAGATAGGCTGGCCAATGTAGCACTGAGGGAACAGAGTGTTGCGACAATCCCCGAGTGAGATATGTCACTACCATTTACAAATGGATTGGAGGTTCTGACATCACAAAATTCCTTTGAAAACGGTGTTATTAATGATGGGATGACAAATATTTCAAAGTCATGAGGACATGTCTATTTGTGGTGAGGGGAGAGTGTAATGCCCTGGTTCACATCTTTACTGTTATGCTGTAGGTATTTCAGTTAGCAGTTCTGTAAGAGCAGTCTGTTCTGCCTTCAGCCTGTTTGGGTTATTGCTGAAGATGAGGGATGATGAGGAATGTGTGCCATCCATTTAGGTTAGTGGAACTGGGGGGAGGTTTTTTTTGGTGAAGGATACTGAGGTTGATCTAGGGGCTTTTGCTCGGCGGGAAATGAACAGAGAAGACTCTGGAGAGAACAGGTCGTAGGATTCGACCTGGTGCGGGACCACGATTGGATGAAGCCAGGTGCCGAGACTGATTGAGGATCAGTGAATATGGTGAAACATTGAGCTCCAACTTGTGCACATTTGACTGTTTAATTAAAATGGGCCCTTTTTGTTTTTCTTTACTAGACCTTTAGTTAAGATTCATAAACATAATTCCTTTGATCGTATGCAGTGTACTGTCTGTCATTTTGTGGCACTAATTTGCAACAGGGTAGTAAATTACACAGCATCCACACAAACTGGGGTTTGGGGTGAGATGAGCCATCTCGATCACATGGGTTTGGCTGGACCAGAGAGGGTCTTCCCTAGACTTACACAGCCATGGAAACCAGGGGGTTTCAACTTCTTTGTGAGGGAGAGTCACTCTAATTTTTGCTTTTCCTTACAGCCAAGCATGGATTGTACCAGCATACAAGTGGAGGTATTGATGCAAAAGCTGATGAGGAGCAAATCTGAAAATATTGTGAGTATTTTACATTCATCGTTCAAGGGCAGCATGGTAACATAGCAGTTAGTAGAACATTATCCCAGCGCTAGTGACCTAGTTTCAATTCCAGCACAGTCTATGATTATGTGGGTTTCCTCCAGGTGCCCAGACTTTTCCCCACATTCCAAAGGTGTTTAGTAAGTTAATTGGTCATATGGGTGTAATTGGATAACATGCCTCATTGGAACAGAAGGACCTGTTACTGTGCTGTATCTCTAAATTAATAATAAAAATAAAGTCACTCTGAAATACTTCATTCATTCACATTTGGCATTCCTAAGTATTGGTGTAATGATCCGAATGAATTCAGAAAGGAAGCTGGTTTTCTTATTCGTCATTGACTTTGCACAGAAGGCAGTTTCTTGTTCTTTCAAATGAACACAACCTTCCTCACGATCGAGAACATCTTCAAAAAGCGGTGGCTCAAGAAGGCGGTATCCATCATTAGAGATCCTTACTATCCAGGACATTCCCTCCTCTCATCAGAGAGGAGGTGTAGGAGAACGAAGACCCACACTCAGCATTTTAGGAGCACTTTCTTCCCCTCAGCCATGATTTCTAAATGGTCCACGAACCCATGAACACTCCCTTACTATAAAAACAAGCAAGTCCAAAAACTAAAGCAACACACATAAAACGCTGGAGGAATTCAGCAGGTCACGCAGCTTCTATGGAGGTGAATAAACAGTTGACATTTTGGGCCGAGACTCTTCATCAGGATCTTGCTATTCTTCTTTCACATGAGTTTTTTATATATGTATTGAATTGAATTGAATTGACTTTATTACTTATATCCTTCACATACATGAGGAGTAAAAATCTTTACATTACATCTGTCTAAATGTGCAATTTATTGTAATTTATAATAAATAGTATGTACAACAGGACAGTCAATATAACATAAAATACAGTTGTGTCAGCATGAATTAAGCAATCTGATAGCCTGGTGGAAGAAGCTGTCCCAGAGCCTGCTGGTCCTGGGTTTTATGCTGTGGTACTGTTTCCCAGATGGTAGCAGCTAGAACAGATTGTGGTTGGGGTAACTTGGGTCCCCAATGATCCCTTGGGCCCTTTTTACACACCTGTCTTTGTAAATGTCCTGAATAGTGGGAAGTTCACATCTACAGATGCACTGGGCTGTCCACACCACTCTCTGCAGAGTCCTGCGATTGAGGGAAGTACAGTTCCCATACCAGGCAGTGATGCAGCCAGTCAGGATGCTCTCAATTGTGCCCCTATAGAAAGTTCTTAGGATTTGGGGCCACACCAAACTTCTTCAACCATCTGAGGTGAAAGGGGTGCTGTAGTGCCTTTTTCACCACACAGCCAGTATGTACAGATCACGTGAGATCCTCGGTGATGTTTATGCCAATGAACTTAAAGCTGTTCACCCTGTCAACCCTAGATCCATTGATGTCAATGGGGGTTAGCCTGTCTCCATTCCTCCTGTAGTCCACAACCAGCTCCTTTGTTTTTGTGACATTGAGGGAGAGGTTGTTTTCTTGACACCACTGTGTCAGGGTGGTGACTTCTTCCCTGTCGGCTGCCTCATTTTTATTTGAGATTAGGCCAACCAGTGTAGTGTCGTCAGCAAATTTAATTCTCAGATTAGAGCTGTGGGTGGTGACACAGTCATCGGTATGCAGAGAGTAAAGGAGGGGGCTTAGTACACAGATTCAATGTAAGTGGCTTTTATTAATTATTTTGTGTTTGCTCTGGGCAGCTGCCACAAAACAACATAATAAATCTGATACTGGTTCTTACAGCATTTAAAAAGTAAAGTCTTAAAAGCCGAGAGGAATGCTAAAGAAGTTTCAGAGATGTGCCAGAAAGAAAAGGTAAGCAGACAGAGGAGTTCTTGTTTAATCAGGAAAAGAGAGTAATTATTGTCAGTGTTGGTCTTTGCTTTAACCAAATGTAACTTCTTTTCCAGGATAATTCTTTCTTTGCAAAGCAGCTTTCAAAATCCATTGGAGCAACCCAAGCTCATCTACAGGGACAACTTCAAAATAAAGAGGCTGAGAGTGACAGGATGTTAGCTCAGATACTTGTAAGTTGCCTGGTAAAACACAGCAATTCTATAAGGGGACCACAGAAATTTAAAATATTGCAGTATAGTCGCCTCTAATTATTTTACAGTGATTTAGCGCAATTGAAAAGTGACCCAATCTTGAGAAAACCAGTGGCTATCGTTTGCACTTTTGTGAAAACACTAACTAGTTAATGATTTTAATCAGCAATACTGTGGGTTTGTATGTGGAAAATCCCCATATCCAGCTAATGAGTAGGCTGATGTACAGTTATAATTGTTGCATCTAATAATCTTACACATGAATTCGGCATTGCTAATATAAACTCTGAACTGATCCATATGGAACTGGTGATAAATCACACAATGCAATAATCAGAGGTGATTCGTATATGCAAGTTGTTGATAGGGAGAGACATAATTAATTATTCAGTAAAAGGACATTCTTGACACTGAGCCTAACATAGTCTCTGATAATGTTGACTTCTGAATGTAATGGTGCTATAAATCCCGTTTTATAGGGGCCATCTTCAAACCTTCTGCATGAAGCTGTCAAACCATACACCTCTGCCTTCATTTCCTTCAGATTAGCAAGGTGCGAAAAGTTTGAGTTAACTCATCAGTGAATTTAGTGGTGGGGGAGGTTGCTCTGCTAAAAAGTGCTCTCTGATTTGTGGATGACAAAGTAGCTCAGGTAGTAAAGCCACTGCCTCACAGCCCCAGAAATCCAAGTTCAATCCTTACCTTGGGTGTTGTCTGTGTGGAGTTTGCATGATCTTCCGATGATAGTGCAGATTTTCTCTCTGGGGTGGTAGATTAATTGGTCATTGTAAGTTATCACTGGTGTGTGGGGGGTAAAATTAAAAATTGGATTAATGCAGGATTTCTTAATATAAGGTACAAAAATGCACCAGTGTACATCGGCAATTCTCTGCGGGCTGCAGGACTGTTCTATAGATTTGTGAAGTATGCCCACAGAAAAAGAATCTCAGGGTTGTATATGGTGACACATACGTACTCTGATAATAAATTTTACTTTAAACTTTGAACTTTTGAAAGTTGATATTAATAGGATTAGAATTAATGTGGCGGATGGGTAGTGTCCAGGAAGGGGTAGCACCTCTGGTGAAGGTGCTTGTTGTGTCCACTCCAGGGCAGCTCACTCACCTTTGGTCCACACTGGACATTTAGCTTGTTCGTACCACTGGACCTGGACTTCTGAGGTCAAGAGAGTGTAATGGCATTTCCACTTTAAAAATTCTCCCACACAGGTTTCCTGTCATTATCAAAGGTAACGGACAACCACCAGTAAATGTGGGTTAGCGTAAATAGATAGTTGATAGTCATCGTAGACTCAATGAGCTGTGGGGCTTGTTCCCTTGCTGTATTCCTCCATGATTCTAAGAAAGAGAGGGGTGGACGTGTGCAGATGAAGACAACAAGGTCACGGAATCAGTGGCTGAGATAAGGGGCTATAATTTTTTTGGAGGTTATGGGTGAGAATTGAGGCATTAAAAACACTTGAAATTCTGGCTGCATTGGTTTCTTTAAGTATACCTATGAGTCGGCAAGTAGATCTGGTTTTCTGAAGTACAGTTAATATTGAATCTCGCTACTGGTAAATTTATATTGTAGTGGGAGTCCATTGGGTGTCAGGTCCTTCATTTCCAAAGTACAGAAAGAGTAGTTTATGCATGGACATTCTTAGTCACAATTTTTTTTTAAATCCAAAATGGTATGAACAGACTCCTCACCTATGAATATGTGTTTCCTTGCCACCATTTTGAAGCCCTGGTGCCCAAATTTCTGTGTCACAGCCTGTCGTTGATTTCATCCAAGGACATTCTTGGTCACATTTTTTTCTTAATCCAAAATAGCATGAGTTAACTCCTCGTGTGAGCATGTGTTGCCTTGCCAACCATTTTGGAGGCCCAGTGCTCAAATTTCTGTGTCACAGCTCGTGACACAGGCTTCGATACATTGGATAAAGTGAGGAATGGGTTTTAGAATAAAGTTGAACAATGGCTCCAATTTTTGAGGCCTTGGGATACTTAGGAACTTCTGCATAGCACTGACTAGATGGGCTGAAAAGCCTGTTTCTGTGTCATCGTGCTCTGTGACTTTATAAATTGAAAATATCACACAAATAAACTGAAGCAATGACTCTTGTTTTTTTTTAAATCACATCCACAATGTTGCACAGTTTGCATGGCCAATGTCATTCAGATAATCTTTAACAAGTCTTTGGTGGGAAGCCAATAATTTACAGTATATTGGAACAGGTGGTCTGTACTCTTACTAAGACAGACACTGCAAGTAAAAATTCGGCCAACATTGTTAGTCAGAGCTGGGGAGCAGCCAATACCTGCCAAAAGAACATCTACTGGCATTCTGACCTCTGCAAGGGACTGGCAGCTGTTGCTGGACCTCGAACGGCAGCTGAAGTTCCCCAACCATATCGCAGCCACCACCCTGCGACCAGACATTGTCCTAGTGTCTGAGTCTACTAAGCAAGTGGTGCTGCTGGAGCTGACAGTCCCATGGGAAGATCGCTTGGAAGAGGCCTTTGAAAGGAAGCTCTCCAAGTACGCAGGACTGGTCAGCGACTGTCAGCAGGCTGGATGGAGAGTGAGGTGTCTCCCAGTGGAGGTTGGTTGTAGAGGATTCGCAGCCCGTTCCTTAGTTAGAGCCTTCAGCAATTTGGGCATCGAAGGAGAGAGGAAGAGGAGAGCCATCCGCAGTACCACCGACGTGGCAGAGAGGGCCTCAAGATGGCTGTGGCTCAAAAGAGGGGAGCCATGGAATCATAAGTAGCCAGCCATCTGGACACAAGCTGGGGTCTGATCAGCTCCGGCTGGGTCACCTGGAGGAGGGTGTATGATGTTGAAAGACCCGAAACACCCGATGATTCCAGGAACGTCACTGAAGATGTGTCCAGAGGCATCAATAGATGTATGTACACAGCAGTAATCTTCAGCTCTAGAAACCCTGGAAATTGCGACATTGTGGTTTGGACTAGGATACCAATTCATCAGAAATGATGAAACATGGGCTGCACTTTAAGTGTATGTTAGAGCTGCAAACTGTTTCAGAATTGTAGTTCTAATATACCAGTATTGTGGGATTTGTTATCTATATTTAGCATTCTCCCTTTGAGAAGGGCTGAATCAAATTAGGTTACAGAAGCATTTCTATCTTTCTAACTAGTCAAGATAGGAATCTTGCAACCAAATCTAAATAAAGACACATAGTATATGATCTTTCAAGTTAACCTTTTTAAGATAACTGGATATTTTGAAATTGAATAATGTCATTAATGTGGATGTTAGAAGAGCAAGGGAATGGAGGTCGACTACAGGTTACTGTCACCCCCACATCATCTGTCTCAGTAACAAGGGCAGGTGATTAGACAACACTGGGCTGCATAGTAGCTTGTCTGCTGAGATGACAGCATCTGCTCCTAATGGGAGTCTGTGTTAATCCCCAAGAGAAAGGACGATGTTTGTTTTGAGCAGTGAAGCAGACAGAATAAAGTAATCTGACGTACAGGTTCCTGCTGGTAGAGAGAAGCAGGTTTGAAAACATGTTGGAAGTTGAATTGTGGCATTTCAAACGGCAGTGATTCATTACTTGGACAATGAAGATGTTAATCTAATATAACTGTAATAAATTGCAGGAGAGGAGCAAAAATCACTGAAATCTATATGTGGCCTATGTTACTTAGAGAGCCTTTACTAGCTGCAGTAGGTAACAGGCAGGCTAGGCTGGATGGTTTCTGTGAAAAGTAACATATAGATGTTTTTAATTAGAGACACAGTGTAGTAACAAGCCCTTCTGGCCCAATGAGCCCACACTGCCCAATTACACCATGTAACCAATTAACCTACTAATCCATACGTCTTTAGAATGTGAAAGGAAACTGGAGCACTCAGAGTCACAGGGAAAACATACAAACTCATTACAAAATTGAACCTGGGTTTATGGTAAACCATTGCATTAACTCCTTCACTACCTTACCACCTTACAATCCTGAAAGCCCATGCAAATACTGCAGAGTATATCATTATCAGATAATAGCAAAACTAATAGAGTTTGTGGGTAAAATTAACTTGCCTGCTACTTGTGTAGCCTGGGATAAAGTAGAAATTAAAAAATGGTGGAAATACTCAGCAAGTCAGGACGTATCTGTGAATCAAGAAGCAGAGGTATGTTTCAGATTGAAGACCATCAGAACTGGGAAAAAGGCAAAAGAAGCTTGTTAAGCTTCAAGACCAATGGGAGTGGTGGGAGTAAATGTCTTTGATTAAGTACATGCTGGATATACCTGGCGGACAAGTTATACACAAGGGTATTTGGTCTGTGAGTAAATGGAAGCAGTTGGAGTGCAAAGATCTCTCTCTCTCTCCCTCCCTCCATCCCTCTCTCCCTCATTAGCTTCCATCATTAGGGACTGTCACCTCTGAGACAAGGCCTTTTCTTCTTCCTACAATCAGAGAGAAGTACAAAAGTCTGAAGACCCACGCTCAATGATTTAGGAACAGATCCTTCCCCTTCGCCATTAGATTTCTGAATGGTCCCTGAACCCTTGAACACTATTCCTTTTTTTTTTGAACTGTTTATTTTGTAATTTATGGTAATTTCTATGGCTTTGCATTATAGTCCTACAGTGTAACAGCAAATTTCTTGACGTATGAGTCAGTGATAAACCCAATTCAGATTCTTGTAGAAGATGAGGTGTCACTGGTCCTCACTGAAACAGTACAGGAGGCTGCAGACCCAATAGTTTGGAGTGTGTGTGGGATGTTGAATTAAAGTGGCAGGCACCAGGAGCTCAGAGAGGCCACAGAGCAGTCACCCTATCTGCATTTGGTTTCTCCAATGCAGAGAAGACAACATTGTGAATACATAGCTTTGCAGATCATCATGACTTGGAATTCTTGGTATTCTCAAAGCTTTCTTTGAAATTCTAGTAGTTATCTTTACTATGTAACCTGTTGTGCATATTTTTAATTTCCATTTTTGTGAATACTGTACTTGCTTATTACAATTTTCACTTGCATACTCCAGAGGGTGGTTTGCAGATATTGGGTGAATTGTCAACATATCTTCGACATTTCAGAGGCTTGAGAGGACAATAATGGACAAGAGGTTACAGATTGAGCACCTGAGGGCACTGATATCGACTGTGAAAGATAAAATTAAAGAGGACAAAACTGTCTTAAAGAAGGCAGCACAAACTCAAAAAAGAAGAGCAGAGAGATTTGAAGCTGCCATGGGAAACCTTAATTCTCAAATGAAAGACAAGGTATCTTATGAATTTAATGTTTCTGTAAAAGCACTTTTCTTCCGTTTCTTCCATTTCAACATAAAGATGAAAATATTTGTATTCTAACAGTAGGCCAGTGATTTATCTCTGCATGTCTGAAACATATTGATTTAAAAAAAAGAGCTCTAATCTTGTTTAAAAACGTAAACACGAGGAATTCTGCAGATGCTGGAAATTCAAGCAACACACATCAAAGTTGCTGGTGAATGCAGCAAGCCAGGTAGCATCTCTAGGAAGAGCTACAGTCGAAGTTTTGAGCCAAGATCCTGACGAAGGGTCTTGGCCCGAAACGTCAACTGTACCTCTTCCTAGCGATGCTGCCTAGCGATGCTGCCTAGCCTGCTGCGTTCACCAGCAACTTTGATATGTGTTGCTCTAATCTTGTTAATTTGTTTGTCATCTTCCAGTGTTGTTGAATGTGCATTGAGAAAATAAAATTAACAGGGAAGCACTCAATCTGTAAGCTGGGCTCCCAATCACTACAATCACCCACTCTCCCAGCTTAAGGAACTTTGCATGGCTGGAGTTCCACACTGTCACCCAGAAAGATTGGATTGAAGATTGGCCCTGTAGTTTCGTTTGTTATGTGCCATGTCCTTTGACATGGGTGATCATGGTCTTTCCATGACTATGATTGTTCTCGGCAAACTTTTTTTATAGAAGAGGTTTGCTGTTGCCTTCTTCTGGGCAGTGCCTTTACAAGACAGATGACCCCAGCCATTATCAATACACTTCAGGGATTGTCTGCCTGGTGTCAGTGGTCACATAACCAGGATTTGCTATAGGCACCAGCCACTCATATGCAATCCACCATCTGCTCCCATGGCCTCACGTGACCCTGATCGGTGGGTGGGGGGGGTGCTAAGCAGGTGCTACACCTTGCCCAATGGCGACCTGCAGGCTAGCATAGAACCATAGAACCGAAGAACACTACAGCACAGAAAACAGGCCATTCAGCCCTTCTAGTCTGAGCCGAAACTTTATTCCGCTAGTCCCATTGACCTGCATCCAGTCCATATCCCTCCAGACCTCTGCCATCTATGTATCTATCCAATTATTCTTAAAACTTAAGAGTGCGGCCACATTTACCGCGTCAGATGGCAGCTCGTTCCACACTCCCACCACTCTCTGAGTGAAGAAGTTCCCCCTAATGTTCCCCCTAAACCTTTCCCCTTTCTCCCTAAAGCCATGTCCTCTCGTATTTATCTCTCCTAATCTAAGTGGAAAGAGCCTTCTCGCATTTACTCTGTCTATACACCTTCATAATTTTGTAAACCTCTATCAAATCTCCCCTCATTCTTCTACGCTTCAAGGAATGAAGTCCTAACCTGTTCAATCTTTCCCTGTAACTCAACTCCTGAAGACCCAGCAACAGCCTAGTAAATCTTCTCTGCACTCTTTCAATCTTACTGATATCCTTCCTATAGTTAGGCGACCAGAACTGTACACAACACTCCAAATTTGGCCTCACCAATGTCTTATACAACCTCACCATAACATCCCAACTCCTATACTCAATGCTTTGATTTATGAATGCCAGGATGCCAAAAGCCTTCTTGACAACCTTGTCTACCTGTGACGCCACTTTCAGGGAATTATGTATCTGATCTCCCAGATTTCTTTGTTCCTCCGCACTCCTCAGTGCCCTACCATTTACTGTGCATGTCCTACCTTGATTTGTCCTTCCAAATTGCAACACCTCACACTTGTCTGCATTAAATTCCATCTGCCATTTTCTGGCCCATTTTTCCAGTTGGTCCAGATCCCTCTGCAAGCTTTGAAAGCCTTCCTCGCTGTCCACAACACCTCCAATCTTAGTGTCATCAAAGGATCAAAGGGAAGGACTGCCTTATGTCTCCTTAATCGAGACGTTCCTCCCCACCACCCTGACTCTGTGCTACATCACGAGGTACAGACTGGAGGCTTCTGTGTGCCACAGGTTCAGTGCTGCGACCTTTGTAATTTATATCAATGATTTAGATGTGAGTGTATGAGGCATGGTTAGTGAGTTGTTAGGAGAGGTTGTAAAGACTATGACTTTTAATCCTGGAATGAAGGAGTGACCTGATAAAAGATATCCAAGATCATGAGGGGTATAAACAATGAGAAAATACATAATGCTGCTCCCAGGAAGGTGATTCATGAGGGGTATAAACAATGTGAAAATACATAATGCTGCTCCCAGGAAGGTGATGCTAAAAACAAGTAGACAGAGGTTTAGGATCAGAGGTAATAAATTCAAAAGGGACATTGCGGCAGCTTCTTCATGCAAAGGGTGGTATTTTTTTAAATTACTTACTGGAAATCGAGACAGACACATCAGCAACATTTAAAAACCATCTAGGTGAGTAGATGGATAGGAAAGAATCAGAGGGCTATGAGCCAGATGCTGGGAATTAGTGCTGGCTCACTTGTAACACAGTCAGCATGGATGAGTTGGACTGAAGGGTCTGTCTGCATGCTGTATGACTCCACAGGATCAGTACAGAGTGGGGTCATACCCAGGATGACTTCTCCAACTCTTTGCTCTCAAAACAACCCTTTGTTCTGACATTGATGTGAATCTTTTCTTAGGAAATGAAATTATTGGAAGCACAAAGGACCCTTGATAGCTGGAACAGACAGTACAGTGCAGTTGCAGAGGACAAAGCCCAATTAGGAACTGAAGTCATTTCACTTTCCGGGTGAGTAGACATGATGTAGGGTTTGCTTAAAAATAATGAAATGTTGTTAATCTCAGTTCTGCTTAGACATAGATGATCACAGAGTGATACAGCATAGAAACAGGCCCCTCAGCCCAATAAGTCCATGTCAACCACAATGCCCATCCAAGACAGTCCCACTTACCTGCGTTTGGACCATAATCCTTCCTAATCCGTTTACCTTTTGTTATGGTATCTCCTTCAATCACTTCCTCGAGTTTGCTCAGCAGACTCAATGGGCCGAATGGTCTATTTCTGCCCCTTTGTCTTATGGTCTCTGGCAGCTGATACCACATATACATCGCCAAGTGGGCTTTCATTAGGCAGACCGTTGGATGGTTGTAGAGGATGCTCTTGAAGTATTGTGTTCAGTTTTGGTCTTCTTGCTACAGGTAAGTAGTTATTAAACTGGAAAGAGGGCAGAAAAGATTTACAAGGTGGTTACCAGGAGTCAAAGGACTCAGCTAATGGGAGAGGTTAGACAGACTAGGACTTTATACTCTAGGAGCATAGGAGACTGGAGAGGTGTTTAAAATCATGAGGGACATTGATAGAATGCACTCAGCTTTTTCCCAGAGTTGAGGAATCAAGAACGAGAGGACTTAGATTAAGGTGAGAGGGGAAAGATTTAAGAGGAATTTAAGAATGACTTTTTACACAAAGTTTCAGTGACTTTTCTGATTTAGCAGCTAATTGTACTCTGATTGATTGTGCTTTTGTTTATTTTCTCTTAAGAGCCATAAATAAGCCAGGGTGCCCATTTGGAAAACAGCAAAGATAGTATAACAGGGACTTGTTCCCAATACTGAATTACAGTACTGAGCAGAAGTCTTAGGCACACCTATATATAACTAGGGTGTGGCTAGGCATGGCTCAAATACCATCTATAAATTTGCTGATAATACAACCATTGTTGGTAGAATCTCAGGTGGTGACGAGAGAGCGTACAGGAGTGAGATATGCCAACTAGTGGAATGGTGCCACAGCAACAACTTGGCACTCAATGTCAGTAAGACGAAAGAGCTGATTGTGGACTTCAGGGAGGGTAAGACGAAGAAACACATACCAGTTCTCATAGAGGGATCAGAAGTGGAGAGAGTGAGCAGTTTCAAGTTCCTGGGTGTCAAGATCTCTGATGATCTAACGTGGTCCCCAGATATCGATGTAGTTATAAAGAAGGCAAGGCAGCGGCTATATTTTATTAGAAGTTTGAAGAGATTTGTCATGTCAAGTACATTCAAAAACTTCTATAGTTGTACCACTGAGAGCATTCTGACAGGCTGCATCACTGGCTGGTATGGAGGGGCTACTGCACAGGACCGAAAGAAGCTGCAGAGGGTTATAAATCTAGTCAGCTCCATCTTGGGTACTAGCCTATAAAGTATCCAGGACATCTTCAGGGAGCAGTGTTGCAGAAAGGTAGTGTCCATTATTAAGGACCTCCAGCACCCAGAGCAGTCCCTTTTCTCACTGTTACCATCGGGTAGGAGGTACAGAAGCTTGAACGCACACACTCAGCGCTTCAGGAAGAGCTTCTTCCCCTCTGCTATCCGATTCCTAAATGGACATTGAATCTTTGGATACTGCCTCAATTTTTTTTAATATACAGTAGCCGGATGGTGGCGTAGTGGCATCAGCACCGGAATTCAGAGTGAAGGCTCCCGAGTTCAAATCCAGCTGGCTCCCTTGCACGCTTTCCATCCGTGCTGGGTTGAGCGTCAAGCTTGCAACTCGGCCTAGTAACAATAAGAAAGCCTGCTAAAAAAATTACCATCATGATGGCTCCACTCAGAGTTAAGGGCTTTCTTCTTCTTCTTCATTTCTATTTTTGCACGTTTTTTTCATCTATTCAATATACATATACTGTAATTGATTTACTTGTTTATTTATTATTTTTTTTCTCTGCTACATTATGTATTGCATTGAACTGCTGCTGTTAAGTTAATAAAATTTCATGTCACATGCCGGTGATAATAATTCTGATTCTGAAGACTTTTGCACAGTACTGTATTTGTCAAAGTGAAATGAGGAGCAAGTCTGTAAACGTGGCAGCAGAAAAGGATGTTGGGAATGGCAAGAGTGGAGCACCATGGGAGAAATGTGGAACTGGTGGCAGAGAGGAGTGCCAGGGGCAGGGGGTGATGTGGGTGCAGACACACCCAGCCCTGAGACCACAGGCAAGGCCATTTGATTGCAGACAATTGGTTTATTGATCATTACAGAATGCCTATGCTGCTTACCGCTCCCTCACCTCTCCCTTCCCCCTCCCCAAACATAATTCTGCTCTCCCTGCCCCCTTCCACCTCCCAGTCCATAATAACAGAATCAGGTTTATCACCACTTTCATGTGTTGTGAAATTTGTTTTTTTTTGTGGCAGCAGTGCAGTGCAATACATAAAATAAGTATCATAAACCAGGTGGATGAACAGAGTATCATAAACTAGGTGGATGAACTTAGACCATGGATCAATATGTGGAACTGTGACTTTGTAGCCATTGCAGAAACTTAGATGACTCAGGAGCAGGAATGGCTGCTGAGTGTGCCAGGTGTGACGAGAATACACATAGATTAAGATGTTAGCTGGCCTGTGCTGGCACCAGTGGGATCAGCAGTTGGTCTGCCACCTGTCTTCAGGAGAGAGAGAGATAAGGAAAACAATGGAGCAGCATTTGGAGATGTTAATGAAGGGGAAGGAGAGCTGTCAAGATCGGCTCCCCCTTTGAACCCCGAACTGTTTGAAGTGATGGACAGGCGATACCCCAGCAGGGGGATAAAAAGGGACAGGTTCGCTAAGGCAAGACACACATGACACCTGAGGTAACGAGACCCTGGAAGCGGTGCGTCTCTCACAAGTCGGTGGGAAGTTTTGGAAGGCCGGTTGCGGGACCAGGCCATAGACGCACAGGGTGGAAAGGCACGATCGGCGGGAACCTGGTGTGTGTCCACCCTTGCCTGGGTGCCAGGTTCACCGCAGAGAAACGATCGTATCTGGAAACGGAGGGGGTCACGGTCGGTGACCTCAGATGACATCACAAAGGACTCGCCCGAAAGCTGACTGCGAAGGTCTGTGTGTGGAAGCCGTTTTGAATATTCATTCATTCTGCTCTCTCTCTCCTTCCCTCCACTGTCTGCGAACTGAACTGAACTTTGCGTCACTTTGAAACTGGTCATTTACCCCTAGACAACGATAGAGCTTGATTGATCCTGTTATCTTAATTCTGTGTACATGTGTGTTTATCATTGCTGAACTGTTGCATTTATTATCCTTTTGATTAGAGTACTGTGTTGCTTGTTTCTTTAATAAAATTTTCGTAGTTCTAGTAATCCAGACTCCAACTGAGTGATCCATTTCTGCTGGTTTGGCAACCCAGTTACGGGGTACGTAACACAGGCTTTAGACGGTTCAAAAAGAACGGGCGGGGGGGGAGCGTCACATGATGACGTGGGATTGAGACGTGTAAATCCAGCTCTCCCGTAAAAAATCAGCAAAGTACCGTTTAAACAAAGCAAAGTTAATAAATACTTCCAAAAACTACTTATAAATTTCGCAAGACTACTTTATGATATGCCTCATAAACCGCAACAGAAGAAGTCTGTTGTTGCAAAGTCGCTGCGAGATGGGTAGTAAAAAGGGCCTACTGCGGCGATGGAGCCTCGGATTCAGGTTGGATCTCCTTCGGAGGAGATGCATTTTATCTCTGGCGTAGAAGAACAGGGAGCAATGGCGGCGGTAGCGGTCTCTAGGAAGAAGATGCCAGAAATGTGCATGCACAGATCGACACAATTCAAACTACAAGACCCGACGGCCACTGCAAGTGAGAGTGACTCAGAGTCAGAATTGGAATCCGCAGAGAATACAGATGAAGAAGAGGAGGAAGAACTGGAAGAGACTGGAAGTAAAGGAGGTGACAGAGACATAAGAGAGGCTTTATTGCAACTAATGGCTGAACTAAAAAAATTAAGAACAGAGCTTAGAGACGTGAAGATGTGCTATGATAAAGCTATGAAAAGACAGGATAAAATGGATAAGAAACTTAAGAAGATGGAAAGAACAATGGAGCATATTAACGATAGAGTAGAAAAAGCAGAAAATGATATGTTTGTCTAGAACACGGAAAGAAATCGACTCTTGGAGAAAGTGGACGTGTTGGAAAATTTTAGTAGACGAAATAATATTAGAATTGTTGTTCTTAAAGAAGGTATAGAGGGAGACAATCCAATGGAATTTTTTCAAAGATGGATTCCGGAAACCTGGCAAATGAAAGAGGAAGACCAATCAATTGAAATTGAGCGGGCACATAGAGCTCTAAGACCAAAACCACAAGATGACCAATATCCACGATCAATTTTAATAAAATTCTTAAGATTTCAATACAAAGAAAGGATTCTACAGGCAGCTGCTCAAGCTGCCAAGAATAGAAAAGGGCCATTGATGATAGAAGGGAAGAAAATTTTTTTCTACCCTGACGTAAGTTATGAACTTTTGAAGAGAAGGAAGAAATTTAATCCAGTGAAAAAAGTCCTATGGAATCACGGTTATCAATTTATATTGCGTTATTCTGCAACCTTGAAGATTTTTTTGGCTGGTGGAGAAAAAAGATTTTTTGACGATCACCGGAAAGCGGAGGAATTTGTGCGAGATTCTTTGAATATTCACCTGATACAAGATCAAACCCAGGGGAGCGAGATGGATTGAAGATGAAGACTGGGTCAAGGAACAGACCTGTTGGATTTTTAAAGGCGGATGAATATATAAATATATTATTAATTATTGGGCGGGGGAGAAAGGTTAAAATTTGAGGAATACTAGCTGGGAATAGTGACACTAATTTTTTTTTATATATATAATTTTTTTTTGTTACGGGGAGCTGGAAGAAATACTGACCAATCACTACGTTATTCATGTGTGCAAGCGTGGCAATAGCCACGACCTGCAAAATGGAGGGGTGTAGTGTTGTGTATCTTTTCATTCACAACATTAGTAGTGGGTTATTTTGTTATTTCTTTTTTTGTATCATATCTATCTTTTATTTCTTTCTTTTTGCCTGGATGATTGGGAGGGAAACGCATAGCAACATGGTGAATTTTAAAGAGAATCCCCAAGGAACTATGAGAGTTGAGAAGTTAAGTAATGTTTTAGATTGGAGTAACTTTGTTAAGAATAATGACTAATTTATTGAATTTTTTGAGTTTTAATGTTAATGGGCTTAATGGACCGGTGAAAAGAAAAAGAATCTTAACACATATTAAGAAAATGAAGGTAGATTTAGCCTTCTTACAGGAAACGCATTTAACAGAAACAGAACATCTGAAATTAAAGAGAGATTGGGTGGGTACTGTTGTTGCAGCTTCATTTAATTGAAAAGCGAGGGGAGTAGTAATTTTGATCAATAAAACGTTACCAATTAGAATACAAAATGTAATAACCGATTCTGCGGGGAGATATGTGATTATACACTGTCAACTTTTTTCTGAATTATGGACTTTCATGAATATTTATGCACCAAATGAAAATGATGCAAAATTCATAGAAGAAGCGTTTTTAAATTTGGCTGATGCACATGAAAAAATATTAATAGGAGGAGATTTTAATTTTTGCCTAGACCCAGTCTTAGATAGATCAACTAAGGCTTTAACAAAATCAAAGGTAGTAAAACTAACTTTATCTTTGATGAAAGATTTAAATTTGATTGATATATGGAGAAGAATTAATCCTAAAGAAAGAGACTATTCATTCTATTCTAATAGACACAAAACTTATTCAAGGATAGATCTTTTCCTATTATCAATGCATATTCAACACAGAGTGAAAAATATGGAATATAAAGCAAGAATATTGCCAAATCATTCTCCTCTATTAATGACAATAATAATGACTGATGAGGAAGAAGTGGCTTATCGATGGAGATTTAATTCAACATTATTAAAACATCAAGATTTTTGTGATTTTATGAAAAAACAGATCCAATATTTTTTGGACACAAACTCTCATTCAGTGGATGATAAATTTATACTATGGGATGCGATGAAAGCATACTTGAGGGGTCAGATAATAAGTTATACGTCTAAAATTAAGAAAGAATATATGGCAGAACTAAATCAATTGGAGAAAGAGATTGCAAAATTAGGAAAAGAATCTCAAAGATATATGTCAGAAGAAAAACGGCAACTTATCAATAAGAAGTTACAATATAATACGCTTCAGACATACAGAATGGAAAAAGCAATCATAAGAACTAAGCAAAGGTATTATGAGTTAGGTGACAGAGCACATAAAATTCTTGCTTGGCAGTTGAAAACAGAACAAGCTTCCAAAACGATAAATGCAATTAGAACAAGTGCAAATAAAATTACTTATAAACCTTTAGAAATTAATGGAGCCTTCCAAAATTGAATTGGGAAGAACAGAAGGGATTAGATATGCCTTTTACATTAAAAGAGGTTGAAGAAGCTTTAGGATCACTCCAAAGTAATAAATCTCCAGGAGAAGATGGTTTTCCACCTGAATTTTATAAAAAGTTTAAAGGTTTATTATTTCCTCCCTTTATGGAGTTAATACATTAAGCAGAAAAAATACGTAAACTCCCAGAATCTTTTTCAACAGTGATTGTAATAGTATTGCCAAAAAAAGACAGAGATCCTTTAAAACCAACATCATATAGGCCTATTTCTTTGTTGAACACGGATTATAAAATAATAGCAAAAATTTTAACGAATAGATTATCTAGATATTTACCAAAATTAATACGTGTGGATCAAACAGAATTTATTAAAAATAGACAATTGGCAGATAATGTAACTCGGCTACTCAGTATAATTCATTTGGCACAAAAAAGGGAGGAGATGAGTATTATAGTAGCCTTGGATGCAGAAAAAGCATTTGATAGATTGGAATGGGATTTTTTTATTTAAAGTATTAGAAAAATATGGATTAGGAACATCTTTTATAAACTGGATTAAAACTTTAAATACTAACCCTAATGCTAAAGTAGTGACAAATACTCAAATTTCAACACCATTCCAGTTAAAAAGGTCAACTAGACAAGGTTGTCCATTATCACCTGCTTTATTTGTACTGGCGATAGAGCCATTAGCAGAACTAATTAGAATTGATCCAGATATTAAGTGTTTTAGAGTTAATCAGGAGGAATATAAAATTAATCTTTCTGCTGATGATGTTTTGATTCACTTAACAAACCCACAGCATTTGTTACATAAATTATCTTCTAGATTGGATGAATATGGGAAAGTATCAGGGTATAAAATAAATTGGGATAAAAGTGAAATTTTACCTCTTACTAAAGGAGACTATAGCTAATGTCGATTAGCAACCCAATTTAGATGGCCGGTAAATGGCATAAAGTGTTTAGGTGTAAGACTTGATAATGATGTAAAGAACTTATATAAATTTAATTATTTACCACTATTGAAAAAAATTCAAGAAGATCTTGACAAATGGATGTTACTACCAATAACATTAGTGAGTAGAGTCAATGTTGTAAAAATGAATATATTTCCTAGATTACAGTATTTGTTTCAAACATTACCAATACAATTGCCACAGAAATTTTTTCAAGAGTTAAATAAATGTGTGAGAAAATTTCTTTGGAAAGGTAAGATGTCAAGAATATCATTGGAAAAATTGACATGTAAATTTGAGTTAGGAGGGTTACAACTTCCAAACTTTAAAAATTATTATAAAGCAAATCAACTTAGATTTATTGCATCTTTCTTTGATGATGGAAAACTGGCATGGATTAAAATAGAATTAGATAAAATAGGAGAAAATATACCTGAAGATTTTATATATAAATGGGAATCTAAATGGATACGGGAAAAGAAAGAATCTCCTATATTAAAACATTTGATTGATCTATGGAATAAGATAAATGTTGATAATGAAATACAGAAATCTTTATTAGCAAGGAGACCTTTGTTCCAAAACAGACTTATTCCTTTTACAATGGATAATCAACTTTTATATAATTGGTACCAGAAAGGGATTAGATCTATAGGAGACTGTTATGAACGAGGTATATTGATGTCATTTGAACAACTAAAGAATAAATATAAAATATCAAATAACACTTTCTTTTGTTACCTTCAATTAAGGGCTTACTTAAAAGGTAAACTGGGTCAAACAATGTTTTTGCCAAAACCTAATGAAATTGAAATTTTAATTCAAAAAGGAAAAATTAAAAAATTTATTTCTTGTATATATAATTTGATTCAAAAACAGATAATTAAACAAGGAATCCACAAGTCAAAACAAAAATGGGAAACGGATCTGAATATTAATACTGACGAAACAAATTGGTCAAGACTGTGTCTTGACAGTATGACAAATACAATGAACATTCGACTTAGATTAGTACAATATAAGTTTTTACACCAATTATATATTACACCACAAAAAATAAATAGATTAAATTCAAACCTATCTGATCAATGCTTTTGGTGAAATCAAGAAATTGGTACGTTCTTACATTCTACTTGGTCTTGTTCTAAAATTCAACGTTTTTGGATAAATTTAAGTCTTATTGGAACAAATTACTAGAACTCAATTTCCACATAACCCTGTATTATTTTTATTAGGTGATATTGAAGGGATAAAATCAAAACTTAAATTGAATAAATATCAGAAAGAATTCATAAAAATTGCACTGGCAGTAGCTAAGAAGGCTATAGCAGTTACTTGGAAATCTGACTCGTATTTAAGTATGAACCGTTGGAACAATGAAATGGCTAGTTCTATTCCACTCGAAAAAATTACTTATAATTTAAGAGATAAATATGAAACATTTTTGAATATTTGGCGCCCTTATTTACAAAAGATAGGATGGCATATTTAGTTGCTCCGATGATAAAGATCTTGGTCCCTTGGGGAAAGCAATAAATAAATATACTAAATTTATTTTGAATCCCATGGAGCATGTGGAAACCTTCCAATATCCAGGAGGTTTTTCTCTTTTTTTCTTCTTTCTTTCTTTCTTTCTTTTTTTTTCTTTTTAGGTAGGAGTATATATCGGGGGGAAGGGTTAAGGGGAGGGGGAGTAGATATTATCTTTTCATGTATTCATTTTGAAAACTCAATAAAAATTATACTAAAAAAAAAGAACAGAGAGGGAGGCAAAAGAGACGTGGACGTAGCATTGCTAATTAGGGATAGTGGCACGGCTGCAGAAAAGGAGGAAGTCATGGAGGGATTGTCTGCTGAGTCAGTGTGGGTGGAAGTCAGAAACAGGAAAGAGGCAATAACTCTACTGGGTGTTTTTATAGACCCCCCTCCCAATAATAACAGGGATATTGAGGAGCAGATAGGGAGGCAGATTCTGGAAGAGTTGTTATGACAGGAGATTTTAAAAGCAGATACAATGGGGTATTTTAAGAGCCTCTTAGATAGGCACATGGAGCTTAGAAAAATAGAGGGTTATGCACTAGGGAAATTCTGGGCGGTTTCTATAGTGGGTTACATGGTCAGCACAGCATTGTGGGCCGCAGGGCCTGTAATGTGCTGAAGATTTCTATGTTCTATTTATGTTCTATGTGGTACTATGCAAAAACCTTGGACACCCTAACTATATACTGTATACCATAAGACATAGGAGCAAAATTAGACCACTTGGCCCATCAAGTCTGCTCTGCCATTCAATCATGGCTGATCCTTTTTTCCTCCTCAGCCCCACTCCCTGGCCTTCTCCCCATAACCTTTAATGTTGTGGTCGTTCAAGAGCATATCGATGTCCACCTTAAATACGCCCAATTATCTGGCCTCTACAGCTGCCTGTGGTAACAAATACCACAAATTCACCACCCTCTGGCCGAAGAAATTTCTCCACATCTCTGTTTTAAATGGACACCCTCTATCCTGAGGCCCCTCTGTCCTCTTGTCCTAGACCCCCCGCCCCTTGGGAAATATCCTTTCCACATCTTCTCTGTCTAGGGCTTTTAACATTCGAAAGGTTTCAATGAGATCCCCCGTCATCCTTCTAAATCCCAATAAGTACAGCCCCAGAGCCATCAGATGTTCCTCATATGATAACCCTTTCCTTCCCGGAATCACCCTTGTGAACCTCCTCTGAAACCTCTCCAATGCCAGCACAACTCTTCTTGGATAAGGAGCCCAAAGCACTTCACAATACTCAAGGTGAGGCTTCATCAGTGCTTTATAAAGCCTCAGCATCACATACCTGGTCTTGTATTCTAGACTTCTTGAAGTGAATGCTAACATTGCATTTGCCTTCTTCACCACTGACTCAACCTGCAAGTTAACCTTTAGGGTGTCCTACACAAGGACTCCCAAGTCCCTTTGCTTCTCAGTTTTTGTGGATTTTCTTCCCATTTAGAAAATAGTCCGTACTACCAAAGTGCATGACCATGCATTTTCCAACATTGTAATTCACTTGTCACTTTCTTGCTCATTCTCTTAATCTAAGTACTTCTGCAGCCTACCTGTTTCCCCATTAATCTTTGTATCATCTGCAAACTTGGCAACAAAGTCATCTATTCCATCATCTAAGTCATTGATATACAGCATAAAAAGAAGTGATTCCAACACCAACCCCTGCAGAACACCAGTAGTCACTGGCAGCCACCAGGAAAGGATCCTTTTATTCCCAGTTGCTACCTCCTACCAATCAGCTAATGGTCTAACCATGTTTGTAACTTTCCTGTAATACCAGGGGCTCGTAACTTGGTAAGCAGCCTCATGTGTGGCACCTTGTCAAAGGCCTTCTGAAAATCCAAATATGTAATATCCACTGCATCCCCTTTATCTATTCTACATGTAATCTCCTCAAAGAATTTCCACAGGTTTGTCACACAAGATTTTCTCTTGAAAATCCAAGCCAAGTTTGTCCTATCTTGTCCTGTGTCACCAAGAACTCCATCACCTCATCTTTGACAATTGACTCCAACATCTTCCCAACCACTGAGGTCAGGCTATCTGGTCTATAATTTCCTTTCTGCTGCCTTCCTCCTTTCTTAAAGAGTAGAGTAACTTTTGCATGATATACTGTATGTGCCTATCACTTTTGAACAGTGATAGACCTTGATTAGTTCTTTCTCAGGGCTATCTAGCCAATGCCACTTTTCTGTTCTTTCCCTGACATAGCACGTATTTCTTCTTTCTCCCTTGACATTTGCTGTTGAATATGTCTCCACCTCCTTTTTAAGTTGACATTCTATATGATAACAATCTCCTCCTTAAAGTTGTTTCTACATTGCTAATTATCTGTATGATTTGATTTGTAAACAATTTCCTCTCTCCATTAAAAACTTGTCTTGCTTTGCTTCTTAGCCTAGTTTGTCACCTTTTAAACAAGCTAAGAAGTCCCCAAGAACTTTTCATGCCTTTGGATCAGAACTAGTTATCCATATGTGAAAAGCATTCCTGATTTAAGGATTGACATAGGGCACACCTAGTCTCAGTTTACTATAGTAGAGACATCCGATGTCAAGTGTTGTATTTCTTTTTCTATCTGAACCTCACAAGGAGACGAATGTATTTAACTCCTTAGGTGGATTGTAGATTTATACATCACAGAAATAGGCCATTCTGCTGAATTTGTCCATGCTGACTATGATTCACATTTAAGCTACTCCCATTTGCCTGCATTTGACTCATATCCCTCTAGAGCAGGGGATCTCAAACTTTTTTATACCATGGACCAATACCAATAAGCAAGGGATCTGTGGACCCCAGATTGGGAACCTCTGCTCTAAACTTTTCCTATCCATGTACGTAGACCAAATTTATTTTAAATATTGTTATAATGCCTGTATTGATCACTAACTCTGACAGTTTGTTCTATACATGTACTATACATTTTTTTAAAAAGTTGCTCCTTAAGTGCCTTTTAACTCTTTCCTCTCTCATCTTGTACCTACTCCTTCTAGACTTTGATTCCCTTTCCCTGGGAAAATTTGGTATGACATAGTTGACTCTGCTATTTTAACCTGATAGAACAAAAACTAGACAAAGAATCGATGTCAATAGTTCTAAATATGTCCTGCATTAACATTGCCAGTGTGGTTAGCAAGCTGCTGAGTTTATGGACTGTACTCTCCTTAATATTAAAACCAGAGTGGAAACATAACATTTCTAGAGTCATATAAATGAATACTATTTGTACATCTTGTGTGTACTTGGAAGGATTGTGCACTTTTTGTGTTTAAATGGGTGTGTTTACTGAAAATGTTGGTTTGTGATAATTCTGGTATTGCACTTTCTATTTCAAACAGGAAAGCAGATGCTCTAAAGGAGCAGCTTAAGAAAACTACAGAAAGGGCCACATGTGCAAGCCGTGAACTTCTGGACAAGCTGCACACTACCAGTTCAGAAAATGCTTGTCTCTGCAAGGAGAACGCACAATTAAGGGTTCAGTAGAACATTTAAACATTAATTTGGAATTGATACACGATTGATATGGTAACAACAGAAAAAGTGCAGAAGGATTTCCTAGGGTGTTGCTTTGAGTGGAATTTCAAGGAATGACTGGATAAGCTGTGTTTATTCTCACTGAAATGTAGACAACTGAGGGGTGACATTACAGGAGCTTGCCATTCAGGTACTCCTCCAAACTGCTCTTAAATGTTGCAGTCAAACCTTCATCCATCACTTACACTGGCAGTTTGTTGCACAGGTTATGTCATGTTTAATAAACTCCTTTCATTTTCTTTCTCTGCCCAGTTGAGAATACTATCATTTTAAAATAAAGTAGCCGATCTCCCTTGGCATTTCATGTCAAATTGTATGGATTGGCTTCTTGTTTCTTGGCAGTCCTACTATTTCTCAGAAAGTCAAGGTCAAGATATTTCTCAATGCCTGCATTTGTTCCTTGTATTATTTAAAATTCTATTTACTGTGCTTTTGAACACATACTTGTATGTGTTTTCGCAAATTAATGATCTTTAACATAAAGTCAGGAATTCAAATGGAGGTTTCCATTTAAATAGATTTTCTCACTGGAGCGAAGGAGGATGAGAGACAACTTGATAGAGGTGTACAAGATGATAAGAGGCATAGATCAAGTGGATGGCCTTTTTCCCAGAGTTAAAATGGCTAATACCAGAGGGCATAATTTTAAGGTGATTGGAGGAAAGCACAGGGAATGTCAGAGATAAGTTCCTTTTACACAGAGCTGTGACTGTGTACATTAGGGGCATTTAAGAAACTCTTAGATAGGCATAAGGACAATATAATAATGGAGGGCTCTGCAGGAGGAAAGTGTTAAATTTCTTTTGGAGTGGGTTAATAGGTTAGCACAGCATTGTGGACTGAAGGGCCTGTACTGTGCAGTAGTGTTTGGTGTTCATCAGCCAGTAACTTGGAAGACCACAGCCTATGAGGATTGAAAATAACTACTCCACCTTGGTACAGTCAACACTGGTGCAACTCAGGGATGTGCTTAGCCCACTTTTCTGCTCTCTCTACACCCATGTTTGTGTGGCTAGGCACAGCTCAAAAGCTGTCTATAAACTTGCTGATGATACAACCATTGTTGACAGAATCTCAGATAGTGACGAAAGGGCGTGCAGGAGTACGATATACCAACTAGTTGAGTGGTGTCACAGCAACAACCTTGTATCCAATGTCAGTAAGACTAAAGAACTGATTGTGGACTATAGAAAGGCTAAGACGAATGAACACACACCAGTCCTCAGAGAGAGGTCAGAAGTGGAAAGAGTCAACAATATAAAGTTCCTGGGTGTCAATATCTCTGAGGATCTAACCTGAACCCAACGTATTGGTGCATGATGCAGCTACAAAGAAGGCATGACAGTGGCATTAGGATTTTGAGGAGATCTGGTATGTCGCCAAAGACACTCGCAAAGTTCTGTCGGGTATGAGGGTCTACTGCACAGGATCAAAGTAAACTGCAGGGAATTGTAAACTTAGTCATCTCCATCAAGGGTACTAACATCTGTAGTACCCATGACATCTTCAAGGAACGATGTCTCAAAAAGACGACATCTATCATTAAGGACCCTAGCACCCAGGACATGCCCTCTTCTCATCAGGAAGGAAGTACAGACGAGAGCAAATTTCACGACATATGCTGGTGACATTAAACCTGATTCTGATTCTGACAGTAATGTAAATGTTGATTATTAGGAGGGAGGAACTGTTATAATTGCTGTGTGCTACTGAAAGACTTAATGATGCTATGACATTGTTATTCACAGGTTTCATTAGCAGCTTTAGAAGAAAGGACAACAGTAACAGAAACAGAACTGCAGCAGCTCAAAACCAAAGCCAAACAACAAGAGGAAATTGCTCTGCAATACGAAACTCGGGTAATAAAAGATACAACCAAAGCCAACTACTTAAAAAGGCATTGAAAAGCCTTTTTAAGCCATTGTGAGGTTGTCATAGATCCAATTGAACATTACGTGGCTGTACCAGCAAAATGGTGGGAAACGTTCTGTGCACAATGAAAGACTTAAATTTTGGTAATCAGTCCAATATCTTAAAACTATGAAATTATATTGTATCTCATCAAATGTGCTGTAAGTGGTTTGGTTGGATTGGCTAATACAACTTTGATGAGGAAGATGGTTATCAACAAAAATGAAGTTCCCTTTCTTCTATAAAAAGGGGTTTATTCTGAAGCATTTTGTTAGACTACATGAAGACTGCAGTGGATGACTGATGTGCCTAATAAATGGATGTGTTGTGATGTATATTCCAACAGCATGTAGACAGCAAGATAAATGTAAAAAGTGAATCAGAACTGTAGAATACTGTACCTTTTGGTCAAAACAGTATCATTTTTCCAGGAGCACTTTTTTTCCCAGTGTGGAAATATCAAACACCAAAAAGCATGCATATAAGGTGAGAGGGGATAAGTTCAAAAGAGACATACAGAGCAAGGATTTGTTTTCAGGAGTGTGCTGTCAGGAGTGTTAGTGGAGGCAGATAGGTGGAGGGGCCGGTAGTGCTGAGGAAACAGAGAGCCTGCAGAGAGGCTTAGATAGTTCAGAAGAATGGGCAAAGAAGTGGCAAATGAAATACAACGTTGGAAAGTCTAAGGTCATGCACTTTGGTGGAAGCAATAAACGGGCAGACTATTATTTAGATGGGGAGAGAATTCAAAATGCAGAGACGCAAAGAGACTTGGGAGTCCTTGTGCAAGATACCCTAAAGGTTAACCTCCAGGTTGAGTCGGTCATGAAGAAAGCAAATGCAATGTTGACATTCATTTCTAGAGGTATAAAATATAAAAGCAGGGATGTGATGTTGAGGCAACACTCAGAACACACTGGAGGAATTCGGCAGGTCGTGCAGCATCCGTGGAAAAGATCGGTCGACGTTTCGAGCCGGAACCCTTCATCAGAACTGAAGAGGGAAGGGGCAGAGACCCTATAAAGAAGGTGGGGGGAGGGTGGGAAGGAGAAGGCTGGTAGGTTCCAGGTGAAAAACCAGTGAGGGGAAAGATAAAGGGGTGGGGGAGGGGAAGCAGGGAGGTGATAGGCAGGAAAGGTGAAGAAGGAATAGGGGAAAACACAATGGGTAGTAGAAGGAGGCGGAACCATGAGGGAGGTGATAGGCAGCTGGGGGAGGGGGCAGAGTGACATAGGGATAGAGGAAGGGAGGGGGAGGGAATTACCGGAAGTTGGAGAATTCTGTGTTCATACCAAGGGGCTGGAGACTACCTAGACGGTATATGAGGTGTTGTTCTTCCAACCTGAGTTTAGCCTCATCATGGCAGTAGAGGAGGCTATGTATGGACATATCTGAATGGAACTGGGAAGTAGAGTTGAAGTGGGTGGCTACTGGGAGATCCTGTCTGTTGTGGCGGACGGAGCGGAGCTGCTCAACGAAGCGGTCCCCCAGTCTGCGTCGAGTTTCACCGATGTAGAGAAGGCCGCGCCGGGAGCATTGTTTAAATGACCCCAACAGACTCACAAGTGAAGTGTTGCCTCACTTGGAAGGACTGTTTGCGGCCCTGAATGGTGGCAAAAGAGGAGGTGTAGGGACAGGTGTAGCACTTGCGCTTACAGGGATAAGTGCCAGGTGGGAGATCCATGAGGAGGGACGTGTGGACCAGGGAGTTGCGGAGGAACCAATCCCTGCGGAAAGCGAAGAGGGGTGGAGAGGGAAAGAAGTGCTTAGTGGTGGGGTCCTGTTGAAGGTGGCAGAAGTTGCGGATGTGATGTTGAGGCTCTATAAGGCACTCATGACACCACACTTGGAGTATTGTGTGCAGTTTTGGGCTCCTTATTTTAGTAAGGATATATTGACATTAGAGAGGTTTCAGAGAAGATTCACGAGAATGATTCCAGGAATGAAAGGGTTAGCGTATGAAGAACATCTGGCAGCTCTTGGACTGTATTCCCTGGAGTTCAGGAGAATGAGGGGGGATCTCATAGAAGCATTCTGACTGTTAAAAGGCCTGAACAGATTAGATATGGCAAAGTTATTTCTCATGGTAGGGGATTCTGGGACAAGACAGCATGATTTCAGGGTTGAAGGATGTCCTTTTAGAACTGAGATGTGGAGATCATTTAGTCGTATGTAGCCCCCGGTAAGCCTCAGGCTCGCTCAGCTCGCGTCCGTCTAGGGGGAGCAGCCTTCAGCCCCGCCAAACTGGGTAATCAAGTTTGTATGGATGCTGTGTGATGTACCCCACCCCACTCCTCTCCTCGCCGAAGACCCTGGGCCTCGGACTCCCACTCGGGGTCCGTTCTGCCGCCCAGCTCACAGCATCGCGTCTCCTCTCTCTGTCCCCATCGTGCCTTCTGCTCCAAAGCCCGCGAACTATCGCTTACAGACACACAAGAAAGAATAACATCTATCCCAATTGGTTCGTTCTCTCTCTTATCAATAATATAACCTAAACAGGCAGAGAGAGAGAGAGAGAACTCCTTACATCACAGTTATTATTACAGAAAAGCCATTTTATTGTAACATAACAAAGAAGCCATTTTGTTAGCCTTTGCAGTAACATAAAAGAAGAAGCCCCTTACATCCTCATCTTATACATCTTACGATTTGAAAGTTGTATTTCTCATTTCAAGGTGTTGAAGAGACTGTTACTCACTCCTAACAATAGATCCAGTTTTTACGGATATCAGCTGATGAACTGAAGGGAGGTCTTGAAAAAGCTGCAGTGGAAAAGAGACGGATGAGAAAAAAGGGAGATACAGAAAAATGGAAGGCAAGTCCTCGAGTGCATTTTGCATATAATGTTGTCATTTTCCTTAATATCAAATCAAAGCAGATTGGCAGGTCTTCCTTTTTAATCTGATAGACCCGAAGAGACAAGAAATTTCTTGGGTTTTATGAGTGACTTCATTCCCCGGCATTGTGTAAATTTTTGCAGTAATTTTACTTTAATTTTTCTTCATTTAAAAAAATGTAGTAACTTTTAGAATATACTGTCTGATTTAACAGCAAGTGCTCTCAACAGAGAGCGAGTGAATCTCCATGAAAAGGGCTGAGGAAACCAAGCAGTAGGTGTGACTCATGTGGATCAAAGATAAAACATCAGCTTTAAAGATTAGCTGTCTTTGCTACATGTATATTGAAACATAGTGAAATGTGTTGTTTGGCATTGACAACCAAAGCAGTCTGAGGATTGTGTTAGACTCAGCTTCCGGCTCCGACTTAGCACACCCACAACTCACTAATTGTAACCGTATACCTTTTAGAATATGGAAGGAAACCGGAACACCCACAGGAAACTCACGTGATCAAGGGTACAAATGCCAATGATCAATGAAGTGTAAGGCCATTATGATAACTATTACATTTTAAAAAGCTGGCAGAGGTGTGATGATAGAAGGAATATTTCCATAAATATCAACAAACAATAGCCTGGATTGGAGGCAAAAATGTAAGTCAGTGTTTTAGGATGAGACCTTTGCATTGGGGCAGAGAGGAAACATAGAAACATAGAAACTAGGTGCAGGATAGGCCATTCAGCCCTTTGAGCCTGCACCGCCATTCAGTATGATCATGGCTGATCATCCAACCCAGAACCCTGTACCAACCTTCCCTCCATACCCCCGATCCCCTTAGCCACAAGGGTCATATCTGACTCTCTCTTAAATATAGCCAATGAACTGGCCTCAACTGTTTCCTGTGGCAGAGAATTCCACAGATTCACCACTCTCTGTGTGAAGAAGGTTTTCCTCATCTCGGTCCCAAAAGGCTTCCCCTTTATCCTTAAACTGTGACCTCTCGTTCTGGACTTCCCCAACATCGGGAACAATCTTTCTGCATCTAGCCTGTCTAATCCCTTTAGAATTTTATACGTTTCAATTAGATCCCCCCTCAATCTTCTAAATTCCAGTGAGAAACTGGAAGATTACCAGTATATAGCAGTATGAAAGAGGCTGTTTAAATAACAAAGCAGGATTTCAACAGGATAGGAAATAAAATGGCACACAGCTCCCATGAGAAATTTCTCTTTGGTAGTCGATATTTGCTGAAAGAAGTGTTTGTTTTCCTTATTATGAAACCATAAGGTGTAGCAAAGTCAGTAAATTAATTAAAGTTTGCTGTTTATAAAAACAAATTCTCTGAAAACTGCCAGTTATTCTTTTGTAATTTTGAAAAAGATTGATTTCTAATGCAATGTATGTTTTCTTAGGGCAATGACAGGGATCACTATAATTACAGAGGTGATACAGCACAGTGCAGAGTGAATTGAAAAAGGAAGGGGTTCTTCATTTCGTGTTTATCTTTTCCTACCAACAGGAAAGCTGAGTAAATTCTGTTTAGGCCAACATCTATTTAAATTATAAATTCTGAGAACTATTTATGACTGCACTTATATCTGATAAATCCTGATATTACTTATGTCAATTGACTATGTTGGAAATTAACTTTGTCTAAAGGTGACGGTTAATTGGCAGTGATGCAACTTTACTGACGTGGCAACGCACATCAGTGATTCACTGTATTCCTAATGCATGTGGCTTGATAGCTCTTCATGAACCCTGGCCATCTCTCTCTTAAGCCACATAGACAAGGTCAGCAGGAAAGAGTTTTTAACATTGGCCAACAGGAAATGGCTAGAAGTTCTTAGTGTCTCTGAAGAGTACATTTTCAATCAGTTGTCTGTCCAGCTGCTTCCATCAGAGATTTGCAGATGCATTCAAGATATTTAAATGAATTCAGCTGGATAAGCTAGATAATTGATAATTATTTTATTACCACATATAGCGAATGCAGTAAAAAGTTTTTTTTGTTTCCAAACCTACCAGACAGATCATTTCATACATTAATATTTATATTGAGGTAGTACCAAAGAAAAATTATGTAGAATATCGATTTCTTCAACTGCCAGTAGCTTCTCCCCCTATTCCTTCTCTCTTTTTCCATTCCCCATTCTGGTTCTGCTCTCATCCCTTCTCTTCACCTGCCTATCACCTCCCTCTGATGCCCCTCCTCCTTCCCTTTCTTCCATTGTCCACTATTCTCTCCGATCAGATTCCTTCTCCGTCACCCCTGTACCTCTTCAATCTATCCCCTCCCAACTTCTTACTCTGTCCTCCTCCCCCAGCACCTTATTCTGGCTTCTTCCTTCCCTTCCAATGCAGATGAATGGTCTCTGCCCGAAACACCCACTGTTTATTCCCTGCCATAGATGTTGTCTGACTTGCTGAGTTCCGCCATTTTGTGTGTTTTGCTGTAGAATGTAATGTTGTAGTTACAGACCAAGTGCAGTGCAGATAGGCAAAAAACATACAAGAATCCATATTTATTGTACAAGAGATCCATTTAAGAGTTTGATAACAGCAGGGAAGAAGCTGTCCTTGAGCCTGGTGGTACATATTTTCAAGCCTTTATATCTCCTGCCTGATGGCAGCTTTATATTGGCGGCTTTTCTGAGACAGCAAAAAGAGTAAGTAGAGTCAATGAGGGGGATGTTGGTTTTCCTTAATGTCTGGGCTGTATTCACAACTCTATAGTCCATGTTTTTTTATTGGTGGTGGTCATTGATGACATACCAAATTTCCTTGGCCTTCTGAGGAAGCAGAGGTGCTAAGTGAGCTTTCTTGGCTGTGGTGTCAGCATGATTGGAACGGGACAAATTTACGCCTGGAAGCTTGACACACTCAACCTTCTCCACCTTCAGCATTGATACAGACGGGGTGCTTCCTAAATTCACTGACCAGCCCTTTTACTGACATTGGGGTTCTATTTAATATCTGAGCATGTGTATAGTATCAAACCTGAAATTCTTACTCTCCACAGACATCCACAAAACAAAGGAAATACACTAGAATGAATGACAGGAAAACTTTAGAACCCCAAAGCCCCTCCTCTTCCCTGCCTTAGCAAAAACATGAGCCCACCATCCTCCATACATGCAATAGCAAAGTGTCCAAAGAGACCATGATCCAGAGTTCATCAAAAACTACTGTTCAACCCAATAGTTCAACATCCAACAGGCTCGCTCTCTCACTAACAAGGGAGAGAGAGGGGTGTCACTCATGCCACAGCAAGAGGGGAGACCAAAGGCTCACTGTTTCAATGTTACAGTCTGCAACACAGCTTTATTTTGAGTTTCTCTGTCTCAAGAGTTGGCAGCAGATTCTCTCTCTCTGTCTCAAGGGAGAGGGACATATTCCTCAAGTGCAGAGGCCTCTGATGGCCACACCCACTGCCTCGATGTTCAGATCTCCTTCAGTGCTGCACAAGGCTGCACCCCGAAGGCGTACGTCTTCCAGGCCACTCCTGGAGATGCTAGGCTGTTCAGCAAGCTCTGAGAGTGGGAACCCACCGCCAGATAGAACCGCAGTTCAAGTGCAGCTGTAGATCATGGACTCCGATAGACCCCAGCTACCTTGAAGAGGAAAGAAGAGGCATTAGAGAGCAGAAGGATTTAAACCATTTTGCAGATGAAGTGGTAGATGTCTTCTGGCACAATCTTTAGCTCCTCTGGAACACAATAAGCAGCAAAACTACAACTTAGGAGCTTAGGAGACAATGGCGCCTAATGGCGACTCCTTTGCTTGTGTCTTCGGAAACAGCTCTATTTCCATCTTTAATAGCTCTATTTTTCCCTTTCAGGGTTCTTTTCAAGACCCTGACCTGGAGTTACATGCTGACTTCGGTTCTTTGCAGGAATGAGACCTGCTCTCAGGGTCTCACAACTGGCCGCTATTCAATATACCAAGGACGCGGCCTAGAAGATTAGTGCACCTTCACAGTTTCAGGATTTTGTGGCTCTGCAGGTGGGCAGACTCGGTCGGTGCCTCTACAGGAAATCGATGTGTTGTGGGAGATGGATGATTGAAAGCAGCAAGCTGGCTGCTGGCTGTGTGCCAAGAGACCCAAGTTCTTTGGGCACAGAGCTTGGAAAAAGCAAAGCAAAGGACTTTTAACATCATAAACCAGCGAGTTGTTATGTCTCCCCTCTCGCTGTGAGACGGAGACATCTCTTTTTCCCTTATTAGCGAGAGAGAGAGCCTGTGGTAGGTCGAATCACCAGGTGACCGAGTAGTCTTTGGGGTACTGCAAGTCTGTGTCTTTGCTGATGCTTTGCTCTACGTTTGAGTGCTCAGTGGGGGGGCGCCGATGCTTTTTTTTGCTGGTGAGGGAGGAGGGATTGTTGCTTTGCTGCTGCTTGCACGTGGGAGGGGGGAGCTGGGGAGGCTTTGAAGTTCTAACATTTAACTGTCATTCATTCTTTGGGGCACTCCTCTGTTTTCATGGATGGTTGCGAAGATAAAGAATTTCAGGATGAATATTGTATACATTTCTCTGACATTAAATATACCTTTGAAAAAAAGAGACTGTGGTCTTGGCACCATGCCACAAAGCTGTCTACCTCCTTCCTGTACTTCATCTCACTGTTGTTTGAGGTCTAGTCCATTACAGTGGTGCCATCTCACTGTTGTTTGAGGTCTAGTCCATTACAGTGGTGCCATCTCACTGTTGTTTAAGGTCTAGTCCATTACAGTGGTGCCATCTCACTGTTGTTTGAGGTCTAGTCCATTACAGTGGTGCCATCTCACTGTTGTTTGAGGTCTAGTCCATTACAGTGGTGCCATCTCACTGTTGTTTGAGGTCTAGTCCATTACAGTTGTGCCATCTGCAAACCAGAAAACAGAGTTAGTGCAGAATCTGACCACACAGTTGTGAGTGTAGAGTGAGTTGATTAGGGGGCTGAGGACACAGCGTTGCGGGGCAACAGTGTTGAGTATAATCATGTCAGTGATGTTGCTACCTGTCATTATTTATTATGGTCTTTTTCATCAGGAAGATTCAGATTTATTTATTACATGTACATCAAAACATTCAATGAAATGCGTCATGTATATTAACAACCAACACACCTTAGAATGTGCAAAGGCAACCTGCAAGTGTGCCACACATTCTGGCACCAACATTCTGTGACCACAAAACACAGCAGAACAATACAGAGCACAACAAGCATCTTTCCTCACTCCCACCCACACATATGGACAGTCCTCCAGCTCCAGGACAGGCCTCTGGGCCCCCAGGCTTCAGCAACTGGGCTAAGACTTCTGTACTTCCAATCAACTTCAGGCTTTGATCTTTGCTATTGATTCCAGACTAGCCGATGAAGGGATCCTGCAGCTCGAACTCTGAGCGTATTGAATGACCGGTCCTCAAGCTTCCTGCTCACATAGACGTGCACCGATCTGGGATGGGCATGAACATTGAATTTTCCAACTTCCAGTAATTCCCTCCCCCTCCCTTTCCCCATCCTAGTTTCACTCTGCCCCCTCCTCCAGCTGCCTATCACCTCCCTCATGGTTCCGCCTCCTTCTGCTACCCGTTGTGCTTTCCCTTATTCCTTCTTCATATTTCCTGCCTATCCCCTCCCCCACCCCTTGAACTTTCCCCTTACTGGTTTTTCACCTGGCACCTACCAGCCTTCTCCTTCTCACCTTCCCCCCATCTTCTTTATAGGGCTCCTGCCCCCTCCCTCTTCAGTCCCGACAAAGGGTCTCGGCCCGAAATGTTGACTGTCCGTTTCCACGGATGCTGCCCCACCTGCTGAGTTCCTCCAGCGAGTTGTGAGTGTTGCATCAATCTGGGGTATTGCTGGCCTTCGTGCACGAAGCGAATGTCATGGACCCAGTTGCAAAAGGGAGTGTTGAGTCCTTGGTCTAATTGTTGCAAGACTGGGGCTAAATGCAGGCAAATGGGACAAGCTCGCTTTGGCAGCTTGGATGGCACAGGTCAGTTGGACTGAAGGGCCTATTTCTATGTTGTTTCCGGTCCTCTCAGAGTATTCTTAACTCTAGTGATTCTTGAAGGATCACTATTCATGCCTTCACAATCTCTTCAGCTACCTCTTTCAGAACCCTCTGGTGCAGTCTGTCCAGTCCAGGAGGCTTTTCCATCTTAATGTCTTTCAGCTCCTCAAGCACTAATACCAACAATCTAGCAATCTTAATTTTGCACCTTCCTTCCACTCTGCCCAAATTCCTGAATGACACATCTGCGACACTTACAGACTGCCCAGCACAGTCCTCACTAATTTGATGTGATGCAAAACGGCACATTTCTCTGTTCGTTTCAATGTACGTGTGACAAATAAAGTTAATCTTAAAATCTGTCCTTAATCTCTTCAACATTAACTCAGCCAAAACTGGAGTCCTATTTGTAGTTCTTGGCACCACACCATCGGAAAGATGTAATTACACTAGAGAGGATTCAAAGGAAATTAACAGGATAAATCTTTGTTTTATTTTGTAACAAAATCAGAAACAGATTTAATACCACTGACCTATGTCATGAAATTGGTTAATGAAGTGTAGCAGCAATACATTGTAATACATATGTTTCTATAAGGGAAATTACAGTGGTATGAGAGAGGAGTTGGCCAAAGTAAATTGGAAGGAGCTGCTGGCAAGGATGTCAGCACAGCAGCAATAGTATGTCTATCTGGGAAAGACGAGGAAGGTGCAGGACATGTGTATTCCAAAAATGAAGAAATACTCAAATGGTAAAATAGTACAATGGTGGCTAACAAGGGAAGTCAAAGCTATTGTAAAAGCAAAAGAAAGGGCATACAGCAAAGCAGAAAATAGTGGGAAGATAGAGGATTGGGAAGTTTTTAAAAACCTACAAAGAGCAACTAAAAAAATCATTAGAAAGGAAAAGATGAAATATGAAAGCAAGCTAGCAAATAATATCAAAGTGGATAGTAAAAGTTTTTCAGGTATCTTAAAAATAAAAGAGAAATGAGAGTGGATATAGGACCGCTCGAAAATGAGGCAGGAGAAATAATAACAGGGGACAAGGAGATGGCTGATGAACTAAATGAGTATCTTGCATCAGTTTTTACTGTGGAAGTCACTGGCAGTATGTCTGGTGTTGTAGTGTGTGAAGGAAGAGAAGTGGGTGCAGTTCATGTTACAAGAGAGAAATGCTCAAAAAGCTGATAGACTAAAAGTCACCTGGATCAGAGCAACTGCACCCTAGAGTTCTGAAAGAGGTAGCATTAGAGATTGTGGTGGCATTAGAAATGATCTTTCAAAAATCATTGGACTCTGGCATGGTGCCAGTGGACTGGAAAATTGCAAATCTCACTCCACCTTTTAAGAAAAGAGAAAGGCAGCAGAAAGGAAATGATAGACCAGTTAGCCTGCCCTCAGTGGTTGGGAAGATGTTGGAGTCAATTGTTAAGGATGAGGTGACAGAGTATTTGGTGACACAGGACAAGATAGTACAAAATCAGCACGGTTTCCTTCAGGGAAAATCCTGCCTAATGAAACTGTTGGAATTCTTTGAGGAGATTACAAGTATGACAGATAAACAGGATGTAGTGGTTGTTATATATTTGGACTTCAAGAAGGCTTTTGACAAGGTGCCACACATGAGGCTACTTAGCGAGGTAAGAGCCCGTGGTATTACCAGAAAGTTACTAACATGGTTAGAGCATTGGCTGATTGGTAGGAGACAGCAAGTGGGAATAAAAGGATCCTTTTCTGGTTGGCTGCCAGTGACTAGTGGGGTTCCGCAGGGGTCGATGTTGGAACAGCTTTTTATGCTGTATATAAATGATTTAGATGATAGAATAAATGGCTTTGTTGCCAAGTTTGCAGATGATACAAAGATTGGTGGAGGGGCAGGTAGTGTTGAGGAAACAGGTAGGATGCAGAAGGACTTAGACAGATTAGAAAAATGGGCAAGAAAGTGGCAAATGAAATATAATGTTGGAAAATGCATGGTCATGCACTTTGGTAGTAGAATAAATGTGTGGACTATTTTCTAAATGGGGAGAAAATACAGAAATCTCAGGTGCAGAGGGACTTGGGAGTCCTTGTGCAGAACACCCTAAAGGTTAACTTGCAGGTTGAGTCAGTGGTGAGGAAGGCAAATGCATGTTAGCATTCTTTTCAAGAGGTCTAGAATACAAGAGCAAGGATGTGATGCTGAGGCTTTATAAGGCACTGGTGAGGCTTCACCTAGAGTATTGTGAACAGTTTTGGGCCCCTCATCTTAGAAAAGATGTGCTGGCATTGGAGAGGGTCCAGGGGAGGTTCACAAGGATGATTCCAGGAATGAAAGGGTTATCGTACGAGTAATGTTTGATGGCTCTGTATCTGTACTCACTGGAATTCAGAAGGACGAAGGGAGGAATTTCGAATAAACAGAGTAGATGTGAAAAGGATGTTTCCCATGGTAGGAGAGTCTTGGACAAGAGGGCACAGCCTCAGGATAGAGGGGTACCCTTTCAAAACAGAGATGCAGAGAAATTTCTTTAGCCAAAGGGCTGTGAATTTGTGGAATTTGTTGCTACATGCAGCTGTGGAGGCCAGGTCGTTGAGTGTATTTAAGGCAGAGATTGATAGGTTCTTGATCGGACATGGCATCAAAGGTTACGGGGAGAAGGCTGGGAACTGGGGTTGAGGAGGAGACAGAAAAAAAGGATCAGCCATGATTGAATGGCGGAGCAGACTCAATGGGCCAGATGGCCTAATTCTGCTCCTATGTATTATGGCCTTATAATAATATAAGCTATAGATTACAATAAGAAGCACATAAAAAGTAAATAGTGCAAAAACAGAAGAGAAAAAATGCAGAGGAGTAATCTGATTGGGGTATATAATGAGGTAAATAATGAGAAAAGCAATAAGAAGAAAAGAAGAAATAAGAGGAAGCTAACCAATAATATAATCAAGGAACAAAAAGTTTTTTTCAGATATATAAAGAGTAAAAGAGAAGCAAGATTGTATATTGGGCCGCTGGAGAGATAATAATGGACGAAGAAATAGTGGACAAGCTTAATAAGTATTTTGCACCAGTCTTCACTGTGAAAGGCAACCTGAAAATTCAAGAGTGTCAGGAGGCAGAAGTGAGTGTAGTTGCTATTACTAAGAGCAGGAGATGAATGATAATACCAATGATGATAATACTAAGGGAGTTTGGGAAACTGAAAGGTCTGAAAGTAGATAATTCACCTGGACCAGATGGACTATACATTAGTCATAGTCATAGTCATACTTTATTGATCCCGGGGGAAATTGGTTTTCGTTACAGTTGCACCATAAGTAATTAAATAGTAGTAAGACCATAAATAGTTAAATAGTGATATGTCAATTATGTCAGGAAATAAGTCCAGGACCAGCCTATTGGCTCAGGGTGTCTGACCCTCAAAGGGAGGAGTTGTAAAGTTTGATGGCCACAGGCAGGAATGACTTCCTATGACGCTCTGTGTTGCATCTCGGTGGAATGAGTCTCTGGCTGAATGTACTCCTGTGCCCAACCAGTACATTATGTAGTGAATGGGAGATATTGTCCAAGATGGCATGCAACTTAGACAGCATCCTCTTTTCAGACACCACCATCAGAGAGTCCAGTTCCGTCCCCACAACATCACTAGCCTTACGAATGAGTTTGTTGATTCTGTTGGTGTCTGCTACCCTCAGCCTGCTGCCCCAGCACACAACAGCAAACATGATAGCACTGGCCACCACAGACTCATAGAACATCCTCAGCATCGTCCGGCAGATGTTAAAGGACCTCAGTCTCCTCAGAAAATAGAGATAGCTCTGACCCTTCTTGTAGACAGCCTCAGTGTTCTTTGACCAGTCTAGTTTATTGTCAATTCGTATCCCCAGGTATTTGTAACCCTCCACCATATCCATACTGACCCCCTGGATGGAAACAGGGGTCACCGGTACCTTAGCTCTCCTCAGGTCTACCACCAGCTCCTTAGTCTTTTTCACGTTCAGCTGCAGATGATTCTGCTCACACCATGTGACAAAGTTAGAGGCTTTTAAGAGAGGTTTGGATACTTACTTGGATGTAAGGAAGACGGAGGGATATGGGCGTGGTGTAGGTAGGAGGAATTAGTGTCTGGGTGTTTTTGATTTGCTTTTTAGCTGGTTTAGCACAACATGGGCTGAATAGCCTGGGTTTCATGTTGTACTGTTCTATATTCAATGTAAATAGGGAGTCTGCTGCGGAAGGACTTAGACAGATTAGAAGAATGGGCAAAGAAATGGCAGATGGAATACAGTGTAGGGAAGTGTATGGTCATGCACATTGCTAGAAGGAATAAAAGCATAAAGTATTTTCTAAATGGGGTGAAAATTCAAAAAGTCAGAGGAGCAAAGGGACTTGGGCGTCCAGTACAGGATTAATTTGCAGATTGAGTTGGTGGTGAGGAAGGCAAATGCAATGTTGGCATTCATTTCAAGACGACTAGAATATAGAAGCAAAGGTGTGGTGATGAGGATTTATAAGGCACTTATCAGACTGCACTTGGAGTTTTGTGAGCAGTTTTGGGTCCCTTATCGAAGAAAAGATGAGTTGGCATTGCACAGGGACCAGAGAAGATTCATGAGAATGACTCCATGAATGAAAGGGTTAAGGTATGAGTTGCGTTTGATGGCTCTGGGACTGTACTTGCTGGAGTTTAGAAGGCTGAGAGAGGATCTCATTGAAACTTGTTAAATATTGAAAGGCCCAGATAGAGTGGATGCAGAGAGGTTGTTTCCTATAGTGGGGGATTTTTGGACCTAATGGCACAACCACAGAATAGAAGGATGTCTATTTAGAACAGAGATGACGAGGAATTTCTTAGCTAGAAGGTGGCGAATCTGTGGAATTTGTTGCCACAGACGGCTGTGGAGGCCAGTTAATTGGATATATTTAAAATGTGGTTTGATAGGTTTTTGATTGGTCTGGGTGTGAAAGGATACAGGGAGAAGACAGGAGAATGGGGCTGAGAGGGATAACAAATCAACCATGATGGAATGGCAGAGCAGACTTGATGGGCCAAAAGATCTAATTCAGCTCCTTTGTCTTAGGGTCTTATGGTCTTAAACATTTCCTCCTGCCGAGGTCTAAACAAAGAGAATAGGTTTACAGTAAGGGATTGTTTCACCCAGTTGAAATCTGAACATACAGCCTGAACAGCTGGTAGAGGCGGGTTACATTTAAGATGCATTTAAATGAGTTCTTGAAATGCCTTGGCTCGAAGGCTGTGTCACATTCTAGCAAGTGGGATTGGTGTTAATTGGTACTTGATATTTGGCATGGATATTGTTTGATTCTGTAATCATGAGGACATTAACTAGAATGTTAACTCTGTTTCTTCTCTGTGGCTGCTGAGAATTTTGTAAGTTTTCTGTTCTTACTTCAGCATCTCAATATTTTGCTTTTATTGGGATGTTTTTTGCAAAGCTTTTCCATGGAAGCAATATTATAATAGTCTCCATATACAACATTACATTGTGGTGATTCCACCATAACGGTTGTTATGATCTGTTTAATCGGTTATTATTCTTCATTCACCTTTTTGCTCCCCATCCCTCATCTTCCCTCCACCACTTCCCACTCTAATGGCCATTGAACTCACGGTGAAGGTGTACAATGAAACGGAACCTCGTCTGAAGGAGCTGAGGCCCTTTCCTGAGCTGCTGAAGGCAGCTGAACAAAGGCTGCACGAGTGTGAGGAAAAGCTCCTGAGTCGCAAGAGAAGGTTCCCTGACTTATCCAAAACACTGACTGAGCTACAGGTGAAGGTGCCATTTCTAATGCGAAAACCAGTAATTGGTGGATGGATGTTAGCACAGTTGTTATCAGTTGAGTGCTTCGTCTGCCCAGCCTTTTGTAGCTTCAGTCTTGTGTGTACAAGAGTTTTTCTGGAGCCTTGGGACACAACACTTATTGATATTACTGTATATTGTGCAATGTCAGTAGCAAGGTTCTAGAAACAAGTGCTGAAATTGTGGATGGATTTCTAGTGATTGTTTTGCTTGATCTCTTTCTGCACTGTGTTTTCCATTTACTCTCTCTGCTCTGTCTTTCTGTTTTACTTACAAACCTGTAGTTGTTGCTAGTAATTTCAGCATTTCCTTGTGTGGCTTTCAGAAAGATTGGCGATCTTGTAGAAACCCTACATTTGTACCTATGTTGCAGGCCAGTGACCAGAGTTACAGAGAAAAATCCCCTTCGGAAAACTTGGAGTCCTTAAGGGAAGAGAAGCACACGTTGCTCCAGGCTTTGAATGTTCTTTCCTGGTAATCTCTCAACCATTTTAAATCCTGTTTCAGATAATCTTTTTCATTGCATGAGCTCATCAGATCATTTCAGAACCCGTCAATAAATCTTTTCTAATTTTGGCTTACCAGATGTGAATACACACGCCACATACTGTAGTTCAGCAGTGAAGCAGATGACATACACTGGTAGCTCCCTCCTGACGCTCAGGGATTTCATTCTATATTATAAACACAGGAGATAGTGCAGATACTGGAAATCCAAAACAACACACAAAAAAATGTCGGAGGAACTTAGCAGGTCAGGCAGCACCTATGGAGGGGAATAAACTGTTGACATTTTGCACCAAGTCCCTTCTTCAGGACTTTTTGCCATTTTATAATTTATGAAGCCCAGTTATGCTGATTTATATGTCTTAAAGAGTGGATCTTGTCTCCTTTTGATCTCCAAAGTAGTTACTCCCTGATGCTAATTACAGATCCCTCTTGACTCTTCTGTTGAAGAAGATGGGGGTGAGGGGTCACTTCCTCCAACAAGCAGTCAAGTCCTTGTCAAATGCAGCGGAAGAAAGCAGCAATTGGATTTGGATTAAAAGGAAAGACAACAACTGGGCTGCAGGATGAAGACAGGAGGGTATGGAACTGAGGGGGTGTATCTGGGATGCCAGGTAGCACCGTTGAGCCCTCTGGAGCATCGTGGGCTTATCAACGAAACGTCAAAGAAGGAGGGTGCCCACCTGATGACCCCAATGATGTATCTATCCTCCCTCCTTGTCACCACTCTAAACCCACTGCCAACATCGAGAGTGCCAACTTACCATAGGAATTGAAACATCAAGTCCTAGTAGCACACTGGAGGAACTCAGCAGGTTGGGCAGCATCCATGGAAATGATTAGTCAATGTTTTGGGCCGGAATCCTTCATCAGGACTGAAGAGGGAAGGGGCAGAGGCCCTATAAATAAGGTGGGGGGAGGGTGGGAAGGAGAAGGCTGGTAGGTTCCAGGTGAAAAACCAGTAAGGGGAAAGATAAAGGGGTGGGGGAGGGGAAGCAGGGAGGTGATAGGCAGGAAAGGTGAAGAAGGAATAGGGGAAACACAATGGGTAGTAGAAAGAGGCGGAACCATGAGGGGGGAGGGGGCAGAGTGAAATAGGGATAGGGGAAGGGAGGGGGAGGGAATTACCAGAAGTTGGACAATTCAATGTTCATACCAAGGGGCTATGGTATGAACTAGCCCTGAATAGTTCTGACCAGAACTTGTACCTACAGCCACTTGTTAAAGTCAACAGCCCATTAAATGTTCTTGCCATTTCTTTCTTCCTCCTCCATCTCCTGTCTCAAACTCGTCAACTTTTGTGTTTAGCAAATAGTTGCTGAGGCTGTCATGGCTCTTAAACTGGTATGTCTGAACCAGCTGAGGAAGGGGGCAAGGAGAGAGTGGGCATTATTTGACAACAATGATAAAAATGGTTGGATTATGTTTGTCAGTAAATGCTGATTCAGAAAAGAAAAACGAGTGACTTTAATTTTCACATTATACAAGTCATCATCTTGGTTGCTTCTGATGTGAAAATGGTAAACACATATTTGCCTCCTGGATTTAGGTTTACGACACATAGAAAAGGGGGCTCAGGAGGGGTGTTGGCTGCCTACCCAGACGGAATATGAGGTGTTGCTCCTCCAAACTGAATTTGGCCTAATCATGGTAGTAGTTGAGGCTGTGGTCCAACATGTCAGAATGGGAATGGGAAGTTAAATTGAAATGGGTGGCCTCTGGGAGATAATGGCTTTTTTGGTAGGCAGAGCAATGGTGCCTCAAACCTGATGGCATGAACATCGGTTTCTCCAGCTGCCATTAATTTTCCCCCCTCCTTTCTCCTTCTCTCTTTATCCATTCTTCATTCTGGCTACCCTCTTTCTTCTCCGCACCTGCCCATCACCTCTTTCCTCTATTTTTCCATGGTCCGTTGTCCTTTCCTTACAGACTCCTTCTTCTTCAGCCCTTTACCTCTTCCACTTATCCCCTCCCAACTTCTTTCTTCATCCTTCCATCTTCTCTCTCACCTGTCTCACCTATCTCCTGCCAGTCCTTCTCTTCCCCCATCTTCTTATTCTGGCTTCTTCCTTCCTTTCCAATCCTGATGAAGGGTCTTGGCCCGAAATGTTAACTGCTTATTCCTTTTCACAGATGCTGCCTGACCTGCTGAGTTCCTCCAGCATTTTGCGTGTGTTGCTCTGGATTTCCAGCATATTCAGAATCTCTTGTGTTTCTGCAAAAAAAAAAGCATTGATTCCTTGCAGATTTTTCCATGTACAGCTCCCTCACTCTTCCTGCAGAAAAGCTCTGGGTTTTTATGGAATGGGGTTGCTAGCCCTGTGCCCAACCCCCTTTCTTTCACAGCCAGGCTTGGGACTGTCCATGGCAGGGTAATTTTATTTGCACTATTTATTTATTTTGCAACTTGTAGTAATTTTTTTTTCTTGCACTGTACTCCTACCATGAACTGACAAATATTACGATGAATGTCTTTGATAATCCAGCTGCACAATGAGCAGCCATCGGAAGTAGTGAATGTGGGTTCGATTGCAACATTTAAGAGAAGCTTGCATACGTACATGGATGAGAAGGGTATGGTGGGCTATGGTCTGAGTGCAGGTTGATGGGAATGGGCAGAGTAACAATTTGGCAAAGACTAGATGGGCCAAAATGCCTGATTCTGTGCTGTACTGCTCTACAACTCTATAATAAACATGATTCTGGTTCTGGTCATTTCATACAAACAGGGAAAATTGTAGCAGGAATCCGTTAAGTTTGCTGCACCAGTTAATGTACTCATCCAATGGTGAATCTGTGAAATTCATTGCTACAGATGAGTGTGGAAGCTAAGTCATTGGGTATATCTAAAGCAAAAGTTGGTGGGTTCTTGATTAGTAAGGGTGTCAAAAATTATGGGGAAAAGACAGGAGAATGGGGTTGAGAGGGATAATAATTCAGCCATGATGGAATGGTGGAACAGATTTATAAGCCAAAGGGCCTAATCCTACTCCTATCTCTTAAGGTTTTAAGGTCTTTAACACTTGGATCCTCTGATTGAAGGGGTACAGTTGTGAAGGAAGTCCACATCTAATCATGCTGACATTCGGCATCAAAAAATAAAATCCCATTAACATCCCTCATTTAAGATTACCTTAATGGGGATTTGTAATTGGTTTCTGTAGGCCTTTAATTGCCAATAATCTGATCATATCCTCTTTGCAGTTGACCTGGATTGGATCTTCTTACTCAAACTGAATACCAGAGTTCTTTGAACACAAGACCTTTTCAATTGCTGCCTGCATTTCACATTCAGATCATCATTGACTAAATCTATTTGATGGCAATGTCGGCTGGATTCAAATCTAGTATACAAATAGAAGCCTGCCAAAGAAATTCTAAATACTTTTGTTTTAGTTGGTTAGCAATTTTAATAACCAGTGTACCATTGATGGGAGTATGCACATTTTCCAATTGCATTTAGGTTCTTTTTCCCTTCCCCATTCTGGCTTCCCTCTTACACCTGCTCTTCACGTCATCTGCTAACCACCTGCCTCTGATGCCCTCTTCCTTTCCTTTCTTCTTCAGCCCTTTAACTCTTCCACCTATCACCTCCCAGCTCTTACTTCATCCACTTCGCCCATCCACCAGCTTTCCCCTCACCTGGTCTCCTATCATCCTATCACCTTCTTGTTTGTTCTCCATCTCATCCCCCCCTCCCCCACCACCTTCTTATTCTGGTTTCTTCCTTCTTCCTTTCCAGTCCTGGTGAAGGGCATGGGCCCAAAATGTTGACTTGTTATTCCTCTCTCTAGATGCTGCCTAACCTGCTGAGTTCTTGCAGCATTTTGTGCACATTGCCTCTGCAGAACTTATTGTGTTTAGATTACCTTTCTAGCTTGAGTGCACTAAAGAATTGCAATCATTATTGATCAAAGGAAGCTAAAGGAGGTTGATATACAAAACCAAGAGCTGAATGAGACAATGGCAAAACAAGAAGAAGCAGTTTTACTCAGCAACTGCCAACTGGAAGAGCGATCAAGGGAATCTGCAGCTCTGAGCCGGCAGTTGGAAGCAGCATTACATGATGTCAGTGAAAAGGTATAAACATATCCCGCGCTGGAAGCTGTTAGATTTTCTGTTGGTGCTTGCCTTGAACAAAAAGTGAATTGTATTTTCCTTTAAGGGTAGGTATAAATGCAAACCAAAAGTTTTTCCCAGATGAGATTAATTTGTTCTTAGGTGCTGCTTGACGTTCTGAGTTCCTCCAGCATTTTGTGTGTGTTGCTCTGGATTTCCAGCATCTGCTGAATCTCTTGTGTTTTTGGTTTGTGCGTGACATAAGAGTGACTCATGTAAAATGTTGGAGGAACTCAGCAGGTCAGGCAGCATCTGTTGAGAAGAACAAACAGTCAGCATGTCATGCTGAGACCATTCATCAGAAGAATGACATTTGAGACCTGTGAAATTCATTAAAGAATTCAAGAACACTATAAAATAGGAGCAGGAGTAGGTCAGGCCCACTGATGCCTGACCCACCATTGATAATGTCTATGTTGTGCTAGTTTATCATCACCCTCAATTCCTCAATCTTTCAAATACTTATCTACTGCCATCTTAAATATACCTAATGGTCTGGCATCTGCCACTATCAGGGTCAAAGAATCTAAGTTCAATTTCAAGTTTATTGTCATTCAACCAAATACATGCACACCACCAAATGAAGCAACATTCCGTCGGACCAAGGTGCATGACAGAGTACATATAACTCACACACATAACACAAAGTAATGTTACCACAAATACTGTAAATTAACAAATAATTATGTGCATTTATGACACAAGACTTGGGTAGTGGCCAAGAGTTTAATAGTCTCACAGCCTGGGGGAAGAAGCTGTTTCCCATCCTAACAGTCCTTGTCCTAGAGCTACAGTCCCTCCTGCCTGATATATGGGGGTAGGTCGGTATAAAAGAAATTGTTGGATAGGTGAGAGAGAAGAATGGATGGAAATTCCCTATCCTCAGAGATAAGAAATTTCCCCATACTTCATTTTCAAATGATGGGCCCCTTATTTTACAGGTATGCACCCTTGGGTGGCGGGGTGGAGATGCATCTCTATCTAAGGAGGTATAAGACGATCCTTCCCTCCGCTGGCCTGCAGGTCACCCTTGGGCAAGGTGTAGCATGTGATCAGGTGGTGGATGGTCATATGAGCAGCTAGTGCAAATCAGAAGTCCTGGTTACGCAACCACTGATGCCAGACAATCTCTGAAGAGTATTGATAATGGCTGGAGTCAGCTATCTTGTAAAGACACCGCTCAGAAGAAGACAATGGCAAACCACATCTGTGGGAAAATTTGTCAAGAATAATCATGATCATGAAATGACCATGATTGCCCATATCATAGGACACAGAACATAACAAACCCTTGTTCATGGCTATTCCATTCAACATTTACCCTGTCAAACTCCTTTAGGATCTACATGTTTGATTAAGTTCACCCATCATTCAATTTCTCACTGAAGTTGAGTGATAAAAGTTTCACTGTACCCTTGTTGTTTCCTTTGGCATGGTTGTGATACCCCCTTGTTTATGGGTTTTTAAATCTAATTCCTCATTGATTAGACATGTTCCCTTCCCTTTCGCAGGTTAGGGAGATGAAAGACCAGGCTGCAGCTAGAGAACGAGCATTTCAGAACAGGATACTTGGACTGGAATCAGAGTTAAATAGGACGACAAATGACCTGAAACTGCTTCAACAAAGCAAAGATCATGTGAGTTTTGTGTACGTCATACATCGGTCAGTGTAAATACATCGGTCAGTGTAAACACATCGGTCAGTGTAAACACATCGGTCAGTGTTAAGGAGGGTACAGGCTTCACTGAGGAAACATCTGCAAGTTGAAGAAAAGAGCATGAAGCAAAATTACATTTATTCAAATGGGGGCGCAGCAAGAATCTCATGTGAAATCTGTGGGAAGCTGAGAAATCACTGCCAAGATATTTGAAAGGATTCTGCTACCTCTACGAGGGGTGATTGATAAGTTTGTGGCCTACAGTAGACGAAGTCAATTTTAGAAAACCTAGCCCATTTATTTTTCAACATCGTCCCCTCCTACATTTACACACTTAGTCCAGCAGTCGTGGAGCATTGGTATCTTGGACCTCCAGAAAGTGTCCACAGCAGGGGTGATTGATAACTTCGTAGCCTAAGGTAGAAGGAGATGAGTTGTACAGCTCTCGTTACATGCACATGCAGTTCAACTCTTTGAGTGAAAATGCAGAAAGTTTGAAGTTAATAACTCATCTCCTTCTACCTTGGCCATTTCTGGAGGTCCAAGATGCTGACTTCTACAAAGAAGGGATCCATATGCTCCACAACAGCTGGACTAAGTGTGCAAATGTAGGAAAAATAAATGTGCTAAGTTTTCTAAAATTGACCCCCTCTACCTTAGGCCATGAACTTATCAATCACCCCTTGTATGTCCTTGGCACTATTCTGCCTGTTGACAATAACAGTGGTTTTATTGCCATACCACTCCTTTCCTGTTTTACTTCGGAATGTGATTTCTGTACTGTTTGCTCCCTGTTGGACATCTAAAGTAGATGGTGGATGAAAATCTAATGAAATAAATGAATGATGCAGAACCTAGTGATAATTAGCAGCAAAGCAAAAGGAATGCCCAAATCAATAAATCATCAAGCAAAACCAAATCCTCTCAAACTGGCTTGCAGAATACCTCAGACTAAATCCATTTGTTGTGTCTGGTAAAAAGAACAAACTCCATATACTTTGTCATCCAGCTTCTTTTGTATGATGATATATTTAGCAGCAAGGCTTGAGTGAGTATGTCGGTACTGGTGCCACAGTAGTGTAGTGGTTAGTGTAATTTTATTACAGCTCTGGGGTGTTCCGAAGTTCAGAGTTCAGGGGTTCAGAGTTCAGTTCCAGCACTGTTCTAAAAGGAGATTCCATACATCCTCCCCATGGAATGCATGTGCTTTCTCCAGGTCCTCTGATTCCTTACACTGTCCAAAGACACACCAAGTTAGTTAATTGACCATTGTGAATTGTTTCATGACTAGGTTAGGGTTAATCGGATTTGTCATAGATTGCTGGGGTAGCATGGCTCAAAGTATGTTAGTCACTTTTTTTTCATTTTCCGGCATCTGCAGTTTTATCTGTTTTCTGCTAATAAGTATTCGTACTAGTGGTTTATTATTGTCATGCATACCAAGATACAGTGGAAAGCTTTGCATGCTATCCAGACAGATCATGCCACGTATAAAGGCATCGAGAGAGTGAAAAGTGGAACACAGTGTAGCAGGCACAGAGAAAGTGCAGTTCACGTCAACAAAGTGCAAAGGCTGTGACGATTTCAAGGTTCAAGTTTATTTGTCACATGTATATTGAAATATACAGTGAAATACACTGTTTACATTAACAATCAACCCACCCGAGGATGTGAGTGCTGGGACAGCCTGCAAGTGTCACCTCACACTCTGACACCAGCATAGTATGCCCACAGCACGATACAGAACGCAACAAGTAACTACAGCAAAACGAGCTCTGTTCCTGGACACAGGATGCTGGAACTCCAGAGGCACACACACAAAATGCTTCAGCAACCAGGCAGGTCAGGCAGCATTTATGCAGGGAGTAAACAGTTGATGTTTCGGGTTGAGCCCCTTCATCAAGACTTCCTTCCTCCCTGACGAGGTAGATTGAGAGCTCTTTGGTGCAAGAAAGAAACATTCAAGAGTCTGATAGTAGTTGGTTGGAAGCATCTTTGAATTTGCAAGTACATGCTCACAAGTTTTTGTATCTATTAATAGATTTTGAATCAGTACTTAATTTTGGCATAAATATGGCAGGCCAAAGGACTGGTCAAGAAAGGTCTGTGAGGTGAGAAACAGTTAATGTTGAATAAAGAAACAGAATTATAGAGAATGATGAGCTGAATGGAACAGCATGAGACAACATTGTACCAAGAAAGAAAGTAATCAATGTTGGGTGGAACAAATTCTCTGTACACATTGTGAGCACCTTTGGGCCCCTTACCTAAGAAAGGATGGGCTGGCATTGCAGGGGTCTAGTGGAGATTCATGAGTATGATCCAACAATGACAGTTAGCTGTTGATGGCTCTGTACCTGTACTCACGAGTTTAGAAGAGTGATCCAGGAAGGGGAAGGATCTCATTGAAATCTATAGAATATCGAAAGGCTTCAACAGAGTGGATGTGGGGAGGATGTGTCCTATAGCGGGGGTGTCTAGGACCAGAGGGCACGGCCTCAGAATGAAAGGACATCCCTTTATAACACAGGTGAGGAGGAATTTCTTTAGCCAGAGGGTGATGCACCTGTGGAATTCATTGCTGCAGACAGCTGCGGAGGCCAAGTTACTGGCTATATTGAAAACAGAGGTTGATACGTTCTTGATTAGTAAGCACGTCAAAAGTTATGGGGAGAAAGCAGGAGAATGATGTTAAATCAGTCATGATGGAATGGTAGAGCAGACTCAATGAACTAAACGGTCTAATTCTGATTCTCAAAGAGCAGTTAAGATCAAGAGCATACTACCTGTAAAGATAATGGAATGACCTTCAGCAGTAATTTTCAAAAGCTAATTGGAGCTGAACTTGAAAAGGCCTAATCTGCAAGTTAAGATGGAAAGGTGGATGTGGGTCAAATTGGAGAAAACTTGCAAAGAGCCAGTGGGTAAAACAGTTTGTAAAGATTCTTTGATCCATTAGTTTTCAAGTTCTTCAAAAGCAAAACAATGTAGATAAAGCTCTCCAGTGTTCTCTCTATAATGAAACTTTTCTTTCCAAGCTCAAGAGATGAGTCTTGCTTCCTCAGGCTGATCTAAATCATAAGATGCATCTGCAGGAGTTGAATCTCAGCCTCGAACAATCTGAGAATCAGAATCGGAGCATCCAGAACTACATCCAGTTCCTCAAAACATCCTACACAACGATGTTTGGAGACGGCGTACCAACAGATCTTCACACCGAGCCGATGCTTGACAATCTTCCCACAACTCTTTCCTCAACTGCATGACAATCCTTCCAGATGAGACGTATCAAAAATCAGGTTCATTGAAGGTCATGGAAATTGCTAATGATGTGAACATTGTGCTGCTGTCAACTATGATTAAACTGAATACCTTAAATGTTTTTTTAATAACTCGAAACTGATTTTAGTAATTTAATTTAAGACGCTTTAATGGATCCTCATAATTTTGTTCATAACCTATTCAAACAATATTGTTTCCTACTTAAAAATAAGTTAATCTCCTGTGCTGTCAACTGGGATACAGAGTTCTATAAATAACAATTTTCATAATCCTGTGCATTATTTTCAGGTTTAAAATATTGATGATGTATAAGGTTTTGTGAAATCATGAGTTCAATATCATCTTTTTGACTCCCTTTTGTATTTGACATTTTCCCTTCTTGCCCATCTTTGAGTTTATTGACAACTAGACCAGGTGGTTCATCCTTCACCTGTCTCAATTCCATTGTGCTTGATGGATATCTCCTAGGGCAGTAGCCTCTGCTCATACCTCCCGTGTCTTAAAGCAAATTGTGTCTTAGGAGTCAGAGACGAGACTGCAGCTGCTGGAATCTGGGTGGCATGGTAGCCAAACCATTAGCTTAATAATTTACAGTGCCGGAGACCCAGGTTCAATTCCCTCTGCTATGCATAAGAAGTTTGTATGTTTTCCTGTGCCCACATGGATTTCTTCCTGCATTCCAAAGATGTATGGGTGAGTAGGTTAATTGGTTACATCGGGTAGTGCAGGTTCGTTGGGCTGGAAAAGCCAGTTATTGTGCTGTATCTCGAAATAAAATAAAACCTGGAGGTTTGTTCCTGGCATATCATGAGCTCCACACTTGCATGTTTCCTGAGCCTGCAGTTGGCAAAAGGATGAAATCTGACAAACTCTTTCCCATGTTGGCCACATTCTCAATGTAGTCCACTCACTCCCTCCGGATCGAAGCTGTGGGAAACCAAGTGGGTCAAAGTTGCACCCATCCCTTTGCCTTTGTTTCTCGCTTCTTCACACGCCCTCCTTCAGCTCCCTTTTTCTCCCCAATGACTGGAGGTTTGGGAAATCTGTAAATGAAAAAAAGATTGGAAAAGAGCAGACCAGGCAGCATTGTTGGGGTGGGGTGAGGTGCTGGAAATCTGGATCAACACACAAAAAGCTGGAGGAACTCAGTGAGTCAGGCATAAAGTGAGTGAGAACAGTCTTTGCCCCAGAGTAGGGGAGAACAAAGCTAGGAACCATTCATTTAGAAGTAAAGGAGAAGGATTTAAATGCAACCTGAGGGGAAGATTTTTCACACAGAGGGTGGTGAATATATGGAATGAACTGCCAGAGGAAGTGGTTGAGGCAAGTACAATTACGTCATTTAAGAAACACTTGGACCGAATGCAGGAAGTTGGCACTGGCTAGGTGGGCACTGTGGTCAGCACGGTCTGGTGAGCCAAACAGCTTGTATCCAAGCTTTATTGCTCTATGACTCTAGACTGTATCACAGTTGAAAGTTACTGATTTTTAAATTTGCCTTGGGTATGTCTGCACCTTGCAATAATTAATTCTTTGGAAGTAATGTTTTGGCTGGAATATTGTTTGAGATATTTTGAGGATGTACAAAGTGCTAAATAAATACAAATAATTATCCTAAGCATACTGACAAAACATTCAGGTATTCTTAGACATAAGGGATTCTGCAGATGCTGGAAATCCAAAGCAACATGCACAAAATTCTGGAGGAACTCAGAAGGTTAGGCAGCAGCTATGGAAAGGAATAAACAGTTGACCTTTCAAGCCAACACCCCTCATCAGAACTGGAAAAGAAGGGGAAGAAGCTTCAATATGAAGATGGGGAGGGAAGGAAAAGAGCTTTGTTGAGCTCTGTCTGCAACAACCAGGAATTCCTGGTGGCCAACCATTTTAATTCCACTGCCCATTCCCATTCTGACATGTCAGTCCATGTCTTCCTCTACTGCCATGATGAAGCCCCTCTCGGGATGAAGGAGTAGCTCCTCATATTTCATCTGGGTAGCCTCCAACCCGATGGTGTGAACATCAATTTCTCTAATTTCAGGTTGTTTCTCACCGCTCCCCCTCCTCTACTTTTCCATTCCTCATTCTGGCTGCTTACCTTTTCTCTTCTCCTCACCTGCCTGCAGCACCCCCTGGTGCCCTCCTGTTCCCCTTTCTCCCATGGTCCATTCGCCACTTCTATCAGACTACGTCTTCTCCAACCCTTTACTTCATCCACCTAACACCTCCCCGCTTCTTACTTTATCCTTTCCGCGCCCATCCACCTGGTTTCACCATCACCTTCCAACTCGTACTGCTTCCCCTCCCCACCTTCTTCTTCCCCCTTCCCTTCCAATCCTGATGAAGGGTTTCAGCCCAAAATATTGACTCCTTATTCCTTCCCATGGATGCTGCCTGACTTGCTGAGTTCCCTCTGCATTTTGCAGGTATTCCTAGAACAAGCTGGTAAATTGACAAAAACTAAAGGCTGAACTGAGTGACAGTGATAGGACAGGGTGGGAATGATTATTTAATTTCTCTGTCATTCAGCTCTGGGACCTGTATTGCTTTGTCTAACTGAGACTGAATTAGAAGACATAATTAGCAAATATACACTGTCATTAAATCAGAAATTCCTTTTATACATCTTGTTCCCTCCACCCTGATAATTCTGCCTAAATATTGATGGCTATGACAGACATATTCGCTCACCCACATCCAGCCTCACTGGCTATGCGATATTGTGTTGTTCCTTTCTGATTGCCCCCTAATACTATTATCTAGACATCATAGACAAAATACAGCAGAAAATCAGGCTGTTGGGCCCAGCTCTTCCATGCCAAACCATTTAAACTGCCTCGTCCCATTGACCTGCACCAGAACCAGAGCCCTCCATACCCCTACCATCCATGTACCTATCCAAACTTCTCTTAAACAACATCAAGTTCAAATGCACCACTTGCGCTGGCAGCTCATTCCACACTCTCACCACCCTCCGAGTGAAGAAATTTCCCCTCATGTTCCCCTTAAACTTTTCACCTTTCATCCTTAACCCATGACCTCTAGTGGAAAAATAAAAAGCCTGCTTGCATTTACCTTATCTATACCTCTCATAATTTTGTATACCTCTACCAAATCTCTTCTCAATCTTCTACGTTCCAAGGAATAAAGTCCTAACCTATTCGATCTTCCTTATAACTCAAGTCCTCCAGACCCAGCAACATCCTTGTAAATTTTCTCTGTACTCTTTCAGCATTATTTACATCTTTCCTGTAGATAGATGACCAAAGGTGCGGCATTACAATGGAACTTAACAGCGACTCCTTTTCAAGCTCATCTGTGGAAACAGCTTAATTTCTACCTTTAATGTCTCTCATTTTCCTTTTCAAGGTTGACGGGGTTCTGTTGGAGCCCCTGACCTGGAGCTACACTCAAACTTCAGTTCTTTGCAGCAGTGGGACCTGTTCACAGGGGCTCATCACCAGCTGCTTTTGATACCCCGAAGACGCGGCCTAGAAGACAAGCACGCCTTCGGGGATCCGAGAGTTTGCGGCCCTGTGGATGAGCCGGCTCTGTGCCAGTACCACCAACTGAAGCACTGCTGGAGAAAATGGAACATCAGGATCAGCTGTTGGAAGCTCAGCAAATCTTCCTCCTCTCTCCAATTCTTGAGTCGGAGAACTTCGAGAAAGAAAGCGACGCAGCAAATCAGCGAGTTCTTTTGTTATGTCTGCCCTCTTGCTGTGAAAGGGTGACACCTCTTTGTTTCTTTATTGGGGAGAGAGAGAGAGAGCCTGTGGTATGTCAAAGGTTGAGGTGAACAATTAGTTCTTGTTGGACTGCAGCTCATGGTCTTTCTTGGGGGCTTTGCTATTGCTTGCTTTATGGGTGGAAGGTGCTGATGCTTTTTTTGTGCTGAAGTAAATGGGGGAGGGGAGGGTCATTGCTCTGCTACTGCTTCTGTGTGGGGGAGTACGAGAGGGCTTTGGGGTTGTAATGTTTTTAATTGTCACTCATTATTTGGGCACTCTTCTGTTTATGTGGATGTCTGTGAAGAACAAGAATTTCTGGTTTATGCATTCTCTGATATTAAATTGAACTACTGAACTATTGAAATTAGACCTTATCAACATCTTATACAACTTTAACATACAGTGTTACTCCATGGTAGGATTTTTCCAGCAAAGAGGTAGCCATTGTCGGAGGGAAGAGCACATCATTAGCCAACTGTTCTTTGCAATCATAGAAAGTTAATCACACAAAGCAGCCATTTCATTCCCTGAGTCTATGCTTGCAAAAATCAACAGCAATTATAAATAATAATTCAACTAATTCCATTCTAAAGGCTTTAACATTTAACATGCTTGATGATCGTTATAAAGATGAGATGGTAAACAATGGTCTGTATTCAATACTTAGCATGTGCTTTGATATTTTTAATCATTTCCCCTAATCCACCTTGTCACTATTTACCACACAGCCACTCCTATTGTTTATTTATGATTTACAACCACCTTATTCTTTAACTGACTAGACAAGAATCACTGGAACAGAGTGAAGAGTTTTGAGAGGTTGGTGTTGAGACAGATTGACAACAGCATCTCCACCACGATCTCCATCAGCACAGGTCCATCACAGGGCGGTGTGCTTAGCCCCCTGGTCTGCTTGCTTTATTGATTGTGTGGCTAAGCACAGCTCCAAAGCCATATTCAAGTTTGCTGATGACACCACTGTTGTTGGCCGAATTGAAGGAGGTGACAAATCAGCATGTTGGAGGGAGTTGGAAAATCTGGCTGAGTGGTGCCACAACAACGACCTCTTATTCGGTGTCAGCAAGACCAAGGATCTGACTATTGACTTCAGGAGAAGAGAACCATTGGTCATGATCTCCATCAGCACAGATGCTCCACAACGCTGTGTGCTTAGTCCCCTGCTCTACTCACTTTACTCTTATGACAGTGTTGCTAAGCAACAGCTCCGATGCCATGTTCAAGTTTGCTGAGGACACCACTATTGTAATCGCAATCAAAGGTAGTGATAAACTAGCATATAGGAAGAGATTGAAAATCAGGCTGAGTGGCGTCATAACAACATCCTCTTACTTATTGTTAGCAAAACCAAGCAGCTGATTATAGACTTCACTAGAAGGAAACCAGAGGTCCATGAGCCAGTCCTCATTGGTAGATCAAAGGTGGAGAGGGTCAGCAACTTTAAATGGTGTTACCATTTCAGAGAACCTGTCCTTCGCCCAACACACAAGTACAATTATGAAGAAAGCACAGCAGCACGTTTCTACTTCCTTAGGAGTTTGCTAAGATTTGGCATAATATCTACAACTTCGACTAACTTCTATGTGTGGTGGAGAGTATATTGACTGGCTACACCACAGCCTGGTATGGAAACACCAATGTCCTTGAATGGAAAATCCTGCAAATATCTGGGAGTTCAGATACATAATTCCCTGAAATTGGTGTCACAGATGGGCAGGGTTATAAAGAAGGCTTTTGGCATCCTTGCATTCATAAATCAAAGTATTAAGTATCAGAGTTGGGATGTTATGGCAAGGTTGTATAAGACATTGGTGAGGCCAAGTTTGGAATATTGTGTGCAGTTCTGGTCACCTAACTATAGGAAGGATATCAGTAAGATTGAAAGAGTGCAGAGAAGATTTACTACGATGTTGCCAGGTCTTCAGGAGTTGAGTTACAGGGAAAGATTGAACAGGTTAGGACTTTATTCCTTGCAGCGTAGAAGAATGAGGGGAGATTTGATAGAGGTTTAAAAAATAGTGAGGGGTATAGACAGACTAAATGTGAGTAGGCTCTTTCCACTTAGATTAGGAGAGATAAACACGAGAGGACATGGCTTTAGGGTGAAAGGGGAAAGGTTTAGGGGGAACTTCTTCACTCAGAGAGTGGTGGGAGTGTGGAACGAGCTGCCATCTGACGTGGTAAATGCAGGTTCACTCTTAAGTTTTAAGAATAAATTGGATAGATACATAGATGGGAGAGGTCTGGAGGCTTATGGACTGGGTGCAGGTCAATGGGACTAGCGGAATAAAGTTTTGGCACAGACTAGAAGGGCCGAATGGCCTGTTTTCTGTGCTGTAGTGTTCTATGGTTCTATGGTTCTAATAGTCCATCATGGGTAAAGCCCTCTTCACCATTGAGCGCATCTACACAAGCGTTGTCGCAGAAAAACAATATCCATCATCAGGGACCCCAACCACCCAGGTCATGCTTTCTTCTCACTTCATCAGGAAGAAGGTAACAGGAGCCTCAGGACTCACACCACCAGGTTCAACTACTCAACTGTCAGGCTCCTGAATCAAAGAGAGGATAACTTTACTCAACTTCACTTGCCCTATCATTGAAATGTTCCCACAATCTATGAACTCACTTTCAAGGACTCTTCACCTCATGTTCTCAATATTTATTGCTCACTGATTATTATTAGCTGAGGTTCAGGCATAGCAAAGCACACTCATTTCTCATTTGCTAGGAACTTTCATTCTATTCTATTGGTGTTTAGTATTGTGGCTTTCTAAAGATATACATAGATATTACTGTGTAGCCCTAATTGTTTAATGCTATTATGTAGTGACTTTGGGATGACACCAGTTGTAGATACTACTGTTGGGACAATGCATGCCTTGTTCATATTCCAAAGTCTTTCAGTTTCATCTTTAAATTCAGCATATTTCTGGTGTTTTTCACTTAATGATTTCTGTATGTTGTGTGTGTTTGGAATGACGATATCTATTTAAATTTTATTTTATTGAGATACAGCCCTTCCAGCCGCACTGCCCAGCAATTCCCCAATTTAATCCTAGCCTAATCACGGGACAGTTTACAATGCTCAATTTAATCCTAGCCTAATCACGAGACAGTTTACAATGGTCAATTCGTCTTTCAACCAGTATGGCTTTGGACTTTGGGAGGAAACAGGAGCACCTGGAGGAAACTCACACTGTCACAGGGAGAATGTACAACATCTTTGGAGGCAGTGGCAGGAATTGAGCCTGGATCACCTGTACTGTAAAGAGTTGTGCTAACCACTATGCTACCACGCTGCCTGTAGCTATTAATATTAATATCTGTTAATTAAGTTTTCTTTCTTGTTTATCCTGTATTATTATATCTGGACAGTTATTATGGATTGTCCTATCTGCAATAACTGATCAGTCATAATATAACTTATGGGATTCTAACTCTAAAACTGGATCCGGTTTGTATTTATAGAAAGGTATGATTTCATTTAGGAGTTTGTATTTTAAAGTAAGATTTTGGTGAATGATGTTTGCCACTTGATTATGCCGGTGTAAGTCATCAGATTGAGTTAAACTTCAACAGGATCTTGTAATGTGTTGGATTGTTTCTGGTTATAGTCTTGAATTTGTTGGTCTTTTGTTATATATTTTTGATGATTTTTTTTGTGTTAACCACCGGGTCCTGTATTGCCACAAGGCTTCTGTTTCTGGGAAGAGGTCTCCAACTCTGAGCTAGACGTTTGACCCTTACTTGTTGACATCTAGTCTGCTCAGATTGTGGAGATGTCTTCCATAGAGGGTCATGCTCTTCCATTGGTTAACTTTTTCTTCAATAGTGATAATGTCTTCATTTTTCTGGGTTGTGCTCTCATTTGTTTAATGGTGTATACGTCTTTTCAGAATTGCATATATTCACGTGGAGTACTGAATCCTGTTTTTGCTGGTGAAAATATATCTTTAGAAGTTTTATCTGACTATTGTGTAGATTTTTAATGCCTGTTATCCCTTTACCCACTTCTGCACCTTTGTTGTGTTCAATCACATGGTATTTGTCTCCATCTGCTGGTTCCTCTCTGTATCGCTAGTCAGTCACATACAGAATCTAATGATTCTTGAAAGATCATTGCTAATTCTTCAACAACCTCTTCAGCTACTTCTTTCAGAACTCTTGGGTGTCATCCATCTGGTCCAGGTGACTTATTTACTTTCAGACGTTTCAGCTTCCCAAGCCCCTTAGTAATAGCAACTGTGTTTGCTTATATCCCCTGACACTCTCAAAATTCCACCATACTGCTAGTGTCTTCCACAGTGAAAACTGATGCAAAATACTTATTCAGTTCATCTACCATTACCTTGTCCCCCCATGACTACCTCTCCAGCACCCCATTTTCCAGCGGTCTGATATCTACTCTCACTTCTCTTTTATTCTTTATATGAGGGGTGATTGATAAGTTCGTGGCCTAAGGTAGACGGAGTCAATTTTAGAAAACCTAGCACATTTATTTTTTAACATAGTCCCCTTCTACATTTACACACTTAGTTCAGTGGTCGTGAAGCATATGGATCTTGGACCTCCAGAAAGTGCCTACAGCAGGGGTGATTTATAAGTTTGTGGCCTAAGGTAGAAGGAGAGGAGTCATACAACTCTCGTTACATGCACATGCAGTTCAACTCTTTGAGTGATTATGCAGAAAGTTTGAGGTTAATAACTCATCAGGGGTGATTGATAAGTTTGTGGCCTAAGGTAGAAGGAGATGAGCTATTAACTTCAAACGTTCTGCATAAACACTCAAAGAGTTGATCTGCATGTGCGTGTAACAAGAGCTGTATAACTCATCTTCTACCTTGGGCCACAAACTTACCAATCACCCATCTGTGGACACTTTCTAGAGGTCCACGATCGATATACTCTATGACCGCTGGACTGTGTGTAAATGTAGGAGGGGACTATGTTGAAAAATAAATATGCTAGGTTTTCTAAAATTGACTCTTTCTATCTTAGGCCACAAATTTATCAATCACCTCTCGCCTATCTGAAAATATTTTCAGTATCCACTTTAATATTATTGGCTAGCTTAACTTCTTATTTCATCTTTTCCCTCCTTATGGTTTTTTGTTGCCTTCTGTTAGTTTGTAAAAGCTTCTGAATCCTCTAACTTCCCACTAATTTTTTCTCTATTATATGCTGTCTCTTTTGCTTTTATATTGGCTCCCTTGTCCACCACGTTTGCATCATCCTGCATTTAGAATACTTCTTCTTTGGGATGTAACTATCCTGCACCTTCTGAATTACTCCCAGAATCTCCAGCCATTACAGTTCTTCTGTCACACCTGCTGGTGCCCCCTTCCAAACAATTTTAACCAACTCCTCTCTCATACCTCTGTAATTATCTTTACTTCACTGTAATACTGATACATCTGACTTCAGCTTCTCTCTCTCAAATTACAGGGTGAATTCTATCATATTATGATGACTGACTCCTAAAGGTTCCTTTACCTTAAGCTCTTTAATCAAATCCAGTTCATAACCCAATACCCAATTCAGAATAGCTGATCCCCTAGTAGGCTCAACAAGAAGCTGCTCTAAAAAGCCATCTCATTGGCATTCTATAAAGTCCCCCTTTTGGAATCCAGCACCAACCTGATATTCCCAATCTTCCTGCATATTGAAATTCCCTCATGATTATCACAACACTGCGTTTTTGGCATGCCGTTTCTGTCTCCCATTGTATTTTGTACCCCACATCCTGGCTACTGTTTGGAAGCCTGTATATAACTCCCGTCAGGATCTTTTTACCCTTGCAGTTCCTTAACTCTACCCTCAAGGATTCTTCATCTTCTGGTCCTATATCATCTCTTTCTAAGGATTTGATTTCATTTTTTTACCAACAGAGCCACCTAACTCCTCTGCCAATCCTGTCCTTTGGATACTATCTGTATCCTTGAGTGTTAAGCTCCCAACTATGATCTTCTTTCAGCCACATCTCAGTGATGCCCACAAAATCATTCCTACCAATCTCTAACTGCGCTACAAGATCATCTACCTTATTCCATATACTGCATAAATTCATATACTGTATAACACTTTCAGTCCTGTATTCATCATCCTTTTTGATTTTGTCTTCCTTTTACAATGCAACTCATCCTACTGACTGCAATTTTTCCCGATAATCTGCCTGTCCTTCCTGGCAGTCTCACTCCACACTGCCTCTGCATGTATACCAACTGCCCCATCTTCAATCCTATCGCTTCAGTTCCCATCTCCCTGCCAAATTAGTTTAAAATCCTCCCCAACAGTTCTAGCAAACCTGCCTGCAGGTTCCCCCTCAGGTTCAGGTGTAATCTGTTCCTTTTGTATAGGTTATGCCTTCCCTAGACGTGATCCTAATGTCCCAGAAATCAGAAGCCCTGCGGCCTGCACCGGTTCCTCAGGCACCTTCAGTGATCCTTTTTGTACCCTCACCAGTGCGTGGCACAGGCAGCAATCCATAGTTTACTACCCCAGAGGTCCTGCTTTTCAGCTTTCTACTTAGCTCCCTAAATTCTCTCTTCGGGACCTTCTCCTTTTTCCCACCTGTGTCATTGTGGCAACATGTACCAAGACTTCTGACTGTTCACCCTTCCCCTTTAGAATGTGGCCAAGGTCTGAGATGTCCTTGACCCTGGCACCTGGGAGGCAACGTACCACATGGGTGAGTATCGTGTCCACAGAATCTCATGACTGCTCCTCTAATTATGGAAACCCCTTTCACTGCTGCAGTCCTCTCCCCACCCCCCCACCCTCTTCTGAGCCGCAGCACCAGACTCAGTGTCAGAGACCCAATCACTGAGGCTTCCCCTGGTACATCATCCTCCTCCACCACCAACTGTATCAACAGTGGTACTTATTACTGAGGGGAATGGCCACGGGGTACACTGTACTGGCTGCCCACTCCCTTTTCCTCTCCTAGGTACCTGTCTCCTGCAACTTAGAGGTGACTATCTCCTGTGTCTCCTATCCATCATCTTCTCAGTTCCCCATCTAAGCCAAAGGTCATCGAGCTGCAGCTCCAATTCCTTAACGCATTCTCTGAAGAGTTGCGGCTCGGTGCACCTGGTGCAGATTCGGTTTTCTGGGAGGCTGGAGGTCTTCCCAGAATTAGACGATGAGACATCGGTGCAGAATTAACCCATTCAGCCCATCGAGTCTGCACCATCATTCCATCATGGAATGAGCGCCAGTGAGAACGGCGAGAACAGTTCAAAAGGTGACAGTTATTTCTTCAGCGGTTTGAACAAGGCACGACTGTGCAAGCGCATGGAGGTCAGCCACTGAGAACAGCGAGAAGAGTTTAAAAAGAAGACAGATTTAAACAGCGGGCATCAAAGAAGTGGGCGATGGAGTAGCGGGAGACAGAGTAGGAAGGCTTTGGCTCAACGGGGCTTAGGCGATAAAGGGTCGAGGCAAGGTAGGTTATCTGTGTGGAATACAGACTGGAAGTATGTGTGAGAGGCCGGATTTCTGTGCTCGGTGTCAGATGTGGGAGGTCCAGGAGACTCCCAGCCTCCCAGGCGGCCACATCTGCGCCATGTGCATCAAGCTGCAGCTCCTTAGGGACCACATTAGGGAACTGGAGATGCAGCTCAATGACCTTCGTCTGGTCAGGGAGAGTGAAGAGGTGATAGAGAGCAGCTATAGGCAGGTAGTCACATCCGGGACCTGAGGAGGCAGGTGATTCTGTGGACATAGGAAAGAAATGCAGATGGTAGTTTGCTTCCCAGGTGCCAGGGTCTGAGATGTTTCTGATTGCGTCCACGGTATCTTGAAGTGGGAAGGAGAACAGCCAGAGGTTGTGGTACATATTGGTACCAATGACATAGGTAGGAAAAGCGAGGAGGTCCTGAAAACAGACTACCAGGAGTTAGGAAAGAAGTTGAGAAGTAGAACCTCAAAGGTAGTAATCTCGGGATTACTGCCTGTGCCATGCAACAGTGAGTATAAAAATAGAATGAGGTGGAGGATAAATGTGTGGCTCAGGGACTGGAGCAGGAGGCAGGGATTCAGATTTCTGGATCATTGGGACCTCTTTTGGGGCAGGTGTGACCTGTACAAAAAGGATGGGTTGCACTTCTTGAATCCCAGGGGGACCAAAATCTTGGCGGGGAGGTTTGATATGGCTATTGGGAATTGGCTATTGAGTAGAGGGATAGGTAAATACTAAGAGCAATGATCAATGATCAATCGCCTTATGAGCACCTTAGCTTACTGTTGTTGGGCAAGTCAGAAAGAAACCCTACCCGGCAACAAGTGACGTATTAGACATTGTCCTCTATCTGGCCATACAGAAGGGACATCTCAAAGTATAACTAAATATGGGAAGGATAGCGTAGGGGATAGAACGTTTGAGAGAAAGGGGAAGGTGTCAATATAAGGGACTGATGTTGTATCCAGGCTAGCTTTGGCAGAAAATATTTGTAACTAATCAATGATGATTTTACATCTAATAGTATATTAACATGTGATCGAAACTATTCTGAAACTGTCTTAACTCACGTAGTTGTAAGATTTTCTGTGGACGTAATGATCAATATTATAAATTGTGAAGAATTGTGATTATGAAAGGAGGGTAATGTCCGGACTGGCTCTTTGGGAGATCAGTCTGTAACTTCCCCCATAGTATGCTGTGAATAAACAGTAAAGTTTGAGAAAGTATTGCTTGTGTTATTGTGTTTGTGGTATCTGCGCTCTTGCATCGGGTCGATCCACCATGACAATTTGGCGAGTCAGCCAGGAGTCCAAGACGAGGCCTACCCACGAGACGGCGTCAGTGACCGGCTCAGTGGTAGTGACCTGAGACGGATGGGCCCACAGGATAAGATTTACCTTGATCTCTCTCATTAATTGTCCACCTTGGCGACCCCTTCTTCTGGCGGGTAATCCTCTGACGGAATCCTTCCGAAACCTGAGTTGAGGATCGCCCGAGTACCACAGGTCAGAAGATTCGGGGTAACAGAAGACCCAACTAGGTATTGTGAGTATTAAAGTCTGTTGAGTGCTGAAGAATTGGGCAGTAGATCATCAATGTGATCTAGTACATTTTTCTTTGGGTGCGTCACCGCGAATTGGGCAGTGGGTTAGTAGCAGTAACCTGTTACATTTTGAAGCTAGTGAGCATTCAAATTGACATGGGGGGTGGGGTACCAGGGTGCGTAGCGTGGTATATTGACCAGCACAGGACAGAGCAGAAGTCTGGCCAAACACAGGGGAAGAGGCTTTCCCCTGCAGTCTATCCGGATGTTATAAATACGTTTTGGGGTACGCTTACGACAATTTGCCTGTCTCTGCATCCAGCCTTAGACCGGTTGTTAAGAGGAGAAATCCTCCACGCTAAGGTCAGAAACATAGAAACATAGAAAATAGGTGCAGGAGTAGGCCATTCGGCCCTTCGAGCCTGCACCGCCATTCAGTATGATCATGGCTGATCATCCAACTCAGAACCCTGTACCAGCCTTCCCTCCATACCTCCTGATCCCTTTAGCCACAAGGGTCATATCTAACTCCCTCTTAAATATGGCCAATGAACTGGCCTCAACTGTTTCCTGTGGCAGAGAATTCCACAGATTCACCACTCTCTGTGTGAAGAAGTTTTTCCTAATCTCAGTCCTAAAAGGCTTCCCCTTTATCCTCAAACTGTGACCCCTCGTTCTGGACTTCCCCAACATCGGGAACAATCTTCCTGCATCTAGCCTGCCCAATCCCTTGAGGATTTTATACATTTCAATAAGATCCCCCCTCAATCTTCTAAATTCCAGCGAGTATAAGCCTAGTCGATCCAGTCTTTCATCATATGAAATTCCTGCCATCCCAGGAATCAATCTGGTGAACCTTCTGTGTACTCCCTCTATGGCAAGAATGTCTTTCCTCAGATTAGGGGACCAAAACTGCACGCAATACTCCAGGTGTGGTCTCACCAAGGCCTTGTACAACTGCAGTAGTACCTCCCTGCTCCTGTACTCGAATCCTCTTGCTATGAATGCCAGCATACCATTCGCCTTTTTCACCGCCCGCTGTACCTGCATGCCCACTTTCAATGACTGGTGTATAATGACACCCAGGTCTCGTTGCACCTCCCCTTTTCCTAATCGGCCACCATTCAAATAATAATCTGTTTTCCTGTTTTTGCCACCAAAGTGGATAACCTCACATTTATCCACATTAAATTGCATCTGCCATGAATTTGCCCACTCACCTAACCTATCCAAGTCACCCTGCATCCTCTTAGCATCCTCCTCACAGCTAACACTGCCGCCCAGCTTCGTGTCATCCGCAAACTTGGAGATGCTGCATTTAATTCCCTCATCTAAGTCATTAATATACATTGTAAACAACTGGGGTCCCAGCACTGAGCCTTGCGGTACCCCACTAGTCACTGCCTGCCATTCTGAAAAGGTCCCGTTTATTCCCACTCTTTGCTTCCTGTCTGCCAACCAATTCTCTACCCACATCAATACCTTACCCCCAATACCATGTGCTTTAAGTTTGCACACTAATCTCCTGTGAGGGACTTTGTCAAAAGCCTTTTGAAAATCCAAATATACCACATCCACTGGTTCTCCCCTATCCACTCTACTAGTTACATCCTCAAAAAATTCTATGAGATTCGTCAGACATGATTTTCCTTTCACAAATCCATGCTGACTTTGTCCGATCATTTCACCACTTTCCAAATGTGCTGTTATCACATCTTTGATAACTGACTCTAGTATTTTCCCCACCACCAATGTTAGGCTAACCGGTCTATAATTCCCTGGTTTCTCCCTCCCTCCTTTTTTAAAAAGTGGGGTTACAGTAGCCACCCTCCAATCCTCAGGAACTAGTCCAGAATCTAAAGAGTTATGAAAGATTATCACTAATGCATCCACCATTTCTTGGGCTACTTCCTTAAGCACTCTGGGATGCAGACCATCTGGCCCTGGGGATTTATCTGCCTTTAATCCCTTCAATTTACCTAACACCACTTCCCTACTAACATGTATTTCCCCCAGTTCCTCCATCTCACTGGACCCTCTGTCCCTTACTATTTCCGGAAGATTATTTATATCCTCCTTAGTGAAGACAGAACCAAAGTAGTTATTCAATTGGTCTGCCATGTCTTTGCTCCCCATAATCAATTCACCTGTTTCTGTCTGTAGGGGACCTACATTTGTCTTAACCAATCTTTTTCTTTTCACATATCTATAAAAGCTTTTATAGTCAGTTTTTATGTTCCCTGCCAGTTTTCTCTCATAATCTTTTTTCCCTTTCCTAATTAAGCCCTTTGTCCTCCTCTGCTGGACTCTGAATTTCTCCCAGTCCTCAGGTGAGCCACTTTTTCTGGCTAATTTGTATGCTTCTTCTTTGGAATTGATACTATCCCTAATTTCCCTTGTCAGCCAGGGGTGCACTACCTTCCTTGATTTATTCTTTTGCCAAACTGGGATGAACAATTGTTGTAGTTCATCCATGCAATCTTTAAATGCTTGCCATTGCATATCCACCGTCAACCCTTTAAGTGTCATTTGCCAGTCTATCTTAGCTAATTCACGTCTCATACCTTCAAAGTTACCCTTCTTTAAGTTCAGAACCTTTGTTTCTGAATTAACTACGTCACTCTCCATCTTAATGAAGAATTCCACCATATTATGTTCACTCTTACCCAAGGGGCCTCTCACGACAAGATTGCTAATTAACCCTTCCTCATTGCTCAATACCCAGTCTAGAATAGCCTGCTCTCTAGTTGGTTCCTCGACATGTTGGTTCAAAAAGCCATCCCGCATACATTCCAAGAAATCCTCTTCCTCAGCACCTTTACCAATTTGGTTCACCCAATCTACATGTAGATTGAAGTCACCCATTATAACTGCTGTTCCTTTATTGCACGCATTTCTAATTTCCTGTTTAATACCATCCCCAACCTCAGTACTACTGTTAGGTGGCCTGTACACAACTCCCACCAGCGTTTTCTGCCCCTTAGTGTTATGCAGCTCTACCCATATCGATTCCACATCCTCCCGGCTTATGTCCTTCCTTTCTATTGCATTAAACTCCTCTCTAACTGGCAATGCTACCCCACCTCCTTTTCTTTCATGTCTATCCCTCCTGAATATTGAATATCCCTGAATGTTGAGCTCCCATCCTTGGTCACCCTGGAGCCATGTCTCTGTGATCCCAACTATATCATAATCATTAATAACAATCTGTACTTTTAATTCATCCACCTTGTTATGAATGCTCCTTGCATTGACACACAAAGCCTTCAGGCTCACTTTTACAGGACCCTGAAGTGGGTGCAGAGAGACACGGCACAAGATTAACAGGGAATAGGGGTTATAGGTTATATAGTGGTAAAACCACACTCTGAAGTGTCAGCATCCAGCCTTAGACTGGTTGTTAAAAGGGGAAATCCCCCACGCGAAGGTCAGGACCCCGAAGTTAATGTGAGATAAGGAGGCGGCTGACCCACCCGACTAGGAAGTATGGGGAAAACATTAGATAAGCCTGTAAATAACACGCCATTATTTAAACTATGTAGAGTTGACCCCGAAAGAGAAAATGATTACCGAAAGTTATCGGCGTGCCTAAATCAGAAATTGGGTAGTGAAATTTGGCCTTTGGGTGGGACCTGGGACTTGGATAAATGTCTGAAGGCAGAGGAAGCAATTTGGAAACATAATGCCGGACAAAAATGGAAGGTTTTAATGTCCAATTGGAGAAAAACGGCTGAAGAATTAAATAACAGATCTAAGCAAAGTAATTGAGAGCACAATGCACGTCGAAGAGAGATTAGTGTATGTGACAATGAAGGAAATTTGAAATCATGGGAGACATTAAAAGGAGTGTGTGAGGATTATGATACGAATAAGGGAAAACAGGATAGGGAGACGAAAGATAGGCAGGTTAAGGATAGGCGAAAAGGTAAGGACGAAGCCGGCAAAAGTAAAACTGAGGTACCTATTGATCTGTCTGGACTGCCCATGCTGTTTGATAATGAGACTGAAGAGGAGGAGATCTGGCGCACCTGACCCCGGCCCACGGCGCCGCCACCTCCATATGACGTTACCGCTACCCAACCCCCAGCCACCTCAGAATACACCCTCCTCAAGCCCAACAGCCTCCCGAACCAGGGGACAACCTCGGCAAAAGAAAGGTAAAAAGGCGCCAGACTAGGAGGTGATGAAACCTTTTTGTAGGAGACTGGACCCTGAGACCGATACTATCTATGACTCTGGTACTGATAATGATGATCCTGAAGACCCTGGTCCACCACCTGTCCTAGAGAAGGTAATAGTGAATCTGATGAGGCCCAGAGGGAGAGGGATCCCAAGGCAATTTCCTAACAGAACCGTTCCCAATCCTAATGCAGGACAGCAGGGCCAAGAGGCTACTATGCAGGTTCATACCCCTTGGAAGCCCCAAGAAATGTGTATAATCATGAACAAGTAATAATAGACATTTGGGAAGGGGCTCAGATGCCACCCAATACCTTCTCAAGAAGGAGGCAGTTGACGGCATCACCCATCTCATAGAATCCTTCTATAAGTAGGGCATTCTAGTCCCGTGCCAGTCCCCCTGCAATGCTCCTATCTTACCAGTTCCAAAGCCGGGAAGGCCAGATTGGCGGTTAGTGCAGGATCTCCATAAGATTAATGAAATTGTGCAGCCTATACATCCGGTAGTCCCTAATCCCTATATGATTTTATGCAGCATTCCACCGGACTCCAAAATTTTTACCATAATAGATCTGCAGCATGCATTTTTTGCAATTCCCCTTGCTCCTGCATTGCAGTAACTTTTTGCATTTACCTTTCAAGATCAGCAGTACACTTGGACTTGGTTACCCCAAGGTTTCGTGCACTCTCCCACCATTTTCTCGCAGATTTTGCATAGACAGTTTAGAGATTTACAATTTCCCAGGGGCTCTATGGTAATCCAGTACGTAGACGACCTCCTACTGACAAGCCTGTCAGAGACCTCAAATGTGCATGACACCAATACACTTCTGAATGCCCTGCACTTGTGGGGATACGTGATCCCATTCCAAAAAGTAAAGAGAGCCCAAAGGCAAGTTAGATTTCTGGGACCCCTTCTGAGTGCAACCGAAAGGCAGCTCACTCCTGAAAGGGAGACCCCAATCCTTGCAACCCCCCGCCCACCAGGCCAAAAGCCATGCGTGCTTTCCCTGGCCCAGTAAACTTTTGTAGACAGTGGATTCCAAATGTTGCTCTGTATACAAGACATTTGAGCCCTCTGGTTTCCAGTACGCTTAAGGGGCCTCTAGAACTAACTGAGCAACAGAAAGAAGCCTTTGAGAAATTGAAAAATCACTCTCTCGGCCGCCCGCTCTATGACTGTCCGTTCCAGCTTTCTGTGAATGTTTTGGATGGCTGCACCACTGCAGTGCTCACTCAGACTCATGGGGTTAGACGTAGGCCTGTTGCCTATTATTCCACTAAGTTAGACCCCGTAGTGCAGGGATTACCCCCCTGCTCGCAGATGCTCCCGGCCATTTATCCCTGGTTATGGCTGCTTCCAACATCACTCTCCAACAGCCAGTTACAGTGTATTTGTCCCACACCATTGTCGCCCTGCTGACCACCCACCAAACCCAACATCTGACTCAGGCCAGACTTAGCCGCTATGAAATAGCTTTACTTAATAACCCACTCCTCACCTTTGCATTTTGTGATACCGTCTACCCCGCTACATTTTTAGAGACGGCCCCCATTGAGTTGACAGAACCTCCTCATGACTGTCTGCTGCGGAACCATTTTCTCACCTCAGCACGCCCCGACCTCACAGATGCAGCTATTCGAGGGGCACAACCTGCCGTGTACATGGATGGCAGTTTCACCGTCTCTGAGACCGGGGAACGCCGTTGTCGGCGATGATCACACGCTCGAAAGTGGCGCTCTCCAGCCCCCAGTCTCTACCCAAAAAGCAGAACTTTTTGCTCTCACTCACGACTGTTTTTTGGCCAAGGACAAAAAGGCCAATGTTTATACAGACTCTCGCTACGCATTTGGAGTGGCCCATGATTTTGGACAACTCTGGGCACAGCGGGGGTTTCTCACCTCCTCCGGGACCCCCATCCAGAATTCCATGTATGTAAAGAATCTCCTCCAGGCTATATTCCTCCCTGAAAAATTGGTCATTATTAAATGTTCGGCTCATCTAAAAGACGAATCTGCAGTGACTAGGGTAAACAGCAGGGCCGACTTGGCAGCAAGCAGGAGGCGACCATTATAGTTTGCACTGCAGAGCGATTGGCCTCCACCACGACCAATTCACCACGAGCACCGGGCACTCCAGACAGGGCTACAGTTCACACACTCCAGGGGGACGCCCCTGATTCAGAACAACAACTCTGGAAGACACACAGATGTACACATTTGGTGTCCACAGGCCTCTGGCATACCGCGGTTGGCCAAGTTTGTATTCCTGATGCTTTGCTACCTATGTTGCTCGATTGCCTGCATACGGACACCCATCTTGGCAAGGGGGGAATGAGTAATATTTTGCTCCACACATGGTGGCACCCCAGGCTGGAGGAGGCTGCCACAAGCCTGTTTGATTTGCTAAAAGACAAACGCGGGAAAAGGAGTAAAATGTGCCCCAAGAAAAAAAACCTTTGTCAGGTGGTCCTTTTGAATGTATTCAGCTTGATTTTATTGAACTACCGCCTGTACACTGTTATAAGTGTTGTTTAGTGATCGTAGATGTGTTCAGTAGATGGATTGAAGTCTTTCCGACCACCAATAATAAAGCTTCCACAGTGGTAAGGTTGTTATTTAGAGAGATTATACCAAGATTCGGGGTACCCAGACAGATAAGTTCGGACAATAGCCCTCATTTTGTGGGAACTATGCGAGGTGCTGCACATTGAACAGCAGTTTCATTGTACCTGCCACCCGAAGGCTGCAGGAGTAGTGGAACGGGCCAACGGCACCCCGAAAAATACGCTGTCTAAGAAAGTTAATGTCCGAAACCGGACTGAGCTGGCTGAAGGTCCTTCCGTTAGCTTTATACCATTGAGAATTACCCCACATTCCACTACAGGGGTATCTGCAGCTGAAATTGTTTATGGGCGTCCTGGAAGGACCCCATGGGACGCTGACATGCAGTCTCCCACCCAAATTGGTCTTAGTGTCATGGGGGATGAATTGCAGAAGTACTTTCACCAACTAACATCCTCTCTAAAGTTTCTCCACTCCCAGGTAAAGAATACCCTTAAGGATTCCGGAGAGCAAGGAACGGAGTGGCTGGAGTTGAAAATTGGAGATTCAGTACTGATCGGGGATAGGGAACATCCCAAACTTGGACCCTGGTGGAAGAGTCCATTCCAGATACTACTGCAAATGCCGACGGCAGTTAAAGTACAAGGCCAGGAACATTGGATACACCTCAGTGACTGTAAAACATGGCTCCCAGGCCGCAATTAACCATTCGTGGACTTATTTCTTCGTTGTGTGTTGCAGACGATTCTTTAGAGGACAACTTGCTTTATTGAGCACACCAACGGCTGCATGGAAACCGTACTGCATGTTATCGTTTGGTACAGTCTGTAGAAGCCCTGTCTGTAGCTAACCCATCAGGGCTATTCTGGATAGAACATGACCTAATAGTGGAGGACAGATCAGGGACAGAATGTAAAGGGATAGAGGGAAAGTTTCAAGGAGGGACTAGGGGAAAATGTATTGAGGGAATAGGTCAACACGAGGAAATCTGCAAATGCTGGAATTTCAAGCAACACACATAGAAGTTGCTGGTGAACGCAACAGGCCAGGCAGCATCTCTAGGAAGAGGTACAGTTGACGTTTCGGGCCGAGACCCTTTGTCAGGCCTAACTGAAAGAAGAGCTAGTAAGAGATTTGAAAGTTGGAGGGGGACGGGGAGATCTAAAATGATAGGAGAAGACAGGAGGGGGAGGGATGGAGCCAAGAGCTGGACAGGTGATTGGCAAAAGGGATATGAGAGGATCATGGGACAGGAGGCCCAGGGAGAAAGAAAAGGGAGAGGGGGGAAAAAAACCCAGAGGATGGGCAAGGGGTATAGTCAGAGGGACAGAGGGAGAAAAAGGAGAGAGAGAAAAAGAATATGTGTGTATATAAATAAATAAATAATGGATGGGGTATGAGGGGGAGGTGGGGCATTAGCAGAAGATTGAAAAATCAATGTTCATGCCATCAGGTTGGAGGCTACCCAGACGGAATATAAGGTGTTGTTCCTCCAACCTGAGTGTGGCTTCATCTTTACAGTGGAGGAGGCTGTGGATAGACATGTCAGAATGGGAATGGGACGTGGAATTAAAATGTGTGGCCACTGGGAGATCCTGCTTTCTCTGGCGGACAGAGTGTAGGTAACTGCCCAGCTCTTGGCTCCATCCCTTCTCCCTCCTGTCTTCTCCTATCATTATGGATCTTCCCCCCTCCCCACTTTCAAACCTCTTACTAGCTCTTCTTTCAGTTAGTTCTGACGAAGGGTCTCGGCCTGAAACGTCGACTGTACCTCTTCCTAGAGATGCTGCCTGGCCTGCTGCGTTCACCAACAACTTTTATGTATGTTGCTTGAGGGAATAGGTGATAACTATGCCGCGAACCCTGAGTGTTTGGGGATCTGTGAATGGCATGCAGTGGGGGACGGGGAAGAGTGGGTACCTAGTACACGCTACCAAAGCACCAGGGGTTATCCCTTCTGTTTCACGGGAAAGGGATGGGGATGCGTTTTCGCCAGGATACCGGGAAATACCTTGCCTGAAGAGACATTGTTTAGACCACTGATGTAAGATAGACAAGGGAATATTCTCTTGCAAATGTGTCCAAGAACAATGCGTGCCCCTCTCTAATGGAATTCCGTATGTATGTGGATATTGTAATGGGACTCATGTGTCAGCTGGTTCAGGGACTTTTGAATACTCCTCCCTGTATCCTGAGGAGTACTTATGGTATGATAAAATAGTAACTCGTAAGAATTCTTGCTACCGGGCTAAGACCAGATACGTATTCTTGTTTAATGGTACCTTATACTACGGCCACCACCCCTCTACCTACCCTCTTTGCAGTAGGAACAATTGGACCACTCTCTGTTCCCTGCCCTCAGAATGCCCACGTTCGACGATGACTGACAGCTCAAGCCGTGAGTCAGGAATTCTGTGCTGACTGGAGGAATCCTGTTACTCTGGGCTATGGGTTTCTGAGCACTCTGTCTCCAGGGGGTTCGGCAGGAACCATAGCTGCAAAGAACCGCAACTACCTCGTTTGTGGGCTGGCGGCATTGGGAAGCAGTACGGTGGAAGTTCTGGAGGCTGTTAACAGAGAATTGGTGGAGTTACAACTCTACACACAACAAACCAGGTATGCTGTGGACTATCAGTTGGCCCAGCGGGGTTGGGGGGGGGGCGCAGGGATATGCGCCATAGTCGGAGACAAATGCATCACTCATGCTACTAATGAATCATACAATGTAACCCTCACCATCCAGTCTATTAAGAAACAATTGGATGACTTAAGGCAGGGCTCTGAAAAAAGGGGATGGCTGGTTTGGGTGGTTGCTGGGAGGATCTTGGGGGTCTTATTTACCGCATGGGCTGATAGTTCTCATTGTTATAATCATTGTGTGATAATGACTTGCCTAAACGCTGGCTGTAGAATTTTCACGGAAAAGACTAATGATGCCCTTCTCGACCCCCATTTAATTAGTTAGCATAATATGATAAAAGGGGGGAATGATAAATTAGAGAACAATGATTAGAGAACAAATACTAAGAACAATGATTAGCTAATGATCCATCACCTTATGAGCACCTTAGCTTACTGTTGTTGGGCAAGTCAGAACGAAACCCTACCTGGCAACAGGTGACGTATTTAGACATTGTCCTCTATCTGGCCATACTGGAGGGACATCTCAAGGTAAAACTAAATATGAGAAGGATAGCGTAGGGGACAGAATGTTCGAGAGAAAGGGTAAGGTGTCAATATAAGAGACTGATGTTGTATCCAGGCTAGCTTTGGCAGAAAACAATTATAACTAACCAAAGATAATTTTACATCTAATGGTATATTAACCTGTGATCGAAACTATTCTAAAACTGTCTTATCTCGCGTAATTGTAAGATTTTCTGTGGACGTAATGATCAATATTATAAATTATGAAGAATTATGATTATGGAAGAAGGGTAACGTCCGGACTGGCTGTTTGAGAGATCAGTCTGTAACTTCCCCCATAGCATGCTATGAATAAAGAGTAAAGTTTGAGAAAGTATTGTTTGTGTTATTGAGTTTGTGGTATCTGCACTCTTGCATCGGGTCGATCCGCCATGACAGGAAGAGTTTAAACTAGAATTGCTGGGGGGTAGGAACCGAACTGAAGTGACGTAGGAAAGGGAGGTTGGCTCACAAATAGAGAAGGCTTGTAGACAGTGTGAGAGGGAGGATAGGCAGGTGATAGAGAAGGGACGTGCTCAGACCAATGGTTTGAGATGGGTCTATTTTAATGTGAGGAGTATTATGAGCAAAGCGAATGAGCTTAGAGCGTAGATCAGCCCTTGGAGCTATGATGTTGTGGCCATTACAGAGACTTGGATGGTGCAGGGGTAGGAATGGCTACTTCAAGTGCCAGGCTTTAGATGTTTCTGCATGTCTTATTCTTCATGGAGGTTGGTGACTAGTGGTGTGCCTCAGGGATCTGTTCTGGGACCCCTACTCTTTGTGATTTTTATCAATGACCTGGATGAGGAAGTGGAGGGATGGGTTAGTAAATTTGCTAATGACACAAAGGTTGGGGGTGGTGTGGATAGTGTGGAGGGCTGTCAGAGGTCACAGTGGGGCATTGATAGGATGCAAAACTGGGCTGAGAAGTGGCAGATGGAGTTCAACCCAGATAAGTGTGAGGTGGTTCATTTTGGTAGGTCAAATATGATGGCAGAATGTACCATTAATGGTAAGACTCTTGGCAGTGTGGAGGATCAGAGGGATCTTGGGGTCCGAGTCTATAGGACACTCAAAGCTGCTACGCAGGTTGACTCTGTGGTTAAGAGGGCATACAGTGCATTGGCCTTCATCAACTGTGGGATTGAGTTTAAGAGCCGAGAGGTAATGTTGCAACTATATAGGACCCTCGTCAGACCCCACTTGGAGTACTGTGCTCAATTCTGGTCGCCTCACTACAGGAAGGACGTGGAAACCATAGAAAGGGTGCAGAGGATATTTACAAGGATGTTGCCTGGATTAGGGAGCATGCCTTATGAAAACAGGTTGAGTGAACTCAACCTTTTCTCCGAGCGACGGAGGATGAGAGGTGACCTGGTAGAGGTGTACAAGATAATGAGGGACATTGATCATGTGGATAGTCAGAGGCTTTTTTCCAGGGCTGAAATGGCTAGCATGCGAGGGCATAGTTTTAAGGCATTTGGAGGTAGGTACTGAGGAGATGTCAAGGTAAGTTTTTTACATAGAGAGTGGTGAGTGCGTGGAATGGGCTGCCGGCAATAGTGGTGGAGGCGGAATCAATAGGGTATTTTAAGAGACTCCTGGATAGGTACATGGAGCTTAGAAAAATAGAGGGCTATGGGTAAGCCTAGGTAGTTCTAAGGTAAGGACATGTTCAGCACAGCTTTGTGGGCCAAAGGGCTTCTATTGTGCTGTAGGTTTTCTATGTTTCTATGCCTGATCCTGGATCCCTCTCAAAGCTATACATCTGCCCGTCCCACATCTCACACAACGAACACAACACAGCCCCTGGAGCCATCCTCACTGCACTACGTATGAACAAAGAATGAAGAATGAAAACATAGAAACATAGAAAATGAAGAAGAAACTTACAAGATATGCACCTTGCCCAAACATATTCTCACCAAAGCCTGATGAGCCAAAGTCTCCCCACTCTAACACTCGCCCACTCATGCAATAGCTGCTCATCTCAGCCCTGCTTTATTTTCATTTGCCCTTGACAATGAATCGCAGTTTGATTGAGCCACCAGAAAATGCTGAAAGTCCATGAATGCTCCTTTTTAACTCTCTCTCACAGACCTGAGAATCACCTCCTCTCTTACATAAAACATAGAACATAGAATAATACAGCACAGCACAAGCCCTTCGGCCCACAATGTTGTGCTGACCCTCAAATCCTGCCTCCCATATAAGCCCCGAACTGAAATTCCTCCATATACCTGTCTAGTAGTCTCTTAAACTTCACTAGTGTATCTGCCTCCACCACTGACTCAGGCAGTGCATTCCACACACCAACTACTCTCTGAGTAAAAAACCTTCCTCTAATATCCCCCTTGAACTTCCCACCCCTTACCTTAAAGCCATGTCATTTATGACATATAGTTACATATACAACAGTATAATGTTACCGATGCTGTCATAAATAATGAATGTGAACTGGGTGGTAGCAGGGAGATCAGATGTCTCACAGACTGGGACAAGAACATAAGAACATAATAAATAGGAGCAGGAGTCGCCATCTGGCCCATCCAGCCTGCCCTGCCATTCAATAAGATCATGGCTGATCTGGCCATGGACTTATCTCCATCTACCTGCCTTTTCCCTATAACCCTTAATTCCCCTACTAAGCAAAAGTCTATCCAACCTTGTCTTAAATATATTTACTAAGTTAGCCTCCACTGCTTCATTAGGCAGAGAATTCCACAGATTCAGGAAAAAAGCAGTTCCTCCTTATCTCCATCCTAAATCTACTCCACCAAATGTTGAGGCTATGTCCCCTAGTTCTGGTCTCACCTATCAGTGGAAACAACTTTCCTGTCTCAATCTTATCTATCCCTTTCATAATTTTATATGTTTCTATAGGATCTCCTTTCAATCTTCTGAATTCCAGCGAGTACAGTCCCTGGTGACTCAGTCTCTCCTCATAGTCTAACCCCTTCATCTCTGGTGTAGCACCCTGGGAACGGTTTCACTGCTGACGTAATGGTTTTTCTGTAGAAGCAGTGTTTGGGTTATGGTTAGAGATAATGGGTTTGGAATGTGAGCCATTCAATGAGGGGAGTGTGTGCCTGACACCGAGGTGACCCGAGTCCTTTGTTCAGCAGGAGATGGAGAGAGAAGATGCCAGAAAGGAGAGGACGTAGACACCAGAAAGGAGCGGACTTGGAATGGAGCCGGGAGTCGATGAAGCCCGGGAGAAATCGATGGAAAACCAGCAGAAGGGAAAGTGTGAGCTCCAACTTGTGCATGTTAGACTGTTTTATTAAAATAGGGTCTTTTCTTTGTTTTCTTTACTAACCCTGTAGTCGAATTAAGAATTATAAAGCTAAATTGTTTAATTGCATATAGTGTACTATCTGTTATTCTGTGGTACTGATTTGTAACAGGGTAACAAATCACACAGCATACACACAAACGGGGTTTTGCACCTCATTTTCAGATGTTTGGCAGGGCTGGAGATTGTCCTCCCCAGACTTACACAGCCATCAGAACCTGAGGGTTACACTGGAACCAACCTGTAAACCTCCCATACCAGACAACCCGCCAAAACTCCCATACCAGATGACCCACCGAACCTCCCATACGAGACAGTCACACAGCTGGTCAGAACTCTCCTTATGGTGCTCCGGCAGAATGGGGACAGGGAGCCTCCCTCATCTCAATCCTCTCAGGAAGAGGAGGCGCTGCTGTGCTGTCTTGGTGGTGTTGAGAGACCAGCTGAGATCATCCATGATGTGCAGTCCCAGAAACTTGGTGCTCATGACTATCTGCACAGAGGAGCCTGCCCCACTCTGCTGGTGCCTTCAGGTGTCACCACACTCCTTAACAAAGAAAAGAAAACACAAACACATGAGCTGGAAGAACTCAGCTGGTCAGGCAGCATCTTGGGAAAGGGAAACCAGTTAACAGTTCAGGTCTTGGAATTTTAATCCTCCAAACTGGGGAAGCATAGCGGGTTTACATTTTTGGAACGACACACAAAATGCTGGAGGAATTCAACAGGTCAGGCAGCATCTCAAGAGGGGAAAAAACAGTTGACATTTTAGGCCAAGACCCTTTTTCAGGACTGGAAAGGAAGGGGGGGAGACACAAGAATAAAAAGTTGGAGGGAGGGGAAGGAGGGTAGCTAAAAGCTGACAGGTGAAGCTAGGTGCGTGGAACAGGTAAAGGGTTGGAGAAGAAGGAATCTAACAGGAGAGGAGACTGGACCATAGAAGAGGTAAAAGCCAAAAGAGAGAAGAGAAAAAAGTACCTGTTAGAGAAATTGATATTTATGCCATCAAGTTGGAGGCTACCTAGTCAGAATATAAGGTGTTGCTGCATGACTGGGTGAGTTCCTCCAGCACTTCGGCTTCTGTTCAGTCACATGGTCTCTGTCTCCCTCTGCTGGTGACTCTCAGAATCACGGGTCATTCACATGGTATCTGTCTCCCTCTGCTGGTGATTCTCTGAATCACGGGTCAGTCACATGGTCTCTCTGAATCACGGGTCAGTCACATGGTCTCTGTCTCCCTCTGCTGGTGACTCTCAGCATCACGGATCATTCACATGGTATCTGTCTCCCTCTGCTGGTGACTCTCTGAATCACGGGTCATTCACATGGTATCTGTCTCCCTCTGCTGGTGACTCTCTGAATCACGGGTCAGTCACATGGTCTCTCTGAATCACGGGTCAGTCACATGGTCTCTGTCTCCCTCTGCTGGTGATGCTCAGAATCATGGGTCAGTCACATGGTCTCTATCTCCCTCTGCTGGTGACTCTCAGCATCACGGATCATTCACATGGTATCTGTCTCCCTCTGCTGGTGACTCTCTGAATCACGGGTCAGTCACATGGTCTCTCTGAATCACGGGTCAGTCATGGTCTCTGTCTCCCTCTGCTGGTGATGCTCAGAATCATGGGTCAGTCACATGGTCTCTATCTCCCTCTGCTGGTGACTCTCAGCATCACGGATCATTCACATGGTATCTGTCTCCCTCTGCTGGTGACTCTCTGAATCACGGGTCATTCACATGGTATCTGTCTCCCTCTGCTGGTGACTCTCTGAATCACGGGTCAGTCACATGGTCTCTGTCTCCCTCTGCTGGTGATGCTCAGAATCATGGGTCAGTCACATGGTCTCTATCTCCCTCTGCTGGTGATCTCAGCATCACGGATCATTCACATGGTATCTGTCTCCCTCTGCTGGTGACTCTCTGAATCACGGGTCAGTCACATGGTCTCTCTGAATCACGGGTCAGTCATGGTCTCTGTCTCCTTCTGCTGGTGATGCTCAGAATCATGGGTCAGTCACATGGTATCTGTCTCCCTCTGCTGGTGACTCTCTGAATCACGGGTCAGTCACATGGTCTCTCTGAATCAAGGGTCAGTCATGGTCTCTGTCTCCCTCTGCTGGTGACTCTCAGAATCACGGGTCATTCACATGGTATCTGTCTCCCTCTGCTGGTGACTCTCTGAATCACAGGTCAGTCACATGGTCTCTGTCTCCCTCTGCTGGTGACTCTCTGAATCACGGGTCAGTCACATGGTATCTGTCTCCCTCTGCCAATTTCTCTCTTAATCACAGGTCAAAATCAAAATCAGTATCAGGTTTATTGAACTTCTCTTTTGGCTCTTCTCACTTTCTTCAGACTAAGGGTGTAGCTCTGGGCACCTGCATGGGCCCCAGCTATGCCTGCCTCTTCGTTGGTTATGTGGAACAGTCTGTGCTCCAAACCTATTCTGGTACTGCTCCCCAACTTTTCCTTCACTACATTGACGACTACATTGGTGCTGCTTCCTGCACCCATGCTGAGCTCGTCAATTTCATCCACTTTACTTCAAACTTCCACCCAGTCCTCAAATTCACTTGGTCTATTTCGAACACTTCTCTCCCTTTCTCGATCTCTCGGTCTCCATCTCTGGAGACAGACTGTCCACTGATATCTTCTACAAGCCCACTGACTCTCATAACTACCTCGACTATACCTCTTCCCAACCCGCCAAATGCAAAAATGCCATTCCCTATTCCCAGTTCTCCCGTCTCCACCACACCTGCTCCCGGGATGAGGCTTTACGTTCCAGGGCATCTCAAATGTCCTTTTTCTTTAAGGATCATGGTTTCCCTTCTGTCGTCATCAATGATGCCCTCACCTGCATCTCCTCCTTTTCCTGCACTTTGGCCCTCACCCCATCTCCCACCACCACAACAGGGACAGAGTTCCTCTTGTCCTCACCTACCACCCCACCAGCCTCCGGATCCAGCACATTATCCTCCTCATGGATATCTTGTGACTGCCTTATGAGGATGATGTAAGGGTCTTTTGGACGTCACATGACGTGATTTTCCCGATGTGAGGTCACGTGATGACATGTTCTCAACAGGTATATAAAAGGGAGACCCCCGGTGATGCAGTTGGTTTTCCAGTTAGAACATTAGCCATAGACTCCGCTCCGTTGCGTATTTGCCTTATGACACAGTTTCGATTTAAAACAGAGTTTTACATTCTGTTGTAAGGTACAGAAGTGCTGGACTGGCAGTTTAATCAATCACTGCCAGGTTTGTTGCTGTATCTTTTCAGTAGTATTGGAGAGTGAAGACAGGAACCTAAAAGAGTCGTTCGACGGTTGAAAAGGATTGATCATTATTGAATTTGTTCAAGAAAGAGTGATCTGCATGAGATAGCCTCTGCTAAAAGTAGCAGAAAGGGCTGTGCAGGATCTAGGATACAGAGGGAAAAGGTCAGTGCCTTTAAACTGTTTAATTTCCGTCGTCGTGAATCCTGCAGACAAGGCAGGATCCGGCTGGGACAGGCAGTGACGTCGTGTCTTCAAGGAATTCTTTACTTCAGGAAAGTCTCTCCTAATTAACTGTATAAATCTCTTAGACTTGCGAATTTACCATTCTAAGAACTGTGTTGGAATTTACCGCTTTAAGAACTGTTTTTGCATTTATCGCTTTAAGAACTAGTACTGAGTGGCGGTTTGTTAAATGGCCACACAGCAGTTTACTTCTGGTTAAGATTTTTTTTGTTTATTTCTTTTATATTGAGCAGAGTTTAATAAATGTTTGATTGTTTTTATAAAACCTGACTCAATTCAGTTCTATATTCATTGTTGCAGGTCACGTGACACTCCACAACTTCCGCCACGTTCAACAGGACCCCACCACTAAGCACATCTTTCCCTCTCCTTCCCTCTCCGCTTTCTGCAAGGATCGGTCCCTCCACGATTCCCTGGTCTACACGTCCCTCCCCACGGATCTCCCACCCGGCACTCATCCCTATAAGCGTAAGTGCTACACCTGTCCCTACACCTCATCTCTTGCCACCATTCAGGGCCCCAAACAGTCCTTCCAAGTGAGGCAACACTTCACTTGTGAGTCTGTTGGGGTCATCTATTGCATCCGGTGCTCCCAGTGCGGCCTCCTCTACATCAGTGAAACCCGACGCAGATTGGGGGACCGCTTCGTCAAGCACCTCCACTCCATCCGTCACAACAGACAGGATCTCCCAGCAGCCACCCACTTCAACTCTGCTTCACATTCCCATTCGGATATGTCCATACATGGCCTCCTCTACTGCCATGATGAGGCTAAACTCAGGTTGGAGGAGCAACACCTCATATACTGTCTAGGTAGTCTCCAGCCCCTTGGTATGAACATTTAATTCTCCAACTTCTGGTAATTCCCTCCCCCTCCCTTCCCCTATCCGTATGTCACTCTACCCCCTCCCCCAGCTGCCTATCACCTCCCTCATGGTTCCACCTCCTTCTACTACCCATTGTGTTTTCCCCTATTCCTTCTTCACCTTTCCTGCCTATCACCTCCCTGCCTCCCCTCCCCACCCCTTTATCTTTCCCCTTACTGGTTTTTCACCTGGAACCTCCCAGCCTTCTCCTTCCCACCCTCCCGCCACCTTCTTTATAGGGCCTCTGCCCCTTCCCCCTACAGTCCTGACGAAGGGTTCCGGCCTTAAACGTCGACTGATCGTTTCCACGGATGCTGCCCGACCTGCTGAGTTCCTCCAGCGTGTTGTGAGTGTTGCTCAGGTTTATTATCATTGGCACGGGTTGTGAAATTTGTAAACTTAGCAGCAGCAGTTCAATGCAATACATAATATAGAAGAATAAAACAAACTAAATAATAATAATAGTAAATAAGTTAGTAAAGCAATTACAATATATGTATATTGAATAGATTAAAAATCATGCAAAAAACAATATATATTAAAAAAGTGAGGTAGTGTCCATTTAGGAATTGGATGACAGAGGGGAAGAAGCTGTTCCTGAATCACTGAGTGTGTGCCTTCAGGCTTCTGTACCTCCTACCTGATGGTAACAGTGAGAAAAGGGCATGTCCTGGGTGCTGGAGGTCCTTAATAATGGACGCTGCCTTTCTGAGACACGGTTCCCTAAAGATGTCCTGAGTACTTTGTAGGCTAGTGCCCAAGATGGAGCTGACTAGATTTTCAACCTTCTGCAGCTTCTTTCGGTCCTGTGCAGTAGCCCCTCCATACCAGACAGTGATGCAGCCTGTCAGAATGCTCTGCACCGTACATCTATAGAAGTTTTTGAGTGAATTTGATGACATGCCAAATCTCTTCAAACTCCTAATAAAGGATAGTCACTGTCTTGCCTTCTTTATAACTGCATCAATATGTTGGGACCAGGTTCAATCCTCAGAGATCTTGACACCCAGGAACTTTAAACTGCTCACTCTCTCCACTTCTGATCCCTCTATGAGAATTGATATGTGTTCCTTCATGTGTTCACATCCTCTCCATGAACTGTTTGTTCTTCTGCCATCAGGCAAACGTTACAGGAGCATCAAAACTAAAACCACAAGGCTACTGAACAGCTTCCTCCCACAGGCAGTCAGACTGCTAAATAGCTGCTCTACCTGACTCTGCTTTGGACACTTTTAACTTGCACTGGACACTTATAACTTGATTTTAACTGACATGTGGCTGTTGTGTTTTACTATTTATTGTTATGTTTATTATTTAGTGTTGCGTTTGTTATGTTATGATTGCACTGCTCCTGGGAAACACTGTCTCATTCTGCCCTGCAGAGCTGATGTATGGTTAGAATGACAATAAAGTTTTTTGAATCTTTGGATCTTTGAATCTTACCCTTCCTTAAGTCCACAATTAGCTTTCATCTTACTGACGTTGAGTGCCAGGTTCTTGCTACGACACCACTCCACTAGTTGGCATAGCTCGCTCCCGTACGTCCTCTCTCCCTCTGCTCTCTGTATCACCAGTCTGCCTCATGCTATCTGTCTCCCTCTGGTGGTGTCTCTCTGAATCACCAGTCAGTCACATGCTATCTATCTCCCTCTGGTGGTGGCACTCTGAATCACCAGTGAGTCACATGGTATCTGTCTCCCTCTGGTGGTGTCTCTCTGAATCACCAGTCAGTCACATGCTATCTATCTCCCTCTGGTGGTGGCACTCTGAATCACCAGTGAGTCACATGGTATCTGTCTCCCTCTGGTGGTGTCTCTCTGAATCACCATAACATGGTACTGTATCTGCAAACATGAGAAAATCTGCAGATGCTGGAAATTCAAGCAAAACACATAAAAATGCTGATGAACACAGCAGGCCAGGCAGCATCTATAGGAAGAGGCACAGTCGACTTTTCGGGCCAAGACCCTTCATCAGTATTACAGTTGAACAAAGGGAACTATGGACACATGAGGGAGGAGCTGGCAAACGTTGACTGGAAAGATACCCTAGCAGGGATGACAGTGGAACGACAATGGCAGATATTTCTGGGAATAATACAGAAGGTGCAAGATCAGTTCATTCCAAAGAGGAAGAAAGGTTCTAAGGGGAGTAAGGGGCAACCGTGGATGACAAGGGAAGTCAAAGACAGTATAAAAATAAAAGAGAGAAAGTATAACATAGCAAGGATGAGTGGGAAGCCAGAGGATTGGGAGACTTTTAAGGAGCGACAGAAGATAACTAAAAAGGCAATATGGGAGAAAAAGATGAGGTACGAAGGTAAGCTAGCCAAAAATATAAAGGAGGATAGTAAAAGCTTCTTTAGGTATGTGAAGAGGAAAAAATTAGTTAAGACCAAAGTTGGGCCCTTGAAGACAGAAAAGGGTGAAATTATGGGGAACAAGGAAATAGCAGACGAGCTGAACAGGTACTTTGGATCTGTCTTCACTAGGGAAGACACAAACAATCTCCCAGATGTAATAGTGGCCAGAGGGCCTAGGGTAACAGAGGAACTGAAGGAAATTCACATTAGGCACAAAATGGTGTTGGGTAAACTGATGGGACTGAAGGTTGATAAATCCCCAGGGCCTGATGGTCTGCATCCCAGGGTACTTAAGGAGGTGGCTCTAGAAATCATGGACGCATTGGTAATCATTTTCCAATGTTCTATAGATTCAGGATCACTTCCTGCAGATTGGAGGGTAGCTAATGTTATCCCACTTTTTAAGAAAGGAGGGAGTGAGAAAACAGGCAATTATAGACCAGTTAGTCTGACATCAGTGGTGGGGAAGATGCTGGAATCAATTATAAAAGATGTAATAGCAGCATATTTGGATTGCAGTGGCAGGATAGGTCTGAGTCAGCATGCATTTACGAAGGGGAAATCATGCTTGACTAATCTTCTGGAATTTTTTGAGGATGTAACTATGAAAATGGACATGGGAAAGCCAGTGGATGTAGTGTACCTGGACTTTCAGAAAGCCTTTGATACGGTCCCACATAGGAGGTTAGTGTGCAAAATTTGAGCAAATGGTATTGGGGGTAGGGTACTGACATGGACAGAAAATTGGTTGTCAGACAGGAAACAAAGAGTAGGGATTAATGGGTCCCTTTCAGAATGGCAGGTGGTGACTAGTGGGGTACCGCAAGGCTCGGTGCTGGGACCGCAGCTATTTACAATATACATTAATGATTCAGATGAAGGGATTAAAAATAACATTAGCAAATTTGCAGATGACACAAAGCTGGGTGGCAGTGTGAAATGTGAGGAGGATGTTGTGAGAATACAGGATGACTTGGACAGATTGGGTGAGTGGGCAGATGCATGGCAGGTGCAGTTTAATGTGGATAAATGTGAGGTTATCCACTTTGGTGGCAAGAACAGGAAGGCAGATTACTATCTGAATGGTGTCAAGTTAGGAAAAGGGGAAGTACAATGCGATCTAGGTGTCCTTGTTCATCAGTCACTGAAAGCAAGCATGCAAGTACAGCAGGCAGTGAAGAAAGCTAATGGCATGCTGGCCTTCATAACAAGGGGAATTGAGTGTAGGAGAAAAGAGGTCCTTCTGCAGTTGTACAGGGCCCTGGTGAGACCACACCTGGAGTACTGTGTACAGTTTCGGTCTCCAAATTTGAGGAAGGACATTCTAGCTATTGAGGGAGTGCAGCGTAGGTTCACAAGGTTAATTCCCAGGATGGTGGGACTGTCATATGTTGAAAGATTGGAGCGACTGGAGTTGTATACACTGGAATTTAGAAGGATGAGAGGGGATCCGATTGAAACATATAAGATTACTAAGGGATTGGACACGCTAGAGGGAGGAAACATGTTCCTGATGTTGGGGGAGTCCAGAACCAGAGGCCACAGTTTAAGAATAAGGGGTAGACAATTTAGAACGGAGTTGAGGAAAAACTCTTTCACACAGAGGGTTGTGGATCTGTGGAATGCTCTGCCTCAGAAGGCAGTGGAGGCCAATTCTCTGGATTCTTTCAAGAAAGAGTTAGATAGAGCTCTTAAAGATATCAGAGTGAAGGGATATGGGGAGGAGGCAGGAACGGGGTTCTGATTGTGGATGATCAGCCATGATCACAGTGAATGGTGGTGCTGGCTCGATGGGCTGAATGGCCTACTCCTGCACCTATTGTCTATTGTCAGGACTAATTGAAAGAAGAGTTAGTAAGAGATTTGAAAGAGGGAGGGGGAGGGGGAGATCCGAAATGATAGGAGAAGACAGGAGGGGGAGGGATGAAGCTAAGAGCTGGATAGTAGATTGGCTAAAGGGAAACAAAGCTGGAGACACGGGAGAAAGAAAGGGGGAGGGGAGCACCAGAGGAAGATGGAGAGCAGGCAAGGAGTGATTGTGAGAGGGAAAGAGAGAGAAAAAAAGGAGAGGAAATAATAAATGAATAAATAAATAAAATAGGGGATGGGGTACGAGGGGGAGGTGGGGCATTAGTGGAAGTTTGAGAAGTCAATGTTCATGCCATCAGGTTGGAGGCTACCCAGACAGAATATAAGGTGTTGTTCCTCCAACCTGAGTGAGGCTTCATCTTTACAGTAGAGGAGGCTGTGGATAGACATATCAGAATGGGAATGGGATGTGGAATTAAAATGTGTGGCCACTGAGAGATCCTGCTTTCTCTGGCGGACAGAGCGTAGGTGTTCAGCGAAATGGTCTCCCAGTCTGTATCGGGTCTTGCCAATGTATAGAAGGCCGCACCGGGAGCACCGGACGCAGTATATCACCCCAGCCAACTCACAGGTGAAGTATCGCCTCACCTGGAAGGACTGTCTGGGGCCCTGAATGGTGGTGAGGAAGGAAGTGTAAGGGCATGTGTAGCACTTGTTCTGCTTACGAGGATAAGTGCCGGGAGGGAGATTAGTGGGAAGGGTTGGGGGTGACAAATGGACAAGGAAGTCATGTAGGGAGCAATCCCTGCGGAAAGCGGGGGGGGGGCGGAGGGAAAGATGTGTTTAGTGGTGGGATCCCATTGGAGGTGGCGTAAGTTACAGAGAATAATATGTTGGACCCGGAGGCTGGTGGGGTGGTAGGTGAGGACAAGGGGAACCCTATTCCTAGTGGGGTGGCGGGAGGATGGGGTGAGAGCAGATGTGTGTGAAATGGGAGAGATGTGTTTGAGGGCAGAGTTGATGGTGGAAGAAGGGAAGCCCCTTTCTTTAAAAAAGGAGGACATCTCCTTCGTCCTGGAATGAAAAGCATCCAGAGCAGGTTCCATCCAGGCTCAACAAGAAGCAGCTGGATCCTGGACTTCCTGTCAGATCACAAGCAGGTTGTAAGAGTGGGCTCCCTCACCTCCAACCCTCTGACTCTCAATACAGGAGCCCGTCAGGGCTGCATATTGAGTCCCCTCCTTTACTCCCTGTATACCCATGACTGTATTGCCACCCACAACTCCAATCTGCTAATTAAATTTGCCGATGACACTACATTGATTGGCCTTATCTCAAACAATAATGAGGTGGCCTACAGGGAAGAAGTCATCTCTCTGACACAGTGGTGTCAAGAAAACAACCTCTCCCTCAATGTTGCAAAGACAAAGGAGCAGGTTGTGAACTACAGGAGGAATGGAGATGGGCTAACCCCTATTGACATCAATGGATCTGGGGTTGAGAGGGTGAACAGCTTTAAATTCCTTGGCATACACATCAATGAGGACCTCACGTGGTCTGTACACCAGCTGTGTGGTGAAAAAGGCACAACAGAACCTCTTTCACCTCAGACGTTTGAAGAAGTTTGGTATGGGTCCCCAAATCCTAAGAACTTTCTACAGGGGCACGATTGAGAGCATCCTGCCTGGCTGTATCCCTGCCTGGTATGGGAACTGTACTTTCCTCAAGGTGGGAGGTTGTTCCCGTGATAGGGCTGGATGAGTCTATAACCCTCCCTCTGCAGCCTCTTGTGATCCGATGAACTGAAGCCTCCATTCCGAGATGTGAGACAACCAATATTGAATTGAATTGAATTGACTTTATTACTTACATCCTTCATATATGTAGGCTTCTCAGTAATACTCATTGTAATGTTAATTGTTAAGGTTGACAAAATGGTTTCTCTGTACTGTTAACTGCTGAGTAAGGGGTTCTCTGTAGCAGCGTGTTTGGGTTATAATTAGTGATAACGGGACTTAGCCCTGTTATTATAGAAGTCCTGTTACTCTATCTGTATGTGCAGGAACCGGAGGAGAAGCGCGGGCTTTTGGTGGAGGAGAAGAAAAGAGATCGGAAGTGAGTCGAGCGCTCTGGTAGATCACCGGGAGAGATTCCAGCTGAGGGTCAACCGAGTTCAGAGGAGATCGATGGAAGGAACGGATACCGAATTTCGTGAGCTCAAATGAATTATCTGTGCACAGAACTGATAAATTTACTGATTTGGCACCTTTATTTTATTTGTTTCTACTAACCCATCACCGAGAAATAATTATAAAGCGTAATCATTTACTTGCCTATTGTGTACCATCTGATATTTTATGTCATGGGCTTGTACCAGGGTGCAATCACACAGTATCCACACCAATGCAATTACGGAGTTGGCAGGGTCAATGCCAGTTTACCCTCGACGAACTGGAGTCAAATGGGGCATAGTCGCTACATATACATGAGGAGAAAAATCTTTAGTCAAAGTCAAGTCAAGTCAAATCGCTTTTTATTGTCATTTCGACCATAAACTGCCGGTACAGTACACAGTAAAAATGAAACAGCATTCCTCCAGGAAACACAAAACTACACTAGACCAAGTGAAACAACACAAGGCTACACTAGACTATATAAAACAGCACAAAAACTACATGACTACAGACCTACACAGGACTACATAAAATGCACAAAACAGTGCAGGGCAGTACAATAAATAATAAACAAGACAATAGGCACAATAGAGGACAAATTACAATATAATAATAAATGATCTAGATGTCAGTCTAGTCTCTGGGTATTAAGGAGTCTGATGACTTGGGGGAAGAAACTGTTACATAGTCTGGTCGTGAGAGCCCGAATGCTTCGGTACCTTTTGCCAGATGGCAGGTGGGAGAAGAGTTTGTATGAGGGGTGCGTGGGGTCCTTCACAATGCTGTTGGCTTTATGAGTGCAGTAAGTGGTGGAAATGTCTGTAATGGCGGGAAGAGAGACCCCGATGATCTTCTCAGCTGACCTCACTATCTGCTGCAGGGTCTTGCGATCCGAGACGGTGCAATTTCCGATCCAGGCAGTGATGCAGCTGCTCAGGATGCTCTCAATACAACCTCTGTAGAATGTGGTTACATCTCCATTTAAATGTGCAATTTCTAGTAATTTATAATAAATATTATGTACAACAGAATAGTCAATATAACACAGAAATACAGTTGTGTCAGCATGAACTAATCAGTCTGATGGCCTGCTGGAAGAAGCTGTCCCAGAGACTGTTGGTTCTGGCTTTCATGCTGAAGTGGTAGCAGGTTGAACAGTTTGTGGTTGGGGTGACTCAGATCCCCAATGATCAGTTGGGCCCTTTTTACACACCTGCCTTTGTAAATGTCCAGAATCGTGGGAATTTCATATCTACAGATTTGCTGGGCTGTCCACACCACTCTCTGCAGAGCCCTGCGATTGAGGGAAGTACAGTTCCCATACCAGACAATAATGCAACCAGTCAGGATGCTCTCAATTGTGCCCCTAGAGAAAGTTCTCTGGATTTGAGGGCCCACACCAAACTTCTTCAACCGTCTAAGGTGAAAGAGGCGCTGTTGTGCTTTCTTCACCACACAGCCAGTATGCGTCATGGTCCCGATCGTTAATTCCCTATCTTTCTCCTAATTTCCTTTGATTGTGCCATGGTTCCGACCGCTAATTTCCCATTTGCTTCTAATTCTCTTTGATGACGGCACATCTGGTTTCCATCAAGACCTGCAGGATAAGAACCCTGGTATAACAACCACTAGCCGCCAGATCGTTGGTTTTGCCTGTGTGGTGATTAACGTTTCCCGGCCGCTTAGAACCATGTGTTCTAAGTTTTGCTCCAGTTCAGGGTTTACCTATGAAACCCCATCTCTACGTGTCAAGGTCCTTCCTGTTTGCTGTTCAACGTTCCCGTCCGCGTAAGCATCCTAACTCAGGCTCCGTGCCTGTGTCCTGCACTTTGGTTTGCTTCATTCACTCATTGCAACAGGACGATCTGGCCACAATGGACCCAGCAGTCACGAATACCCTGCAACAAGCACTCGCTAGCCAGGGCTCCGTACTGGGTCCGCACAATCAACTTCTCTGGGATGTCATGGAGAACCTCCATTCCCTGTCTGCTAACGTAACAAAGATCGGTGACCGAGTGGACCGTGTATCCACTCATTTTACCCCATCCACTCCTGGAACTCTGTCTAACCAGCCCAGACAGCCTGTAGTGGCAACCCCCTACGTGTCAGCAACACTCCCACCAAGAGACCCGCACGTACCTGAACCAGAGCACTATGCTGGGGATTTGGGGAAGTGCTGGGCCTTCCTTCTGCAATGCTCCTTGGTATTCCACCAGCAGTCACCCACATACTCCACAGATAAGTCAAAGATAACTTATATCATGGGGTTGTTGCGGGGAAGTGCCTTAGCGTGGGCTACAGCTGCCTGAGATAATCAACTGGAGATCTGCTCTTCTTTCCCCACCTTTATCGCAGAAATGAGGAAGATCTTTGACCACCTCGTCCACGGTAAAAACGCCACTAAGCGTCGACTCACTCTCCGCTAGGGCTCACGCAGTGATGATGAATATTCCATGGAGTTCCGGATGTTAGCAGCCGACTCAGGGTGGAAAGACGAGGCACTCCAAGGGGTATTTCGGAATGGTCTCAGCGACATGGTGAAAGACGAGTTGGCAGCAAGAGATGACACCGACTGCCTGGATTCCCTGATCTCCCTAGCCACCAGATTGGACAATTGCCACCGGGAACGCCATAGAGGAAGAACTGGTCGTCCACCACCTTTGGCCACTCGTCAGCACTCATTACTGCCTCCCGCCAGAACAAGCCTCTCTCCTCCTTCTGCACCCCAAGTAGCTCCCAGCTTGGCCGTTTCCACCGCCCCGGGAGAGGAACCCATGCAGTTGGGACGGAACCGTCTTTCTCCCGCAGAGCGACTCCGGAGACTGAGAGCGGGGGAGTGTCTCTATTGCGGCCAGTCCGGCCACTTCCATGCTACCTGTCCCCTTCGGCCAAAAGGGAAGGCTCACCAGTGGAAAGGGGGACCCTGGTGAGCCAGACAACATTCCCTTCCGTCCCCCGAACCTGGATGCAGATCCCAGCTACTTTACGTTACAACCAACAGTCCCTGCCTCTGTCAGCTCTAGTGGACTCTGGCGCTGAGGGAGACCTTTTGGATGAGAACATAGCTTCCCGGGCTGGAATTCCTTGTGAGCCATTGAGAACCCCTCTGGAAGCCCGGGCACTGGACGGTAGACTTCTGGCCCGAGTTACACACTTCACACCACCCCTGTCTGTTATTCTCTCCAGGAACCATTGGGGACAGGTACAATTTAACCTAATTTCCTCTCCTCATGCTCCTATAGTTCTTGGTTACCCCTGATTAAGTCATCATAATCCCCACATTGACTGGTCCACCGGGAGGATAGTCAGCTGGAGTCTGTTCTGTCACTCCACTTGTCTATAATCAGCCCTTTCCCCAGTAAAAGTCACCACGACTTCGTCTGCCGCTGAAACCCCCGACTTATCCAAGGTTCCAGCAGAGTATCATGACCTGGGAGAAATGTTTAGTAAACAACGGGCCCTTTCCCTGCCTCCACATCGACCTTATGATTGCGCAATTGACCTTCTCCCCAGAGCTCCTCTACCCGCCAGTCGGCTGTATAACTTGTCCCGGCCAGAAAGGGAAGCAATGGAGGCTTACCTAAATGATTCTCTCATGGCAGGCATTATCCGACTCCCATCCTCCCCTGTAGGTGCAGGTTTCTTCTTTGTGGGGAAGAAAGACGCTTCACTGCACCCCTGCATTGACTACCGGGTCTGAAATAGCATAACCATAAACAATAAGTATCCACTGCCCCTTATCAACTCTGCTTTTGAACCAGTTCATGGAGCCACCATCTTCTCCAAGTTGAACCTGCGGAGTGCCCACCATCAGGTCAGGATAAGGGAGGGAGATGAGTGGAAAACAGCTTTTAACACCCCTCTTGGTCACTTCGAATACCTGGTCATGCCATTTGGTCTCACCCATGCTCCTGCCATCTTCCAAGCCCTGATAAACCATATCTTTAGGGACTTTATTAACCGTTTTGTTTTTGTTTACTTGGACGACATCTTAATCTTCTTCCGCAGTCTTCAGGAACCCACCCACTATGTCCGTCAGGTTCTACAGAGGCTTTGGGAGAACAAACTATTCATTAAGGCTGAGAAGTGTGAGTTTCATGTCCATTCTGTCAGTTTCTTATGGTACTTCATCGAGAGCAGGCGAGTGATGGCGGATCCCAAAAAGATCCGGGCGGTGGTGGAGTGGCCAAAACCCACGACACTCAAACAACTCCAGCGATTTCTGGGGTTTGCTAATTTCTATCATTGCTTCATCAGGGATTACAGCTGGATGGCAGCACCCCTTACTCGACTCACCTCGCCTACGACCCCTTTTCACTGGGACCCCGAAGCGGACTCCGCCTTCTCGGAGCTGAAGAGACGTTTCACCTCTGTTCCCATCCTGGTCCAACCTGGCCCCTCTCGCCAATTCATTGTGGAAGTCGACGCCTCCGACTCTGGAGTGGGAACGGTCCTCCCTCTCTCGCCCTGACCAAAAATTCCATCCCTGCGCCTTCTTTTCTCGCCGGCTATCCCCCACCAAACAGAACTACGACGTAGGGAACTGGGAGTTACTGGCCATCAAACTTGCTTTGGAGGAGTGGAGGCACTGGCTGGAGGGAGCAGAACATTGTTCCTGGAGAGAACATCCACATTGTCTGGACTGATCACAAGAATCTCACATACAACCAAACTGCCGAACGCCTTAATTCCCAGCAAGCCTGTTGGGCATTATTTTTTGGCTGTTTCAGATTCACACTCACCTATCGTCCTGGTTCCAAGAACGGGAAGCCCGATGCTCTCTCCTGTCAATACATCTCCGAGGAGGGCCTTCTCAACCCCAATACCATCCTTCCACCATCCTGTGTAGTGGCTGCCCTCACCTGGGAGATCGAATCCATAGCAAAAAAGGTCCAACAGACTCAACCTGACCCAGGCAGTGGACCCCCCAGTTGTCTCTTCATGCCTGACTTGGTCCAGTCTCAGGTTCTCCAGTGGAGGCATAATTCTCGTTTCGCCTGCCATCCCGGGATCGATCAAACTCTGTCCCTTCTGAAGAGACATTTCTGGTGGGCCTCCATGGATACTGACACCTGTTCCTTCGACTCTGCCTGTTCCGTTTGTGCCCGTGGAAAAGCCTCCCATCGACCACCTGCTGGGTTGCTCCGTCCCCTACCTGTCCCTGGCCGCTCTTGGTCCCACATTGCTCTGGATTTTGTTACTGGAGAACACATGGTAACACTGCTGTACTCACTGTGGTGGACCACTTCTCCAAAGCTGTGCACTTCGTAGCCCTTCCCAAACTCCCCACAGCCCGTGAAACAGCCGACCTCCTTGTCCATCACGTCTTCTGCCTCCATGGAATTCCTTCTGACATTATTTCTGACCGGGGCTCCCAATTCATCTCTCAAGTCTGGAGATCCTTTTGTCAAGCCCTTGGAGCCTCAGTAAACCTGTCTTCCGGCTTCTATCTGCAAACTAATGGTCAAACGGAACGAGCAAACCAGGATTTGGAAGCAGCACTGTGCAGCATATCTGCCAACAACCCGTCATCCTGGAGCGCCCATCTCGTTTGGGTGGGATATGCCCACAACTCCCTGGTCAGCACAGCCACCAGAATGTCTCCCTTCGAATGCTCCCTTGGTTACCAACCCCCTCTGTTTCCCGCACATGAAGATGATATTGCTGTGCCTTCTGTTCAGACCCATCTCCGCCGGTGACGCAAGATCTGGAAGGATGCACGCACGACCCTGCTCTGCTCAACCGACAGCAACTGGAGGATTGCCGATCGTCATCGGATTCCCGCAACAAGTTATCAGCCTGAGCAGAAGGTTTGGCTTTCGTCAAAGACATCCCCCTCAAGAATGAACCCAAGAAACTCACCCCTCGCTACCTGGGACCATTCGAGATTGAGAGTGTCATCAACCCCTCGGTAGTCAGACTCCAATTGCCCAGATCCATGCACATTCATCTGACGTTCCACGTCTCTCTATTGAAACCTGTGTCTGTCAGCCCTTTGTGCCTCCTGCCGAACCGCCTCCACCCGCCCAGGTCATCGACGACCACCCAGTGTACACCATCCGGCCAATACTGGATGTGCACCGCCAAGGCAGGGGCCTCCAGTACCTGGTCGACTGGGAGGGATACGGCCTGGAGGAACGCTCCTGGATTCCCCACTCCTTCATCCTGACCCTTCCCTCCTCCGTGATTTCCATCGAGACAATCCAGAAAAGCCTGGTGGTTCACCTGGAGACTCCTGTTGAGGGGAGGATACTGTCACGGTCCCGATCGTTAATTCCCTATCTTTCTCCTAATTTCCTTTGATTGTGCCACGGATCCGACCGCTAATTTCCCATTTGCTTCTAATTCTCTTTGATGATGACACACCTGGTTTCCATCAAGACCTGCAGCATAAGAACCCTGGCATTACAACCACTAGTTGCCAGATTGTTGGTTTTGCCTGTGTGGTAATTAAAGTTTCCTGGCCGCTTAGAGCCCTGTGTTCTAAACTTTGCTCCAGTTTCAAGGTTTACCTATGAAACTCCATCTCTCTGTGTCAAGGCTCCGTGCCAAGGTCCCTCCTGTTTGCTGTTCAACGTTCACATACGTGTAAGCGTCCCAACTCAATCTCCGTGCCTGTGTCCTGCACTTGGGTGCTTCATTCGTTTATTGCAACAGTAGGTACAGACCACATGAGATCCTCAGTGATGTTTATGCTGAGGAACTTAAAACGGTTTACCCTCTCAACCCCAGATCCATTGATGGCAACAGGAGCTAGTCTGTCTCCATTCCTCCTGTAATCCACAACCAGCTCCTTTGTTTTTGCCACATTGAGGAAGAGGTTGCTTTCTTGACACCACTGTGTCAGGGTGATGACTTCTTCTCTGTAAGCTGCCTCATTATTTTTAAGTCAATCAGTATAATGTCATTAGCGAATTTAATTAGCAGATTGGAGCTGTGGGTGGCAACACAATCATGGGTATACAGAGAGTAAAGGAGGGGGCTTAGTACACAGCCCTAAATTTTCTCTTTAAACAGCCTATCTCCTCATCCATCCTTATAACTCAAACTGTCGGGTCTCTGCTACATTTAGGACTGGTAATAGAAAACTGAGGAGTAGATTTAAAAGGTGGGGGGAGAGGAGTGAGAAACACAAGGTGACAGCTGAAACCAGGGGGGAGAGGGATGAAGTAAAGAGCTGGGAAGTTGATTGGTGAAAGTGAGGAGTCTGACAGGAGAGAACAGAAGGCTATGGAAGAAAAGGGGGAATGACCAACAGAGGGAGGCAATGGGCAGGCAAGGAGATGAGAAAGGGAAAAGGAGATGGGGAATGGTGAAGAACAAGATAAAGTGTCTCCTGCTGGCTTTGTTAGCAAGGGAGTGGTACAGTGCATACCACTGAATTTACCCATCGGGACCAGTACATTTTGGCCCAGTAAAGTGCCTGCACCAATCAGACAAAGTATCATGGAAATATTTTAAATGGTATAAAAAAAGACAAAATACTATTTAAATAAGTACTAAATTATGTATTGAAATGAAATTGAGAGCAAATTAGAACACTATCGACACCATTACAGTACTATAAAATTATGTATTAGTTCCTAATAGTTATCAACAAATGAATTCATCCACTGTCATTGCTGCGTTCTTTTGACTGACTGTAAAATCAACACAGACATCTTGTGCCGATAACGGGCTGTCTTCATATAACATTTTTGACAAATGCGTTCTCCAAATCTTCATTTTCATTGTAACATTCAAGATTACTGTATTGTTGATGCCTTTAAATTCTTCATAGTTTCTAACTTACTGAAGTAGTGAAATAATTTCATTTTCACTCCTGGCCGTTTCTGGCATCTTCGAGCCTGAATACTTGAAACCGCAGTGAGCAAAGCAGTACTGAATTGTTCTAATGCTTATTTCTCATCAATTAACGGCGGCAAAGATCATTGCTTTTTGAACACAAACACACACAACTGACACTATTTAAAAACTCTAAACATGTTGCAGTGTCCAATGGCCTCTGAAGCGCGCGCGAATGATGCTAGTTTGAAACTGTTCAGCAACCTTTTCCTGTCCCAATTATATGGCATAGCATCCCAAATAAACGATAGGAATCTCAGCAATTTTCTCAATTAGGTTTTGTTCTTAAAGAGTTGTCCCAAATATGTGGCTACCCCGATTAACTGATAACACAAATAAGTGGAATCCACTGTACATGAAATCAACGGAAATCATCTCAAAAATATCATTGTAAAATCATCATGTGTCAAGAATGCATTGTATATAAATAGCAACATTCCTGCTATTGTATGGTAGTGCCTAAATGATATTTTTAGAAAAGAAGGAGGTGTAGGTAGTGAGTGGTCCCTGTGTACGTGACATGGTTGGTGATATAATATTTTCTCTGCCCTAATTCCAAGGCTGCTGTGGTAGCAAGACTCTCCAGATTATTCACATCATGGACCATTTAATAATGGTATCAACAGGTACTGCCCTTTTCATTCAATACAAGGAAGTTAAAGAATATCTGAGCTGGGACTACTATACAGCTGAAAGATTCAATAAGGCAGAATTTGTCAAAATCCAAGAAAGTTATTTTCAAGCAGTATGTAGATGGTCCTTCTAGAGAAGGGGGCAACTTTTCAAATTCCTCTTGGGAATTGAGGCTGACCGAAAGGCAAACATGGCAGGGGCAGTACAGTGACCATGTTTCTATTAGTTTTTTTTAAATAGTTGTGAGAAAAGATAGGATCAGTCCACAAAGTAATGTCGTAAATTGGGGCAAGACTAAATAATAATGCTAATAAGGCATTAGAAGGGAACTTGTAAAGATTCATAGGGAAAGACTGTTAGCAGGTAAAGGGCAACTGACAGACAGAAGATTTAAAGGGGATTTGAGGGGCAAGTGTTTCACACCTTGGTCAGCATGGATAAATTGGGCTGAAGCACCTTTTTAGGCATTGTATAACTCTTTGACTCAGAGGGTGGTGGGTGCATGGAATGAGTTCCCCTTGGGAACTATTACAACATTTACGAGATATCTGGACAGGTTCGCAGATAAGAGAGAAGGAGGGATATGATCCAGATGAAAGAAGATGAGACTAGGATTTTTTTTGGTCAGCATTGGCAAGTTGTGGTGAAGAGCCTGTTTCTATGCTGTACAGTTCTATGACTCCAGGAACTGCCAACATCCCCTGGATTACACTAGGCCAGACTGTAACCTTCCATTCATGTAAATACTGTAGTTACAGGAGCAGCCAGAAACTGGGTGCCTACCAGCATCTACTAAACACTCCAGGATGTGATGGGATACTTCTTACCTGCCTGAGTATAGTTCCAGTAATAGCCAAGAAGCCCAACATCATCCAGGATACTTCCTTCACCAACTTATACACACTCTCCATCCTCCATCAATATAGCATGGCTACAGTCTGTACCATCCCCAAGAAGCAAAATTCCACCTTCAATTCTTGAGCAGCTGGAACGACTTGGGCAGCAGGCACATGGGATCATCACCATCTCAAAGATCTCCTCAAAGCCACGGTTGATCCTGACGTGGACACGGGTCTTTCACTGTTGCTGTGTCAAAATCCAAGGACTCCATTTCTGCCATCAGTGCCCTTCACCACACAGATGGTTCAAGTCCTTTGATTTCCAAAATCAATTAGGTATGGGAAACAAATAATGAACCTGTCCGTGATCCCAACTGGCGTCAATGAACCAATAAAAAAGGCACCGTGAAATTATTCCATTGGCTATATTCATCATCATTATGTGCTGTGTCATATTAATAGACGATTATGGTCTGGTGACCATGATTGGTCTTGGCAAATTTTTCTACAGAGATGATTTGCTGTTGCCTTCTCCTGGGCAAGGCAGGTGACCTCAGTCATTATCAATACTCTTTGGAGTTTGTCTGCCTGGCATCAGCGGTCACATAATCAGGTCTTGCGATGTGTACCAGCTGCTCACCACCTGCCCCCCATGGCTTCACCTAACCCTTCACCTTGTCCAAGGCCAGTGTTACACTGCTGGTGCTTAGGGCAGCAATGAAGGTCCTCCATCTCTGGCCGTGTTTAGAACAGCCTTCATTGTGTCGGCAGCTTTCTCTCGGTTTTCATTACTGTCAGTGATGCAAGCTCCGATTCATGAATACCTTTGCAGTCAGATGTAGAAGGAATCTTCATTGTTGTATCCACATCAATTTTGTTTTACTAATCAAGGCTGTTAACCCCGAGGTGAAACCCCACACCAGGTGGACGGTGGATGATTATTAGCCTGGCCTCTACTCTTTGATTTGTTCGTGACTGGTTTTGCATAATTCCACCATAAAGTAGTTTTATTTGAGTAGACTGCATGCTGGTAAGTGTGAAAAACTTGTTTAAGAATCCTGAAAATATAAGTATTTACAAAATACGAAAGACTGAGAATATGTTCAGTATGTGCATCAAACGATGTTTTGTGGGTAGGTTCTACATCATCTCTGAGGTGGAGTGTTGACAAAAGGGCAAGTTAAGATGTGAGCCATCCGTATCAATGAGCTCAAGGAATGTAAATCTGCAACATTCCTGTTACTATATTCTGTTTCCTCGATGATATTCTCATAAAATATGAAGGGTGAGACATTTAATCTCTGGATGAAAAGACAATAATGTTAAAATCACGTTGTGTAACATTAGCCACAAATCATTTAATCTTTCTTTCCAAGTTTTAACTGCGGTCTTTGAGGGGATAACATGCGATTGATAAAGAAATATCTATGCACATTATTTATCTGGACTTCCATCGACCATTTTAGACATTTCCACACAAGCGAATGTTAACAAATTGTGGTGCATAGAATTTGAGGCAAATATTTGGCTTGAATAAAGGGACCAAAAAATAAAATCCTGCAGATGCTGGAAATCTGAAACCAAAAGGGAAAATTTGGAGATGGCCAGTAGGTCAAATTGCATCTCTGGATCAAAAAAATGATAAAAGGTTATTGATCAAAAGTACTAACTGTGTCTCTCTCCATAGATGCTTCCCGATCTGATTGTTTGGCACGGGAAATTGGTTGAAATTGGCAGAAAGTAGGAATAAAAAAGCCTCTTCACGTTGGCAGTATATGATTTGTTTAAAATTTGTTCTATGGCCTCAGCTATTCAATTTATCAGTGATCATTCATTCATTATGTGCTGAGTCATATGATGTCATGGTCTTTGCATTACCATGATTGTCCTTGGCAAAGTTTTTATGCAGACGTCGTTTGCCATTGCCTTCTTCTGGGCAGTGTCTTTACAAAACAGCTGACCCCAGCCATTATCAATACCCTTCAGAGACTGTCGGACTGGTGTCAGTGGTCGCGTAACCAGGGCTTGTGATATGCACCAGTGCTCGTACGACCATCCACCACCTGCTCCCATGACTTCACATGACCCTGATCGGGGGGGGGGGGGTACTAAGCAGATGCTATACCTTGCCCAAGGGTGACCTACAGGCTAGCAGAGGGAAGCAGCACTTTGTACCTTCTTTGGTAGAGATAGATCTTCACTCCACACATTTGGCAAAATTTAGATACATGGTTCTCTAATTAGCACCTTATATCTAAATTTATATTACCGTGCCAGACCATGATGCAACTAGTCATGGTACTTTCAACAGTGCTTTAGCAGAAATTCATTTGAGTGATCTATGATGTGCAAAGCCCCTTAAGCTTCTAAGAAAGCTGGAGACATGAGTCTTTTTAAAGGCACAAACACAAGGAAACCTGCAGATGCTGGAACTTCAAGCAACACACATAAAAAATGCTGGTGAACGCAGCAGGCCAGGCAGCATCTATAGGGAGAGGTACAGTCGATGTTTCAGGCCGAGACCCTTTGTCAGGACTAACTGAAAGAAAAGATAGTAAGAGATTTGAAGGTGGGAGGGGGAGGAGGAGATCCGAAATGATAAGAGAAGACAGGAGGGGGAGGGATGGAGCCAAGAGCTGGACAGTTGATTAGCAAAAGGGATATGAGAGGATCATGGAACGGGAGGCCTGGGGAGAAAGAGAGGGGGGGGGAAGCCCGGAGGATTAGCAAGGGGTATAGTGAGAGTGACAGAGGGAGAAAAAGGAGAGAGAGAAAAAAATAAAATAAAATAAAATAAAATAAATAAATAATGGATGGGGTACGAAGGGGAGGTGGGGCATTAACAGAAGTTCAGAGAAGTCAGTGTTCATGCCATCAGGTTGGAGGCTACCCAGACCGAATATAAGGTGTTGTTCCTCCAACCTGAGTGTGGCTTCATCTTTACAGTAGAGGAGGCCGTGGATAGACATATCAGAATGGGAATGGGACGTGAAATTAAAATGTGTGGCCACTGGGAGATATTGGGAAATAACATCCGTTATTTATTATTATTATTATTTTTTTCTCTCTCTCCTTTTTCTCCCTCTGTCCCTCTCACTATACTCCTTGCCCATCCTCTGGGCTTCCCCCCTCCCCCTTTCTTTCTCCCTAGGCCTCCTGTCCCATGATCCTTTCATATCCCTTTTGCCAATCAACTGTCCAGCTCTTAGCTCCATCTCTCCCCCTCCTGTCTTCTCCTATCATTTCAGATCTCCCCCTCCCCCTCCCCCTCCCACCTTCAAATCTCTTACTATCTCTCCTTTCAGTTAGTCCTGACAAAGGGTCTCAGCCCGAAACGTCAGCTGTACCTCTTCCTATAGATGCTGCCTGGCCTGATGCGTTCACCAGCATTTTTTGTTTGTGTTGCTCTTTTTAAGGGACATGGTTGATATAAGGACTGTAATAGATGCAGTGTTGAAAGGAGGGTGAGAGTCATTCATTTGCGAACTGTGATTGAAACAATTTCCATTTGACCAGTTGCTGGAAACCATGGATGAGCTGAGGATAGTAAAAACTACCGAGACGAGCACCATGGTCCCGATCTGTCTGCAAGGAGTTTGCATATTCTCTCCAGGTGGGATTTCTCCAATTTCCTCCTACAGATATTTTTCTAAAACTTTTGAAGCACCTTGGGGGTGGCCACAGTTTTTGACACACCTCTTATTGCATACAATTGAGTTTAAAACCATGTTATTCTAAATGGGCCTGTAATATGGCTAAGGTTAAATAGGTAGTTTCTGGGTGGTTGAGCTGCAATGGCATGTTTAAATAAAATAACACATCAGGCAAACAGAGCTTTCAGCCCATTGTATTGTAATTAAACCGGTAATTAAATATTTAATTAAACTAATCCCTTTTGTCCACACAAGGTCCATATCCGACCATTCAATGTATATCCATGTGCTTATGTAAGAGCCTCTAACACACCTCTGTCAAAATTTGATCACCTCAGGCAGATTTGCCTCCACCACCACCGGATCCCAGGCACTCACTGCTCCCTGTGTGAAAAAACTGGTCCCTTTTCAGCTTAAATGCATGAATCAGAATTGGAATCACAATCAGGTTTGTTGTCACTGGCATATGTCGTTAAATTTGATGTTTTGTGGCAGACGTATGTTGCATTTCATAATAATAAAAATTGTAAATTTAGATAAGAAGTATATATAACAAAAGAAAATTTAATTAGATATATAGTGCAAAAAGAGAGGAAAAATACTGAGGCAGTGTTCATTGGTTCAATATCCATTCAGAAATCTGACGGCAGAGGGGAAGAATCTGCTCCTGAAATGTTGATTGTGCGTCTTCAGCTCCTGTACCACATCCTTGATGGTAGCAATGAAAATAGTCACAGTCATAGTCATAGTCATATTTTATTGATCCCGAGGGAAATTGATTAAAGTATGACTATTTTCATTGCTACCATCAAGGATGTGGTACAGGAGCTGAAGACGCATGTCTTCCAGATGTTGCCTCCAACCTCGTTTGAAATTGTCTCTGCATCCTTGAAGTTGCCCTTTGCAAGTCATACCTGGTTCGCCAGACTTGAATGCCAGAGATCTCGACTTCAGCAAACAATGTACCTCCTGGTTCATTGACGGCTTTTGTTTTGGGAATGTACAGCAAATCTTTGTGAGCACACACTCATGCACACAGGTTTTAATGAAGTCAGTAACAACTGCAGCATATTCATCCCAATTTGAAGATGAATCCCTGAATACAGTCCAGTCCATCAATTCAAAGCAGTCCTGAAAGTGCTCCTGCGCTTCCTTTGTCCATACCTTCTTGGTCCTCACTACTGGTGTTGCAGTCTTCAGTCTCTGCCTATACTCAGGGAGTAGAAGTATAGCCAGGTAATCAGACTTCCCGAAGTGAGGGCGTGGAATAGCATGGCAGGCATTCTTGATGGTGGTGTAGCAATGGTCCAGTGTGTTGTTTCCTCTGGTATTGCAAGTGATCTGTTGATGGTAATTGCTTAGTGATTTTTTTTAGACTGGCCTGGTTAACATCCCCCAAAACGATGGTGAAAGTGTTAGGGTCTGCTGTTTCGTACGTGTTGATCCCATTGCTCAGATCATCTAAAGCCCGATTGACATTGACCTGAGGTGGAATGTATACTGCTCCCAAAATGATCACTGAAATCTCCAGCAGTAGGTAAAATGGATGGCACTTAGCTGCGAGATATTCCATGTCTGGTGAGCAGAATTGGGACGGCACTGATATATTTGAGCACCAAGAGGAGTTGATCATGAGGCAAACTCCCCCACCTCTGCTTTTTGGATTCCCCGTCTCTCCGTGTCAAGGCTCCGTGTGAAGGTCCCTCCTGTTAGCTGTCCAATGTTCACGTTCGTGTAAACATCCTAACTCAATCTCCGTGCCTGTGTCCTGGACTTGGGTTCTCTTCATTCACTCATTGCAACAACAGGACCCCACAGAACATAGTAAAAACTACCGAGAGGATCACTGGGGTCTCCCTCCTCCCTACTTGTGACATTTACCTACCACCCATCCTACAATCTCCAAATCATCAGGAAGGAGGTGCAGGATCAGCAGGACTGGGTAACAGCTTGATCCCTCTGGCTGTGAAACTGCTGAGGCCACCACTGAAGTCTTGTCACGAGGACAGTGAGCTGTTTACTGTTTACTCTTTACCATTTACTGTTTACCTGTACTGTGAACCACGTGCATTTTGAATTGTATTTTATTAACTTATTGATGGTAATATTTTGTCTTATATGATATATGTTTTGTAGTTGCACAGTGGTCCGGAGGAAGTTTGTTTCATTTGTTTGTATATACGTACAGTCAGATGACAATGAACTTGAAGTTGAATTTGAATTTGAATAAGAGAACTAAACAACCTTCTCCATACCTGGATAGGTAAATCCTGTGATGCATCATGAAGGAATCCAAAAAGCAGAGGTGGGGGAGTTTGCCTCATGATCAACTCCTCTTGGTGCTCAAATATATCAGTGCCGTCCCAATTCTGCTCACCAGACCTGGAATATCTCGCAGCTAAGTGCCATCCATTTTACCTACGGCTGGAGATTTCCATGATCATTTTGGTAGCAGTATACATTCCACCTCAGGCCAATGTCAATCGGGCTTTAGATGATCTGAGCAATGGGATCAACACGTACGAAACAGCAGACCCTAACACTTTCACCATCGTTTGGGGGGATTTTAACCAGGCCAGTCTAAAAAAATCACTAAGCAATTACCATCAACAGATCACTTGCAATACCAGAGGAAACAACACACTGGACCATTGCTACACCACCATCAAGAATGCCTGCCATGCTATTCCACGCCCTCACTTCGGGAAGTCTGATTACCTGGCTATATTTCTACTCCCTGAATATAGGCAGAGGCTGAAGACTGCAGCACCAGTAGTGAGGACCAAGAAGGTTTGGACAAGGGAAGCACAGGAGCACTTTCAGGACTGCTTTGAATTGATGGACTGGACTGTATTCAGGGATTCATCTTCAAATTGGGATGAATATGCTGCAGTTGTTACTGACTTCATTAAAACCTGTGTGCATGAGTGTGTGCCCACAAAGACTTGCTGTACATTCCCAAACCAAAAGCCGTCAATGAACCAGGAGGTACATCATCTGCTGAAGTCGAGATCTGGGGCACTCAAATCTGGCGACCAAGGTATGACTTATAGAGGACAATTTCAAGGATGCAGAGACAATTTCAAACGAGGTTGGAGGCAACGTCTGGAAGACATGCCCTCTTTTCATTGCTACCATCAAGGATGTGGTACAGGAGCTGAAGACGCACAGTCAACATTTCAGGAACAGCTTCTTCCCCTCTGCTGTCAGACTTCTGAATGGATATTGAACCAATGAACACTGCCTCAATATTTTTTCCTCTCTTTTTGCACTATGTATCTAATTAAATTTTCTTTTGTTATATACACTTCTTATCTAAATTTACAGTTTTTTATTATGAAATGCACCATACGTCTGCCACAAAACAACAAATTTAACGACATATGCCAGTGACAACAAACCTGATTGTGATTCCAATTCTGATTCATGCATTTAAGCTGAAAAGGGACCAGTTTTTTCACACAGGGAGCAGTGAGTGCCTGGGATCCGGTGGTGGTGGAGGCAAATCTGCCTGAGGTGATCAAATTTTGACAGAGGTGTGTTAGAGGCTCTTACGTAAGCACATGGATATACATTGAATGGTCGGATATGAACCTTGTGTGGACAAAAGGGATTAGTTTAATTAAATATTTAATTACCGGTTTAATTACAATACAATGGGCTGAAAGCTCTGTTTGCCTGATGTGTTATTTTATTTAAATATGCGATTGCAGCTCAACCACCCAGAAACTTACCTATTTAACCTTAGCCATATTACAGGCCCATTTAGAATAATATGGTTTTAAACTCAATTGTATGCAATAAGAGGTGCGTCATAAACTGTGGCCACCCCCACGGTGCTTCAAAAGCTTTAGAAAAATATCTGTGGGAGGAAACTTGAGAAGGATGAGACACGCTCACGCTTCTTCTTCCAGAAGGTGCACAGAGGGAGCTCTGTGATCCACAACCTTAAGGAACAGGACGGCTCAGTTGTGTCCTCACAGACTGATATACTGAGGATCTGCAAGCCCTTCTATGCCGGTCTGTACAACGAAAATGCTACAGCATCCACAGCCTCCCGCAACTTCCTGTCGTCTATCACGCAGGTCTTAGACGACGGCAGGAGGGAGAGTCTGGATCAGCCACTGACCCTGAACGAGCTGACAGGCTCCATCCATTCCTTTGAGTCGAGTAAGACTCTCAGAGGCGACGGCTTACCGGCTGAGTTGTATTCGGCTCTGTGGAACTGGATGGACCCTGACCTGCTGGAAGTGTACAATGCTATGCTTCTGGCTGGCTGCATATCAGAGTCCATGAGGAAGGGCATTATCACCCTCATCTACAAGCAGAAGGGGGAAAGGGAGGACATTAGGAATTGGAGGCCCATCTCTCTCCTGAATGTGGATTACAAGATCCTGTCCAAAGCTATCGCCAACAGGGTCAAGTCTGCTCTGGGACAGGTGATCCACCCGGACCAAACCTGCGGTGTACCGGGCAGGAAGATCTCAGACAGCCTCGCGCTGCTGAGCGACACCATTGCCTATGTGCAGGACAGGGGGGTGAACGCCTGCCTGGTCAGCTGGGACCAGGAGAAAGCCTTCGACAGGATATCGCACACATACATGGCAGATGTGCTCTCCAAAATGGGATATGGGGAGGGAATCCGGAATTAGATCAGACTGCTCTACACAGACATCCATAGTGCAGTCCAAGTCAACGGGTGGCGATCAGCAATCCTCTGGTTGCTGTCGGCTGAGCGAAGCAGGGCCGTGCGTGCATCCTTCCAGATCTTGCGGCACCGGCGGAGATGGGTCTGAACAGAAGACACAGCAATGTCATCTTCATGTGTGGGAAACAGAGGGGGATGGTAACCAAGGGAGCATTCGAAGGGAGACATTCCGGTGGCCGTGCTGACCAGGGAGTTGTGGGTGTACTCGACCCAAACGAGATGGGTGCTCCAGAATGACGGGTTGTTGATGGTTATGCAGCGCAGTGCTGCTTCCAAATCCTGGTTTTCTCGTTCTGTTTGACCATTAGTCCGCAGGTGGAAGCCGGTAGACAGGTTTACTGAGGCTCCAAGGGCTTGACAAAAGGATCTCCAGACTTGAGAGATGAATTGGGGACCGTGGTCAGAAATAATGTCAAAGGGAATTCCATGGAGGCGGAAGACGTGATGGACAAGGAGGTCGGCTGTTTCACGGGCTGTGGGGAGTTTGGGAAGGGCTACGAAGTGCACAGCTTTGGAGAAGCGGTCCACCACAGTGAGTACAGCAGTGTTACCATGTGTTCTCCAGTAACGAAATCCAGAGCAATGTGGGACCAAGGGCGGCTAGGGACAGGCAGGGGACGGAGCAACCCAGCAGGTGGTCAGTGGGAGGCTTTTCCGCGGGCACAAACGGAACAGGCAGAGATGAAGGAACAGGTGTCAGTGTCCATGGAGGCCCACCAGAAATGTCTCTTCAGAAGGGACAGAGTTCAATCGATTCTGGGATGGCAGGCGAAACGAGAATTATGCCCCCACTGGCGAACCTGAGACCGAACAGAGTCAGGCACGAAGAGGTGATTGGGGGGGGGTCCATTGCCTGGGTCAGGTTGAGTCCGTCGGGCCTCTTCGACTATGGACTCGATCTCCCAGGTGAGGACAGCCACTACATAGGATGGTGGAAGGATGGTATCGGGGTTGGGAAGGCCCTCCTCAGAGACGTATTGACAGGAGAGTGTATCGGGCTTCCCGTTCTTTCACCCCGGACGATAGGTGAGTGAATCTGAAACAGCCAAAAAATAATGCCCAACGGGCTTGCTGGGAATTAAGGCGTTTGGCGGTTTGGATGTATGCGAAGTTCTTGTGATCTGTCCAGACAATAAATGAATGTTCTGCTCCCTGCAGCCAGTGCCTCCACTCCTCCAAAGTGAGTTTGACGGCCAGTAACTCCCAGTTCCCTACGTTGTAGTTCTGTTCGGCGGGGGATAGCCGGCAAGAAAAGAAGGCGCAGGGATGGAATTTTTGGTCAGGGCGAGAGAGGAGTCGGAGGCGTCGACTTCCACAATGAATTGGCGAGAGGGGCCAGGTTGGACCAGGATGGGAACAGAGGTGAAACATCTCTTCTGCTCCGAGAAGGCGGAGTCCGCTTCGGGGTCCCAGTGAAAAGGGGGCATAGGCGAGGTGAGTGGAGTAAGGGGCACTGCCATCCAGCTGTAATCCCTGATGAAGCGATGATAGAAATTAGCAAACCCCAGAAATCGCTGGAGTTGTTTGAGTGTCGTGGGTTTTGGCCACTCCACCACCTCCCGGATCTTTTCGGGATCCGCCATCACTCGCCTGCTCTCGATGAAGTACCGTAAGAAACTGACAAAAGGGACATGAAACTCACACTTCTCAGCCTTAATGAATAGTTTGTTCTCCAAAAGCCTCTGTAGAACCTGACGGACATAGTGGGTGGGTTCCTGAAGACTGCAGAAGAAGATTAAGATGTCGTCCAAGTAAACAAAAACAAAACGGTTAATAAAGTCCCTAAAGATATCGTTTATCAGGGCTTGGAAGATGGCAGGAGCATGGGTGAGACCAAATGGCATGACCAGGTATTCGAAGTGACCAAGAGGGGTGTTAAAAGCTGTTTTCCACTCATCTCCCTCCCTTATCCTGACCTGATGGTGGGCACTCTGCAGGTTCAACTTGGAGAAGATGGTGGCTCCATGAACTGGTTCAAAAGCAGAGTTGATAAGGGGCAGTGGATACTTATTGTTTATGGTTATGCTATTTTGGACCCGGTAGTCAATGCAGGGGTGCAGTGAACCGTCTTTCTTCCCCACAAAGAAGAAACCTGCACCTACAGGGGAGGATGGGAGTTGGATAATGCCTGCCATGAGAGAATCATTTAGGTAAGCCTCCATTGCTTCCCTTTCTGGCCGGGACAGGTTATACAGCCGACTGGCGGGTAGAGGAGCTCTGGGGAGAAGGTCAATTGCGCAATCATAAGGTCGATGTGGAGGCAGGGAAAGAGCCCGTTGTTTACTAAACATTTCTCCCAGGTCGTGATACTCTGCTGGAACCTTGGATAAGTCGGGGATTTCAGAGGCGGACGAGGTCGCGGTGACTTTCACAGGGGACAGGGCCGATTGTAGACAAGTGAAGCGATAGAACAGACCACAGCTAGTTATCTTCCCGGTGGACCAGTCTGGCAGCTTAACCAAGGGTACCCAAGAACTATAGGAGCATGAGGAGAGGAAGTTAGGTTAAATTGTACCTGCTCCCGATGGTTCCTGGAGAGAATGAGAGACAGGGGTGGTGTGCAGTGTGTGACTTGGGCCAGAAGTCTACTGTCCAGTGCCCGGGCTTTCAGAGGGGTACTCAACGGCTCTTGAGGAATTCCGGCCTGGGAAGCTATGTTCTCATCCAAAAGGTTCCCCTCGGCGCCGGAGTCCACTAGAGCTGACAAAGGCAGGAACTGTAGGTTGTATCATAAAGTAGTTGGGATCTGCATCCAGGTTCAGGGGACGGAAGGGAATGTTGTCTGGCTCACCAGGGTCCCCCTTTCCACTGGTGAGCCTTCCCTTTTGGCCAAAGGGGACAGGTAGCACGGAAGTGGCTGGACTGGCTGCAATAGCGACACTCCCCCACTCTCAATCTCCGGAGTCGCTCTGCGGGAGAAAGACGGTTCCGTCCCAGCTGCATGGGTTCCTCTCCCGGGGCGGTGGAAATGGCCGGGCTTCTTTAAAGTAAACTTTAAACCCAACCCTCTGACTGCCTTGTCTGGCATTGTTGGAGGAAATGATTTTACTCTTAAGCCAAATGATTTGTATATTTTGGCTTTTATTTCTCTTTTAGCCGGAAGAATTTTGTTGCTTAAATGGAAAGATGTCGCTCCGCCTACTCATGCCCATTGGTTGATTGATGTTATGTCATGTTTAAATCCAGAGAAGATTAGGTGTTCTATTTCTATGCCGAAACTAGATTTTTTCACATTATGGGGACCATTATGCGATCGAGAATCTCCGGAGGGGAAGGCCCCAAATCCTTGGCTTTGCCCATTGCCCGTTGCCAGGGCCGGGGTCGAAGCGCTCGGCAGAGATGGTGCTCAGTGCTCGGTGTTGGAGAGCTGGTCGGAGGCTTGAAGTTTTCGGACAGGCTCAGAGTCAGACTGTGGTCGGGTGCTTCCAGGATGCTGCATCGGCAGGTTTGCGGCGCTGGAAGCTCATGGCAGGAAGAGTTTTCTTCCTTCAACTGTCTGCGTGAAATGACAGGTCTTTTGAGAGACCTTGAGACTTTTTTTTACCATGCCCATGGTCTGTTCTTCTATCAAATTACGGTATTGCTTGCACTGTTGTAACTATATGTTATAATTATGTGGTTTTTGTCAGTTTTTTCGAGTCTTGTGTTACGTACCCCGTAACTGGGTTGCCAAACCAGCAGGAATGGATCACTCAGTTGGAGTCTGGATTACTAGAACTAAGAAAGTTTTATTAAAGAAACAAGCAACACAGTACTCTAATCAAAGAATAATAAATGCAACAGTTCCGCAATGATAAACACACATGTACACAGAATTAGGATAACAGGATCAATCAAGCTCTATCGTCGTCTAGGGGTAAATGACCAGTTTCAAAGTGACGCAAAGTTCAGTTCACCGTAATCACTGCCGTGGGAGATGGACAGTGGGGGGAAGGAGAGAGAGAGCAAAATGAATGAATATTCAAACGGCTTCCACACAGACCTTCGATATTCTTCGCAGTCAGCTTTCAGGCGAGCCCTTTGTGATGTCTTCTGAGGTCACCGACCGTGACCCCTCCGTTTCCAGATACGATTGTTTCTCTGCGGTGAACCTGGCACCCAGGCAAGGGCGGACACACACCAGGTTCCCGCTGATCATGCCTTTCCACCCTGTGCGTCTATGGCTTGGTCCCACGATCAGCCTTCCAAAACTTCCCACCGACTTATGGGAGGCGCACCGCTTCCAGGGTCTCGTTACCTCGTGGTGTCGTGTGTGTCTTGCCTTAGCGAACCTGTCCCTTTTTATTCCCCTGCTGGGGTATCGCCTGTCCATCACTTCAAACAGTTCAGGGTTCAAAGGGGGAGCCGATCTTGACAGCTCTCCTTCCGTTAAACACTCCCGTCCTTTCATTAACATCTCCAAATGCTGCTCCATTGTTTTCCTTATCTCTCTTTCTCCTGAAGACAGGTGGCAGACCAACTGCTGATCCCACTGGTGCCAGCACAGACCAGCTAACATCTTAATCTATGTGTATTCTCGTCACACTTGGTTTGTCTTGTGTTTCTGTGATATCATTCTGGAGGAACAAATTGTATAATTTCTTAATGCATGCATTACTAAATGACAATAAAAGAGGACTGCGTGTCCTCATAAACTAATCTAATTTTGGAACTACTTTCACAAACTTCAACTTGTTCAGCAATGATGATGGCTATTATATGTTTGAATTTACGACTATTTGTCCAAGATGTTTTTCTTTTCTTTTAAACAACCAGCTGTTTTTTTTGGGGGGGGTTCTCTTTTTTTTTGTTATGGGGTTTTGATTTTGCTTTACACTAGAATAAAATATACCTTTTCAATGTTATGGTTAATTTACTATACATAGATATGGGGCATTTCAACCTTGTTTCTGTTTCCATAATATCATAATGTATTTTGTATTCGTCTATGCAAGTAATTAATAAAAATATTGAAAAAGAAACGGCCGGGCTGGGAGCTATTCTAGGAGCAGGAGGAGAAGAGAGGCTTGTGCTGGTGGGAGATGGTAATGAGTGCCGTGGAGTGGCTAGAGGTGGTGGACGACCAGATCTTTCCCTATGGCATTCTCGAAGATGATTGTCCAATCTGGTGGCTAGGGAGACCAAAGAATCCAGCCTCTCGGTGTAATCACTTGCCGCCAACTCGTCTTTCACCATGTCGCTGAGACCATTCCGAAATACCCCTTGGAGTGCCTTGTCATTCCACCCCGAGTCGGCCGCTAACGTCCGGAACTCCATGCAATATTCGGCAGCACTGCGTGAGCCTTGACAGAGAGTGAATAAACGCTTAGCGGCATCTTTACCGCGGATGGGGTGGTCAAAGATCTTTCTCATTTCCGCAATAAAGGTGGGGAAAGAAGAGCAGCTATCCAGTTGATTATCTCAGGCAGCTGTAGCCCACACTAAGGAACTTCCCTGCAATAACCCCATGATATAAGTTATCTTTGACTTAACTGTGGAGTACATGGATGGCTGGTGGAATACCAAGGAGCATTGCAAAAGGAAGGCCCAGCACTTCCCCAAATCCCCAGCGTAGTGTTCTGGTTCAAGTACGTGCGGCTCTCTTGGTGGGGGTGTTGCTGACACGTCGGGGGTTGCCACTACAGGCTGTCTGGGGTGGTTAGACAGAGTTCCAGGAGTGGATGGGGTAAAATGAGTGGATACACGGTCCACTCGGTCACCGATCTTTGTTACGTTAGCAGACAGGGAATGGAGATTCTCCATGACATCCCGGAGAAGTTGATCGTGCAGACCCAGTACGGAGCCCTGGCTGGCGAGGGCTTGTTTCAGGGTATTCGTGACCGCTGGGTCCATTGTGGCCAGATCGTCCTGTTGCAATGAGGGAATGAAACAAACCCAAGTGCAGGACACAGGCACGGAGATTGAGTTAGGATGCTTACACGGACGTGAACATGACAGCAAACAGGAGGGACCTTGAGACGGAGAGATGGGGTTTCATAGGTAAACCCTGAAACTGGAGCAAAACTTAGAACGCATGGTTCTAAGCGGCCGGGAAACGTTAATCACCACACAGGCAAAACCAACGATCTTTCCCCTGGTCCTCACCTACCACCCCACCAGCCTCCGGGTCCAACATATAATTCTCCGTAACTTCTGCCACCTCCAACTAAGCGCATCTTTCCCTCCCCCCCCTGCTTTCCGCAGGGATTGCTCCCTACACGACTCCCTTGTCCATTCATCCCCCCCCATCCCTCCCCACTGATCTCCCTCCTGGTACTTATCCTTGTAAGCGGAACAAGTGCTACACATGCCCTTACACTTCCTCCCTCACTACCATTTAGGGCCCCAGACAGTCCTTCCAGGTGAGGTGACACTTCACCTGTGAGTCGGCTGGGGTGATATACTGCGTCCGGTGCTCCCAGTGTGGCCTTCTATATATTGGCAAGACCCGGCGCAGACTGGGAGATCGTTTCACTGAACACCTACGCTCTGTCCGCCAGAGAAAGCAGGATCTCCCAGTGGCCACACATTTTAATTCCACATCCCATTCCCATTCTGATATGTCTATACACAGCCTCCTCTACTGTAAAGATGAAGCCACACTCAGGTTGGAGGAACAACACCTTATATTCCGTTATTCCGTCTGGGTAGCCTCCAACCTGATGGCATGAACATTGACTTCTCAAACTTCCATTAATACCCCACCTCCCCCTCGCACCCCATCCGTTATTCATTTATTTATTTATATACACACATTCTTTTTCTCACTCTCCTTTTTCTCCCTCTGTCCTTCTCACTATATCCCTTGCCCACCCTCTGGGTTCCCCCCCCCCCGTCTTTCTCCCTGGGCCTCCTGTCCCATGATCCTCTCATATCCATTTTGCCAATCAACTGCCCAGCTCTTAGCTCCATCCCTCCCCTTCCTGTCTTCTCCTATCATTTCGGATCTCCCCCTCGCACTTTTAAATCTCTTACTAGCTCTTCTTTCAGTTAGTCCTGATGAAGGTCTCGGCCTGAAACGTCGACTGTACCTCTTCCTAAAGATGCTGCCTGGCCTGTTGCGTTCACCAGCAACTTTTATGTGCGTTGTTTGAAATTCCAGCATCTGCAGATTTCCTCGTGTTTGAGGTTAGGGTTAATCCAGGTTGAGGGCTTGTTGGGGTGGGGTGGTTGGAAGGGCCAGAAGGGCTTTCTCCCCGTGGTTTCGCTAAATATATAAAGCTGAACCCGGCAAGTCAGGTCTGGAGGGTGCGCCATAAGAGACCATAAAACATTGGAGCAATATTTGACCGTTTAGCCCATTGAGTCTGCTCCGCCATTCCATTACAGCTGATCCCGGATCCCAGTCAACCCTATACACCTGCCCTCTCGCCATATCCTTTGATGCCCTGGCCTGACCGATTAGGAAATGATTAACTTCCGCCTTAAATATATGCACAGTCTTAGCATCGAACGCAGTCCGTGGAAGGGAGTTCCACAGATTCACCACTCTCTGGCTAAAAGAATTCCTCCTTACCTCTGTTCTAAAAGCACACCCATCCACTACATAATGTACCGGGTGGGCACAGGAGTACATTCAGCCAGAGACTCATTCCTCCGAGATGCAGCACAGAGCGTCAAAGGAAGTCATTCCTGCCTGTGGCCATCAAACTTTACAACTCCTCCCTTGGAGGGTCAGACACCTTGAGCCAATAGGCTGGTCCTGGACTTATTTCATAATTTACATATTACTATTTAACTATTTTTCTATTACTATTTATTATTTATGGTGCAACTGTAACGAAAACGTATTTCCCCCGGATCAATAAAGTATGACTATGACTATCAATTTTGAGGCTATGCACTCTCATTCTGGATTACCCCCCCCCACCCCCACCGCCAGAGGAAACATCCTCTCCACATCCACCTTATCTAGTCCTTTCAACATTAGATAGGTTTCAACGAGATCCCCCTGCATTCTTCTAAATTCCAGTGAGTACAGACCCAAAGCTGCCAAACGCTCCTCATACGTCAACACCTTCATCCTCGCCAGAATTTTACAACGCTTGCTTGCAGCTTCTTTCGGTCCTGTGCAGTACCCCCAGTCCCCCCTCCCATACCAGACAGTGATGCAGCCTGTCAGAATGTAGCCCTCCACCTATCTCCGTTTCAATGGCAAACTTTGCCACAAAGTCATCAATTCCATTATCCAGATCATTGACAAACATTGTGAAAAGTAGCGGTCCCAATACTGACCCCTGAGGAACATCACTAGTCACCGGCAGCGAACCAGTAAAGACCCCCTTAATTCCCATCCGCTGCGTCCTGCCTGTCGGCCTCTATCCATGCCAGTATCGCCATTGGATTTTTATCTTATTAAGCAGCCCGAGCAGGGACGGTGGGGTCTTGGTGATAGTAGCGAGATACCAGGTGAGAACAGCAAAGCCGATGTCCCCTTTGTTGCGCGCGGTTTTTCTTCCCCTATCCCAGACTGGAAGAGGCCTGAACTTGGTGCAAACCTGGGTAAGACCTTCCAGAAAGAGTATAAGGAAGCATTGAGAAGGACTAGTTCATCTGACTCGGAGGCAGTGGGGGTTGTGCCGCGGGTCCTCAGAATAATTTAGTGAGTCATGTGATGGGAGTCGGAATTTGATCCGACTGGCAGCGAGAGTGGCTAACAGCTATTAACGGGAGGGGAGGGATCTGAGAGAGGAGTGGTAGGGTAGAGAGAGGGGGGGGAGGACACACACACAGAAACAGATCGAGTGGAGAGAAAGAGAAAGAAAGCAAGCCAGAACACTTGAAGTGTTCTGGTTCTCCAACATCCGCTATCCCCCGTGACCGCTTGGTCGGAATCTCCTTGCCACTGTGCCATCAAAGAGGGAGAGAGAAGAAGCTACTGAGTGCTGTGCAAGGGAGAGGAGAAATGTTCTGCGTTGGCAAGGTAACCTAGCTTGTGAACCGCTCACACTTGGCAAGAAGCGAGGGCGCTGCTGTCGGGTTCTCTCTCCGCTGCCTGTCCCCGCTTTGCGCTCGCCTCGACTCCCCGGCTGCTTCTCCGGCGCCTGTTGCTAGATCTTCTCGCTGTTGTCAGAGCCAGCAACAAGCGAGAGATCAGGAAAAGCGGGTACCGGGAGACGAGAGGCCTCGACCTATTCTGCCCGGTTTGAATTCTTTCAAAGAATCGTGTGTGTGTATGTGAGCGAGAGAAGGAGGGTTAGTTCTGCAATGGGGAGTGGTTGTATGTGTGAGAGATAGAGAGAGAGAATAGTTCTGTGTGGGGGTGGTGTGTGTGTGTGTGTGAGGGAGAGAAAGACAGAAGGGGGCTGGGGTGGCTGGAATGTCCGTGAAGGGGAGGAGGGGTGGCGAGAAGGAGAGATCATATGGTGCTGTGACGCTTGCTGAAGTTTTTTTTAATATGTCAACATCTGGTAGTAGTTAACTTTTCCGCTCAATCGTCCGCTCTTTAACTTTTCTTTTCCCTTTGCGCCGAAGTCCGAAGTTCTGACGGATTGTTCCTGTAGCTGCCGTGTAACGGGTTTCCACACAACACAGCAGGCCCTTCGGCCCACCGTGTCTGTACCGACCGTGACGCCAATCCAAACTAATCCCATCTGCCCATGATCCATAACTTTCCATTCCTTGTCTGTTCGTGTACCCGTTCTAAATGCTCTTTACGTTCTTATTGTACCTGCTTTCACTATTTCAGCAGGCGCCAACCATTCTATGTATAAAAAAATGCCTTGTAAACCGGCTTTAAACTTTTCCCCGCTCTCCTTAAACAAATGACCTCCATTACTTGACATTTCCACCCTGAGAAAAAAAGATTCTGACTGTCTACCCTATCTGCACCTCATAATTTTAGCTTCATTGAACTACACGCCTAAACTGTGGAACTGAACACCTAAAACTATAAGGGATGCAGACTCATTTGACACTTAAACGCCAGCTCAAAACCTATTTATTTAACCACGCTTTTAACTAACATTTTTTGGTCTTTTATTTTCATGTTTATTTTTATTGTTGCCTTTTATTTTCATGTTTGTACTTTTATCCCATTATAAAGCACCTTGAGCTACATAATTGGTATGAAAAGTGCTCAATAAATAAAATTATTATTATTAATTATATTGACTTCTATTGGCTGGTCCCTCAACCATGGACACCCTAAAGAAATCATTCCAACTTTGTCCAGCTTCTCCCTGGAGTGAATACTGTCCAATCCAGACAACAAACCTGTTCACTTAGAGTATTATGTCCCATTCTGTTTGCTTCATAAGAACAATGTGGAAGCTTTAGAGAGGGTGCAGAGGAGGTTTACCAGGATGCTGCTTGAATTGGAGAGCATCTCTTATGAGGATAGGTCAAGGAAACAAGGGGTCTTCTCTTTGATGCAAAGGAGGATGAGAGGTGACTTGATAGATGTGTGCAAGATGATAAGTATAGATCAAGTGGACAGTCGGAGACTCTTTCCCAGCTTAATACAAGGGGTCATAATTTTAAGGTGTTTAGAGGAAAATATAGAGTCAGAGGCAGGTTTTTTTGCACAGAGAGTGGTAGATGTGCCAGGGTGCTGGTAGAGGCAGATGCATTAGGAACATCTTTAGATAAACACATGGATGAAAGAATAAAGGAGGGCTATTTGGGAAGGAAGTGTTAGGTTGATCTTGGAGTAGGCTAAAAGGTTGACACAACATTGTGCACTAAAGGGCCCATACCATGCTATACTGTTCTATGTTCTTTGAACCAAAACCTACTTAGTGCCTCAGGACTTGCGCCACTTGGTTCTGGAACAGTTACAACCCCTCAACCATTAGACTCTTGAGCCAGAGAGGATCATTTCATTCAACCTCACCTGCCCCATCACTGAAATGTCCCTACAACCTAGGGTCTCACTTTCAAGTCCTCTCCACCTCTTGTTCTCAATACTTTATTGTTTATTTATTTATAATTACTATTTCTTTCTTTTTGGATTTGCAGTTCGTTGTCGGTTGCACATTGGTTATCCACCCTGTTGGGTGTGGTCTTTCATTGATTCTTCCAAAGTTTTGGGATTTACTGAGTAGGCCTGCAAGAAAATGAATCTTAGGGTTGTACATGCTGACATATATGTATCTCGATAATAAATTTACTTTGAACTGTTAGAACTTTGATTTCCAGCATCTGCAGAATCTCTTGTGTTTGTCACAGTAGTGTACAAGGTGAAGCTGAAGGATGTGTATCACGGATGTGTGGCAGTGGACTGCCAGCTCAGCAGAGTGTGCATTGTGAGACTTGCCTTAAACTAACAAGCCTCTCTCTCAGTTTCGTGCCTATTTGCACAACAGGCAATCATAAGGGAGCCATCCAGACTGTGTGATGTTCCGAGACAAGGTTTGGCTGGCCCACCCTTAACCATCTTTCAAGGGAGCGAGTAAAGAAGGTCATGCTGTGTGTTATCCGGAGGAGAAGATTTTCCTTTCCCACCAAGGTTGATAAAATGCAACAGTGTTCAAAGTCAATTTGTTATCAAAGTACACATATATATAATTAAGCAATAAATATCGAGAACATGAGATAGGGAGTCCCTAAAAATGAGTCCCTAGATTGTGGGCTACCACTAATGCCCCACCTCCCCCTTGTACCCCATCCGTTATTTATTTATATACACACCTTCTTTCTCTCACTCTCCTTTTTCTCCCTCTGTCCCTCTGACTATACCCCTTGCCCATCCTCTGGGTTTCCCCCCCCCCTTTTCCTTCTCCCTGGGCCTCCTGTCCCCTGATCCTCTCATATCCCCTTTGCCAATCACCTGTCCAGCTCTTGGCTCCATCCCTCCCCCTCCTGTCTTCTCCTATCATTTTGGATCTCCCCCTCCCCCTCCCACTTTCAAATCTCTTACTAGCTCTTCCTTCAGTTAGTCCTGACGAAGGATCTCGGCCCGAAACGTCGACTGTACCTCTTCCTAGAGATGCTGCCTGGCCTGCTGCGTTCACCAGCAACTTTGATGTGTGTTGCTTGGATTTCCAGCATCTGCAGAATTCCTCGTGTTTACCCTAGATTGTGGGAACAGTTCAGTGTTGGGGTAAGCGAAGTTATCCGCTTTGTTCATGGCCCTGATGTGGAAGGGTAGCAGCTGTTCCTGAACATGGTGGTATGGGTCCTGAGGCTTCTGTACCTCCATGATGGCAGCAGCGAGGAGAGACCATAGCTTGGATGGTGCAGGTTGTTGATTGAGGATGCTGCTTGCCTGCAACAGCACTCTGTGTAGATGTATTCAGTGGTGGGGAGGGCCTTACCCATAATGGACCGGGCCATATCCACTACATTTTGTAGACTTTTCCATTCAAGAGTATTGGTGTTTCTATGGGAATAAATTGGTCATTTTCAGATTGATTGTTATAGTGGGGAATATTAGGTATTGATATTGGAATTGTATTTTTTATTGTCATAAGTGAAAAGTTTGTCTTACATATTGTTCATACGGATCGATCATTACGCAGTGCATTGAGCCAGAACAAGGTAAAACGATAACAACGCAGAATAAAGTGTAGCAGCTACAGAGAAAGTGCAGTACAGGAAGACTATAAGGGGCAAGATCGAAACGATGTAGATTGGGGTGGCATGGTATAGTAGTGGTTGGCACAACACTTTACAACACCAGTGACCCGGGTTCAATTCCCGCCCGTCTGTAGGGAGTTTGTACGTTCTCCTGCTGACCGTGTGGGTTTTCTCTGGGTACTCCGGTTTCCTCCCACAGTCCAAAGATGTACAGTTGGTAGGTTAGTTGGTCTTTGTAAGTTGTTGTGTGATTAGGCTGGGATTAAAACGGGTTGCTGTGTGGCACAAATCCAAGGGTCAGTTGTTTCTCTGCAAGTAAATAAATTGTGAGATCAAGAGTCAATCTTATCTTCACAAACATGAAGAAATCTGCAGATGCTGGAATTTCAAGCAACACACACAAAAAATGCTGGTGAACGCAGCAGGCCAGGCAGCATCTCTAGGAAGAGGTACAGTCGACGTTTCAGGCCGAGACCCTTTGTCAGGACTAACTGAAAGAAGAGCTAGTAAGAGATTTGAAAGTGGGAGGGGGAGGGGGAGATCCGAAATGATAGGAGAAGACAGGAGGGGGAGGGATGGAGCCAAAAGCTGGACAGTTGATCGGCAAAAGGGATACAAGGTTGGAGAAGGGAGAGGATCATGGGATGGGAGGCTTAGGGAGAAAGAAAGGGGGAGGGGAGAAGCCCAGAGGATGGGCAAGGAGTATAGTGAGAGGGACAGAGGGAGAAAAAGGAGAGAGAGAGAGAAAAATTAATAATAAATAAATAAATAAATAAATAAGGGATGGGGTACGAAGGGGAGGTGGGGCATTAGCGGAAGTTGGAGAAGTCGATGTTCATGCCGTCAGGTTGGAGGCTACCCAGACGGAATATAAGGTGTTGTTCCTCCAACCTGAGTGTGGCTTCATCTTGACAGTAGAGGAGGCCGTGGATAGACATATCAGAATGGGAATGGGAAATGGAATTAAAATGTGTGGCCACTGGGAGATCCTGCTTTCTCTGGTGGACAGAGCATAGGTGTTCAGCAACCCAGTCTCCCAGTCTGCATCAGGTCTCACCAATATATAGAAGGCCACATCGGGAGCACCGGACGCAGTGTGCAAGAGGTTTGGTCAGGTGCCTGATAACAATGGGCCTGAAGCTGTCCTTGATCCTGGTGGTACGTGTTCTCACGCTTTTGTATCTTCTCCCCGATGGGAGGAGTGGAGAAGAGAGAATGTCTGGGATGGGTGGGGTTTTTAATTATGTTGTCCCTGTCCCTCTGCTCTTTGCTCAAGGTGGAACAAAGATAGGCGGGAGTCATAGGGAGCCGGTGGGGCAACAGCCAACAGGGTCTCCTAGTGCAGGGCATTAAATGAGTCTATGAGACCAGCTTGCCTTCTAAGCCTGCCCTACCTCATGGGGTGTCTCTAAAATGTGTGGGGATTTATTCAAAAGTAGAAGGGGCCTGTACAGTCCTCCACTTGCAGCAAAGCCAAGCACAGGTAATCAGGGGATGTGGTCACAAGGCAGGGCCCACCAACATCTGGCCCTTTGGCCCATCTCTCCGAAGCAGGACTGGCATACAGAAGGTGATAGAGGGTTGAATCATTCTGCAAATGGCAGTTTAAAACCTGACATTGATAGATTTTAAGGCACTGGGGGATAGGGGATGAGTAATCAGCCACAATCAGACTTGAGTCTGCCGTGTTCCCTAAAGTAAAATATTGCGAGTGTTGGAACGGCAAAATAAAATTTGAAAAAATCTGGATTCCCAGCCACAGACAGTCAGCTGCTGTAGAGCCGATGTCTCAGCGAGGTGATCTTGCACTTGGATTAGAAGAGTTTGAGATTTTAACAAAAGGGAGGTAGAGAGGGCCAGCAAAAGATCAAGAGGAAGTGGACAGTGATGTGGGAAGGCAGAAAAGGGGTTAACCAAACAGAGAGTCGAAGGTGCAAGACCAGAATGGGATTGAAAACAACAGAAGGAGATCTGGATTAAATTTAAGTGGTTGACGATTGTCAGCATCAGGTTTATTATCATTGATTCATGATGTGTAATTTGGTGTTTTATGGCAGCAGTATAGTGTGGGAATATAAAAAAAACTATGCTACAACAAAAATTAATTAATTAATTAATTAATAGTGCAAAAAAAAAAGGGAACAGGTAGGTAGTGACACACAAAATGCTGGAAGAAATCAGCAGGTCTAGCAACATCTATCAGGAGGAATAAACAGTCGAAGTTTTGGATCTAGATTCTAGACTAAGGGTTCCCAAACGGTTTCATGCCATAGCATTAGCTAAGGGTCCATAGACCCTAGGTTGGGAACCCCTGCTTTAGACCCTTCATCAGGACTATCTTGGCCCGAAACATCGACTGTTTATTCCCTTCCTTAGATGTTGCCTGACCTGCTGAGTTCCTCCAGCACTGTTGCTCTGGATTTCCAGCATCTGCAGAATCCCTTGTGTTCATATTGAGGTAGTGATCATGGGTTCAGTAATGACTGTTTGGAAATCTGTTAGCAGAGGAGAAGAAGATGTTCTTAAACATTCCTATAAAGTAGAAGTAGGGGTTTCTGTTTCATGTTATTGAGTTAGTGTATGTTTTCAGTATGTTCCTGGTTGACCAGGACTAGATGGAAGGCAATGGTCTGCACAACCTGTTAATAGAGTCACATTTATGCTGCTTTGTATAGCAGGTTCTCAGGTGAGACTCAGGGTGAACAGGAAGTTTGTTTCTAGCCACACTCTGGTTATTTTGTAATCTGTGCTCGCAAAAGAATATTCTTAAAAGAGGCAGCTTCTATGGAGAGGAATAAACAGTCAACGCTATGATGAAGATCCTTCATCAGGACTGGAAAGGAAGGGGGCTGGGGGAAGAAGCCAGATTAAAAAGGTGGGGGTAGGAGAAGGAGTGCAAGCTGGAAGGTGACAGGTTAGACTAGGTGAGGGGGAATGATGTGAGAAGCTGGGAGGTGATCGGTGGAAAAGATGACGGGCTGGAGAAGAAGGAATCTGATAGGACAGGAGACCGGATCATGGGAGAAAAGGAAGGAGGAGCGGCACGAGGGAGAGATGATGGGCAGATGAGAGAAAAGGAAGGGGTAAGAGGGGAACCGGAAGGGTAAATTGAAAAAGAGATGGTAGGGGGGAGGAGTAATTACTAGAAGTTAAAACAACCAGTATTGGATGAAGTCACCCTCAGGTTGGAAGAGCAACACCTCATATTCTGTTTGGGTAGCGGATAACATGATGGCATGAACATTGATTTTTCTATCTTCCTGTAGTTTCTTCTCCATCCAACTTCTCTCTTTTTCAATTTTGAAGCAAAAACTTCCCTATTTTGAAGCAAAATGCGGGTGTTCCCCTCAGTATCTTGAACAATATTGATTCCTCCAGCAACACCTAGAAACAATTAACCAGCTGATTTCACTGTTTGCAAGAGCTTGCAATGTAGCTGTTAGCTCTACTTTTTTATATAGAATACTGTGTGCACCAGGAAAGTATGTAATTAATGTACAGAACTTGTAAAAGGCACTATGTGAATAGATTTCTTAAATGGATAGCTCGTGCAGAGCTGGACAGCACAATGGGTCAAATGCACTCCTGTAATTGATAGTTTAAGCAAATTAATTAACCATCAACACAAGATGATGGAACATTTAGAATGGATGTTGCTGTAGTGCTTTCTGCTTAATGCCAATTGGTAGCAGGGGTGGTACCCTAACGTAACAGTTACTGCATCGTTTACAGTTCCAGTGGTCACTGGTCAGGTTCAGTTTCTGCCGCTGTCTGTCAGGAGTTTGTACATTCACCCTGTGATCTCGTGGGTTTCCTCCCTCAGTCCAAAGACGTACGGGTTGGGTTAGTGAGTTGTGGGCATGCTACACTGGCGCTAGAATCGTGGTGACACTTGTGGGCTGCCCAGTACAATCCTCACTGATTTGATTAGAAGCAAATGACGTGTTTCACTGTAAGTTTCGATGTACACGTGATAAGTAAAGCTAATCTTTTGCATCTTTAGTTCCTCAGTGTCAAAAGTGCATTGGGGAGGACTGCCATCCAGGAGAAATGTGCATAAGAATCCAAAGAGGTCTTGAATGAATGATTTATACTGACCTCGAATGATTGAATATAACTTTAACACCACTATTGTCTTCATTGTAATAGATGCTGTGCAGAACAGTGATTTGAGGAATGATTGATCACCTTAGGTGGTGATTAAAAATTCAAAAGTAGACTTCATCTTGATATTTGAGAGAAATACCCTAATCTACTATTTCAGCACAGATGCCTAATAATAATCTGCTAAAAACCCAGTACTTGAGTGGTATTAATTAATAATTCTATAATTGGCATTTTGGTGTTTTATTGTAAGATCTTAAATATGGTAGGCCCTCGAGGTAGGTAAGACTGCCCTCTGCAGTTGAATGATAAACCACTGTTGCTAACTCTCTCAGGTCCATGGCAAAAAAAAATAGAAGAAATTCTTCCTTGATTATTTTATTTCTCTGTATAACTGCCAGCAGTGTACACCATGGTAGTCTACCGGTTAGCACAGCGCTATTATATCACAGGACTTTGGAGTTCAGAGTTCAATTCCGACATCGTCTCAAAGGAGTCTCTATGTGCTCCCTGTGGAATGCATGGGTTTCTCCATGTGCTTCGGTTTCTTCCCACAGGCCAAAGACATACCAGTTAGTAGGTAAATATTTCCATGGATGCTGCCTGGCTTGCTGAGTTTCTCCAGCGTTTTGTATCTAACAATAGGTTAACTTGTCATTGTAAATTGCCCCATGATTAGGCTAGGGTAAAGTCAGGGGTTGCTGGGTGGTGTGTCTTGAACAGCCAGAAGGCTTATTCCGCACTCTATTTCAATAAAATATAATTTACCAAAGCAGAGATTAAAAGGATTGTCATGTTCATGTTTAAAAAGCGAGTACGGTTGTGATCTGCTTTCAGTAAAAGTGCTGGGATTGCTGTGCAGTGGATCAGAACCTTATTATCCGCCAGTTCAGCCAGTTGATGAGTGACTTGTGATTTCCAAGGCTTCCTTTTGCAAAGAGAAGGTGTGGACTTCGCAAGAAGAGATTATGTCAGGTATTTGATCAGTGCTTAACGCGAACCAAGTACTTGACAGAGTGGATACAAAATTATTTTCTCTTGGGGGGAAGGAATGAGAGGGCGTAATCTTACAGTTAAATCTTGGTTTCTCAGATATGGAGTTCACTGGACTGAAAAGGTAGCAGTTAAATGACAGCAGAAAATTGAAAGCACAAGAGATTCCAGTGGGAATCCAGAGCAACACACAAAATGCTGGAGGAACTTAGCAAATCAAGCAACATCTTTGGAGGGGAATAAATAGTCAACATTCTAGTCTGAGACTTTACTGTCAGAATCAGAATTAGAATCAGGTTTAATATTACCGGCATATGTCGTGAAATTTGTTGTCTTTGTGGCAGCAGAGCAATGCAATACATAATAGAGGAAAAAACTGAATTACTGTACGTATATTTGTATTAAATAGTTAAATTAATTAAGTAGTACAAAAAAACAGAAATGAAGAAAAGTAGTGAAGTAGTGTTCATGGATTCAATGTCTTTTCAGATATTGTATGGCAGTGAAAAAGAAGCTGTTCCTGAATTGATGAGTGTCTGCCTTCAGGCTTCTGTACTTCTTTCCTGATGATTGCAATGAGAACAAGGCATGTCCTGGGTGTTGGGGGTCCTTAATGATAGACATTGCTCCTTAAAGATATCGTGGATACTACGGATGCTCGTGCCCATGATGGAGCTGACTAAGTTTACAACTCTCTGCAGCTTACTTTGATCCTGTGCAGTAGCTTCCCTCGCCTCCCCAGCCCTCAAATCAGACAGTGATGCAGTCCATTAGAATGCTCTCCACAGAAGTAATGATCGATAACTTTCACTTCAAATTACACATTATGCTGTGTTTTTTTTTCTTCAATCAGTGACTAAACAGATCAGATGACTGCTTTATAGTAGACTCCTGTTCAAGCTATAAGCACAGTCCTGAGTTTCCAGTGGCTTGTTACCAACTTGCTCTCAGTCTAACCTCTTCCCCAATCTCCCACATTCTTGTACTGCTGCTCACCATAAACTTAAGGAACCTCACCTCATACTCTGGCCAGGCACGCTACAACCCTCCAAACTCAACTATTAATTCAGCTATTCCAGATAATCAGTCTGCTGATCCATTACACTTTTGCTTGGCCCATCATTTGCCCCCTTCTATAAAATGTAGAAGCAGTGGGTAACAATTGGTCAATTGTACCACACACAAAATACTGGAGGAACTTAGCAGGTCAGGCAACATCTATGGAAATGACGTGTCGGAGAGAGACCCTTCTTCAGGACTGAAAGAGAAGAGGGAAGACGCCAGAATAAAAAAGTGGAGGGAAGAAATGGAGGATAGCTTGAAGATGATAGGTGAGCTAAGTGGGTGGGAAAGGTAAAGGGCTTCAATGGAAGGAATCTGATAGGGGAGAAGAGTGGATCAAAGGAGAAAGGGAGGAAGAGGGGGATGCCTAGGGAAAGTGATAGGCAGCTGAGAAGAGGTAAGAGGCTAGAGTGGGGAATAGAAGAGGGGAGAGGGAAGGAATTTTTTTTTTACCAAAAGAAATCAATATTCATGCCATCAGGTTGGAGAATACCCAGATGATATAAGGTGTTGCTCTGCCACCCCGAGGGTGTCCTCATCATGACACACGAGGAGGTCCATTGTACCTACCCACCTTTCATTAAGCTCATGGCTAATCTTTTATTCACTTGAAGAGAACATTTTCAAAAGGCGATTCCTCAAGAAGGCGGCATCCATCGTGAAGGACCCTCACCATTCTGGACATGATCTCTTCTCATTACTACCATCAGGGAGGAGGTTCAGAGGCCCGAAGACACACACTGAATGATCTAGGAACAGCTTCCTCTCCTCCACCATCAGATTTCTGGATGGTCCATGAACACTGCCTCACAATTTTGTTCTCTTTTTGAACTTCTTATTTACCTTTTTTAAATTCCTTAATTTTTTTTATGTATTGCACTATACTGCTGCCACAAAACAACAAGTTCCACCACCTGTGTTATGATAATAAACCTGATTCTTACTCTGATTACCTGGACTAACCCTATAATTCTTGATTCTCTTAATATCTAAAAATCTGTTGACATCTGATCTAGAGAAACAGAGTCGTGCATCACTAAAACTGGCCCTTCAGTCCAACTCGTCCATGTTGGCTCTGTTGCCCAGTGAGCTAGTCCCACCTGCCCTTATTTGGCCCATAGCCCTCTGAACTGAACTGAGGCCTTCATTGGTCAAGGTCAACTAGGATGTTTCGGCCTTGCTGTCTAGATACGCAAGCTTGAGTAGTGCAACATGGAGAGCAAGCTGTTGCCCGTCCAGAAAGCTCCCACTCTCCACACACCTGATGAACCCAGAGAAACAGCCGAGACCGATACGGTTTGGCACCAGCAGCGTCGCAGGAGTTGCCAGTCAGCATTGAACTCAACATAGGATTGCCTTTAGGACTGCAGCACGGGATTTTCCCCTCGGGGTTTACTCCCAAAGCCTTCCTAATAAGTGGATATGGCTGCAAGGCAGTGGATGTTTGAGATATTTCCTTCTCCTACATAAGCTGCCCCTTCTCCTGTCAGTAGAAATGGCTCTGTCAGGCTTAGTAACTAAGCCACATGTGAAGTTCAGGAGCTGGACTCACACGTCATTGGGAGCATTTAATAGGTAGAGTGAGCTTATCCTCATTACCACCCCGTTTGTTATAATAACCGTAAGGGACCAGCCCTCTAAGCCTTTCCTATCCATGTACATACGTATCTAGATGCCTTGTAAATGTTATGTGTCCTTTTCAGCCATTACTTAAAAGGTTAGCTTTATTTGTCACATGTACTTCAAAACATAAATGAAAATGTGTGGCTTCTGTGAAATCAGATCAGTAAGGATTGTGCTGGACAGTAAGTGTGGCTGTGCTTCGCACTGACCCTAACCCGTACATCTTTGGAATATGGTGGGAGTTGAACCCCGATCTTATTGCTGGTGCTGTCATAGCGCTACACTACTGTATATTTCTGGTAGAAGCCCAAGTAAAGGTATTATCAAAGTTCACACGTCACCATTTACTACCCTGCGATTCACTTTCTTGCAGGTATTTACAGTAAAATAAAGAAACACAACAGAATCCAGGAAAAAATTCATACACGAACACAAGACTGTTAAGCAACTAACATGCAAAAGAAGACAAAACTGTGCAAATAAAAAAAACGAGAACATGAGTTGTAAAAGGGTTCTCGAAAGTGAGTCTGTAGGTTGTGTAACGAGTGCAGTGTTGAGGTGAATTAAGTTATTCATGTTGATTCAGGAGCCTTATAGTGTAGGGTAATAATTGTTCCTGAACCTGGTGGTGTGGGACCTAAGGTTTCTACACCTCCTGCCTGATGGTAGTAATGGGAAGAGAGAATGGCTGCATGGTAGGGTCTTTGACGATGGATGTTGCCTTTTGTGGCCCTGTTGTAGACATGCTCACTGAATGAGCTTTCGTGATTGGTGGACTCTAAAGATGGCCATGTTCTGGGTGAAGTATTCTTCCTTTCCTGAATAATCACTGTACCTCCCTCTGCAATTGGATCCTTGACTTCCTAACCGGAAGACCACAGTCAGTGCGGATTGGTGATAACATACATCTTCGCTGATAATCAACACTGGTGCACCTCAGGGGTGTGTGCTTAGCCCACTGCTCTACTCTCTGTATACACATGACCGTGTGGCTAGGCGTAGCTCAAATACCATTTACAAATTTGCTGATGATACAACCATTGTTGGTAGAATCTCAGGTGGTGAGGAGAGGGCGTACAGGAGTGAGATATGCCAACTAGTGGAGTGGTGCTGCAGCAACAAACTGGCACTCAAGGTCAGTAAGGCGAAAGAGCTGATTGTGGACTTCAGGAAGGGTAAGACAAAGGAACACATACCAATCCCCATAGAGGGATCAGAAGTGGAGAGAGTGAGCAATTTCAAGTTCCTGGGTGTCAAGATCTCTGAGGATCGAACCTGGTCCTAAAACAATGATGTAGTCATAAAGAAGACAAGACAGCGGCTATACTTTATTCTGAGTTTGAAGCAATTTGGCATGTCAACAAATACACTCAAAAACTTCTATAGTTGTACCATGGAGAGCATTCTGACAGGCTGAATCACTGTCTGGTATGGAGAGGCTACTACGCAGGACCAAAGGAAGCTGCAGAAGGTTGTAAATGTAGTCAACTTCATCTTGGGCATTAGCCCACGAAGTACTTTACTTTATACTTTATTGTCGCTAAACAATTGATACTAGAATGTACAGTCATCACAGCGATATTTGTTTCTGCGCTTCCCACTTCCTGGATTACAAATATTAAATATTAAAAATAGTAAAAATTAGTAAATATTAAAAATTTAAATTATAAATCATAAATAGAAAATAGAAAAATGGAACGTAAGGTAGTGCAAAAAACCCGAGAGGCAGTTCCGGATATTTGTCCTGATATATATAAACACACACACACACACCCAGGACATCTTCAGGGAGTGGTGTCTCAGAAAGGTAGCGTCCATTGTTAAGGACTTCCAGCACCCAGGGCATTCCCTTTTCTCATTGTTACCATCAGGTAGGAGATACAGAAGCCTGAAGGCACAAAGTCAGCGATTCAGGAACAGCTTCTTCCCCTCTGCCATCCGATTCCTGAATGGACTTTGAAGCTTTGGACACTACTTCACTTTTTTTAATATACAGTATTTCTGTTTTTGCACATTTTTTAATAATATACTCTTTTTCAATCTCTTTATTGATTTTAGAATATATAAACAAAACATAGCAATGATACAAATAATAGTAGATAAATTGTTACACTTACAAACAGTAATTGTAAAATCCAATATTGAAATTTGACAAAGCTCCCAATCATGTAAAACTAACAACGGATAAAACAGATCAAAAAAAACTTTTAAAAAAAGCATGAAAAAGAAAAAAAAAACCAAAACCAAAAAGAAAACCCCAACCCAAAAGAAAGACAAAATTAATCAACTAAACTAAAAGACTTGGGCAAATCTAAGAACTTAAAAATGAAAAAGAAGAAAACCTCAGTGCCAACGACTCCATTCCCCTCCAACAACAATACAGAGAAATCGAATCGGTTTGGAAATAAAGATATTACATTAAGTGAAAATGCTGAATGAATGGCCTCCAAGTTTTTTCAAACTTGATGGAAGGGTCATAAACTGCACTTCTAATTTTCTCCAAATTCAACCACAGCATAGTTTGTGAAAACCAATGAAATACCTTAGGAGGATTAATCTCTTTCCAATTCAATAAAATAGACCTTCTGGCCATTAAGTAAGAAATGCAATCATTCTTCGTGATGAAGAGGTTAAATTATTTAAATCTATCATTGGTAGTCCAAAAATAGCAGTAATTGGATGCAGTTGTACGTCTATATTTAAAACCGTTGAAATAATATCAAAAATATCTTTCCAATATTTCTGCAACAGGGGACATGACCAAAACATGTGGGTTAGAGAAGCTATCTCGAAATGACATCTGTCACATATTGGATTAATATAAGAATAATAACGAGATAGTTTATCTTTGGACATATGAGGCCTGTGCACTACTTTAAACTGTATCAACCTCTGCTTAGCACATACAGAGGATGAATTCACCAACTGAAGAATTTTTTCCCATTTTTCAGTCAGTATAGTAATCTCAAGTTCTCTTTCCCAGTCAGCTTTAATTTTATTAGAAGCATCAGGACATAAATTCATAATTATATTATATATAATTGCTACAACACTTTTCTGAGAGAGATTTAAATCTAAAATTTTTTCCAAAATATCCGTTGGATATGGATGTGGGAAATTAGGGGAAACAGTAATTAAAAAGTTCCTAATCTGTAAATATCTGAAAAAATGAGATCTGGGTAAGTTATATTTATTAGAAAGTTGATCAAAAGACATAAAACAATTATCCATAAATAAATCGCGAAAAGATATTATACCTTTAATTTTCCAATCAGAGTAGGCTTGATCCATCGTGGAAGGTTGAAAAAGAAAGTTTGACAAGATAGGGCTTGCTAGGATAAATTGATTAAACCCAAAAAATCTTCGAAATTGAAACCATATACGTAAAGTATGCTTAACTATTGGGTTATTCATTTGTTTATATAATTTAAAAGAAGTAAAAGGAAGTGAAGTTCCTAAAACCGAACCCAAGGAAAGCCCTTGTAATGAATTAGATTCAAGATTTACCCAATAAGGGTTTAAAGATACATCCAGATCTCATAACCAAAATTTTAAATATCGAATATTACTTGCCCAATAATAGAATCTAAAATTTGGGAGGGCGAGCCCTCCCTCCTTTTTAGACTTCTGTAAATACCTTTTACCTAACCTAGGATTTTTATTCTGCCAAATATATGAGGAAATTTTTGAGTCTACATTATCAAAAAAAGATTTTGGGATGAAAATTGGGACTGATTGGAATATATACAAAAATTTAGGCAAAATGATCATCTCAATAGCATTAATCCGACCAATCAAAGACAAAGAGATTGGCGACCATTTGGTAAATAACAGTTTAATCTGATCAATTAAAGGTAAAAAATTAGCTTTAAATAAATCTTTATATTTTTTTGTAATTGTTATCCCTAAATATATAAATGAATCATTAACCAGTTTAAATGGTAAAAATCGATAAATAGGTACATGCTTATTTAAAGGGAATAATTCACTCTTATTAAGATTCAATTTATAACCAGAGAAGTTACTAAATTGAGCTAACAAATCTAGAATAGCAGGAATTGACTTCTCTGGGTTAGAGATATATAGCAGCAAATCATCTGCATATAATGATAACTTATGTATTTCGTTCCCACGGGTAATACCAACAATATTTGGCGAGTTACGAATAGCAATTGCTAAAGGTTCAAGAGCAATATTAAATAGCAAAGGACTAAGGGGGCAACCTTGCCTAGTGCCACGAAAAAGACGAAAAGAGGGAGATCTATAATTATTTGTACAAACCGAGGCTACCGGGGAGTAATATAACAATTTAATCCAAGATATAAATGTCAAATTAAAATTAAATTTCTCAAGAACATTAAATAAATAAGGCCATTCGACTCTGTCAAAAGCTTTCTCAGCATCTAAAGAGATAATACATTCCGGGGTGGTAAATGAAGGGGTATAAACAATATTCATTAACCTCCTAATATTAAAGGATGAATAGCGATTCTTAATGAATCCGGTTTGATCCATAGAAATAATTTGAGGTAACACCTTCTCCAATCTAGTTGCTAGAATTTTTGAAAAAATTTTAGAGTCTACATTCAGAAGAGATAGCGGTCTGTATGATGTACAATCAGTAGGATCTTTATTCTTTTTAAGAATTAAGGAAACAGAGGCTTCATAAAACGATTGTGGTAATTTACCTAAACTGATTGCTTCCTTGAATATTCTAGACAACTTGGAAGAAAGAATGGAGGAAAAAAATTTTAAAAATTTCACTGTAAATCCATCCGGACCGGGTGCTTTACCAGAATTCAAAGATGAAATTGCAGTTATTATTTCTTCCTCTGAAATGGAAGTTTCTAATGATAGGGACTCTCCAGGTGATAATTTCGGAAAACTCAATTTACTTAAAAAGTCATGCATAAAATTAGAGTCATGAGGAAAATCAGAGTGATATAAAGAGGTATAGAATTCTTGAAAGGTTTGATTTATCCCAGCATGATCCACCGTGAAAGTATCATCCTGTTTACGAATCTTAGTAATTTGACGTTTAACCGAATCGAATTTCAAATGGTTAGCCAATAATTTACCTGATTTATCACTATGAATATAAAAATCACTCCTAGTTTTCATTAATTGATTTTCGATGGAGGATGTTAATAATAAACTATGTTCCAATTGGAGTTCAACTCTATGTTTGTACAGCTCCTTACTGGGAGAAATAGCATATTTTTTATCGACTTCTTTAATTTTATCAACCAACAAAAGTATTTCATTGTTAACACGTTTTTTCAAACCAGCCGAATAGGAAATGAGCTGACCACGGATATAAGCTTTAAAGGCATCCCAAACAGTTCCATTGGAAACTTCGTCCGTAGTATTAGTTGAAAAAAAGAAATCGATCTGCTCCTTTATAAATTTGACAAAATCTTGATCTTGAAGCAAAATAGGGTTAAATCGCCATTGTCGGCTAGTGCAGGAGATGTCCATTAACTTGATGGAAAGTTTCAGTGGAGCATGATCTGAAATAACAATACTATCATAATTACAATCAAGTACATCTGGAATCAAACAGGAGTCAATCAAAAAATAATCAATTCGGGGAAAAAGAACGGTGAACATGTGAAAAAAAGGAGAATTCCCTTTAATAATATATTCTCCCTATATTTAATAATATAGACTCCCTTTAATAATATATTCAATATGTGTAATTTACTTGTTTATTTATTATTGTGTTTTGTTTTATTTACTATTACTATTTTTTTTCTGTCACTGTTGGATTATGTATTACATTGAACTGCTGCTGCTAAGTTAACAAATTTCACGTCACATGCTGGTGATAATAAACCTGATTCTGATTCTGATAACTAACTCCTTGTCGCAATTAGAACACAGCACAGGACAAGTCCTTTAGCCCACGACAATCTGGGCCTGACCAACTTTGCCAATCTAAACTCATCCCATTGGCCTGCACATTGTTTATATCCTTCCTTTCATGCTTGTTCAGGTGACTGATTAGATGTCCATTAGATGAGGCTATCGTATCGGCCCCTAGCAGCACATTTCAAGCACCTACCCCTCCGTACCCCTCATGTGCTCCCTCTGACTTTAAGTGCATGTCCTCAAGTATTTCGCTTCCCTGCTCTGGAGATCTGCCAATAAGAGTTGGAATAATGGGCATTTGAAAGAAGACAGATAATAAGTAGGGGATTGGGACTGGTGGGATTGCTCTGAGAGTCAGCACCTGAGACTCACCTGATGTGCTGAATGGATGCTTGTGTGCCCAGTGGCGATATGAGAGTTCCAAAGCTTCATAGTTCTATGAGAGAAGTTTTTCAGTTGAAGTGAGCTGCCTATTGATTGATTGCTACTCTGTTACTGAGTTACCTCAGAGACACAATTTTGTCGTAAACATTCTGGGTGGGAGTTTGCCATCCCACACAGTCAACTTGTTTATCCATCCTGTTCTTGTTTTACCAACTCTGCAATCTAACCTCCAACGTTGATGCACTTAATAGATTTCATTATACAGAGATTAATTTTGTGCTAAGTAATTCCAATTGCACTTACTGCTGTGAATGTGTTTGCCCACCTCTGAAACCCAGCTTATTTTTCTGTATTTCAAGCATTTACTCCTTAACATGCTCATTAACTCAACCCTGATTCACAGATCACCCACCCACATAAAGGGCAATTTGCGGTAGTCAGTTAAACTGTAAGATATTGAAGGGAGCACTTAGGATGAATGTCGGGTTCAAGTCGAGTTGTTATTTTATCAAAGTTCAAAAAAAATTTATCAAACTACGTATTTGTTACTGTGTACTACCCTGAGAATCATTTTATTTATTTATTGAGATACAGTGTGGGATTGCCCTTCAAACTCTGAGCTGAGCTACCCAGCAATCTCGTAATTTAATCCTAGGACAATTTACAATGACCATTTGACCTACTAACCGGTATGTCTTTGGACTATGGTAGGAAACCTGAGTACCTGGAGAAAATCCACACGATCACAAGGAGAATGTGCAAACTCCTTACAGGCAGCAGTGGGAATTGAACCTGGGTTTCTGGTACTGTAAAGCGTTGTGCTAACCACTATCGGGAGCCTGATGGCTGCAGAGTCATAACTCTTCCTGAATCTGGTGGTGTGGAACATAAAGCTCCTGTACCTCATTGCCCATGGCAGCGATGAGAAGAGAGCATGGCCTGGATGGTAATGGTCCTTGAGATGCAGGCTGCTTTCTTGTGTCGGTGCTCCTTGTACCTGGAGATATTCTCATCTGTGGCAAGAGCTTTGTCTGTGATGGACTGCGCTGTGAACACTTTTTTTAGAATTTTCTGTTTATGGAAACACTGTGAGTGCTTCCCTATTGAAGAACAGTGTGTAGTTGAGTATGTATGGTAGATTGCAGGACAGTAAAGATTTGGCCAGTCTCCTCTATTTTGTGGAGCACTGTGGGCATTTAATCACTAATATTACGGTTGAACTGAATCAAAATCAGGTTTATTATCACTGGTGTACTGTATGTCGTGAAATTTGTTTTATGGCATTGGTACAGTGCAAGGCATACAAATTGCTAGAGAATTAGTGAGGTAATTCAGAAATCTGATGGCAGAAGGGAAAAACCTATTCCTAAAACATTGAGTGTGCTTCTTCAGGCTCCTGTACCTCCTCCCTGATTGATGGTAGTAATGAGAAAAGGGTGGTGAGGGTCGTTAATGAGGCGCTGCCTTCTTGAAGCTGTCATTGATGGTGGGGATGCTTCTGCCCATACATGAACTGGCTAAGTCTACAACCCTCTGCAGCCTCGTTGAACTCTGAGCATTGGAGCCTCCATACCAGGCTATGATGCAACCCGTCAGAATGTTCTCCACCATATATCTGTAGAAAAGAGCTAGAGTTTTCAATTGCTCCCACGGTTACTATAGCTTGTCAACATCTCTCCTTTCTGAGGAGGCTAAAGAGAACTAGACTTTGCACATGTGTGCTCATGTCGTTCTACAGATATGCAGTAGAGTGCCCCTGACAAGCTGCATCACTGCTTGGTATGGAAACTATGATGAGTAGTCAAAACCACACCAGCCTATCTGCCGTCAAGGACATGTATACAGAATGGTGCTGGAAAAGGGCCAGTAACACCATGAAGTTCCCTCCCACCCTGCTAATGGACTGTTCGTCCTGCTCCCATCAGGGAGGAAGCAACATTAGTTTAGATTATGAGAACACTCAGTCCTCCTTTATTGTCATTTAGAAATGCATACATGCATTAAGAAATGATACAATGTTTCTCCGGAGTGATATCACAGAAAACAGGACAAACCAAAGACTAACACTGACAGAACCACATAATTATAACATATAGTTACAGCAGTGCAAAGCAATACCATAATTTGATGAAGAACAAACCATGGGCATGGTAAATAAAGTCTCAAAAGTCCCCGAGTCGATCAACTCCCGAGTCCCCGATAGCAGGCGGCAAAAGGGAGAAACTCCCTGCCATAAACCTCCAGGCATCGTCAACTTGCCGATGCCTTGGAAGCACCTGACCACAGCTGACACTGAGTCCATCCGTCCGAAAACTTCGAGATTCCGACCAGCCTCTCTGATACAACCTTCCGAGCGCCATCCTCTGCCGAGTGCCTTCCACTTCGCCCCAGCTGCTGAAACACGCAAAGCCGAGGATTTCAGGGCCTTCAGCTCCGGAGATTCCGGTTATCACACAGCAGCAGCGGCAGCGAAGCGGGCATTTCAGAAGTTTTCCAGATGTTTCTCCGTACTCTCACATCTGTCTCCATCAAATCAGGATTGTGCACGGATCCCTACTTGACAGATAACAGATATCATTCACCGGAGAGTCCACGTGCGCTGCATAGCATTCACATCAGGACCACCAGACTCTAAAACAGCTAATTTCCCCAAGCAGTAAGGCTGATCAATACCTCCACCCACTAACTCCACCATAACTTTATTATTTCCTGGCAGTCATCTTATGTACAGCCTACTGTCACCTTATGAACATACAATGAATCGATGTACATAAGGTATCTTACATATTTATGTAAGGGGGTTTCGACTTTTATGTTACTGCGGAGGCTAATTAAAATGGCGTCTTTGTTATGTTAATGTAGGGAATGCGGCTTTGTTGTGTTAAACGCTGAGAGATTTTGCACTAGCAGCTTGTTTTGGTTTAGAGGGTCATAAGAGAGTGTTATTAACCAATTGGGATAGTTGTTATGGTTTTGGTGTATTTGAAGATACTGTATGCGCGGGGTTTTGGGGCAGAAGGCGGGAGAGCGAGACAGAGGATAGACAATGTGCTGTGATGTCCGCTAACGGGGTCGGACCCCGAGGAGGGCATTTGGCGAGGAGACGGAGACGGACTCGTGTGGAGCGTCTGGTCGACCACTGTTGTTGGTCCCAGGCGGCCAGTCGAGGTGGTCCGAGGGGGTCGCAGGGTGAAGAAGAAGGTCCTTGAGCTCCAACGGTTTTGTGCACGAAGAGATTGAACTTTGATAAGTGTGGCGCCTTTTATTTTCCTTTTATATTTTATTCTCTCTTAATTATATAGTTCCAGTAATATCTATAAACTGTAAATCATTTAATTGCATCTGGTGTATTATGTGCTATTTGGGTGGGGTGGGGTGCATCACACAGCATCCACACAAATGAATTATCCAGTTTGGCGGGGCCGAGGCTGTTTCCCTAGACGACAGCGAGCCGAGCGACCCTGAGGGTGGCCGGGGGGGCTACATTGTGTGGGATTTGTCCGGGATTGAGTCTGCTGGTATGCTGTGTGGGTGCCCTGTTTAAATCTGTAATGTGTGTCTCTGTGGGTTTTTTGCTGGTGATTGCTGTATGTGTCGGGCTGGCATTGACGAGTTGGAGGTGGCACTAGGGGCTATCCATGCGGTTGGAAGAGAGAGGAAAGAGTGGTCTGATTTGGAGGTAGGGTCTGCAAATAAATGTTCTAGCTCTGGCAGGCTCCGCCTGGCATTTGGGATAGTGTCCACCCCAGGAGGGGCGGAGGCGTGTGAGACGTGGGCGGAGCGGATCTCTCAGTTGTTAGATGAGTGGCAGTGCTCGGTTGAGGGAGAGTGACAGGGGTTGGTTGAAAGTTTAAGTAGGCGGGCTGTGACGGTGTTAGAGCTGTCAGGTTCACTTACACCGTAGTGACAGATGTCAGTTATTTGAAAGAGGGGGGAAAGTTTTCAGTGTGTCTTCTCTGGCTAGGAGGGCGGCTAAATTGCTTGTAGTGCCAGGGGGATCATTTCAGGGGATCAGTTGTTCAGCTGATCAGAGAGGTGTCGGGAAACTTAGTGGAGGCCCAGTGGGGGAATGGCTTGGGGTCTCTGGGGAAGCACATTCCCAGCAATGTACCAATGAACTTCCGCAAGGAAAAGACCCTATTCCTGAAGGCTTAGAGGGACCACGCCCCAGGGTGTCGTTATGAATAGAGGGAAGCGATGCTAAAGCTATCCTCGACCCCGGGGCGCAGGTCAAGTTGTTGTACAGTTCGTTTTACAACTGGTATCTGAAGCATTTACCCTTGACAACCACAAGGGCACCGGAGACTTTGGGTACTAGTGGCAGTAGTTATCCAGAAGACGATGATTGGTTAATGACCCTGGAGTTCATGGAGGCATTTTCTGGGCACCCAGCGTGTCGAGTTGCTTCTGAGGACGTGTGTAGCAGCCTTGAGCCGGTACTGAATTTAAACGAGACCCAGCGGTGGTACGGCTTGGGGAAAGTAGCTGAGGATGAGACCCTCTTAGTAGATGCTCCGAACTACCACGAGGGAGGGGAGTTGACCGCTGAAGACACCTCAGTGAGAGAGAGGTCGCGGCAACTGGACCCTAGCGGCGTGGGAGATGAAGGCAGCGTGTGTGTGGATTATGCGATGTGGTTTGATGTGCTGCATCTGAGGGGTGGATGTTGCCAGATCCTGAGGAGTGCGGCTGTTGAGCTGAAGATGGCTGTTACTAGTTCCCTAGGATTCTTTCAATCCGAAAAGATGCCTCAGGGGCACAACCGGAGCCCCTGCATCCTTCCCGCGGGGCATGAGGAAGACCATGGGGGAAGTGAAGGTGTGTGGAGTTTTGACATATGTGGATGACCGCCTAGAGCTTGGATTCGCCTGGGGGGACTATGAGGCAAGGCGAGTGGCTGAGCCCGGGCGACCGAAGCGAAGTGTCAAATGTGGAGGAGTTTTTGGCCGGAGGAGTTTGGTGCAATGTGAGGAAAATGACCCGACATACCCAGTTGAACTTCCTGGTGTTGGGACAGACGGTGGTGGACCGGGAAATGGAAACCCAGGTCGTCAATCTGAATGAGACACAGAGAAGAGAGGGGATTTGCACCACACTGCAGTCATGCACTGATGAATTAATCCAGCAAGAAGAAGCAATGACCCACCTTCGAAGGGATCAGCAGAAACTCAAGACGTCGATTCAGAACAGATTGGAAGACTTGCAAGTTGAGGAAGATCAAGGAAGTGTTCTGAGTAAGGTCAACAGAAAACCGAGAGCCCAGGGAGGGGAGTTTGACTACGCTCCCGAGGAGGTGAAGAAATGGAGGACAGATCTCGGAAAAGGGAGGCGGATGCTTGAAAGGAACCTGAAGATGACTATCACGAGTTTAAATGAAGTGGAAAAACTGAAAGTTGACCTGGAAGACGCCCTCAGGAAGAAACAACCGGAGGCTGAACACCCTTTAACTGCTGCTTTTCAGGTCAGGGAGGAAGAAGCTGGTGGGGTAACTGCGTCCCAGATTGAGATGGCCAGGAACCCTGAGTCAGAACTGCAGAGGCTGTGGCGAGAGTTGAAGGAGTCCCCGAAGAAGCTGCCGTCTCGACTGCAGGAGGCTGAAGGGGTAGCCCCGGCTAAATGTTTCAGTTTGGAGAAACTCAAACAGCAGCTACCGATCGAAGGAATGAGGAAAGATACAGATTCGAAGGATGATGTGCTGGACATATGGTACATGCTGCCTTTCGCTAACTTCCCTGTGATTGAGGAAGAGACCTTTGGCCCTTCTCCCACTGAGTCAGATGTAGTGGGGAGGGCTAGCTGTGGGCAGTCTGAGTTGCGGCAGGATTGGGAAGGAGGAGAGGTGGGGCCCCGGACACGGGACTGGGGGCTCCGAGCTGTAGTGGTGGCCTGAGTGGGAGAGGAGTTGGCAAGCAGGCCCGAGGTATCCCTAGTAGTGTCTGAGCCTTTTGGGTTTAGGTGAGGGGGTACGGAGGTCTCAGAGGGTTAAGAAGCTCCCAGATAGGTTGGCCTATGCAGCGCCCGTGGGATGGGAGTAAGGTCCACTGTTTGGGGAGCACTGTCACTGTGTGTATCTGTGTATGTGTGTGTTGTGTGTCTGCAGGACTGGTTGGCAAGTTATTTAGAAGTCATGAGGACATGACTTTATTTGGTGGGGGGAGAGTGTAAGGGGGTTTCGACTTTTATGTTACTGCGGAGGCTAATTAAAATGGCGTCTTTGTTATGTTAATGTGGGGAATGCGGCTTTGTTGTGTTAAACGCTGAGAGATGTTTGCACTAGCAGCTTGTTTTGTTTTAGAGTGTGATAAGAGAGTGTTATTAACCAATTGGGATAGTTGTTATGGTTTTGGTGTATTTGAAGATACTGTATGCGCGGGGTTTTGGGGCAGAAGGCGGGAGAACGAGACAGAGAATGGACGATGTGCTGTGATGTCCGCTAACGGGGTCGGACCCTGAGGAGGGCGTTCGGCAAGAAGACAGAGACGGACTCGTGTGAAGCGTCTGGTCGACCACCATTGTTGGTCCCAGGCGGCCGGTCGAGGTGGTCCGAGGGGGTCGCAGGGTGAAGAAGAAGGTCCTTGAGCTCCAATGGTTTTGTGCACGAAGAGATTGAATTTGATAAGTGTGGCGCCTTTTATTTTCCTTTTATATTTTATTCTCTCTTAATTATATAGTTCCAGTAATATCTATAAACTGTAAATCATTTAATTGCATCTGGTGTATTGTGTGTTATTTGGGCGGGTGGGGTACCTCACACAGCATCCACACAAACGAATTATCCAGTTTGGCGGGGCCGAGGCTGTTTCCCTAGACAGCGAGCCGAGCGACCCTGTGGGTGGCCGGGGGCGGGGCTACATTTATATTTATTGTGTTTTTTATTATCGTGTTCTGTATCTTTTGTGTTTTTTTTTACTGCATCAGATCTGGAGTAACAATTATTTTGTTCTCCTTTACACTCGTGTACAGGAAATAATGTTAAACAATCTTGAGTCTTTAAGTGACGCCTCTGCATTATGCTTTTGGCCAATAGGTTTGAGGTAGTGGATGAATCTCTTCCGGTAAAGCAGGTCAGCTTGAACTGTCTCCACTCAATCCATTGGGACTGAGTTCCATGAGACACGAGGCTGCAGATGCTGAAAGCTGGAGCAACAAACAATCTGCTGGAGGAACTCAGGCAGCATCTATGGAGCTAACGGAACTGTTCATATTTCAGAGAAAAAGAAACAACCCAAAGCATCAACAGTTCTGTTCCTCCCACAGATGCTGCTGAAATTTTTTGAGTTCCTTTAGGAGACTGGTTGTAGGGACAGAGATTAATGTCTCTTTTCCATAGTTGCTATGGATGGCAATTGTTCATGATAAAACCATTGTTATTTCTGGATTAGAGATCATAGACTGCCATTTGATGATTGTCAATTAGTGTGAACTGGAGCTACAGCCAGCATCTCCACTATCTGAAGCACCTTCTCAAATACATCCCTGCAGTATCTCAGTATGCTGATGGACTGAAAGCTTAAGTTATTAGGGTGGTTAAGAAGGCCTGTGGTGTTTTAGCCTTCATTAGTTGGGGGATTGAGTTCAAGAGCCGTGAGGTAATAATGTTCCACCGCTAGACCACACTTGGAGTATTGTGTTTATTTCTGGTTGCCTTATTACATGAAGGATATAGAGGCTTTAGAGAGGATGCAGAAGTGATTTAACAGGATGCAGCCTGGATTAGAGAGCATGTCTTAAGAGGAAAGGTTGAGTGAGCTAGAGCTTTTATCTTGGGAGTGAAGAAGGATGAAATGTGAGATGTTAGAGGTATACAAGCTGATAAGAGGCATTGGTAGAGTGGACAGCCAGTGCCATTTTCCCAAGGAGGCAAAGACTAATACAGGGCTTAAATTTACCCTTTGATGCTCTGGCTAATTAAGAACCTATCTGTCTCTGTCTTAAATATACCCAATGACTTGGTCGCCACAGCCATCGTGGCAGCAAATTCCACAGATTTACCACCCTCTGACTAAATTAATTTCTCCGCATCTCAGTTCTAAATGGATGTCCTTGAAACCTGAAGTCATGACCTCTTGTTCTAGAAATCCCTACCATGGGAAATAACTTTGCCCTATCTAATCTGTTCAGGCCTTTTATCATTCAGAATGTTTCCATGAGATCCTCCCTCATTCTACTGAACTCCAGGGAATACAGCCCAAGAGCTGCCAGACATTCCTCATATGGTAACCCTTTCATTCCTGGAATCATTCTTGTGAATCTTCTCTGAACCCTCTCCAATGTCAGTATGTCCTTTCTAAAATAAGGAGCCCAAAACTGCACACAATACTCCAAGTGCGGTCTCATGAGTGCATTATAGATCCTCAACATCACATCCCTGCTTTTATATTCTATACCTCTAGAAACGAATGCCAACATTGCATTCACCTTCTTCACAACCAATTCAACCTGGAAGTTAAACTTTAGGGTATCCTGCACAAGGACTCCCAAGTCCCTTTGCATCTCTGTACTTTGAATTTTCTACTCATCTAAATAATAGTCTTTCCATTTATCTCGTTCACCAGAGTGCATGACCATACACTTTCCAATATTGTATTTAATTTGCCACTTCTTTGCCCATTCTCTTAAACTATCCAAGTCTCTCTGCAGGCTTTTTGTTTCCTCAATACTACCCGCTCCTCCACCTATCTTTGTATCATCAGCAAATTTAGCCACAAATCCATTAACACCGTAGTCCAAATCATTGACATACATCATAAGAAGCAGCAGTCCCAACACCAACCCCTGTGGAACTCCACTGGTAACCGGCAGCTAGCCAGAATAGGATCCCTTTATTCCCACTCTCTGTTTTCTGCCGACCAGTCAATGCTCCACCCATGCTGGTAACTTCCCTGTAATTCCATGGGCTCTTATCTTGCTAAGCGGCCTCATGTGCAGCACCTTGTCAAAGGCCTTCTGAGAATCCAAGTACACCATGTCTACTGCATCTCCTTTGTCTATCCAGCTTGTAATTTAAATTTTTTAGATTAGATTTTTTTTTAGATTATTTCCTCAAAGAATTGCAGTAGGTTTATCAGCCAGGATTTTCCTTTCAGGAAACCATGCTGGCTTTGGCCTATCTTATCTGTCTGTCTGTATCTTGTTTTACGGCGGTTGGCATCCAGCTTAATGGTGCATTACCGGCACCCTCTGCTCTATACTGTGCACTAGACATACAATCTAAATCCCTTCACCCAATCACGTGCACACACACACACACACACACACACACACACACATACATATACAAACCTACACTTCACCCTCCCATCTTTGACCATCCTAGTATCCTATTCCTGTTTATTCATCATATTCTATAAAAAACCCCTGTACCCCTTAAAAACGCTAAAAATACCTGGACTTGTGCTCTCTCACCCATGCCCAGCAACCCTTTTAATGTGAATTCCTGCATCCCCAACTCCCTTAATTTATTTCTCATCATCTCTCTCTGTATCCCATACTTCCTGCAACTCAGAACTACATGTTCTACTGACTCCTCTTCCTGACATTTCTCACACAATCCTGTCTGGTGTTTCCCTATCATTTTCAATGTTTTGTTTAATGCACAATGCCCCAGCCTTAACCTAGTCCACACAATTTCCTCTCTTCTGTTTCCATTACCTACCCTAGTAACTGCAACACTCTTTTGTATTTGATATAAATGCCTCCCTTTCCCCTCCCTGTCCCATCTTTCTTGCCACATTCGGTTGACTTTTTCCCAGATTACACACTTAACCTCTGCTTTACTGATACTAATGTGCATTTCCACATTTTCTTTCTTTAACGCCCTCTTTGCCAACTCGTCCACCCTCTCATTCCCCTTCACCTCTACATGTGCTGGAACCCACAGAAATTTTACCTGACCTCCCTGATTTGCAATTCTTGTAACTAACTGAAGGACTTCATAAAGTACATCTTGCCGACTGTTTGTGTGAAAAGACCTTAAACTTGCTAGAACTGAGGATGAATCTGAACATATCAATGCTTTGGCTTGTCTGGCTTTCTGCACCCATTGCAACGCAACCAACACTGCCAGCATCTCCACTGTAAACACCCCTAACTTATTAGATGTTCTTCTGCTGATTCCAATTTCTTTTGCTGGTATTACCACCCCAAACCCTGTCACTCCTGTTTCAGGTTCCTTCACACCATCCATATAAATGTGAGTATAATCACTATACTTTTCCATCGCATGACAGTTAAATGCATTCACCAAATCTGTTTTATATCTTTCTTTCCTTTTTACCTCTAACAAATGCCAGTCTATGTCAGGCCATACAAGCTTCCATGGAGCTACAACCGGATAAACTACTGAAGGACTTATCCTCAGATCAAATACTCCACATTCTTTCGCGATATCATTCCCTACCTGACTAAAGGTATCCCTCTGAAACCTCTCATTTTCCCAGCACTCCTGCAACACTCCTTTAGTAGGGTAAGGAATCATTGTGCCCCTGCAAGTTAGCCCAGAAGTTTGCCATCAGTTGCATCCTTCTTAGTTCCAAAGGCATTATTCCCATTTCTACCTGTAGGGCTGACACTGGTGACGTTTTAAAAGCCCCACTGCACACTCTCAAGGCCTGAGCCTGAATCACATCCAGTTTCTTTATAAGAGACCTAACTGCTGATCCATATACTATATTTCCATAATCCAATACAGATCTTACTAAAGCCACATACATTCTCTTCAAAGCTGAATAACTTGCTCCCCATTCTCTACTAGTCAAACATCTCATCACATTTATTACTTTTTTACATTTCTCCTCAACTTTCCTGATATGGTCTGCCCATGTTAATCGTGAATCAAATATAACTCCCAGAAATTTAAATGATGCAACCCTTTCTAATTCAACCCCATACATCCTTAACTTCTTCCCTACCTCAACCCTTTTCCTGGTAAAAAAATACAGTTTGAGTTTTATCTACTGAAAATCTACATCCCCAATCATAACCCCACTCCACCACTTCATCAATTGCTTCTTGTAGTTTCCTGATTATATGGTCCATGTTCCTGCCTCATTTCCACAAGGCCCCATCATCCACAAACAGTGACCTACCTATATCCACTGATACCTTTGTGAAGACATCATTGATCATAATGATGGAAAGTAATGGGCTAATCACACTACCTTGAGGTGTGCCATTTTCCACTATGTACTGTTTTGATAATTCTGATCCAATCCGAACTTGAATTTTTCTACCAAACAAAAAATCTTTAATCTAATTAAAAACTCTCCCACCAACCCCCATCTTGTGCAGTTTAATTAATAATCCTTCTTTCCACATCATATCATAGGCTTTTTCAATGTCAAAGAACACTGCCACTACTGACTCTTTATTTGCCTGGGCCTTCCTTATTTCAGTCTCTAACATAATCACTGAGTCCATGGAATTCCTTCCCTTTCTAAAACCACTCTGATAACTTGCCAGCATTCCCCTTTTCTCAAGCTCATATGATAACCTTTCTGTTATCATCCTTTCCATTATCTTACATGTACTTGATGTTAATGCAATTGATCTGTAGCTAGTGGGTTTTGACAGATCCTTGCCAGGCTTCCTTATTGGAACTACTACTGCTTCTTTCCATGCACTTGGTAATCTTCCCTCCTCTCACACTCTGTTATAAAAATGCAGCAACTTCAAGAGCGCTCCTTCTCCTAGATTTTTTAGCATCACAGAGCATATCAGATCTTTCCCTGGGGAGATTGGTCTCGATCTCTTTATTGCTCTCACCATTTCTGCTAATGTAAATGGATCATCAATTATATCATCTGTTCCTTCCCTCCTGCTTAACACACCTGAGTGTTGGCTCATTATTCTTTCCCTTCTTCTTCTCCCTTCTTCAGACAAATTTTCTGAACTGTGTATCAGTACAAATGACTTGGCCATGACCTCAGCCTTATCCCTACTGGAGACTGCAGTTTCCTCCTCAGATATCATTACTGGATATTCCTATGCCCTTCTATCTCCTCCCATCCTCTTAATCATTCCCCATATCTCTCCCACAGGTGTTGTTCTTCCTACCTTGTCGCAAAAACTCCTCCAACTTGCCCTTTTAGCTTGACGTATAGTTCTTCTCACCATTGCCTGTGCTTTCTTATATTGAACCAAATGCTGCATATTATGGGTTCTTTTAACTAGCCTGAATGCTCTATTTCTGTTTTTTACAGCCTGACAACATTCCTCTGTCCACCATGATACCAGTTTTCTATTCATCCTATTTTTACTCCTAGGTATCCTAGATCCTCCTAGATACTCCTAGATCCTTCTGCTGCCATGATAATTGCTGAAGTCACCTGACTGTTTAATTCATCTACATTTCCAGAAATATCAATCTTTGTCAACCCTTCTTCACCCAATTTCTAGAACTTACCCCAATCAGCTTTTTCAAACACCCACTTTGGGGTTCCGCCACCTGGTCTTACTTCAACTCTTTCACCCACTGAACACAAAACTGGGTAGTGATCACTGCCTACTGTTGAAGCAGTCCAAACTCCCCAGTTACTAATGCCAGCCAAGGTATTAGACACTAACGTAATATCTAACACTGACTCAGTTCCTGTTGTTATATCTATCCTTGTGCCGCTACCATCATTCATACACACCAAATCCCTTTCTTCCATCAAATCTTCAATTGCCTTTCCATTTGGATCTGTAATCTGATCCCCCCATATTGTGCTATGAGCATTGAAATCTGCACACCACACTACTTTATGTCTGTTTTGTCCTTGTATCTTTAATAGGCTGTCCAAATCCAAACTTTTACATGGATTGTAGTAGTTAATTATAACCACTCCCTCCCCTCTCTCCCACACTTCCACCACTATGTATTCCTGATCATCTCCTTTTTCCAGTACCCTATATGGTATACCTTGCTCGATTAACATAGCACAACCTCCTCCTCCCCCTAGATTTCTATCTTTCCTTATCATTGTATACCCATATACCACAAAGTCTAAAGTTGGTTTCAACCAAGTTTCCTGAATACACACTACATCCAGTTTTACAACCATTTCTTTAATAAAGTGCTTGAATTCCTGGCTATTGGCCAGTAAGCTCTTGCATTCCATTGTAAAAGAATCACCATAATTAGTATTAACCAACACATGACACTTCCTGGCTTGACTGATTACTGAGGTTCTCCCTCACTTCCTCCCATGACAGTCCTACAAACCCTAAATGGTTTACTGCTGCTTTGACCACCAGCTGAATTTTGTCACTTTTTGACTTTACCTCAGCCGTACTATTAATCACTCCTGCAATGAATGTTACTAGAGCCTTTTTGTCTACATAAATCCTGTCATTTGTTTTTTGTCGCATCTCTCGTATCCCTATTGCTCCCTGTTCATTAGGAGCATTATTCTGTTCTCTTGACATTCTTACAGCTTCTGCATAAGTGATCTTTCTTTTCACTCTTATTTCTTGAATTTTAGTCTCCCGTCTCACAACCTCACACCCACTATATGCAACACTATGAGCTCCTCCACAATTGCAGCATTTTAGTTGAACTCCTGTTCCGCACTTTCCATAATCATGATCACTCCCGCATCTAGCACATCTCCTCTGCCTTTTACAGTTTTTAACCACGTGTCCAAACCTTTGACAATTATAGCACCTCAGTGGTTTTGGCACATACACCCTTACTGGGTAACTCATGAAACCCAGGAACACTTTCCTTGGCACTCTTTCTTCTTCAAATTCAATCAATACTGATTCACTTTCCTTTTTCACTCCCTCCTTTGTTGTTTTCAGTCTTTGAACATTCATTACTTTCCCTCCTTTGATATTCCTCTTTATCTCCTCCATATTTATACTCATTGGTATCCCCGTGATCACTCCTTTACAACCACTATTTTGTGCTCCCACCCTCCCAGTGTATTCCACCTTGCATTTTCCTATCTCTTTTAGCTTGAGTGCTTTCTCAAGTTGTTCCTCATTCGCACATCTTACCAATAAGTTGCCATCATTAAGGACTTTTGCAAGTACTATTTCCCCTATCTTATTTGTCAGAGTTGTTGTTAGCACAAACGGGTTAATTTTCTTCATATGTCCCTGAGCCTTCTCATTAAACCTAATTATGACAACACCTCCTCTCTGAGCTCATTCATCTTCCTCACTTTCAGAGCTTTCTCCACTATCATTTCTTATTCTTTTATTCTCTTTGTCTTGGGTTTTATTCATCCGACCCCTCACTACCTCCTCATTCCCTTTATTTCTCCCTTCACAATAATCCACCTCTCCCCAGCTGCCTAGCTCTGGTCCCAAGTCTCTATCCCTCTCCTTCTCCACTTTCTTTCCCTCAACCCCACCTCTTATCTTGTCCGCCATTACACGACCCCCTCCCAGCAATTTCCGTTCCTTCCCCACTCTCTTTCCCTCAACAGGTTCCAAACCACATTCACGCATCAAGCAAAACACAGCCAGCCCTTTGGAGAAGTCAAGAGTCCAACTCCCCGCCTGCTCGCGCCCGACGTCACTCGGCCTATCTTGTCATGTGCCTCCAGGTGCTCCATAATTTCATCCCTAACAATCGCTTCCAACAACTTCCCAACCACTGATGTCAGGCTAACAGGTCTATAGTTTCCTTTCTGCTGCCTCCCACCCTTCTTAAATAGCAGAGTAACATTTGCAATTTTCCAGTCATCTGGTATAATGCCAGAATCCATCGATTCTTGAAAGATCATCGTTAATGCCTCCGCAATCTCTCCAGCTACTTTCTTCAGAATCCGAGGGTGTATTCCATCAGGTCCAGGAGATTTATCTACCCTCAGACCATCAAGCTTCCTGAGCTCCTTCTCGGTCGTAATTTTCACTGCACAAGCTTCACTTCCCTGACACTCTTGAATGTCCGGTATACTGCAGATATCTTCCACTGGGAAGACTGTTGCACAATACGCATTCAGTTCCTCGGCCATCTCTGCATCTCTCATTACAATATCTCCAGCATCATTTTGTATTGGTCCTATATCTACCCTCGGCTCTCTTTTACCTTTTATATACTTCAGAAAGCTTTTAGTATCTTCTTTGATATTAGTCGCCAGCTTCCTTTCATAATTCATCTTTTCCTTGCTTATGACCTTCTTAGTTTCCTTCTGCAAGTTTTTAAAAGCTTCCTGATTCTCTATCTTCCCACTAGCTCTGGCTTCCTTGTATGCCCTCTCTTTTGCTTTTACTTAGGCTCTGACCTCACTTGTTAGCCATGGTAGTGTCCTTCTTCCTTTTGAAAATTTCTTCTTATTTGGAATCTGTCTTGCACTTCCCTCATTTTTTGCAGAAACTCCAGCCAATGCTGCTCTGCTGTCCTTCCTGCTATGGTCCCTTTCCAGGAGGGACATTTCTCCCATTTAGGAGACTTTTAGGTAAACACATGGATGAAAAGAAATGGAGGGCAATGTAGGGGGGGAAGGGTTAAATTGATCATGGAGCAGGTTAAAAGGCTGGCACAACATTGTGTGCTGAAGCGTCTGTACTGTGCTGCTCTGTTCTTTGACAGTTCCTGAAAACACCAGGCCTAATTCAATCAGAGTGAAGATCATAGAATTGTTATAACTCTAAAGGAGACTGGGAGGAGTAAGAAGAGCTATGGTCCAGGTGCAGGTCGATGGGACTAGGCAGAATAATAGTTTGGCCTGAACTAGATGTGTCAAAGGGCCTGCTTCTATGCTGTAGTGTTCTCGACTCAATGACTCTGATCCTATGTGGCCATTCAACGCATAGACATCTTGCTGTGCAAGTGCGGTTAATGTATACTGCAGCAAATCAAGTTGAGCTCATGAAGAGTAAATCAATCTGACTTTATTGCCATGTGCACAGTAAAAATTGAAGGTAAATTTTATTATCTGAGTACGTATGTGTCACCATATACAACCCTGAGATTCATTTTCATGGAGACATACTCAATAAATCTATAAAATAATAACCATAACAGAATCAATGAAACACTGCCCGACTAGGGCGTTCAACCAGCGTGCAGAAGGCAACACACTGTGCAAATAAAAAATGAAGAAATAATAATAAATAAATAAGCAATAAATACCAAGAACATGAGATATCAAGTCCTTGAGAGTGATTCCATAAGTTGTGGGAACATTTCATTGATGGAGCGAATGAAGTTATCCCCTTTGGTTCAGTTAGTAACTGTTCCTGAACCTGGTGGTGTGAATCCTGAGACTTCTGTACCTTCTTTCTGATGGCAGCAGTGAAAAGAGAACATGTCCTGGGTGATGGGGCCCTAATGTTGGATGTCGCTTTCCTGCAGCAGCATTTCATGCAGATGTGCTTAATGAGAGTGCTTTACCCTGCTTTAGCCATGAAGGACTGGCCCGTATCCACTACTTTTTATGATTTCTGTTCAAGGGCATTGGTGTTTCCATACTAGGCTGTGCTGCGGCCCGTCTGTAAACTATAGAAGTTTGTCAAAGTTTTAGATGTCATGCTGAATCTCCAAACACTTCCAAGGAGGTAGAGGCACTGCCAGGCTTTCTCCGTAATTGCATTTACGTGCTGGGCCCACGACAGGTCCTTTGAAATAATAACACTGAGGAATTTAAAGCTACAAACCGTGTCCACCTCTGATCCTCCGATGAGGACTGGCTCTTGGACCTCTGGTTTCATTCTCCTGAAGTATGGTGATGGACAGGTACAATGAAAATCCTGCTTGCAGTAGCATTATAGTCATGTGGACATCACGCAGAATAGAAATTATATATAAAATAATACTATAAAGTGAAAACAAAACTGCCAATGCAAGACCTTAGTGCGAAGACAAGTCATGGTAGTGCAAGAGAGGGTTAGGCTGGACAGGTCAGTTCATGAACCTGATGGCTGTGGGCAAATCGCAACAGCGAGAACGTGGTGGTGTGTGACTTCATTGGTCATTCTGTTGGGAAACTGTAGCGATTAGGGTTTTGCAGGAACAGAATGGTTGAAGGGACATAACCCCGTTCTTGAACCCAGTAGTGTGGGGAATGCATTGTTTGTGTAAACAAACAACACTCCCTAGGATGTGATGGGGGTAGTCTGCAAGTGTCGCCACATATTTCACCAGCAACATTAGCATGTCCATAGTTTTCCACAGAGAACAACACATGCAGCAGCAGCATCAACAGCAACCAAACGAAACAGGACAACACCAACAAAACAAACCCTTTTCCCACCCTCCCTCCCCCTGACACACACAGGCCTTCAACCCCAGGCCTGACTGGCTCTGGGCCTTCCGTCCTTGACCCTGGAATAATAGTAGCTGTGAAATGATGGCCGAGATAATGGGGGCCTTTGATGATGGATGTTACCTTCTTCAGGTAGTACAATGGTGGGGAGGGATGTGCCTGTTCAGGGTCCACAACTCTCTGTGGCTTCTTAGAGGGCTCTGTCGACAGGGGTAGAGGGGAAGCTACAGTTTAGAAAAAAGAAATTCAACTCAGGGATACAAATAAAGACTTCATTGTTAGGAGGAGAACTAATACAATGCTTGCAGAAGGTCAAGGGAATTACCTGAGGCTGCAGAAGCTCGGTCGTCAGGGAAACGCAACCACACAATTAGAGTGGAAAGGTGAAATGGATGAATGGTATTCTCAAAGGGTAAAGGCCCCTGTAGCTTCTGAAATGTATTTCCTTCACTGAAAGGCAGATAGTCATCTTGCTGTAGTTTAAAATTTAGATGTGAGTAAATCTTACTTACATTGGTATTTTTTTTAAATAAAGTATTTATCTGAAGATTTTGTATGAGCACAGGTGCTCAGAGGCTTTCAAAGTATTTCGTTTTCCTCAGTTTGAGCATTAATCACAAATACAAAGGAATCCCAAATCTCATTTTCACGGGATCTACTTGCTAAAAGCTGGAAATGGTTCAGGACTGGTGGTCCCCAGTGGTCTATGCTGGTAATTCATTGATAGACTCACTACCTCTAAGGGTCAATTGCTTTGATTCCCTTGATATGAATTCAGATTTGGGAAGTCTGACAGGTAAAAGAACATAGAACACTACAGCACAGTACAGGGCCTTCGGCACATGATGTTGTGCTGGCTTGTTACCCCACTGTCCGATTAATCCAACCCTTCCCTCCCATATAGCCTTCCATTTTTCTTTCATCCATTCATCCAGTCTCTTAAATGTCCCCAATATATCTGCCTCCACCACTACCTCTGCCAGTGTGTTCCATGCAGCTACCACTCTGTGTAAATAATTTTTCAAAATCTACTGCTAAACTTTCCTCCAGACACCTTAAAATTATGCCCTCTTGTATTAGCAATTTCTGCTCTGGGGAAAAATCTGTAGCTATCCCTCTATCAATGCCTCTCATCGTCTTGTACACCTCTATCAAATAATCTGTCATCCTCTTTCAATTCAAAAAGTTCCCAGCTCACTCAAACGGTCATCTTAAGACATGTTCTCTCATCCAGTTAACATCCTGGTAAAACTCTTCTACACCTTCTCTAAAGCCTCCATATCCTTCCTGTAATGAGGCAACCAGAACTGAACATAATACCCCAAGTGTGGTCTAACCAGAGTTGTATAGAGCTGCAACATTATCTCCCAGCTCTTGAACTCAATCCCCTAACTAACGAAGACCAGTACTCCATAAGCCTTCTTACCCACCCAATCAACTTCGGCAGCAATTTTGAGGGATCTGTGGATGTGGACCCTAAGGTCCTTCTGTTCCTCCACACAACCAGGAGTACTATCATTAACCTTATACTCCGCCTTCAAAAGTGCATCATATACTTTTCCCGATTAGGCATAGATTAAGACTAATCCATACAGATGAAAGTAAAGGCTATCCAACTATTAATATCCAAATAAAAGTCCGATTTATAATTTATTCAACTATCAATGCCCTCCTTTGCATCAACACCAATTCAGTCTGAGGATATGCTGGGGGCAGCCCGCATGTGTTGCCATGGTTTTGGTACCAGTGCAGCATGCCCACAACTTGCTAACCTAACCCATACACCCTTGGAATACCAGAGGAAACCAGAAACCAGAGCACCTGGAGGACATCCACAGGGTCCCGAAGGGAACCTATAAACTCCTTACAGGGAACAGCAGGAACTGCACCTAGTTGCTGGCACTGTGAAGTGTTACACTGGCTGATACAATTATTAGGTTACTAGATCAGCACAGCATCGTGGTCTGAAGGACCTGCTTATGGTGCTGTACTTTCTAGGTTCTATGTTCCACTTAACTTGTACTTCACAAATAACATGCTGCGAGAATGAATTGAAGCTGCAGTTTCAACTGTTCACAAGATGCATTGCACTGTCTTGGTAATAGTTACTGAAATAAATGTTCTATTGCCTCTTCTTGTAGATGAGGCCATCATTCTTTGTGGTTAAAAATACACTGGGATATCAAAAGCAATGATAAGCAAACGTAACCATCGGTGTTCTCTGCTGATCTGAAAATAACTCAGCATCAATTCAGAACATCAACAAACGGTCACTGGGGTACCAGACTGAGGCACAGCTCTCAAAGCAATATTATATCAGCAAGAAACCATTCCCAGATTGTTTCCTTGATTAAACCAGGGCACAATCAACTCTGCCCTCACCTCTTTCATTTTCCTTTCCCTATGCCATGTCATTCCCACTCCCAGATCAATTCTATTCTAAATTCACTCCTCAGATCTTTGTCAATCCCATTGATTCTCCCTCTCAATCACACAGCAGTTTCCCATCCTTGCCTTTAGCTCTTGTCTGCATTTGAGAATGGATAGGAAAAGTTTAGAGGGATATGGTGCAAATGCAGGCGAATGGGACTAGCTTAGATGGGCACCTTGTTTGGCATGAACCAGTTGGGTTGAAGGGCTCGTTTGCGTGCTGTATGATTCTATGCGAATCTATGAAACAGGCAAAAGATCCTCTGCCACCAGCTTTGTAATGGTCTGAACTGCATGAACAGTGAGAGAGAAAAGCTGTTCACTGTACCTTGGTACATTTTATCTATCTTTGTTTATTTTGAGATACACCGCAGAACACCCCACTGTTTTGTTTTGTAACTTCAAAACATTAACATAATTCAAAGGAAGAGCGGGAGTCTGAAATGGCCATAAGATAGGGGAGCAGAATTAGGCCATCTGGTCCATCGAGTCTGCTCCGCCATTCAATCATGGCTGATCTCCTCCTCAACCCCATTTTCCAGCCTTCTCCCCATCACCTTTGATGCCATGTCCAATCAAGAACCTATCAATCTCTACCTTAAATATACCCAAAGACCTGGCCTCCACAGCTGCATGTGGCAACAAATTCCACAAATGCAGGTCTAACTTCACGTTTACTTTAAGCAAGATGCACACGTACCATTTGGTAGTATGATGACATATGCAATTCACAGATTTTTTACATATAATCATAAGGAATTACATAAATAACAAAGATGCTTAATCAAACAATATTTTTACTCAAATATTACTGAAATATTAATTACACAACACCAACAAGTCACACCATCCCCCCCACCCCCCCAGCATCCCACCTATTTAACACTAACCTAATCATAGGACAATTTACAACGACCAATTAACCAACTTATGGGTACACCTTTGGATTGTGGGTGGAAACCAGAGCATCCGGAGGAAACCCATATGGTCACGGGGAGAACGTACAAACTCCATACAGATGGCGCTGGAATTGAACTGTGAACTCCAGGTCACCCTGAGCTGCAATAGTGTCATGCTAACCACTGTGCTATCGTGGCACCCAAATGAGATCTTGCTTTTCACGTCATTAAATGCTGCAGTCTTGACGAGGAAAATACTTTGAAACTGACTCAAGTTCTAACAGAAAAGGATTGTACTTGAAGCACTGACTTTGCATATATGAGCCCAACACCTTACCTCGTGACTGCCATGACATCTGATATTAATAAACAAATTCCAATTCAAATTTGACTAACATGTAGACAAAGGCATATGAATGGTCCATAATGTGGTATTTGTATGGTAATTGCTTTAGTATTGTCACCTGCCCCGAGATACAGTGAAAAAAATTGTGTACATGTCGTGCATATAGATCACACCATAACTAAGTATGTAAATAAGGGCTGGGTTTGTTATTCCTCTCCATAGATGCTGCCAATCTTGTGGAATTCCATACAAACATAAGATATAGGAGCAGATTTAGGCCATTTGGCCCATTGAGTCTGCTCCATCATTCTATCATTGCTGATTTATTAATCCTCTCAACCCCATTCTCCTGCCTTTTCTCTATAGCATTTGACACCCTTACAGATAAAGAATCTATCAACTTCTGCTTTAAATCACATTAAATCAGGGGTTCCTAACCTTTTTTATGCCATGGACCCTAGGTTGGGAACCCCTGCTTTAAATATACCTAATAACTTGGCCTCCAAAGCCATCTGTGGCAATGGATTCCACAGATTCGCTGCCCGCTGAGTAAAATAATTCCTCCTCATCTCCGTTCTAAGGGGACGATTCTAAATTTCTAAAGGCCCTCTGGTTCAAGATTCCCCCACTATATGAAACAACCTCTCTTCATGCACTTTATCTCAGCCTTTCAATATTTGATAGGTTTCAATGAGATTCCCCTCCTTCTTCTAATCCCCAGCAAGTAGAGGCCCAGAGCCCTCAAACGCTCCTCATATGTTAACCCTTTCATTCCCAGGATCATTCTTATGAACCTTCTCTGGACCCTCTTTAATGCCAGCATATCTTTTCTTAGATAAGGGGCCCAAAACTGCTCACGTGTGCTCTTGTCAAAGCCTTATAAAGCCTCAGCATTTCACCCTTGCTTTTATATTCTAGTCTTGAGATGAATGCTAACATTACATTTGCCTTCCTTACCACTGACTCAACCTGCAAATTTCCTTCAGCATTTTGTGTGTGCTTTCCCTGGAGTGCAGGAGGCTGTGAGGATAACCTGACTGGGTTATATGTAATTATGCTGGGGAGAGAAATGGTAATATTAAAATTATTTTTCCCATAATGGGTGTGTCTAAGCCAAGAGGGCACATTTTTAATTTTTAAGAGGGTACATTTTTAGATTGGAAGTTTAGAGAGGACCTAAGGAGATAAATTTTCGCACTATTGCATACAGTACATCAATTGGAAAGACAAGTTTTGAGGAACAGAGGCACAAGTGATTCTGCAGATGCTGGAAGTCTTGAGCAACACATAAAAGTCTGCAGGAACTCAGTAGATAGAGCAGCATCGATGGAAATGAATAAACAGTCTATGTTTTGGGCCAAGACACACCCTTTCCTTTATTCCATGATCTACTCCTCTCCTATTAGATTTCTTATTCTTTAACACTTTACTTCTACAACCTATTACCTCCCAGCTTCATGCACCTTTACCTGGTCTCACCTATCATCTACCAGCTTTACTCCTTCCCCTCCCCCCACCTTCTTAGTCTGGCTTCTTCCCCCTTCCTTTCCAAAAGTGTCACCTGTTTATTTCCCTCCACAGATGCTGCCTGACTGCTGAGTTCCTCCAGCAGTTGTGTTTGTAGTTAACAAATGAGGAGATACTGCTCAGAAATCCTGAATGGTTCCAGTATCCTAAACAAAATATAACCTGCCAGTTTAAAATTTCTTTAACGCAACCTTAATTTACCAACAACTGACAGTGAACCCCATAAAGAGATCTTAAGGCAATGCGTTTGTGATTGGCTAGAGAAGATCACCTTAGAGAAGGATGGAGAGGTAGAGGTGCAGAGTGATTCAGACAAAATTCCAGAGTTTAGGATTTTGACAGCTGAAGATCGGGAGACCAACAGTGGAGGGATTAAATCTGGAATCAAAAGAAGTCCAGAATTATGGAATTAGAGATCTTTTTGGCGTTCTATGGAGTTGGATGAGATTACAAAGATAAAGAAGGGCAAGACCTTATAGAAGTTTATAAAATCAAGAGGGTTATAGATAAGGTGGAAAAGCAGTCTCTTTTGGGTGGCATGGTAGCGCATCACTTTACAGCACTAGCTGTAAGATTGGTTCAATTCCTGATATTTCCTGTAAGGAGTTTGTACATTCTCCCCATGAATGCATGGGTTTCTGCCCACTTTCCAAAGATGTACGGTTAGGGCTAGTGAGTTGTAGGCATTCTATGTTTGCGCTGGAAGTGTGGCAACACTTGCAGCCTGCTCTGTCCAATCCTCACTGATTTGATTTGACACAAACCAAACGACGGATTTCACTGGATGTTTTGATGTACATGTGATAAATAAAGCTAATCTTTAATCTCTTTTTCCCAGGGTAGGGGAGTCTAAAACTAGGGATTTGAGGTGAGAATGGAAAGAGTTAAAAGGGTCTTAAAGGGAAACCTTTTCGGACAAAGGGCGGTAGCTAAATTGGAACGAGCTGTCAGAGGAGGCAGGTATAAAAACATGTTTAAAGGACATTTAGACAGGTTTGTGGATAGAATAGTTCAAATTTATTGTCATCTGACTGCCCATACATACGACCAAATGAAACTTTGTAACTCCGGACCACGGTGCACTCACAAAACCTATATCACATATAACACATAAAACAAAATATTACCATAAATATGTTGAACCCATAAACACTACACTATTTTTTATTTCTATTTTTGCCCTACTTACTTAATTTAACTATTTTTTATACCTAGTGTAATTCACATTCTTATTCTAATATGTATTGTACTGCAAAGACAACAGATTTCATAACATATGCCAGTGATATTAAACCTGATTCTGTATAATAAAGTAGAATTCAAAATGCATGTAGTGCACAACACAGGTAAGCAGCTCACTGTCGTAGTGACGAGGCCTCAGTGGTAGCAGGGTATTCATTAGCTTTACAGCCTGAGGAAAGAAGCTGTTACCCAGTCTGGCAGTCCAAATCCTGATGCTTCTGTTCCTCCTTCCTGCTGTGGGTCAAAGAGAAAAGGTCTAAAGAGATCTAGGCCAAATAGAGGCAAATGGGACTAGCTTGGATAGACATCTTGGTCAGCGTGAGCGAATTCTGTTGAAGGGCCTGTTTTCCTGGTGTATGACTCTTAAGACAATGGAAAGATCTGAAACGAATGCTTAGCTATTGTGGATCAGTGAGCTCAGTGACAATGGATGAACAGTATTCAGTGTCAGTTATAACGCGGATAGGAGAACTTTGGAGGGCCTTGGGTTCAGGGGTGTCAAACAAGAGTGCAAATCATAGTTAGTGATGACAGAGACAAAGTTGAGGATAAAGCACCAGGTCAGCCAGATGCAGGGACTGAGTTATTCAATAGAATGCGAGAGTCTTCATTGTGACATAGTAATATACACTCAGTGGCCACTTTATTATGTACACATGCTTATTAATGCAAATATCCAATCAGCCAATCATGCGGCAGCAACTCAATGGATAAAAGCATGAAGGATAAAAGCATGGTCAAGAGGTTCAGTCGTTGTTCAGACCAAACATCAGAATGGAGAAGAATTATGATATAAGTGACTTCGACCGTGGAATGATTGCTGGTGCCAGATGGGGTGGTTTGCATATCGAGAAACTGCTGATCTCCTGGGATTTTCACACATAACAGTCTCTAGAGTTTACAGAGAATGATGTGAAAAACAAAACAAAAAATCCAGTGTGCGGCAGTTTTGTGGGCAAAATGCTTTGTCAATGACAGAGGCTAGAGGAGAACAGCCAGACTGGTTGAACTGACAGGAAGGCAACAGTAACTGAAATAACCATGTGTTAAAACAGTGGTGTGTACAAGAACATCTCTGAATGCACAGCTATGAAGTAAATGGGCTATAATGAAGGAAGACCACGTTGGGTTCCACTCCTGTGGCCACTTTATTAAGTACACTTCTATACCTGATAAAGTGATCACTTGAGTGTAGCACGAGATGGAAGAAAAGTTATTTCCCGTGGTAGGGGAGTCTAGGACAAGAGGGCACAACTTCAGGATTGAAGGACATCCATTTAGAACAGAGATGCGGAGAAATTACTTTAGTCAGAGGGTGGTAAGTCTGTGAACTTTGCCGCCACCAGCGGCTGTGGAAGCCAAATCATTGGGTGCATTTAAGGCAGAGATAGATAGGTTCTTGATTAGCCAGTGCATCAAAGGGTATAGGGAGAAAGCAGGGGAGTGGGGATGACTGAAAGACTTGGATCAGCCCATGATTGAATGACAGAGCAGACTTGATGGGCCGAATGGCCTACTTCTGCTCCTATATCTTATGGTCTTATGGTCTTATAAACCGTGAATTGACTAGCCAGTATTCCCTGTAGTACGGAATGTTTTATTATGATTTATTTTTATCTATATTAATGATTTAGATGATAATGTGGTAAACTGGATCAGTGAATTTGCAAATGACACCAAGATTGGGGGTGTAGTGGACAGTGAGGAAGGCTACCAAAGCATGCAGAGAAAATTTACAAGGATGTTGTCGGGGCTTGAGGTTCCGAGTTATAGGGAAAGGTTAAATAGATTAGGACTTTGCTTCCTGGAGCACAGGAGAACGAGGGGAGATCTTATATAGATATACAAAATTATGAGGGGTATAGATAGGATGCATGCAGGTTTTTCCCCCTCAGGTTGGGTGAGACTAACTAGAGGCCATGTATTTAGGATGAATGGTGAAATATTTAAGGGAAATCCGATGGGAACTTAGACCGTGATGCAAGTGTGGAATGAGCTGCCAGCAGATATGGTAGATGTGGGTTCTACACTAACACTTAAGAGAAGTTTTCATAGGTACATATATGAAGGTCTATAGTCCAGGTGCAGGTAGAATGAACTGAGGCAGTATGAACTAGTTGGGCCAAAGGGCCTGTTTCTCTGCTGCAGTGCTGTCTGACTCTATTGTTGAATTTGATAATGACTAAAAAAGCAAGATAGGTAAATAAATATGCAGTAAGTTATTTCCTTCAAAAAAATGTCAAGAACAAAAGGGTGTAACTTTTCAGCTGTTCAGGTGAAACCATTTCACACAATGAGCAAAGGAAATCATTCAGACTTGCAAAGTTAGCTTTGTTTTTTCTTTCCCATGGCTTCCTGGCCTGTTGTTTCCAGCGTCTTTTAATATATTTTAGATTTCCAGCACCTGCAGTTTTGTTTTAATTAGTAAATGATATTTGTTACCTCAAGGTATTAATCACTGGGGCATGGTAGTTAATGGAGTTGAAGGGGAGATTAATAAGATTTAATTGAAGACCAGAAACAGATTAAGGTCTAAATGGACCCTTTTGTTGTCTACATCTGATATTAGAAATGAGTTATTTCACTCTGTGAAACTTGTTTCTTTTGCCAGGTTAACAATTCTTTTCCCCTTTTTTCTACCAATTCAACCTTACAGAAGAAATCGATTTTTGTGCTGAGTTCAATACTGATGGCCTCGCTCTTTGGGGCCGTGGTCCGGTACACAAACCACATCTCATCGCTGCTTCTTCAGTCTTACCCTGACCAGGATGGGATTTTAAGCACAGCAAGAGCGTTCACACATACCACCATCAGCCAGCAGCCCCGCGACCTCCTTGGCTACATCAGTGTCACAACGCAGCAGGTAACTGTATCAATATGGCGACGCAATCCTTTCATATCAACATGGATATCATATTTACCCTTAGTTTGTGCTCAGGCACAAGGTTGGTAATTGATAATCTGTTTAGCCATAAGAACTACTTCTGACAAGCACAATATTTTCTGGGCCCATATCTAAGGAAAGATGCTGGGCCTGGAGAGTGTTCAGAGGACGTTCACAAGAATGATCCAAGGAACAAAAAGCTTAACATATGAGGAGTGTTTGATGGCTGTGGGTCTGTACTTGATGGAATTCAGAAGAATGAGGGGGAATCTCATTGAAACCTACTGGATGCTGAAAGGTCTCAATATTGAGATGTTTCCATTGGTAGGGAAGTCTAGGATTTGAGGGCACAGCCTCAGGACAAAGGATGTTCCATTAAAACTGAGATGAGGAGGGGAATCAACAATGAAATGAAATTTCTTTAGGCAGAGGGTGGTGAATCTGTGGAATTTGTTGCCATGGAGTTTCATGGAGGCTAAGTCACCATGTCTCTTTAAGGCAACGATTGATAGGTTCTTGATTGGTAATGGGTTAAGGATAGATGGGTGAATGAAGTTTAAAAAGTTCAGCCATGACTGAATGGTGAAGCAGACTGAATGAGCTGAATGGTCTAATTTTGCTCCTATCTCTTTTTGGTCTCATGGTATTTGGTTTATTACTATCACATGTTTTAAGATAAAGTGGAAAGCATTTGTTTGCATGCCAGCCTGACAGATCGTCCCATACAGAAGTACAATGAGGTAGTACAAAAGGAAAAGAAGCAAAATTAAGAATATAGAGTTACTGATCAGAATCAGGTTTATTATCACTGGCATATGTTGTGATATTTCTTAATATGCAGAAAATTCAGGACAGGTACACAGCAGTCCCTTGACTCATCTTTGTTCATCCAATTTATCCTCAAAGCAGAGGTTCCTGAACCAATTTTACCGCCTGCATTTTAAAGAGATTTTTTTCTCCTTCCCTCTTACTCTCCACACTAATGATAAAATATTCTTATTTATAACCTTACCACACAATTACTAGGGTGACAATGCCACATTCCAAGTTCAAAAACCAAAGAATAAAAGTTTTTTAAAAATTTCTACTGTGCACCATATCTCATTGTCAACAGCCTTTCTGGGGGTGGTGGGGGGGGGGGGCGGTCAGAATGTCAGACAGTGGCATCCCACTAAAGTGATTTGAGCAGCGGATGTAGGTTGAGACTCCAAAGCAGTACTAAAGAAAGTTGGTACCTTTGGAGGAGCGTGTAAACCATCATATGACAGCAGTGTTTGAATGGAGAGGCAGGATGTTCTCAGTGTCCGGAGGGATGCTCAGTGCAGAAAACTCTGCCACAGTCCGTAGGGCGGCATGGTAGCATTATGGCATCCGTTAGTCTTGCGAAATCATGGCTCTGCGCCTGGAAAGTCTTCACTCTCCAGGGCACAGGCCTGAGCAAGGTTGTATGGAAGACCAGCAGTTGCCCATGCTGCAAGTCTCCCCTCTCCATGACGCCAATGTTGTCCAAGGGAAGGGCATTAGGGCCCATACAGCTTGGCACCAGTGTCGTCACAGAGCAATGTGTGATTAAGTGCCTTGCTCAAGGACACAACATGTGTGTCCTTGTTGTGAGTGTTATGTTGCCTCGGCTGGGGCTTGAACTCATGACCTTCAGGTCGCTAGTCCAATGCCTTAACCACTTGGCCACTTGCCCACATGGTAGCATAGTGGTTAGTGTAAAATTCGATAGCACCAGCTGTAAACTGAGGATTGTACATTCCCACCATGGCCGCATGGGTTTCCTCTGTGTGCTCTGGTTTCCTCCCACGTTCCAGAGACATCAAGGTAGAGTTAGTAAGTTGTGGGCATGCTAGTTATGTGCTGGAACTATGGCAACACTTGCCTCCAGCACATCTGGACTGTGGTGGTCGTTGAAGCAAAAACAATGCATTTCACTGTATACTTCAATGTTTTGATATGCATGTGACAAATAAAGCTAATGTTTTATCTTTATCCCTTCACCTCACTCTACCTATAGGACCACCGCGGAGACTGAAATCATGTGTGTGTGTGTGTGCTCCAAGACCTCTTGGACCTGAGTGATCTAGATCCCAAAAAGTCTCTGGGTGAAAAATATATCCTTCTAAAGATCACATTCTAATTATTTTGTATAGCCTATGATTATTAATTCACTCAACAAAGGGAGCAGCTTTTCCCCTTTGAATTTGAATTAACAAAGCACATTTATTACCAAAGAATTTATCAACATACTCTACAAAGTGAGCAGCTTTTCCTTTTTGTTAATAAAAGCTCTTGTATTAAATCTTCTCCTCCTCTGTTCCAAAGAGAACCAGCCCACTATTATCACATACTCTTAGTAACAGTCCCTCACTTCTGGTAACATCCTGGTCTATGTCCTTCAACCATTTTCAGGCCCTTACAACTTTCTTGCGGCCCAGAACTGTCCACAGAATTTGAATTAAAATCTAATCATAAATCTCTTACTAGATTTCTCTGTCTTTCTTGTCTTGTCATGCAGTGTGGCCTTTTCCTCATTGTATCACATTGCTATGCAATTCTAAGAATTTGTGTTTTGATAACAAAGCCATGCAGATATATATATTTATTGAAATCACACATTTTATTCCATGCCATGCTTGCATTTCCTAGTTTATAATATCCCAGGCAATTCTAGCCTTCAGTCCACCTTTCTGGGACTTGGTGGACTTTAGGTCCTGTTTCTGTGCCATGTGACTCAGTTCATTATATGAATAACTTTGCGATGATCAGTCTTAAATTGATTCATTGTTACATTAAACCTCTGTCTCTTTTCCCCACTCACAGTTTAATTTTCCACGTTTACCTCTGCCATATGAAACCAGGTTATTATCTCAGATGCCCCCTTTCATAAGAGGAAAGCCTTGCAATAATAGAGTACATTTACCAGCTCGGTCAGGCATCTCTGCAATATAATTTATGTTATAAATGATGTGTAATGAACTCTCACAAAGCAGATAATTTGTGTTTAGGTATTGTTTTGGCAGGGCATCTGGGGAACTTCCTTTCTCTTTGTTAAAGTATCTCCAAAGGATCCTGTTGAAAGCAGACAGTACCTTAATGTTTCTTGGAAAAGCTTACTCACTGACTCAGTTTAACAATAAACACAAGAGATTCTGCAGATGCTGGAAATCCAGAGTAGCACGTACAAAATGTAAGAGGAACTCAGTAAGTCAGGCAGCATCTATGGCAAGGGTTCCCAACCTTTCTTATGCCATGGACCAATACCATTAAGCAAGGGTTCCCGATCTATAGAAAAGATTAATCAGTTGCTGTTTCAGGCCGAGCCCCTTCATCAGGGCTGGACAGGAAGGAGGAATGAAGGGGGTGACCATGGGCTCACTCAGATTCAATCGAACTTCTACTCCTTTCCCCTCCTCCCACCCCCTGACATTGCCTCAGTACTGTACCAAGGCAACAGCCTGGATCTTTGTGCTTGAGCTCCTGGTATGACTGAAAAATTAAAGGAAGCTAAATTGCTATTGGCTTTGTCACAATACAAACTCCTGAAGCTCTTTTCCAATAGTGCTATGGTCTATAACGCATTTTTGTATTGAACAGAATGAGATATAAAAGGTTGACTTGTGATCTATTCTTTGCTATTCTCCTGATTACCACCCCCTTACTATCGATTCGCTATAAATTCAGTCAAGCTCCACAATGCACAGAACAGAAGCCGTTTGCTGACAAAAGAAGCTTATGGTCTCCATTCAGGTGACTTCTACAATTAAAGACAAAACAGGATAAATTAACCCTGATTAATATTTAAAGTGGATATCAGGCACTTTATTAATGAAACACACACAAAACGCTGGAGGAGCTCAGCAGGTCAGACAGAATCTAGGGAAATGAATAAACGGTCAACGTTTCAGACCAAGGCTCTTCTTCATGACTGAAAAGGAAGGGGTAAGGGGAGGGAATGAATTGGCTTGGCCATTAACAGTTTATTGTTCATTAGCCCAATCTGGAAATCAGAGGACGATAGTTAATTATAGACATGGGAGGTTCTGCAGATGCTGGAAATCCAGAGCAGCACACATACCACACAAACTGCTGGAGGAACTCAACAGGTCAGGCAGCATCTATAGAGAGGACTATATAGTTGGCTTTTTGTCAGCTATTTATTTCCCTCCACAGATTCTGCCTGACCTGCTGAGTTCCTCCTGCATTTTGCGATGGCTAATTATAGTTTATTTAGAGTGACACATGCTTCTCAAAGGGTATTATTGCATCAAAGAAACAAGGAGGCTTTCAACTCAATCAAATCGAATCATAAAGAGCAGAACATGGATCAGTGAACGCATCCACCCTGGCCTTGGTGCTATGCACAAAAGTGCTGGAGAAACTCAAAGGGTCAGGCAGCATCTACGGAGAGAAATAAACAGTTGATATTTTGAAGTCAAGATGGTGCTGAGCTACGGTCTCCAACGGCATTGTGCCTCAGATTTAGTTATCTCTTTTAGATTCAGAAGGATGAGTTTGGGGACAGAGAGTGGGTTATGGGTCAGGTTAAGGTTTAGAGACAGGGATTGTGGGGAATTAGAGATCAGGCCGGAGTCCAGTCCTCTGCTCTGCATTTCCATGTTCAGAGGCCAACGACGTGGACATGTGGTAAAGGGCATTTGTGGTTGGAGTCGGGTCAGGTGATCAGTGAGGATGAGGGTTGTTGGTCTACCAACCCACCCACCAACCAGGTCAGCGAGTTGACAGTGAAGTGTATTCTGGGAAAGGAATTCCGTGAGGGCAGGAGGCATGAGATCAAGTGACCCGCCTAGATACTCTAATGGTGAGACCGGAGTTTGAGGCCTAGTGTTCGGGGTCCTGGTCATTGACAAGTCCAGAGTATGAGGCTTGGAATTTAGGATCTTCATTGGTTATCATCAACAATTCCAGGGTCGATATCAAAGGAGGTAAAGGGGCACATTTTGCTGTTGTTGTTTTTGCTTGTGTGCTCTGCTGGACATAGGGGACATGCTATGTTGACACTGGAATGTGTGATAACCCCAGACCATCCTTACATCCCTTGGGTTGTTGGTTGTTAACACAAATGACAAATTTCACTGTATTTTTCAATGAACGTTTGATAATCTGAATCTGAGACCCTTCAAGGCCATTAGTAATTGAAGAAACTAACAATGTGGACATTGCAGAGAAAAAGAAAAAGAAGAATTTGTGCACTTACAGCAACTTTTCGCATTTTTTTGCGGATATATTCAACAAGCTGCCTGGATTGCCTGGAACAAACAGTTAAATTGTACCACAGAGGCAAGATTCAAAAGGGTGAAGAATGCAGGACTGAAGGTGCTGTATTTAAATATGCATAGCATTCAGAATAAGGTGGACTGACATAGCGCAATTAGAGATTGGTTGGTATGATGTTGTGGGCATCACTGAGTCCTGGTTGAAAGAAGATAGTTGGGAGACCATAGTTGGGAGCTTAACATCAAAGGAGATACTTTGTATTGAAAAGACAGGCAGGAAGGTATAGGCAGAGTTGTGGCCCTGTTGGTAAGAGACCACAAGATCATGAGACATAGGAGCAGAATTAGGCCATTCAGCCCATTAAGTCTGATCCGACATTCCATCATGGTTGATCCCAGATCCCACTCAACTCCATGCAACTCCAAACTTTCATGATCTGTCTGATCGGAAAACAATCACCTTCCGCCTTAAGTATACCCACGGATTTGGCCTCCGCAGTCTGTGGCAGAGCATTCCACAGATTCACTACTCTCTCGCTAAAAAAATTCTTCATTACCTCTGTTCTAAAAGGTCGTCCCTCAATTTTGAGGCTGTACCCTTTAGTTCTGGATACCAACACTGTTGGCACTCTCCTTTCCATATCCACCCTATCTAGTCCTTTCAAAATTCAGTAGGCTTCAGTGAGATCCCCCGTATTCTTATAAATTCCGAGGAGTACAGGCCCAAAGCATGCCAAATGCTACTCATATGTTAACCCCTTCATTCCCAGAATTATCCCCGTGAACCTCCTCTGGACCATTTTCAATGACAGCACATCTTTTCTGAGATATGGGGCCCAAAACTGTTGACAATACTCGAATTATGTCCTGACTACTGCCTTATAAAGGCTCAGCATTATCTCCTTGCTTTTATATTCTATTCCCTTTGAAATAAATGGCAACATTGTATTTGCCTTCTTTACCCCAGACTCAAACTGTAAATTAACCTTCTGAGAGTGTTGCATGAGGACTCCTAAGTCCCTCTGCACCTCTAATGTTTGAACTTTCTCCCCATTTCAACGCTATTCCTCATTATTGTTCCTTTTACTAAAAAGCATTATCATACATTTCCCAACACTGTATTCCATCTGCCACTTTTTTGCCTGTTCTTCCAATTTGTCCTGCTGCAATTGCATTGCTTCCCCAGCACAACCTATCCCTCCACCTAACTTCATATCATCCGCAAACTTTGCCACAAAGCCAAAAGTAGCAGTCCCAATAGTGACCCCTGAGGAACACCACCAGTCACCAGCGACCAACAAGGTACCTCTTAGTCCCACGTGCTGCCTGCTGCCTGTCAGCCGTTCCTCTATCCATGCCAGTACCTTTCCTGTAACAACATAGGATTTTATCTTGTTAAGCAGTTTCATGTGTGACACCTTATCAAACACCTTCTGAAAATCCAAGTAAATGACATTCACTGCCTCTCCTTTTTACTTCCTCAAAGAACTCTAACAGATCTTTCAGGCAAGATGTCCCTTAACAGAAACCATGCTGACTTTGACTTATTTTATCATTAGTCTCCAAGTACCCCAAAACCTCATCCTTAATAATGGACTCCAACACTTTCCCAACCACTGAGGTTAGGCTAACTGACCTATAATTTCCTTTCCTTTGCCTTCCTCCCTTCGTAAAGAATGCAGTGACTTTTGCAATCTTCCAGTCCTCTGGGATCATGCCAGAATCAAGTGATTCTTGAAAGATCATGACCAATGCACCTGCTATCTCTTCAACAACCTCTCTCAGGCTCTGGGATGTAGTCCATCTGGTCCAGGTGACTTATCCACCTTAAGACCTTTCAGTTTGCCTAGCACTTTTTCCTTTGTAATAGCAATGGCACTCACTCCTGCTCCCTGGCACTCACGGACCTCTGGCACACTGCTAATGTCTACCACAGTGAGGAGTGATGCAAAGTACCCATTAAGTTCATCTGCCATTTCTTTGTCCCCCATTACTACCTCACCAGCATCATTTTTCAGTAGTCCAATATCAACTCTCACCTCCCTTTTACTCTTTATATAACTGAAAAAATACTTTTAGTGTCTTTATTATTGGCTAGTTTGCCCTCATATTTCATCTTTTAAAAGCTTCCCAATCACTTTTGCTACCTTACATGCTAATTCTGGCTTTGCAGTCCTCAACTTCTCTTGTCAGCCATGGTGGCCGCCTTCTGCCATTTGAGAACTTCCTCTGTGGGACATATCTATCCTGCACTTTGTGAACTACTCCCAGAAACTTTAGCCACATTTGCTCTGCTGTCATCCCTGCCAGCACCCTCCTCCAATGCACCTGGGCAACCTTCTCTCTCATGCCTCTAATTCCCTTTATTCTAGTGCGATACAGATACTTGTAATTTATGCTTCTCCCTCTCAAATTGCAGTATGAATTCAATCATGTTATGATCACTGCCTCCTAAGGGTTTCTACACATTAAGCTCCCTAATTTGATCTGGGTTATTACACAACACCCAATCTAAGATAGCCATTCCCCAAGTAGGCTCAAGCACAAGCTGCTCTAAAAAGCCATCTCGTAGCATTCAAGAAATCTCCTCTCTTGCAATCCAACACCAATCTAATTTTCCCAATCCCCTTGCATATTTAAGTCCCCCATTACAATTGTGACATTGCAGATTTATGAAGGACCTCGGAGTAACTGAACAGTCAAATGCCTGATTTTGCCGTAAATTAGACGTGACAATCTTGTAACAGTAAGCATGAGAAAGTATGCTGATGTTGGAAATCCAGAGGAATGCACAGAAAGTGCTGGAAGAACTCAGCAGGCCAACGTCTATGGAAGTGAACGAACAGTCGACATTTCGGGCCAAGTCCCTCCTTCTGGACCCGAAACGGTGACTGTTAGTTTATCTCCATAGCTGCTGCCAGACCTGCTGAGTTCCTCCAGTATTTTGTGTGTGTATCTTATAATCGTGCTTAAGCAGAGCTGATGGTGTGATAGTGGGCACACGATAAGCAGCCATATTATCCTGAATTTGAATCTCTCTCAATAACAGAGAGTTATTGAACTAAATTCACTGAATCATGGTGACAATGAAGATGTGGTTAAATTTCAGCTAGTTCACCAAAGGAAAGCCAACATCCCTCCATGTCATACAAACCTGCCTCCATTAACCGTCTGGCCAATGTTATTTTCATCTGCTGGTGTTTAGTATCCTCTGCAGAGGCTCAGAAATGCAAGAATTATAAAGAATGGCCAATAAATTTGACTTTGTCCAAAGAGTGTGGAAAGGTTATTGCATAACTATGACTTTCTTTTTTACCTTTGTGTCAACTCTTGAAAATTGAGTAGACTAAGTGGCCTAATGTTTTAGTGTTAAAAATAAAATCTGTTTGCATCACAGGAAATTATGTATCTTCCCGGCAACAGCTATTGAGTCCAGCTCTCCATCAGGAATCTTAAAATGTCCTCACTCAACATTACTGATGCCAATGAAGATGAAAGTGAAAGAGATTAGCTTTATTTGTCACATGTACGTTGAAACACTGAGACGTACAGTAAAAAGTGTTGTTTGCACCAATGGCGAATACAGCCTGGTGATTGTGCTGGGGGTAGCCTGCAATGTTTCCAGCATGCCCGCAATTCATTAATTCTAACCATATGTCATCGGAATATGGGATGAAAGAAGAGCATCCAGAGTAAATCATAAGACCATACAACATAGGAGCAGAATTAGGCTATTTGGCCCATCAAGTCTGCTCCACTATTCAATCATGGCTGATCCTTTTGTCTCCTCCTCAGCATACTCCCCAGCATTCTTCCTGTAACCTTTGATGCCGTGTCCAGTCAAGAACCTATTAATCTCTACCTTAAGTACACCCAACGACTTGGCCTTCACAGCTGCCTGTGGTAACAAATTCCACAAATTCACCACCCTCTGGCTAAAGAAATTTCTCCGATCTCTGTTTTAAATGGACATTCCTCTATCCTGAGGCTGTGCCCTCTTGTCCTAGACTCTCCCACCATGGGAAACATCCTTTCCTCATCTACTCTGTCTTGTCCTTTCAACATTAGTAAGATTTCAATGAGATCCCCCTCTCTTCTTTCTAAATTCCAGTGCGTACAGACCCAGAGCCATCAAATGTTCCTCATACGATAACCCTTTCATTCCCGGAATCATCCTTGTGAACCTCCTCTGATCCCTCTCCAATGTCAGCACATCTTTTCTTCGATGAGGAGCCCAAAACTGTTCACAATACTCTAGGTGAAGCCTCACCAATGCCTTATAAAGCCTCAGATTCACATCCCTGCTCTTGTATTCTAGACCTCTTGAAAGAAATGCTAACGTTGCATTTGCCTTCCTTACCACTGACTGTACCGGCAAGTTAACCTTTAGTTTGTTCTGCACAAGGACTCCGAAGTCCCTTTGCATCTCAGATTTTTGGATTTTCTCCCCATTTAGAAAATAGTCTGCACATTTATTTCTACTACCAAAGTGCATGACCATGCATTTTCCAACATTGTATTTCATTTGCCACTTTCTTGCCCATTCTCCTAAACTGTCTAAATCCTTCCGCAGCCTATCCATTTCCTCAACACTACCTGCCTCTCCACCAATCTTTGTATTACCTGCAAACTTGGCAACAAAGCCATCTATTCCATCATCTAAATTGAATTGACTTTATTACTTACATCCTTCATATACATGAGGAATTAAAACCTTTACATTACGTCATTGTCTAAATGTGCAATGCGCAATTTATAGTAATTTATAATAAACAGTATGTACAGTAACACAGTCAATATAACATAGAAATGCAATAGTATCGGTGTGAATTAATCAGTCTGATGGCCTGGTGGAAGAAGTTGTACCGGAGCCTGTTGGTCCTGGCTTTTATGAATTTCCCACTATTCAGGACATTCACAATGACAGGTGTGTAAAAAGGGCCCAAAGGATCACTGGGGACCTGAATCACCCTAACCACAAACTGTTCCAGCTGCTACCATCTGAGAAACAGTACCACAGCATAAAAGTGTTGAGGGTCAGAGGGGCAGAGGTGAGGGAGCCCACTCTTACCACCTGTCGGCAATCTGACAGCAAGTCCAGGATCCAGCTACACAAGGCAGAGTCAAGGCCGAGGTCTCTGAGCTTCTTGTCGAGCCTGGAGGGAATTATGGTGTTGAATGCTGAACTGTAGTCTCACCTCAGCATGCTTCTTCTCCAGATGTGTGAGGACAGTGTGTGAGTTGTGGTTATTGCGTCATCTGTCGATCGGTTGTGTCAGTAAGCAAATTGTAAGGGGTCCAGATTGGGTGGTAACAAGCTGCGGATGTAATCCTTACCCAGCCTCGCAAGCATTTATTATTGAGGTGAGTGCGACAGGACGCCAGTTGTTCAGACATGTTACCTTGGTCTTTTTAGGTACAGGAACAATGGTGGATGTTTTGAAGCAGGAGGGCACTCTACACTGGGAGAGAGAGAGTTGAAAAATATCTGTAAACACACCTGCCAGTTGTGCCGTGCACACTCTGCGTACCCGCCCTGGGAGGCCATCCGGTCCCACAGACTTGTGACTGTCCACTTGTTGGAAACACTGGTGTACTTCAGCCTCAAAGATGACCAAGGTGCAGGTCTGTCTGGCAGCTCTCTCCTCAGGGGCTCAGTGTTGGAGCGTAAAAGTGGTGTCCATCATTAAAGACCCCCACCACCCAGGACGTGTCCTCTTCTCATTGTTACCATCAGGAAGGAGATACAGAAACCAAAAGGCAAACAGTCAGCAATTCAGGAACAGCTTCTTCCCCTCTGCCATCCGATTTCTGAATGGTCATTGAACCTATGAGCATTACCTGACCACTTTTTTATTTCTATTTTTTGGCACTACTTATTTAATTTAACTATTTTATATATAGTATTTACTGTAATTCATTTTTTCTCTCTATTATCGTATATTGCATTGTACTGCTGCTACAAGGTTAACCAATTTCACAACATATGCCAGTGACATTAAAGCGGATTTTGAAAAGCTTTCCTGTACAGATTCTGATTAGATCCCAAAGCGATTGAGTCAAAGAAGGGTGGATGTGTCTTGGAGAGAGGTGAGTGAGAGGGGCAAGATAGGTGGTGGGATTTATTGAGGGCAGAAAATGTGAGTGATGGGGGCAAAAGAATCAGAATCAGGTTTAATATCACCAGCATAATTCTTGAAAATTTTTATCTTTACAGCAGCAGTACAATGCAATACATGATAAATAAGAGAGAACAAAATTGAATTGCAGTAAGAATATATATATATGTGTGTGTGTGTGTGTGTGTTGGCGCATAGGGTTAAGGTGGTTAAGGTGTTGGTCTGGTCGTCTGAAGGTCGCTAGTTCGAGCCTTGGCTGAGGCAGCGTGTTGTGTCCTTGAGCAAGGCACTTAACCACACATTGCTCTGCGACAACACCGGTGCCAAGCTGTATCAGCCCTAGTGCCCTTCCCTTGGACAACATCGGTGGCGTGGAGAGGGGAGATTTGCAGCATGGGCAACTGCCTGTCTTCCATACAACCTCGCCCAGGCCTGTGCCCTGGAAACCTTCCAAGGTGCAAATCCATACACATATATATGTGTATTAAATAGTTAAGTTAATAGTTATTAAATAGTTACTAAAAAGTCATTAAGTAGTTATTAAATCGTTAATAATAATAGAGGTTGAACAGGGTAAAAGCAAGAATAGAAAGAGCCAGGCCACGCAGAGACAAGGGCAATTCATTCAACATCTTTACAAAATGGTTTGAAGTGCTGTGTAGATGTGAACAAATAAACAAAAGCCTTCTTCATCTGAGGCTGCATTGTGATTTATAGATTATATCCCATGGATTGTGTTTTTATCAAAACAATTTGAAGCTAACATGTCCAATTAACTGGATTGAATTGATGTATAGCTAAGTCTTGATTCTTTAAAATAAACTATCCCAGTAACTTGCAGGATTCATCACCAGGGTGACCGAGATCATCAGCATCAAGTATATTGGCAGGTATTAAGTGAGGAAAAATGGGTCTCTGGAACATGTGTTATAAAGTCTCCGAAAGGGTCATCATTATACTCTTTGTACTATCTCATGTGGTAGTAAATACTGGCTTATTTCCCCATGAATAGACTTGGCGTGAATTGATTATCTGACATGTTTGAAGTGATAGATGGGAGTCAGTCTTTGCTGGTGGGACTTGAACCTAAGTGATATATTCCTGCTTTGCCAGCATAGGATGTGTGTGTTCATTAATGTTCATTGATTGAGCAGAAAATGATAAGCTCCTATTTTCACCAAAGCCAAATGGTGTGAATGAAACATTTAATGGCCCTTTATACATATTAATATTTATATTCACAAAGAAAACACTGGGGGAAATTTGCATTTCTCTTTCGAAAACCAGTCTGAGGAAATTAGATATTGCTTTGAGTGCCCACTGATTAGAGAAAGAAATGAGTTACTCTAATGAAAATTGGAAATAGTGATGAACCTGTACAAGAAAGAAAGACGGGCATTTATATAGTGCCCGCCATGGGACATCAACAATCACTTTGCAATCATTGAAGCACTTTACAGCATTTTACTGTTGCAATGTAAGAAACGCAGCATTCCATTTGGACGCAGAGAGATCTCACCATGTATTAAATCATCACTATCGCTGCTGCAAAATCACTGCAGTTCCTTTGACACAGAAACAGCTGAAATCACTTCCAGGCTTCCTTTCCCCACCCTACCATGGTAACGCAATAACCCATCATGTCAGCTTTCTGAGTGTGCTCTGTGGGTTGGTCCAGTCTGTTCTGGACAAGTGGCTGAGAGCTCACAGTCACCCTGGATTGGGCAACTTCACCAGCTGCCTATGACAGAGAGTAGTGCCCTCTGATTCCTTAATGTTGGCTACTTTCACCTTTCAGAATCAGGTTTTACACTACTATTCTTAATTTAACTATTTAATATATATACACACACTTTTTACATAAACAGAAATAAAAAAAGTGAGGTGGTGTCCAAGGATTCAATGTCCATTTAGGAACCGGATAGCAGAGGGGTAGAAGCCGGTCCTGAATTGTTGAACGTGTGCCTGCAGGCTTCTGTACCTCCCACCTGATGGCAACAATGAGAAGAGGGCATGTCCTGGAGGATGTGGGTTCTTAATAATAGATGCTGCCTTTCTGAGGCACCGCTCCTTGAAGATGTATCGGATTTTCCTTCCAATCCCACATGTTACAGGGAGGGAGGAATTCTATGCTGCCGGGAGAAGGCCATTTGGCCCTTGGGTTAGTTCCAGTTTACAGTTTATTACAATTTATCTCCTTCATTAACAAAAAGGCTCAGCAGAGGGTCCTGCCCTACACAGTCATTTGATAGAGAGAAAACTGCTTCTAAAATGGAATTTAATAACTCTTGTGTTGCTTTTTTTTCTGCAGCCAAATCAGTCTAGTGCAGAAAGCAATGCTGTATTTGACAATGGTGAGCAGCACAGTGAATTGAAAGAAGTATTGACTCTAGGCAAGCAGCAGGCCTAATAGTTTTAGCTTTGGTACAAAGGTATCAAATTCCAACTTCCTTTTTAGCTGTCCAGCCCGTTCATATTATAACTTCGCCAAGCCTGGCAGACAGCTCAGCATCATTAGTGCTGTACTCACTGAACAAAGTGTGAAGATAAATAGGCCAGATCTTGCTGGAGGGGAAATAACTAGCAGTGTACCCTATTACCTTCCTGCACTTCAAAGCTCAAAACTCTTTCACACCATGAATTGCCAGGAGTCTAACTTGATAACAAGGCATCTGGGACCTTGGTGAGTGACAGGACCAATCGTCCATCTCAACAAAGGGTTTAAAGTCATACTGGCTACAGAAAGGGATATATAAAGAGGGGGGAAAAGACTGAAATTAGAGGAGAGGAACTAGACACAGAAAGGAAAAGCAGGGAAGATGTGCTTTAAACGCAATTTCTTTTATCTTCGTTTGATAGCCAGAAATGATCAGCATTGTAGCTGAAACTACCCAAGTGTAGCGGATTAAGGTTCAAAACTGGAAATCATATCAACCCATGCACTGAGAGTAGGTGTTCACTGTTTCATTAAGCTACAGAAAAAGAGCAATTCAGAGCACACTGGATTAAAACCAACATATTCTGGTCCTTTCAGCCTTCTTTTTATACAGCTTTAACTCTTCTTGTGACACTTTTGTTCAGAAGATTGACTGGACTGAAATGTCAGAAGCTGTGTGTGATAATCAAAGCTGTACTGACTATTCATTCAGTAAGAAAACTGGCTCTCACCCGAGTAGATGAGCTGTATATTAAATCTTTTTCACTTTCCATTGCTTTGTGTTGTGTTGAACAATGGCTTCACTAATTAATGACATTAACTGCAGAAATCCCCAAAAAGTCAAACAAGCTTTTATATTCAGACATAGGATATGAAGGTACCACAGCCTGGATCAATACTGAGAGGGAGTTATAGAGTCGTAGAAAAGTATAGCACAGCAAAAGGCCCTTTAGCTCATATAGTCCAAGCCAAACCATTACAATGGGACAGCTTCTTCCACCAGGTGATCAGACTGATGAAATCGCACTGATTTGAGTGTACTCTATATTACATAGACTGGTCTATTTATGATAAATTACTATGATTGTACATGGCACATTTAGATGGAGACATGACATAAAGATTTTTACTCCTCATGTATGTGAAGGATGTAAGAAATAAAGTCAATTCAATTCAATGGCAATTCCCAGCAACCTGCACTGGATAGAATCAGGTCACCGAGACTGTGTGTTTCATTGTTGGAAACACAGTTCTGTTAGTTCCATTCATGGAGCCAGATACAGCATAGGAACTGGCCCTTGGGTCCAACGAGTTCATACCAACCATCAAAGAAAGCAACATCCATCATCAAGGACCCCTACCATCCACACCATGCTCTCTTCTCACTGCTGCCATCAGGAAGAAGGTAAAGAGCCTGAGGTCCCACGCTACCAGGTACAGGAACAGTTATTACTGCTCAACTATCAGTCTCCTGAACCAGCGAGGATAACTTCACTCACCTCAACACTGAACTGATTCCACAACCTATGAACTCACTTGCAAGGACTCTGCAACTCATGTTTTCAGATTTATTTATTTGTTTGTTTGTTTATTTGTACTTGGACATTTTGACTTGTTTTCCACATGGGTTCCATGTCAGTCTTTGTGTATAGTTCTTGAATCATAGAAAGCTACAGCACGGCAACAGGCTGTTCAGCCCATCTAATCCAAACCAAACCATTTAAACTGCCTGGTTACAGTGACCTTCAACCAGACCATAGCCCTCGGATCCATGTATTTATCCAAACTTCTTTTGGATGTTTTTCAGTGATTCTATTGTACTTACTTTTTCTATTGTGAATACCTGCGAGGAAATGAATCTCAGAGTAGGATATGGTGACGTATACATACTGTGTGTGGCGTGTGGCCAAGTGGTTAAGGCGTTCATCTAGTGATCTGAAGGCCGCTAGTTTGAACCTTGGCTGAGGCTGTGTTGTGTCCTTGAGCAAGGCACTTAATCACACATTGCTCTGCAACGACACTGGTGCCAAGCTGTATGGGTCCTAATGCCCTTCCCTTGGACAACATTGGTGTCGTGGAGAGGGAAGACTTGCAGCATGGGCAACTGCTGGTCTTCCATACAACCTTGCCCAGGCCTACGCCCTGGAACCTTCCAAGGCGCAAGTCCATGGTCTCACGAGACCAACCGAGGCCTACAATACGTACTTTAATAATAAATTTACTATGAACATTACATTACATTAATCCCATTCCCCACATTCTCATAAATGCCCCACTCATCTACTCACTAATGGCAAATTACAGTGGTTAATTAGCCTACCAATCTGCATGTTTTTGTCAAGTGGCATGACAGAATCAGATACAGACTAGGTGTAAGGATGGCAGACTTGACAGCATTTGTCAACCAGATGGATTTTTATGATAATCTGGCAGTTTCATTGTCACAACTGAAAGCTAGGTGATATTTTTATCATTTTTAATTTCCAGGCAATTAACTGAATTTAATTTCTTCAAATACCATGGTGGGATTTGAATATGGATCTCTGGATCATTAAGCCAGTCTCTGTGTAATTAGTGGAACTCAGCAGGTCGGGAAGCATGTATGGAGAGGTTTTAGGCCAAGTCCCTTCATTGGGACTGGAAAGAAAGGAGGAAAAAGTCAGAATAAGAGAGGGGGAGGAGTGTAATCTGGCAGGTGATAGGTGAAACCAGGTGAGGTGGAAATTAGGTGGGTGGGGGGGTGCATGGGTGAAGTAAGAAGCTGGGAGGTGATAGGTGGAAAAGGTAAAGGACTGAAGCAGAAGGAATCTGATTGGATGGGAGAGTGGACCATGGAAGAAAAGGAAGGAGGAGGGGTACCACAAGGAGGTGAATGGTAGGTGAGGAGAAGAGGTAAGAGGGGAGCCAGAATGTAGAATTCCAGATCTGTAGAATCTCTTGTGTTTTTGATCTGGGTTACTACCTGTAGTGAGTTTATTCAAAAATTGTACCACCACTATATTGATAGAATACACTTTGTATTTGACTGTACCTCTTCCTAGAGATGCTGCCTGGCCTGCTGCGTTCTCCAGTAACTTTGATGTGTGTTGCTTGAATTTTCAGCATCTGCAGAATTGCTCTTGTTTGTCTTTGTCTCAGTTGTTATTTGTGGAATCTTGTTTTATCAGAGGGGTTGCAACCATTCTATACAGACAAGACAGATTCAGCTTTTGTGAATATTTGTGGTGTTTCAAAGTTCAAAGTAAATTTGTTATCAAAGTACCTTTATATTACGATATACTAAAGGTTCAAAGATTCATTTTACCATCAAAGTATGTATGCAAAATACAACTCTGAAGTTTGTCACTTCTCCAAATAGCCACAGAATACAGAAAACCATAAGTAGTTAAAAGAAAGACATCAATACGCAGAAACAGAAATAAAAACTTGCAAATCCCAAATGCCACTAACCCATCCCTCGCATACAAACTAAAAGATCACGCAAACCCCTAAACAGCCAGTCTGCAACATGAAAGAATGGGTGAGAGAACACAAAAAACTGAAAGAGGTCAATATGAACTATAGTTAGTTTGAACTACAGTCCAATCCATAAATCTCAGAATTTCAATAACCTCTTTGAATCAGCAGCCTACCTGAGGAAAGTGACCTTAAAGTTCTTATAGGTTGTTATAGCCAGGGGTGGTAATGGAGACATGCTCCCACTATCTATCAGATGCTCCCAATGGCATATGCCTCAAATAGCCTCTAACAACCAAGTCCAGGTCCTGGCCTTCACGTGTGGCTTAGCTGCTAAGCCCAGCAGAACCGTTTCTACTGATAGGAGAAGGGGAAAAGACAGGTTACTAGTACCTTAAAACCAGTCACTTCGGGCAAATGGGCTCATCAGCTGTGATTGGCTGTTCATCTAGGAGAAGGAAAACTCTGATCTCAAACCTCCACTGCCTTCCAGCTATACCCACTCATAGGGAAGGCTTCAGGAGTAAACTCTGAGGGGAAAATCCAGAACTGGAGTCCCTAAGGCAGTCCTACATTGAGTTCAATGTTGACTGGCGACTCCTGCAATGCTGCTGGTACCAAACTGTGTCAGCCTTTGCCATTCCTTTGGGTCCATCAGATGCATGGAGAGGGGGAGCTTGCTACATGGGCAACAGCTAGCTCTCCATGTTGTACTGCCCTGGCTTGCGTATCTAGATAGCTAGGATACAACACCCATGGTCTACACTGATGGACGGAGGCCTCATACCTTGAGATTCAATTTTCTTGTAGGCATTTACAAGGAAAAAAAGAAAATAAATAGAATTTTATAAAAACTGTACATAAATAGACAAAGTCTGACAAACACCAATGTGCAGAAAAAGGCAAACTGTGCAAGTAAAATAATACTGAGAACATGAGTCTTTAAACATGACTCTGTAGATCAGAGTAGTGGTGAATGAAGTTATTCATGCAGGTTCAAGAGCCTGATGGTTGTAACTGTTCCTGAACCTTGTAGTGTGGGACCTAAGGCTTCTCTCCCTCCTGACGATCATGGCCTGGATGGTGGGGTCTTTGATTGTGGGTGGGACTAGGTTTTCTAGTGTTTTTCTGTTCCTGTGCATTCTGTATCAGACCGTTATGCGTTCAGTGTGCATCCATGGAAGTTTGTCAAAGTTTTTGGTAACATACCAAGTCTACACAAATTTCTAAGAAACTAGAAACCTGTTTCCATTCTCCATCCCACCTGAATCTCAGAATGGTTCTCTTCAGATGGAGAAGGTTAATGTGAGATTGAATTTTTTGGGTTTATATTCACTGGAATTTGATAGAATGACCGGTATCTTATTTAATATCCGAAAGGGCCTTGATGGGAGATTTTCAGATGCTTTTACTAGTGGGAGAGTCAGGAATTAAAGGACACAGCTGCAAGATGAGGCTTTTCATTACTCACATATGTCATGAAAATTGTTTTTTTTTGCCACAGCAGTACTGTGCAAAAGTGTTAGGCACCTAGCTATATATATGTGCCTAAGGCAGTACTATATATGAAAGATGAAGGAAATGAGGATTACGGGGAACTGGTGCAGAGGTGGAGTTGAGGGCTGGTTTGACATTCAAAGGTAGGGTTGGTTTGAGAGGCTGAGTGGCCTACTTCTGCTCCTATGTCCTTGAGTTCTTGTATTTTGCGATCAGAATCAGGTTTACTATGTCTTGAAGTGTGTTGCTTTGCGACAGCAAAACAGTACAATACATAAAAAATTACTATGTCACAATTTGAAAGGTAAAATCTAAATGAGTTGTGCAAAAAGAGAGCAGAAAGTGAGGTAGTATTCATGGGATCGTGGTTTGTTCAGAAATCTGATGGAGGGGAGGAAGCTGTCCTTAAAACATTGATTGTGAGTCTTCAAGCCTCTTCTTTGATGGTAGTAAAGACAAGAGGGAATGTCCTGGGTAGTGAGAGGCCTTAATGATGGATGCCGCCTTCTTGAGGTACCACCTATTGAAGATGTTCTCGATGGTGGGGAGGCTGGTGCCCATGATGAAGCAAAACACTGTTTGCACCGAGAGGACAATGAGATGTGCTGACATAGTTGTTCATTTTCTAGATCAATATTCAGAGGCCTGGGCTTAATCAATGGGAATATTTTTGAATTCCAACACAGTGGCTGAGTAAATTAAATTCAAGTAATGTAATAAAATTTGGAATTAAAATTCTAGGCTCAGTAAGGGTGGCCTTGAAACTATTGGGCTTTCTGGTACACTAAATCCACAAAGCAGATTTAAGGGGATGTTGTCTAGACACAGAGAGCTGAGTTATAGACAGGGGTTGGGCAAACTGTTAGATTAGTTTAATATTGCCACAGAGTACAGTGTGCATGAGACCTTTTACGGCAAGGATTCCCAGCTTTGGGTCTGCTTACCTCTTGATTAATGGTATGGGTCCATGACATAGAGCCCTAGTTATAGAGGAGCATAAAATCATCAGGGGCACAGATAGGGCGTATGCACTCACAACACGCTGGAGGAAATCAGCAGGTCGGGCAGCATCCGTGGAAAAGAGAGGTCGACGTTTCGGGCCGGAATCCTTCGTCAGGACTGTAGAGGGAAGGGGCAGAGGCCCTATAAAGAAGGTGGGGGGAGGGTGGGAAGGAGAAGGCTGGTAGGTTCCAGGTGAAAAACCAGTAAGAGGAAAGATATAGGGGTGGGGGAAGGGAGGCAGGGAGGTGATGGGCAGGAAAGGTGAAGAAAGAATAGGGGAAAATACAATGGGTAGTGGAAGGAGACGGAACCATGAGGGAGGTGATAGGCAGCTGGGGGAGGGGGCAGAGTGATATACGCCCTCCCTTCCCCTATCCCTATGTCACTCCCTCATATTCTCCCTCAAGGGATATGGGAAAAGGCAGGAGATTAGGCTGAAAGGGAAAATGCAGCAGCCGTGATGAAATGGCAGAGCAGATTTGATGCACTAAAAGGCCCAATTCTGCTCCTATATCTTGTGGTCTTATGATCTGGCTCTGGACTTAGTTCCACCTGCCTACCTTGACCCATAACCCTTAATTACCATGCTATGCAAAAATCTACCTAACTGTGTCTTAAATATATTTAATGAAGGAGCCTCCACTGCTTCCCTGGGTGGAGAATTCCACAGATTCACTACTCTCTGGAATAAGCAGTTTCACCTCATTTCAGTTCTAAATCAAATCCGCCAAATCTTGAGGCTCTATCTCCTAGTTCTAGTTTTGTGAAGCCATGTGCCCTAGTTGTAATGCAGTAAGAAAAATATTTTGAAAGAAAGATTTAGAAGGGAAAGAAAGATTTAAAAGGAATTTGGGTGGGGGGGGATCTTATTCATACAGAGAGGGTGTGTATATTGAATGAGCTGCCAAAGGAAGTAGTTGAGGCAGGCACATTAAAAAAATATAAAAGATATTTTTACAGGTAGATGGATCGGAAAGATTTAGAGGGATGTGGACCAAGTTCAGGGAAATGGGACCAACTTCGATGGGCATCTAGGTAAGCATGGACAAGTTGGGCTGAAGGGCCTGTTTCTATTCTATGTTACTCTAAGATACTATGACTCTGTTGATGAACATCAGGGAGAGGAATCTGCTGTCGATCCCTTACCTAGTCTATGATTTCACATTCACCACTCTGGTCATCCCTTGACTAACCCTTGAGGTGTCAACTCAGTTCACGGGGAATTTTGCCTGTAGTGTAAATGTTGGGCTTGCCAATGATGCCCACACCTTGTGAATAAAGAACACACAGAATTCAAGGTTATTGTCAGCAGAGTTTGGGAGGAATAAGCAAGAAGTTTTTTATTCACCAGGTTGTGGCCTGGAATACATTATCTGAAAGGATAGTGGAAGTGATTTCAATTGTAACACTCAGTGTAGTACTGAATGAAGAGGAAGTATTTCCTCTTCCAATTCTTTGCAAGTCCAGTTCATTACTTTTTTGGTGGACAGTGGGGGAGCAGCGTAGCCTCCATCGTAGCAAGGACTAGGCCTCGAGCCATACAATCTTGTATGTGCTTTGTGCTGTGTGACTGTTGGTGCTGTATTTTGCACCTTGGCCCTGGAGTAATGGTGTCTCGTTTCGCTGTATCCGTGGGTATTCATGTATGGTTGAATGTCAATTAAATTTGAGTTGAATTGAATTGAATTGAATTGAATTTGCCGGGTATAAAGAAAGAGCAAGGACATGGTACCAATTGGGTCAGTCCGACACTGAGCCAGCATGAGGAGACAGGGCTGAATGTCCTCCTCCTACTTGGTGCAGTCCTGTAATAGTAGAATAGAGGGTGAGTTGAAGAAAGAGAGATTAGCTTCATTTGTTACATGTACATCAAAGCAGTGAAATGCATTGTTTGCATCAAATCAAGTCGGCAAGGATTATGCTAGGGGCAGCCCGCAATTATAGCCGTACTTCCAGCATAACTCACTGACTCCATCCCAAGTGTCTTTTGAAATGGGGGTTGAACGCCATCTATAAATTTACTGAAGGCACAACTAACGTTAGCGGAATTTCAGATGGTGACATGAGGGCATATAAGAGCGAGATATATCAGGTAGTTTAGAGGTGTCACAGCAATAACCTTGCACTCAATGTCAGAATGACCAAAGAACTGATTGTGGACTTCAGAAACAGAGAGAACGCACACCAGTCTTCATGGAGTGATCAGAAGTGGAAAGAGTGAATAATTTCAAGTTCTTGGAGTGTCAATATTTCGAAGCAGTGAGGAAGATTGAATTGTCGGGGTGTATATGGAGGGGGTCAGCGATTGCTCCCAACAGAGGCAATCAGGGTGACGACCGTTGGTGGCACTTGGAATCAGCATGGCGGTCACTCTTCACGGAAGGGATGAGTTCATTTGGCCACTCTCCTCAGATGCTGACAGAAAGATGTTTTTGATGTTCTGAGATTTATGTGATTATTGGACTCTACTTTATACTGGTCTCCTTCAGGTTTTCGGCATTTTCTTTCTTGTAGCTGATTGGCGGATGGGTGATCTGTTAGTTTTTTGTGTGTGGGGGGTGGAGTTGGGAGTTTTGATGTTACTGTCGCTGTTCTTTTCTGTGAACGAGGGGGTCGGGGATTGTTATTGTCACTCTTTTTCTGCATGTGACGAGGTCGGGGATTATTATTGTTGTTTTTTCTGTGGGGGAGGAGTTGACGATTTGTTTGCTATTGTTGCTGGGTTTTTTTTCCTCTGGGGAGGCTTTGGATTTGTTGCTATTGTCACTTTTTTCGGTGGGGGAGGGAGTGGGGGATTTTGGGGTTTGCGAGTTTTGTTTCTTTTTTGTTTATTGTGCCGGGGCGGGGGAAGTTGACATCTTCTTTCAACAACACCCATGGTCTTTCTGTATTTCGTGACTATCTGGAGAGGACAAATATCAGAGTTCTATTGTACATGTATACCTTGACAATAAAATGAACCTTTGAAACTTTTGATTTATCCTGGGCCCAATATATCAATGTAGCTACAAAGAAGACATGATAGCAGCTATATTTCATTTGGGATGTCACTAAAGGTACTTGCTAATTTCTACAGATGTACCGTAGAGAGCATTCTAACTGGCCACATCACTGTCTGGTTTGGGAGGGCTACTACACAGGATAGAAATAAGCTGCAGAGACTTGTAAACTTAGTCAGCTCCATCATGGGCACTAGCCTCTGTAGTATCCACATGTTGAAGGAGTGATGCTTCAAAAAAGGTGGCATCCATCATTAAGGACCCCATCATCCAGGACATGCCCTGTTCTCACTGCTACCTTCAGGAAGAAGGTACAGAAGCCTGAAGACACACATTCAATGATTCAGGAACAGCATCTTCCCCTCTGCCATCTATTCTGAATAGAAATGGAACCCATGAACACTACCTCACTATATTTTTATTTTTCCACTACATTTAATTTAACTATTAGTTGAATTAAATTTGTAGTATAAAAATAAAAAGTAGTGAGGTAGTGTTCATGGGATCAATGTAATTACTTACAGTAATTAACTTAATGTAATTACTTACCATAATTAACATATTTCTCTATTACATATTTCAATGTACTACTGCCCAAAGACAACGAATTTCTCGATGTATGCCAGTAATATTAAACCTGGTTCTGATTCTGATTCAGATTCTAAAACTGGAGCACCCGGAAGAAACCCACATGGTCACATGGAGGAAGTACAAACTCTTTACAGACAACGGCAGGAATTAAGCCCCAGTCTTACAGCTGGCACTAAGCTCTATGCTACAGCGCTGCCCTCAAGCTCTGAAGCTGGGGAAATGAAAGTTTTTCTTCTGCTTCCAGTTCTGCAAGTGATACGCTGTTAGGTAGACCACACATCAGACACAGGATCAGTCTTTTTCCATCCTGCCTGGCAGCATGCATTAACCTCAGCAAGACACTGACCACTTCAATCTAAATCCTGTCTTCCTTTGTCTTGACAGGCTCGCCCTGGGAGACTGACCAATTAGCACTAATTGATGCTAAATTGTAGGATACTTCCTTCTGCAGGCTGACATCCATTAGGATCTGTCTGAACTCATTCTGCACGTAGAGCTCCGGACAGTTGTCTGGGAGCTGACAAGAATGGCCTATTAGCCAGCCTTGTCCAAAGATGACTGCTGATTTTTTATAGCTGATTATACCTCCTCTTGTACTTTCTCCTCATTACGTCCGGTGTCAGTGGTGGATGGAGGTGCACGAGGACCTATAGGACCAAACTGGAAATGATTTTGCATGCAAAGAGTTTTAATATTCAAGACTGCACCTTCCAGATTTACATGTAATTAACAACTGATCTTGAATCAGAATTATCTTTATTATCACTGACTTATATATCATGATTTCTTTTGCAGCAACTGTACAGCTCAAAGACATAACAATTCTATAAATTACAAAAAAAAGTGAATAGTGCAACTAAATAGGCAACACAGCAACAAAGTGATTAGTGTATCGCTATACTGCACCAGCGATCACCACAAGGGTTTTGATTCCCTCTGCTCTCTTTAAGGAGTTTGTTTGTTCTCCCCATGACTGCTTGGGTTTCCTCCAGGTGCTCTGGTTTCCTCCCCCAGTCCAAAGGCATTCAGGTTAGAGTCAGTGAGTTGCGAGCATGCTATGTTGGTGCCGGAAGCATAGTGACACTTGTGGGCTACCCCCCAGCATAAGCCCTGCTGATTTGATTTGATGCAGACAATGCATTTGACCATACGTTTCGACATACATCATCGTCATCGTCATCATTTTGTGCTGTGTTGTTTGATATAGGGGATCATGGTCCCATGACCGTGATTGTTCTTGGAAATTTTTTCAACAGAAGTGATTTGCCATTGCTTTCTTCTAGGCTGTAATTTTAAAGGTGGCTGACTCCATCCATGATCAAACCTCTTCAGAGAGTGTCTGCCTGGCATAACCAGGACTTGTGATATGCACCAGCTGCTCACAAGAGCATCCACCGCCTGCTCCCATGGCTTCATGCAACCCTGAGGGGGGCTAAGCAGGTGCTACGCATTGCCCAAGGGTGACTTGCAGGCTAGTGGAGGGAAGGAGCACCTTACACCCCCTTTGGTAGAGACATATCTCCACCATGCCACCCAATGTCAGATGTGCTTCAGGGGAATGGAACTAATTTTGCTGTTTAAAAAAACCATGGACCGTTGAGAAATTTGTTGTGAAGAAGATGTTTCTAAATCACTGAGTGTGGGTCTTCAGGCTCCTGTACCTCTTTCCTGATAGTAGAAATGGGAAGAGGGCATGTCCTGGATGGTGATGGTCCTTGGTGATGGATGGCGCCTCTTGAGGAACCACCTCTTGAGGATGTCCTCGATAGTGAGGAAGGTTGTGCCCATGATGAAGCTGGCTGAGTGTACAACCCTCTGCTGCCTCTTGCAATCCTGAGTATTGGTGCCTCTGTGCCAGACTGTAATGCAACCAATCATAATGCTCTCCAAGGTACATCTGTAGAAATTTGCTAGAGTTTCTGGTGACATCAAATCTCCTCAAAATCCTTGATTGCATCAGTGTGTTGAGCCCTGTATAGCTCATTGGAGATGTTGAAACTGTTGAACTTAAAGCTGGTCTCCATTTCCACCACTGACCCCTCAGTGAAGGTTGGTGTATCTTCTCCCACCTTCCTGTAGTCCACAATCCATTCCTTGGTCTTGCTGATGTTGAATGCAAGATTGTTGTGGCATCACCAGTCAATCAGCTGATCTATCTCAATCCTGTACACTTCCACACACATCTATATATATTTTCTTAAGTCTTTGGTGACATACCAAATCTCCTCAAACTCCAAACAAAATAGAGCCACTGGTGTGCCTTCTAAGTGATTGCATCAAATTGCATGTGAGAGTTCAGCAAAAAAAAAGTTCTGCTTTTGTTATTGATTTCCTACTGCAGTTAAAGAATTTGGCTTTGATTTTTCATTAAAATTTTATGTTGTGATAGTCATTTAACTCCTCAGAGCATAATTTTCCCTTCAGTTTCATTGGGTTAATTGTATGAGTTCTTGACATGTAAGTGCTGTACTGTCAGGAGCATGCAAAAGCAACCAATGAGGTTGTTGCTTCTACTATAACGACGATTGATTTTTACTCCATAATCTCATGTTGTTCCTTTGCCAGTACTTCGCTAATCAATAGTTTCCAAGCATCAGAGATCAACCAATTGGTAAACTTGTAGCCTTTATCTTCATTCTATAATAGGGTTGTAAGCAACTGCGCTTTTCCCATGAAGGCCTGTTACTAACCAAACACAGTTACGAGTCCTTTACCTGGTGAACTGAATCCAGTGACAGTCTCGTGACAGCTTGTATTGGACCTAATGACAGTCAGGAACTCCAAGAGGTTGTGCTGGAGGAGCCTCCACCCTTCAGCTTGCCCGTCAGGTTAAGGTTCTTGGACTCTGTGAGGATAGGTGTGAGGGTTTTAGGAAGGATAAACAACTGAATGGGACCCTGGTTCAGGGAGCCATTCTAGAAAGGTTAGAGAAGAGAAGAGTAGTCGTAATTGGGGAATAGTTTAGTCAGGAGAATAGACATAATTCCAGACCATAATGCATGAAGTTTGCCACACAGCCAAGCAGCGATGAGATTTACTCCCCACATCACAGCTGAAGTGATGCCCAATCAGCTGATAGAAAAGTATATACAAGCCAAACATTCAGAGGACACATCTCAATCAACAGCGCATTGACGATGTCTCCTCGCATCGTGTTCAGAATCAGAATCAGGTTTATTATCACCGGCATGTGATGTGAAATTTGTTAACTTAGCAACAGCAGTCCAATGCAATACATAATCTAGCAGAGAGAGAAAAAAAAATAATAAATAAGCAAGTAAATAAATTACATATATTGAATAGAATTTTTTAAAAAACATACAAAAACAGAAATACTGTATATTTAAAAAAAAGTGAGGTAGTGTCCAAAGATTCAATGTCCATTTAGGAATCGGATGGCAGAGGGGAGGAAGCTGTTCCTGAATCACTGAGTGTGTGCCTTCAGGCTTCTGTACCTCCTACCTGATGGTAACAGTGAGAAAAGGGCATGCCCTGGGTGCTAGAGATCCGTAATAATGGATGCTGCCTTTCTGAGACACCACTCCCTGAAGATGTCCTGGGTACTTTGTAGGCTAGTACCCAAGATTTACAACCTTCTAGGTTTGTAGGCTAGTACCAGAGTTACAACCTACAGTTTCTTTCAGTCCCGTGCGGTAGCGGCACCCGCCCCCCCCAACCCCCCACCATACCAGACAGTGATGCAGCCTGTCAGAATGCTCTGCGTGGTACATCTATAGAAGTTTTTGAGTGTACTTGTTGACATGCCAAGTCTCTTCAAACTCCTAATGAAGTATAGCCGCTGTCTTGCCTTCTTTATAGCTACATTAATATGTTGGGACCAGGTTAGATCCTCAGAGATCTTGACACCCAGGAACTTGAAGCTGCTCACTCTCTCCACTTCTGATCCCTCTATAAGGATTGGCATCTGTTCTTTCATCTTACTCTCCCTGAAGTCCACAATCAGCTCTTTCGTCTTACTGATGTTGAGTGCCAGGTTGTTGCTGCGACACCATTCCACTAGCTGGCATATCTCACTCCTGTGCGCCCTCTCGTCACCACCTGAGATTCCACCAACAATGATTGTATTGTCAGCAAATTTATAGATGGTATTTGAGCTATGCCTAGCCACACAGTCATGTGTATATAGAGAGTAGAGCAGTGGGCTAAGCACATACCCCTGAGGTGCACCAGTGTTGATCGTCAGCGAGGAGGATATGTTATCACCAATCTGCACAGATTGTGGTCTTCCGGTTAGGAAGTTGAGGATTCAATTGCATAGGGAGGTACAGAGGCCCAGGTTCTGCGTCTTCTCAATCAGGATTGTGGGAATGATGGTATTAAATGCTGAGCTATAGTCAATGAACAGCATCCAGACGTAGGTGTTCCAGGTGGTCTAAAGCCATGTGGAGAGCCATTGAGATTGCGTCTGCCATTGACCTATTGTGGCTATAGGCAAATTGCAATGGGTTGAGGTCTTTGCTGAGGCAGGAGTTCAGTCTAGTCATGACCAACCTCTCAAAGCATTTCACCACTGTAGATGTGAGTGCTACTGGGTGATAGTCATTAAGGCAACCCACGTTATTCTTCTTAGGCACTGATATAATTGTTGCCTTTTTGAAACAAGTGGGAACTTCCGCCTGTAGCAGTGAGAGGTTGAAAATGTCCTTGAATACTCCTGGTGTTTGGTTGGCACAGGTTTTCAGATCCTTACCAGGTACTCCATTGGGATCTTCCGCCTTGTGAGAGTTCACTCTTTTTAAAGACAGCCTATCATCGGCCTCTGAGACGGAAATCACAGGGTCATCAGGTGCAGCAAGGATCTTCACAGCTGTAGTTGCATTCTGTCTTTCAAAGCATGCATAGAAGGCGTTGAGTTCGTCTGGTAATGAAGCATTGCTGCCATTCATGCTATTGGGTTTTGCTTTGTAGGAAGTAGTGTCTTACAGACCCTGCCAGAGTTGCCATGCATCCGATGTCGCCTCCAACCTTGTTCGAAATTGTCTTTTCGCCCTTGAAATAGCCCTCCACAAATCATACCTGGTTTTCTGGTACAGGCCTGGGTCACCAGACTTGAATGCCATAGATCTAGCCTTCAGCAGACGACCTACCTCCTGGTTCATCCACGGATTTTGGTTTGGGAATGTACAGTAAGATTTTGTAGGCACACACTCATCCACGCAGGTTTTAAAGAAGTTGGTAACAACTGCAGCTTACTCGTCCAGATTCAAAGATGAATCCTTGAATACAGTCCAGTCCAGCGATTCAAAGCAGTCCTGTAGACGCTTCTGTGCTTACCATATGTTGAAACATTTGCAAGTAAGTTGTCAAGATCGGAGGACAGCTTAACCCAATCATCAAGCACCCAAGTTATATATCTTCTGAATTATCTCCAGAATAAACACAATTCTCTTTTATGAGTCCTGAAGGCTGTGTTGTCTTCCCGAGGCCCGGGTTTGGGACATCTCATCTGACATGCAGAGGAATTTGGAGTGGAGTGGGGGCAAGATTCAGTTGACCTGGTCCACGTGGGTCCCAATGTTGTAGGAAGAACAAGGAAAGTGGTTTAGCTGGGGACTAAATTGAAATGCAAAACTAAGGAAGTAATAATCTCTGGATTGACGCCTCAGCCACATATAGATTGGCACAGGGATAAATATGATCAGGGAGCTAACCACGTGACTCAAGTTTGGTGTGGGAGAAGTGGGTCTGAATTCGTAGGACATTGGCACCAGTGTTGGGGAAGGAGGGGCCTGTTCTGATGGGCCACGACGGGCTCCAGCTGAACAATGCTGGGACCAGAGTCCTGGCAAATTGCATAACTAGGACCATGGACAGGACTTTAAACTAAATACTAGGGAGATGGGTTCAACAGCTTGGAGAAGTAGGGATAAAGTGAAGGGAAGGCGAGTGCAGGAGATTTTACTGAAGTCTCCAAGATAAAGAATAGGATAAAACATTTAAATTCGACAAAAGGGAGACAGAATTGAACAGAAAGGTAGTGAATACTGGACTGAAGGTGTCTTATTTGAATAAACAAAGTATATGTAATAAGGTAGATCATCTTGCAGATAGATGATCCTTAGAAAGAAGAGATGTAGGATCTGAAGATGTAGAATCCAAGTTATGAAGCTGCAAGGGTAAGAAGGCCATCATTGGAGATATAGACAGGCCTCTGAGCAGTAGCCAGGATGTGGGGTACAAATTACAGTGGGAGATTGAAAAGGTGTGTGAAAAGGGTGATGTTATGATGCACATGGGGTATTTCAATATGCAGGTAAATTAGGAAAATCAGGTTGGTGTTCGGTCCCAAGAGAAGAAATTTATAGAATGCCTATGAAATAGCTTTTTAAACCAGCCTTTGTTTGAACTCACTAGAGAAAAGGCAGTTCTGGATCGGGGTATTGTGTAATGAACCAGATTTGATCCCTTAGAAAGCAGAGATCATAACATGATATAATTCACCAGAGCTCACCAAAGGTAACCAGAAGACCGGAGGGAAAAAAGCAGGCCAAAGTTGATTGGAAGGGACACCAGCTGGGCTGATGGTAGAGTAGCAATGGCTGGAGTTTCTGGGAGTGCTTTGGAAGGTGAATGCCGGGGAATCGCACAGCACAGAAGGAAGGCCTTTGGCCGAATGTGCTTCTTCTGGCCATTTGAAAGTTATGTCCAGCGATGATGAAACGTCAAGACCTTGAAAGGTTATTTCCTCTAAAGGTTGAAACTGCTTATCACTGGCCACAGAGGCTGACAGAACCATTGAATATCTCCGGCATCTCCTTTTATTTTAGATTTCTTGTACCTGTTGTGTTTTGTTCTTGATTAGTTCTTAATCCTCAGCCTATTGGAGGATTTGGACAGATCTGAAGAATGGGTAAAGAAGTGCCAGATGGAACGCAGTGTACGGAAGTGTATGGTCATGTCTTTTTGGTAGAAGGAATAAAGACCATAATATATAGAAGCAGAGTGAGGCCATTTGGCCCAGTGAGTCTGCTACGCCATTTCATCATGGCTGATCCAATTTTTCTCTGAGCCCCAATCTCCTGCCTTCTCCCTGTATCCCTTCGTGCCCTGACCAATCAAGAATCTATCAACCTCTGCCTTAAATATACAAAAAGACTTGGCCTCCACAGTTGTCTATGGCAAAGAATTCCACAGATTCACCACTCTCTGGCTAAAGAAATTCCTCCACATCTCCGTTCTAAAAGGATGTCCTCTATTCTGAGGCTGTGTCCTCTGGTATTAGACTCTCCCACCATAGGAAACATCCTCTCCACATCCACTCTATCAAGGATTTTCACCATTCGATTGATTTCAATGAGGTCACCCCTCATTCTTCTGAATTCCAGTAAATACAGGCCCAGAGCCATCAAGCACTCTTCATGTGACAAGCCATTCAATCCTGGAATCATTTTTGTGAACCTCCTTTGACCCTCTCGAGTTTCAGCACATCCTTTCTAAGATAAGCGGCGCAAACCAGCTCACAGTACTCTAAGTGAGGCCTTACTAGTGCTTTATAAAATTTCAACGTTACATTCTTGCGTTTATATTCCATTTTTTGCTCTCTATCTGCCATTTCTTTCCCTATTCCCCTAATTTGTCTAAGTCCTTCTATAGCCTCTCTACTTGTCAAAACTACCTGCCCCTCCACCTATCTTCATATTATCTGCAAACTTTGCAACAAAGCCATCAATTCCATAATTCAAATCATTGACATATAATGTGAAAAGAATTGGTCCTAACACAGACCCCTGTGGAACACCACTATTCACTGGCAGCCTGCCAGAAAAGGCTCTTTTTATTCCCACCCTTTGCCTCCTGCCAATCAGCCACTGCTTTTTCCACGCTGGAATCTTTCCTGTAATGCCTTCTTATTCCAGCTTTTCACAACACTTCTTCATTTGTTTCTCTGTTTAGGATATTTTCATCATCCTTCTCAAAAACCACACTTCTGCAGCTTCGAGTCTTCCCCCTTTTTGCTTTGATAATGTTCAACATTTGCTTCCATGTGTAAGGATGCAATGAAAATAGCTCCACAACACTCTGAGCTTTGCACCTGTAGAGATTATGTTATTTGTTTAGAATGTTGCTCAAACACTTGAACATTCATTTAGCAATCCCAATCCTCCTTTTCATTTTAGGCCAGTTAATTCCTTTACTGAAGTCATTGACAACCTGATTACCATCTGCACTGAACCAAATGACAAGCCTGTTATTGTGTGCACTGGACCTCGTGACAGACCGGTTACTGACTGTACTGGACCCACTGACAGGCCGGTTTAAGGACACAATGACAGGTCTGAATTGAACCAGTTCCAATGTCTTCTGTTACTACCTGCCCTGAACCTATGTGACATTTGTAAATCATCTGTATTTCACCTGGTGGTAGATCTCATCTGTTCCTCTGTTCTCATTGAAATATCATCTTGTCCAATTAACACTTCACAAAGTAATTGTGTACAAAAGATAATAATCTGAATGGATTGTTGCTCTTCTGGTGCCGATGTGAACTTATGCATCGTTTGTCATCTAAAGAGGGTGTGTAAAAGATCCCATGTAACTGAGTACTGGCCAATATTTATAAAGAGTAAAAGAGAGGCAAGAGGAGATATCAGACCACTGGAAAATGATTCTGGAGAGGTAGTAATGAGGGACAAGGAAATGGTGGAAAAGCTGAATAAGTAATTTACATCAATGTTCACTGTGGAAGATAACAGCATTATGTCAGCTGTTCGAGAATGTTAGAGGTCAGAAGTGAGTGCAGTTGCTGTTACTAGGGAGAAGATGTCTGGGAAGTTGAAAGGTCTGAAGATAGGTAAGTCACCTGAATCAGAAGGACTTAACCCCAGGGTTCTGAAAGAGGTAGCTGAAAAGATTGTGGTGCCATTAGAAATTATCTTAATAAAATCAATAAATCCTGGCATGGTTCCAGAGGACTGGATAATTGCAAATGTCACTCCACTCTTCAAAGAAGAAAGGAGATTATCAGCCAGTTAGCCTGACCTCAGTGATTGGGAAAATGCTGGAGCTGATAATTAAGGATGAGGTCTCAGGGTGCTTGTAGGCACATGATAAAATAGGCCAAAGTCAGCATGTTTCCTTAAGGGAAAATCTTGCCTGACAAATCTGTTGGAATTCTTTGAAGAATATTGGTGGATGTTGTGTACTTGGATTTTCAGAAGCTGCCACACGTGAGGCGGCGTAGCAACATAAGAACCCATGGTATTACAGGTAAGATTCTAGCATGGATACAGAATTGGCTGATTGGCAGGAGGCAAACAGTGGGAATAAAGGGAGCTTTTTCTGGTTGGCTGCCAGTGACTAGTGGCGTTCTGCAGATTCTGTGTTGGAACCGCTTCTTTTTATGTTACCTGTCAATGATTCGGATGATGGAATTGATGGTTTTGTCGCCAAGTTTGTGGACAATATGAAGATAGGAGTAAGGAAGCTAAGAGGCTGTAGAAGGACTTGGACAGATTAGGAGAATGGGCAAAGAAGTGGCAAATAAAATACAGTCTCAGAAATGTATGGTCGTGCACTTGGGTAGTAGGAATAAAAGTGGATCTATTTTCTAAATGGGGAGAAAATTTAAAAATACAATGTACAAAGGGACTAGTCCTCATGCAGGATTCCCTAAAGACTAATTTGCTGGATGAGTCAGTGGTGAGGAAGGCAAATGCAATGTTAGCATTCATTTTGAGAGCCATCCACTTGTGTCATCCATAAACCTGATGACACAGTTTGAGCTGGATCCTGCGATGCAGTCAATTGTCAGCAGTGTGAAATGCAGTGGGCTGAGCACACAGCCCTGGGGAGTGCCAGTCCTTGGCGCAATGGGACTAGAGACACTTCTGCCCACAGGGACTGACTGTGGCCTTTCTGTTAAGAAGTCCACTATCCAATTGCAGAGGGAGGTATCAAGACTCAGCGAGGACTGTTTCCCCACCAATTTCTGAGGTATGATGGTGTTGAACACTGAACTAAAGTCTATAAACAGCAGTCTGGCATATCATACCCCATTTTCGGGGTGGGACAGGTCAGAGTGGAGGGGAGAGGCTATTGTATCATTAGTGGATCAATTCGAGCGATAAATGAACTGGAAAGTGTCCACTGTAGTCGGGTGAAAGGCTTTAATGTGCTCCATGACCAGCCACTCAAAGCATTTCATCATGGTTGATATTAATGCCACCGGACGATGGTCATTTAAGCAGGTTACTGTCACCTTCTTTGGCACTGGAATGATGGTTGCCCCCTTGAATACCGAGGGCACAATCCAGTGAGATATTGAATACACACAGAACATCAGCAGCACTGATAGCGGGGCTGTGCGGTCTTTCAGAACTCGACCTGGCATATTATTGGGCCCGTAGTTTTGCATGTGTTGATTCTGGCCAGAGTAATCCTCACCTCAGCTTCTGCTAGATGGAGTGTCTGCTCCCCCGGGGGTGGGGGGGGGGGGTCTTCCTCGCGAGCATTTTGTTCTGTGCATCAAATAGTCAATGTGCAAAAGACAATGAACTGTGCAAATACAAAAAGAAAAAGAAAAAATAATAACAATAAATAAGTATGCACTAACTATCGCGAATATGAGATGGAGAGTCCTTGAAAGTGAATCCACAGGTTGTGGGAACAATTCAGTGATGGTGTGAGTGAGGTTGAGTGAAGTTACCCGCTTTGGTTCAAGACCCTGATGGTTGAGTGGTAATAACAGTTCCTGAACCTGGTGGCATGGATCCTGATGATTCTGTACCTCTTTCCTGATGGCAGCAGTGAGAAGAGAGCATGGTCTGGATGATGGGGTTCCTTGGTAACGGACACTGCTTTCCTGCGACAGCTTTCCATGAAGATGTGCTCAATGGTGGAGAGGGCTTTACACATGATGGGTTGGGCCAGATCCTTTACTTCTGTTCAAGGATATTTTTGTTGTCAAACCAGGTCGTCATGACGAAGGTAATTGAATTGTCATAACAGAATCGAGTTTATTTTCACTGACATATTTCATGAAATTTGTTGTTTTGTGCAGTAGTACAGTGAAAGACATAAAAAATCACTATAACTTAGAATAACAAATAGATGGTAGATAAATATTAGTGCAAAAGAGTTAGTGTTTGTGGACTGCTCAGAAATCTGATTTCAGATCGTTAGAAGCTGCTCCTAAAACATTGAATGTGGGTCTTTAGGATCCTGTACCTCGTCCTCAGTGGCTGTAATGAAGAAGGCATGTACCAGATGGTGAGTGTGCTTAATGATGAATGCCATCTTCTTGATGAAGGCACGCCAGCAGCTCCAGTTCGTTAGGAGTTTGTGGAGATTTGATATGTCACCACAGACTTTCAAATTGCTACGGACATGCAGAGCGTTCTGACTAGTTGGCGTGGAGCCTCCACTGCACAGGATTGCAAGTAGCTAAGAGGGTTTTACACTCAGCAAGCTCCATCATGGGTATAACACTCCCTGCCATCGAGGACATCTTCAAGGTGTGGAGTTTCAAAAAGGCGGCATCCATCGTTAAAGACCCTTACCATCTGGGACATGCCCTCTTCTCATTACTATCATCAGGAAGAAAGTATGGGAGCCTGAAGACCATAGTCAGCATTTTAAGAATAGATTCCTCCCCTCTGCTTTCTGATTTCTGAACAGTGTATGAACCCATGAAAACTTCCTCCTTATTCATCTTTTGCACTATTTATTTATTTTGTAACTCATAATAATTTTTATGTATTGCACTGTACTGCTGCCACTAAACAAACAATTTCACGACATATGTCAGTGATGACGAACATAATTCTGATTCTGATCTCAGAGGGTCGTAGGATTGTGGATGTTGCACCAATGGCAACATTGATGTTTCTTTTCATTCTCTGCTGTATAAGTGCACCTCCTTTCCTATTTATGTAGAGCACGAGGACAAAGAATGCAAGAGAGAAAGTATGCGTTTAGCAGTAAAAGTGAGTAAAGCACTATGGCTTTTTAAAATATAAAAATAAATATTATTTATAATAAATAAGTATTTACAAGAATAAACCATACCATGCCTTTCCATTCTTACATTCATCATCAATGCTTTCAATGTTAATCTGTTACATTCCCATTAGGATTGCTGCCACACATGTGGCACCCTATGGTCGTACACGACTTCAATAATTGAGGAGCTCCCTCCCTCAAGCTGCCCACTCAGTCTCCAGTAGTGGAAGAACCCTATGCCGAGGTCCTTCCCCACTGAGACCTGGGCACGTATTCTCTGGAACAATACCACCAAAGATCCTTTCTGAAAGATTGTGAGGGTCAGCTGGAAGTTCAGGCGCACTAGCACCAGCGTACTAGAGGAGGCCAACGTGAATAGCATCTCCACCACGGTAAATCAACACCAGCTCCGATGGATAGGTCATGTCATCTGGATGCCTAGCTCTTGTCTCCCCAAACAGATCCTTTACTCCCAGTTGAAGGAAGGTCAGTGGGCAAAGGAAGTGTTTCAAAGATGTAACATCAGAACAGCCTGAAGAAATTCAGCGTTACACTCAATACATGCGCCTGGAGGAAATCTGTTGAGGAGGGATATGTGCTACATGAGAACAACCTCCGCAGTGCAGCAGAGACCAAATGGCAACTGCGAAACGAGAAACTGAACAACCAAAGGACCCAACCACTAACCAGAGCTCACACTGTACCAGAATAAGTGGTTCTCGGATCGGCCTCACCACCCACCTGAGACAATCCCTGAGGAAAACATCATACTCAACTCGAGTGATCTCACTACTACTACTACCCCTGTAGCCTGGAATGCACATTTCCTGCATGGAGAACTCAATGTGCTGGCAGACCAACTGAGCTGAGAGCCAGTGTTTTCCCTTTAAGTGTCAGATAGAGAGGTGAGATATTACTGTAATGCTGCTTTAAGGTAGGAATCCCAAGTACGGTCACTGTGGTGAGCAGCAGCACAGAGATGTATTTCCTCTGGGCTTATTATTAACCATGGCCACTAGGTCAGAAGGTACACTGAGGCATGAGTTTTATATTTCAGTGGTCAAATAAACCACATACTAAACTCATTCACTATTGTGGGCCTTTCTTGAAGGCTATTCGAGAATTGAAGAATTTTAAGTTGAATTAAGTTAAAATGAGAAGAGGATATTGTTTGTTATTTTATAGTTCAAAGGCAGAAATTCCACACTGTAAGACATGCATTCTACTAAAATGCACTATACTAATCACTTTAAAAGGTTCAAAGCTCCATGCCTGTTTGTTTTTAGTTCCTCTGAACTTGACATTTGCATTGAACTTACTTATAGTGGTGCTAGAAAGCTTGTGAACCCCGTAGAATTTTCTCTGTTTCTGCATAAATATGACCTAAAATATGATCAGATCTTCAAGTTGTCTCTAAAACTAGATAAAGAGAACCCAGTGAAATAAATTACACAAGACCGTTATACTTGTTCATTTATTTAGTTATTGAGAAAAATGATCCAATATTGCATGTATTTGCTGGAAAAAGTATGTGAACCTCTGGGATAATAGCTTCTCCAAAAGCTATGTGGAATCAAGTGATCCAATCAATGAGATGAGATTGGAGGTGTGGGTTAGTAGGTTTTTTTTATCACAAATTTTTTTTCAATCTTAAGATAATATCTTTTTTGAGACCTTGTAAGTGTTGTTACTTCAATGTGCTTGTGTTATTTCTTTTGTATAATATAACAATAAAAAGATTTGAAAAGAAAGAGATTGGAGGTGTGGGTTGTAGAGGTGCCCTGCCCTATGAAAAAGACACACAAAGTCAGGTTACTAACAGAGCCTGCTCTCCTCAAGAAAGATCTGTTTATGTGCACCATGCCTCGATCAAAACAACTTTCAGAAGACCTTAGAAGAAGGATTGTAAAATTCATGAAGCAGGAAAAGGCTACAAAACCATTTCCAAGAACCCAAGTGTTAATCAGTCCACAGTAAGAGAAATTGTCTACAAATGGAGGAAACTCAATATTGTTGCTATTCTCCTAGGAGTGGGAATCCCGCAAAGATTACACCAAGAGCACAATGTGTAATGCTGAAGGAGGTGAAAAAGAACCCAAGGGTAACATCAAAAGACCTGCAGAAATCTCTGGAACTGCTAAAGTCTCTGTTTATGTGTCCACCGTAAGAAAAATACTGAACAAGAATGGTATTCATGAAAGGACACCATGGAAGCAACCACTGCTCTCCAAAAAAAAAACATTGCTGCAGGTCTCAAGTTTGTAAAAGACCACCTGGATGTTCTACAATGTTTCTGGAACAATGATCTGTGGATAGATGAGACAGAAGTTGAACTTTTTGGCAGAAATGTACATTGCTATGTTTGGAGGAAAAAGGGCATCGCACACCAACACCAAAACCTCATCCTAACTGTGCAGCACGGTGGAAGGAGCATCATGGCTTGGGGCTGTTTTGCTGCCTCAGGGCCTGGGCAGCTTGCAATCATTGAGGGAACAATGAATTCAAAATTGTTTCAAAGCATTTTACAGGAGAATGTCAGGGTAGCAGTCTGTCACCTGAAGCTTAATAGAAGTTGGATAATGCAACAGGACAACGATCCAGAAGGCAAGAGTAAATCAACAACAGAAAGGTTTAAAAGAACAGTCATGTTTTGGAATGGTCAAGTCAAAGTCCTACCTTAATCCTATAGAAATGTTGTGGAAGGACCTGAAGCAAGTAGTTTGTGCAAGGAAACACACCAACATCTCAGAGTTGAAAATGTTTTGTAAGGAGGAATAGCATAAATTTCATCAAAGCTGATGTGCAGGACTGATCAACAGTTACCAGAAAGGTTTGGTTGAAGTTACTGCTGTACGAGGGGTTCATGCCAGTTACTGAAAACAAAGGTTTACATACTTTTTCCAACAAATACTCGTCATATTGGATCATTTTTCTCCATAAATAAATGAACAAGTATAATTTTTTTGTGTTATTTATTTAATTCGGTTCTCTTTATTTAGTTTTAGGACTTGTGTGAAGATCTAATCACATTTTAGGACATATTTATACAGAAATAAGAGAAAATTCTACTGAGTTCACAAAATTTCTAGCACCACTGTATTCATTCAGCTGGTAATGTTGTCGCACTCATTATTGTTTCTTCAAGAAGAACTGCCGCAGTTCCTGATAGAAGAGAAAAAGAATTTCAATTATGTGAAAAGAGAGAAGTTATATTGCATTTTTTTTTATCAGCTGCTGCTTTTTGTCTGATGTTGTGTGGTGTCTGTCAATTGTGCGTCACTATTCTGCAAAGACAAAAATGCTTTAGTGTGAGAACTGATGTAATCTGTGTGGAAATAATGAGAAGCAAATCAGAGAGAGAGAGCGAGAGCGGGAGAGAGTCTCAGGCAATGTTCCAATTCCCAGTTCAGGGGACCATGGTACCTCCAAGCAGATAATTGGGAGTTAGTTTGGACTACTGAACCACATGATCACCAGCTCAGCACAAGTAGAGAATGTGAGAGCTGTGCATTTTGTGTGTGAGTAAACACTTTTGATTATGTTAGAGCTGTGCATGTTGTGTGTGGGTAAACATGTTTGTTCATGTGAGACCTGAGCATGTTGTGTGTGGGTAAACATGTTTGTTCATGTGAGACCTGAGCATGTTGTGTGTGGGTAGTAAACATATTTGTTCATGTCAGAGTTGTGTGTGGGTAAACAAGTTTGCTCTTTCTTTTGCGCTATGTTTGCAATGATATTGCACAAGACAACCGGAACAATGCTGACACAGTATTTTGCTGAGCAGTTTCATATACACTCAGTGGCCACTTTATTACGTACATCTGTATACCTGTACCTGCTCGTTAATGCAAGTATCTAATCAGCCAATCACGTGGCAGCAACTCAATGCATGAAGGCATGCAGGCATGGTCAAGAGGTTCCGTTGTTGCTCAGACCAAACATCAGAATGGAGAAGAAGTGTGATCTAAGTGACTTTGACTGTGGAATGACTGTTGGTGCCAAACAGAGTGTTTTGAAACTGCTGATCTCCTGGGATCTTCATGTCTCTAGAGATAACACAAGACATGCAGTGAGCAGCAGATCTGTGAGTGAAAGCGCCTTGTTAATGAGAGGGGTCAAAGGAGAAGGCCAGAGTGGAAGGCAACAGTAACTTAAACAACCATGTGTTACAACAGTGGTGCGCAGGAGAGCATCAGTGAACACACAGCACGTCAAACCTTGACGTGGATGGGCCACAACAGCAGAAGACCACAAACGTACACAGAGTGGTCACTTTATTAGGCATGGGAGGTACATAATAAAGTGCCCATTGAATCTAGATTCAGAGCCTACAGTATAGCATGGGAATAGATTTCCGGCCCAGCTAATCATTGCTGGCATTTATACTCTATACAAGCTTTCTCCCATCAATCTCAATTACTGCAGCAAACCTGCTGTTTATTCCTTCCCCAACCTCCACTTCAGGTGAAAGATATATTAGGACTTCCTTTTTGGATGATGCACTTGGAAGTGCTTCTGTCTGAGTTTAAGATGGAAATTTAGAGACACTAGGGTGCTGGCACAGTGCTTTCTGAGTCAGAAGACTTTGGCTTCAGGAGACCCATCTGAAAGAGAGTACATAATCCAATCTGACACTCTGGGGGAATGGCTGATGTGCTGTCACTCAGATGAAATGTTAAACTGAGACCTTTCCTGTCCTATCATATGAATATATAAGATCCTATAGTACGTCAAAGTGTATAAGAGTTCTTTTTCACACTTTGACTTGTAGTTTGAACTTTGAACTCAATTGTCCTGATCAATATCAGTCCATATCTGAATCAAATTATCCCATCACTATCTCACTGCCCTGGGAGCATTGCATTAGTGTGACACTATTACAGCTCGGGGCATTGAAGTTCGGTGTTCAATACCAGCGTTCTCTATAAGAAAGTTTGGCTGCTAGGAGGTAAAATGGCAGCATGCTTGCATGCATTGGCCACTCTGGGTCCGGTCAAAAGAGTATTTGTTCATCCTGTTTGCCTCTTTTATGATTGCAAGTTACTGCTGGGTACTAAGAACGTCAAGTACCGCAGGATTATCTCATTGGCGAGTTGCTCGATAACGATGGAGTTGGACTTATTGCGTACTGTTGTTGTGTTGTCGCCTGGACTTGTTGCATACCACTGTGCTGAGGTGTGCTGTGCAAGTGATTATCTTGGACTTTTTTCTTGAGTTTGCTTGACCTTATTGGACATTGGTAACACAGAATACTACAAGTTTGGTTTACTGGTTCATTGGCGAGACCAGCGGCAGGGGAGCTTCATTGCCTTGGTTGTGGCATGGACTGCAGGCTTGCCTTTTGCAGTCAGCCTGGAGAGTAGATGTTGACATGGTGTGAGAAAGCTTCTGTGGGGGATGCTGGAATTCATACTGGGCCTGGAAGCTGGCTCCTCCCATCAGTGCTGCCCTCCGGTGTTCATTCAGTGAAAGAACAAGCTGGACCCGGACCCGGGCTGTTATTTCCCCTTTGTGACTCTGTTTTTCTGAGATTGTAACCATGGCAGCACAATAGTGCAGTGGATTGCACAATGCTACACAGTACCAGCTACCAGGTTCAATTGCCACCACTACCTGTAAGGAGTTTGTCTGTCCATGTGACCATGTGGGTTTCCTCCAGGTGCTCTGGTTTTCTCCCAAAGGTGTACTGTGTGATAAGTTAATTAGTCATCGTAAATTGACCCGTGATTAGGCTGCGGTTAAATTGGGGGTTGCTGGGCGGTGCAGCTCAAAGGGTCAGAAGGGCCTATTCTGCACTGTATCCCAATAAATAAATATGTGCTCTTTGTGCTCCATGCTAATGCATTTTGCACTTTAGATCTGGAGGAACACTGTTTCATTTGGCTATATTCATGTATGGTTGAATGATAAAGTTGAACTTGAACACTGCTAGAATATTTGGTGACTCTGGGCCTGTGCTCAGTGAAGTTCAGAAAGAGAGGAGAGACCTCCTTACAGAATATCGGATATTGAAAAATCTGGATGGAGTGGGCATGGAAAAGATTTAAGAATCAAGATTCAAGATTGTTTATTGTCATTCGTGAGTATGCGGGTGCATAGGAGAATGAACTGACTGTTACTGTGATTGTTTCCCTTAGTTGCAGGGTCTGGGGCCCAAGAACGCAGCCTCAAAATAAAGGGACATTCCTTTAAAAGTGAAATGAGGAGGAATTACTTCAGCTAGCAGGTGGATCTGTGGAATTTGTTGTCACAGACAGTTGTGGAGGCCAAGTAATTGGGTGAATTTACAGCAGAGAATGGTACTTAATTAGCAAGTGAATTAACATTTATAGGGAGAAGGCAGGAGAATGGGTTTAAAGAAAATTAACCAAGATTGAAATGTGGAGCACATTTGATGGGTCAAATGGCTTAACTCTCCTTCTGCATCTTGGTCTTATGCTGCTTTTGGGAGGATCCTGGTGTAAATTGATTGCTGCTTGTGCTGCATTACAATATTGACTTCACTTTCAAATCATATCTTAGGAATGGCCAGAACAGTGCTGTGAAAATACATAGTCTTAGAGAACTTCAGCACAGAAACAATGTCTTTCGTCCAAGTAGCCTCGCCAAAATATTATCCTGCCTAATCCCATCGACCCATTCCCTGGACCATAGCATTCATATTGATCCCATCAATGAACTTATTCAAACTTCTCTTAAATGCTACAACTGAACTGGCATCTACCACTTCCACTGTCAGTTCAATCCACACTGGCATCATGCCTGAGTGAACAAGATCTCCCTCAGATTCCCTTTAAATATTTTACCATTCAAACTTAACTTGTGACCTCTAGTTCTGGTCTCACCCAGCCTTGGTGGAAAAATGTGTTTTTATTTACCCTGTCCATACCTTTCAAAATTTTGTATTCCTCTCTCAAATCTCCCCTCTGCCTTCTACAGTCCACTGAATAAAGTCCGAACCTATTCAACCTTTCCCTGTAACTCAGGTTCTCGGGTCCCGGCAACAAGCTTGAATGTATTCCCACAATAATGGAGGTTCTGGTGAAAATACTTGCATAGTGATGATGGGGAGAGAGTTCCAAGGTTTTGACCCAGTGATGATGAAAGACTGGTGAAATGTTTCCTAGTCATGATGATGCACAACTTGGAGGCAGTCTGTGTGAGGTGGAATTGCTATCCACCTGTTACCCCGTCCTCTTTGCTGATGGAGGTCATAGGAGTGGGAGGGCCTGTCAGGATAGTCTAGGCGAGTATCTCTACTGCACTTCAAAGATCAAAGTTCAAAGTAAGTTTTATTATCAAAGTACATATATGTCACCATATCCAACCCTGAGATTCATTTTCCTGCAGGCATAATTAGCAAATCTATAGGATAGTAACTATAACACGATCAATGAAAGTTCAACCAGAGTGCAGAAGACAACAAACTGTGCAATTGCAAATATAAGTAAATAGCAATAAATAACAAGAACCTGAGATAGCAAAATAAAGAGTCCTTAAAGTGAGACCATCTATTGTTGGAACACCAGAAGTAGAATGAGTGTATTTATCCCCTTCTGTTCAGGAGCCCGATGGTTGAGGGATAGTAACCGTTCTTGAACCTGGTGGTGTGAGTCCTGAGGCATTTGTACCTTCTACTAGATGGGAGTAGTGAGAAAAGAGTATGGCCTGGTTGGTGGTGAGCTCTGCTGCTTTCCTGCAACAGCGTGTCATGTAGATATGCACAATGGTCGGTAGGGCTTTCCTTTGATGTACTGAGCTGAATCCACTACTTTTTGTAGGATTTTTCATTCAAAGGCAGTGGTGTTCCCATAAAAGGCCATGATGCAGCCAGTCAATACACTCTCCACTACTCATCTGCTAAAGGTGACAGAGTGTGTGGAGTACGCTGCCACAATGGTGGTACAGGCAGATACATTAAGGACATTTAAGAGATTCTTAGATAAGCACATGGATGAAAGAAAAATGGAAGGCTATATGGGAGGGAAGGATTAGATTGATCTTGTGATAGGTTAAAGAGTCAATATTAGGTTAAAGGATATGCACTGTGCTGTATTGTTCTATGTTCTATATGATGGTTAGGTGGCTGGACTCTCTCTTGTTGGAGATGGTCAGTATATAGCACATTTTTTTTGCAAGAATGTTGCTTGCCGGTAATAAACCTGTGGTAAAATGATTATTTTTTTTATTTATTGAGACTCAACATGGAATAGGGCCATCTAGCCCTTCGAGCCATGCTACCCAGCAATCCTCCAATTTAATCCTAGCCTAATCACGGGACAATTTACAATGACCAATTACCCGACTAATCAGCACGTCTTTAGACAGTGGGAGGAAACTAAAGCACCCGGAGGAAACCCACACCGTACAAACCCCTTACGGGCAGCAGCGGAAATTGAACCTGGGTCGCTGGTACTTTAAAGCATTGTGCTAACCACTAGGCTACCATGCTGCCCCATGGGTTCTGATGCTGATTTTGTGCAAACGCACAACTGTTGTTGGCAGAGTCTCAGGTGGTGACAAGGAGGCATGCAGGAGTGAGATAGATCAGCTGGTTGAGTAGTGTCGCAAGCAACCTCGCGTACAAAATATCGGTAAGGGCAAGGAATTGATTGTGGACTTCAGGAAGGAGAGGTTGAGGGAACACACACCAATACTCATCGAGGGATCAGAGGAGGCAAGGGTGAGCAGATACAAGTTCCCGGGTGTCAACATTTCTAAAGATCTATCCTGGGCCCAACATATTGATATAATTACAGAGAAGGCACACCAGTGGCTATGTTTCTTTAGGAGTTGGAGGAGATTTGGTATGTCATCCAAGACTCGAGCAAACGTTTTTATAGATGTACTGGACAGAGCATTCTAACTGGTTGTAACACTGCCTGGTATGAGGAGGCCGCTGCACAAGATTGGAAAAAGCTGCAGAGAGTTGCAAACTCCGTCAGTTCCATCATAGGCACTAGCTTCCCCAGTATTGAGGATAACTTCACAAGGTGATGCCTCAAAAAGGTGGCATCCATCATTAGGACCACCATCGCTCAGGGCATGCCTGATTCTCATTGCTCCCTTCAAGGAGGCAGTACGAGAGCCTGAAGACGTACACTCAATGTCTTATGTACAGCTTCTTTTCCTCTGCCTTCAGATTTCTGAAGGGACAATGAACACTACCTCAGCATTTTTTCTTTATTTTGCTCTTTGCGCTACTTATTTAATATAATTTTTATATATTTAGTTCTTATTTTAAATTTATATTTAAAAAGAATTATGTTTTGCACTGTACTGCTGCTGTAAAACAACAAATTTCACGACGTATAATTCCAGGAGTGAAAGGGTTGTCATACGAGGAACATTTGATGGCTCTGGGTCTGTACTCGCTGGAATTCAGAAGGATGAGAGGGGATCTTATTGAAACCTTTTGAACATTGAAAGCCCGAGACAGAGTAGATGGGGAAAGGATGTTTCCCATGGTGGGAGAGTCTAGGTCAAGAGGGCACAGCCTCAGGATAGAGGGGCGCCCTTTCAGAACAGAGGTGCGGAGAAATTTCTTTAGCCAAAGGGTGGTGAATTTGTGGAATTTGTTGCCACATAAAGCTGTGGAGTCTGGGTCATTTGGTGTATTTAAGGCAGAGATTGATAGGTTCTTGATTGCACACAGCGCCAAAGATTACGGGGAGACGGCCGGGAACTGGGGTTGAGGAGGAGATAGAGAAAGGATCAGCCATGATTGAATGACGGAGCAGAGTCGATGAGCCAGATGGCCTAATTCTGCTCCTATGTCTTGTGGTATAATAAACCTGATTCTAGTCCTTGCCACGTGCAGGCGTGAGCTGCGTCATTTGAAAAGAAGTAGCAATGGGCACCAGGGTAGAGTAGAGGTTAGCATGACGCCATTACGACTCGGGGCATTCCAGAGTTCAGAGTTCAATTCCGGTGCCATTCTGTACATAGACTCTGTCCTTCCTCCCCTTGGAATGTGTGGATTTTCCCCAAGTGCTCCAGTTTCCTCCCACAGTCCAAAGACATACCAGGTAGGTGAGTTGGTCATTGTAAATTGTCCTGTGATTAGGTTAACGTTAATCGGGATTATGAAGACAGACTCCAGCGGATTGAGCGGACGAGACTAATGGAAGGTCCAAAGGTCAAGAAGGCGGTAACTGCAAGCATCGTTGAATGCGTAGAGCACGACTAGACACAGAAGATGTCAAAAAAATGCAAAAAAATGCCCTACTACTGGGATTGTACACCAATAAAAGAAACAGAGGGAGAGGACAATGATGAGATAACACCGGGGGAACGAAACAGTGACATGACGTCAGGTTGAAGAAATTCATAGTAAAGGGTTGTTTCTTTCTCAACACGATATAGAGAGGACAGGAGGAGATAGAATCTGAAATGCACTTCAACAGAAATGTTCTCCAGAAATCAAAAACAGTTCATTCCTGTTCTGTGTCAAATCCGACTGATTCCATACACCATTTACTCAGTGGCCACTTTATTAGGTATACCTGTACACATGCTCTTTAATGCAAATATCAGCCAATCATGTGGTAGCAACACAATGCATAAAAGCATGCTGACAAGCTCAAGAGGTTCAGTTGTTGTTGTTCACACCAACCATCACAATGGGGAAAAATGTGATCTAAGTGACTTTGACTGTGGAATGATAGTTGATTCCAGGTGAGATGGTTTGAGTATCTCAGAAGCTGCTGATCTACTGGGATTTTCATGCAAAATATTTTTTAGAATTTACAGAGCATGGTGCAAAAAAAACAAAAACATCAAGTGTCCGGCAGTTGTGAGCAAAAATGCCTTGTTAATGAGAGAAGAGGAGAATGGCAAGCTGGTTCAATTTGGCAGGAAGGCAACATTACTCAAATAACCACACATAACAACAGCAGTGAGCAGAAGATTCTCTCTGAATGCACAACACGTCGAAACTTGAAGTGGCACACGCAGAATGCTGGGGAGCTCAGCAGCCCAGGCAGCTCCATGGAAAAAAGTACAGTCGGCGGGCATGTTGCTCGGATTTCCAGCATCTCCAGGTTTTCTCTTGTCGGTAACTTGAAGTGAATGGGCTACAGCAGCAGACCACAGACTTACAGGAGTACCTAATAAAGTGGCCACTGAGTGTATCTCCAATGTCAGCCAGGAGAAAGAAGCATGTAATGCTTAGATATTTTTCACCATTGCGGATGAATCTCTTAAATAAGAACATAAGAAATAGGAGCAGGAGTTTGCTGTCTGGCCCATTCAGCCTGCTCTGCCATTTAATAAGATCATGGCTGATCTGTCCGTGGACTCCGCTCCACTTACCTTACTTTTCCCCATAACTCTTAATTTCCCTGCTATGTAAAAATATATCTCACTCTGTCTTAAAAATATTTAATGAGATTCTTCCCTGGGCAGAGAATTCACTACTCTGGAAAAGCAGTTTCTCCTCTCATCTTCATTCGAAATCTTTTCCCACAAACCTGAGGCTATGCCTCCTAGCTTTAGTCTCCCTTACCAGTGGAAATAACTTTCCTGTCTATAAATTATCTAACACTTTCATAATTTTATATGTTTCTATGTGACCCCCTGTCATTCTTCTGAATTCCGGGGAGTATAATCCCAGGTCGTTCTCTCTGTACTCACAGATTAACCACACCAACTCCACATTCAACCTCGTGAACATCATCTGGACCACTTCCAACACTAGGGTGTCTTTCCTCAAGTAAGGAGACCAGAATTGCATGCAGTACTCCAGGTGCAACCTCACTAGTACCTGTACATTTGCAGCTTAACACCTCTCCCCGCTCTTAAATTCAGCCCTCTAGCAATGAAAGCCATATCTATTGTGTGTTGGGGTCACAATTAGATAGATAGATAGATTCTTTATTGATCCCAAAAGAAATTACAGTGTCACAGTAGCATTACAAGTGCACAGATATAAATATTAGAATAGAAGCAGAAAGAATAAAAAATAAATTACCACAAACAGTCGAGCAGGAGGGGATCATCACTTCCCCAGCTACAGGTTGATCATTATAGAGCCTGATGGCTGAGGGTAGGAATGACCTCATTAAGTGCTCTTTGGAGCAGCACAGTTGCCTTAGTCTATGACTAAAAGTGCTCCTCTGTTCAGCCAAGGTGGAATGCAGAGGGTGAGGAATATTGTCCAGAATTGCCAGGATTTTCCATAAGATGCTTCATTCTACCACAGCCTCTAATGTGTCTAGTTTGACTCCTATAACAGAACCAACTTTTCTAATCAGTTTATTGAGCCTGTTGGCATCACCCAGCTATTGACCCAGCACACCACCATATAGAAGATTGTACTAGCAACAACTGATTGGTAGAATATGTGAAGGAGAGGCTTGCATATTCCAAAGGACCTCAGTCTCCTCAGGAAGTAGAGGTGACTCTGGTCCTTCTTGTACACGTCCTCTGGGTTGGTGCTCCACTCAAGTCTGTCATCCAGGTACACCTCCAGGTACTTGGGGGTCCTCACCACATCCACATCCTCACCATCAATAGTAACAAGGGGTACTACAGACTTGGTCTTCCTAAAGTCCATTGCCATCTCCTTTGTCTTCCTGATGTTGAACTGCAGATGATACAGCTTGTAGCATTCGACAAAATCCTCCACCAAGGCCCTGTATCCATCCTCCTGTTCTCCCTTTATACACCCAACTATTGCTGAGTCATCAGAGAATTTCTGCAGATGGCATGACTCTGTGTTGTATCTAAAGTCTGAGGTATACAGGGTAAACAGGAAGTGTGGGCCCCAGTGCTGCTTATAGCCATGTCTAACACAGCTCTGAAGTCACTCAGCTGTCGTTTGCCAGTCAGGTAGTCCTTTATCCAGGATACAGTGGAAGTGAAAACCTTCATTGAACAGAGCTTTTCCCCCAGCAATGAGGGCTATATGGTATTGAAGGCAATTGAGAAATCAAAAAAAATTATCCTCACAGTGCTGCCCTGCTTATCCAAATGGGAGTAGGCTCTGTTCAGCAGCTAGATGACAGCATCGTCGACTCCAATGTGCTCGTGGTAGGCAAACTGCAGAGAATCAAGGGCTGATCTGACCAGGGGTCAGAGGTGAGGTCAGGACCACTGGACAGTAGTCATTCAAGACTTTCAGTTGGCCCATCTTGGATACTGGAACCACACATGATGTTTTCCACACAGTCGAGACTCATTCCAGGCTGAGACTCAGATTGGAAGTGCGCTGGAGAACTCCACACAGCTGCTCAGCACGCTCCGTCAGGACCTTGGGGTTCACACCATCCAGTCCCATTGCTTTGCCATGTCTGTGTTTCCCCAGAGCCCTTCTCACCTGCTCAGCAGTGAAGGTGAGTCCATGATGACTGGGGAGTTGATGGAAGTTGGGGACTGGAGGAGATCCCCAAAGACCATTTGTGTTGCCTTTTGAAGGGGGAAAAAAGTCATGGTTCCCCCCGCCAGACAAAAGAAAGCATTCCTAGAAGAGGAAGATTTAAACTTCTTCAGGGTATGAATCTCTGGAAAGCATTAAAAGCACTGATTTTGTGTCTCTCAACCACAGGACATTCTAAAGTACTTTGCACACAAGAAAGCAGTTTTGAAATGCAAGGACTGGGCAGAGAATGTCACCATTTGTGTAGATCATAAATACAAGAGATTCTGCAGATGCTGGAAATCCAGAGCAACACACACAACATGTTGGAAGAACTTAGCAGATCAGGCAGCATTTATGAAGAGGAATAAACAGCTGACGTTTTGGGCTGAGATCCTGCTTATTTGGAATCAGAATCAGGTTTAATGTTAATGGCATATGTCATGAAATTTGTTGTCTTTGTGACAGCAGTACAATGCAATACATAATAAAAGAGAAAAAAGTGAATTACATAAAAAGAATCAATTAAATAGCTAAATTAGTGCAAAAATTGAAATAAAATAAGTGATGAGGTAGTGTTCATGGGTTCAATGTCTATTCAGAAATCAGATGATAGAGAGGAAGGAAACTGTTCTTGAATCATTGAGTGTGTGCCTTCAAGCTTCTGTACCTCCTTCCTGGTGTAGCAAAGAGAACAAGGCATGACGGGGGTCATTAATGATGGATGCTGACTTTTTGGGGCATTGCTCCTCTGAGATTCCTGGATACTATGGAGGCTAGTGCTCATGACGGATGGAAGTTTACTAGTCTCTGCAGCTTATTTGGATCCTGTGCAGTAGACCCCCCTCCCCCCATACCAGACAGTGATACAGGCAGTTAGAATGCTCTCCACAGTACATCTGTAGAAATTTGTGAATGTGTTTGGTGACATACCAAATTTCCTAAAAGACCTAATGAAATATAGCCACTGCCGTGCCTTCTTTGTAGCTGCATCGATGTGGATTCAGGTTAGATTCTCAGAGATATTGTCACCCAGGAACTTGAAATTGCTCCCTTTTTCCACATCTGATCCCTCTAAGAAGACTACATAAGAATATAAGAAATAGGAGCAGGAGTTGGCCATCTGGCCCATCGAGCCTGCTCCACCATTCAATCAGATCATTTGATCAGGCCATGTACTCATCTCCACCTACCTGTCTTTTCGCCATAACCCTTAATTCCCGTACTATGCAAAAATCTATCCAGCGTTGTCTTAAATATATTTACTGAGGTAGCCTCTGCTGCTTCACTGGGCAGAGAATTCCACAGATTCACCACTCTCAGGGAAGACCTGTTCCTCCTCACCTCCATCCTAAATCTACTCCCCTGAATCCTGAGGCTATGTCCCTTAGTTCTAGTTTCACCGACCAGTGGAAACAACTTTCCTCTCTCTATTTTATCTATCCTTTTCATAATTTTATATGTTTCTGTAAGATCTCCTGTCATTCTTCTGAATTCCGGCGAGTACAGGCCCAGACAACTCAATCTCTTCTCATAGTCTAACCCCTTCATCTCTGGAATCAACCTTGTGAACCTCCTCTGCACCACCTCCAAAACCAGTATATCCTTCCTGAAAGACTGGTGCGTGTTCCCTCGTCTTCACCTTTCTAAAGTCCACAATCTGTTCTTTAGTACTACTAACATTGAATGCAAGTTTGTCAGTGCAACACCACTCAACTAGCTGATATCTCACTCCTGTACTCCCTCTCGTCACCATCTGAGAATAGACCAACAATAGTTGTATCATCAGCATATTCATAGCTTCTTCTCCCTCCCTTGCTTGTCCTGATAAAAGATTGACTGTTCATTCCCCTCTATAGATGCTTCCTGACCTGCCTGAGTTCTTTCAGCATCTTGTGTGCGTGATGCTCACGATTTGTGCAGAACAGTTTTAGGTGCCAAAGTGATAACAACAATGACCAGCCCAAATGATAGGTTGCATTGTAGATACCCAGTGGCTGTAGAAGCTGTCTTGATTCTTCATTTTGCCTTGTGGGATTGCTGTCTGGTTATCGAGTTGCTACATCTCTTCTGACGAGCTGAATTACCTTCCCTCCCAGGCCATTGATCCGAACCCTGTGCACAAACCGTAACATGTGTCAACTCATAATGGACCACCAGCAGTGAGAGGAATGTGAGAGCACATTGCTTGCTGAGAACATGACACCACCCTTCTCAACATTCATTTCTAAATGACATTAGCGAAGAGAGCCTACAGGGTATCTTCATCGACAGCATGGCAAGCGAAATATAATTAACCATGTTGATGGATGGTATCATTTAAAATTTTATAGTTATGAAAACTGCAACACTGAAAGAAATCAGTTATACAGCTCAGAACACTAATGATCCATTTGGAGCAGTTCCATTCATTTGAGGAGAAATTCCGTATTATGAAATCAAAATGTGCCTTCACAAAACTGCATCGCCTGATGCACAGAAATAATTAACGCTGATCTGATCACTCCAGTAAAGACTGTGAATGATAGTTTGATGCAAGCATTCACAGCCACTAAATACTGGCAATTATCCAGAGTGCTGTTACCGACCAGGGAAGGTGCAGCCCCAGTTCAGTGGAGGTGAGGAGGGACAGCTTGTGATACCATAATTACAGACATATTGCGCAAGTCAAGATGTTAGAAGCTTTCTGGATATCATTATATATGGACCTGCATATGAGAGATTCAGGATGTAGTTAAAATAACTCATGCTGTACCCACACAGCAGGACAGCTTTATTATTTAAATTCCTCCACTTTTCCACTTTAACTTTCACAAGATAGTCAGTGCTTTGCATGAAAGAAGGACTTGCATTTAAATGGGGACATGAAAGACTGCATTTTTAGAACCTGGAGCAACTCACAATCTGCTGGAAGTACTCAGGGTTGAGCAGTAGCTGCAGGGGGAAAGGAATTGTTGACGTTTTGGGCCAAAACCCTGTATCAGGACAGAGCAGAGAGGAAAGAGAGCCTTACATTTATATATTTTTATATCTATTTATTGAGATCAGTGTGGTATAGGCTCTTCCAAGCCTTTGAGCCACGCCGCCCAGCAATCCCCATATTTAATCTGAGTCTAATCACAGGACAATCTACAATGCCCAGTTAAATAACCAGCTGGTACATCTTTGGACTGAGGGAGGAAACCTGAGCACCCGGAGGAAACACACATGGTAACAGGGAGAACGTACAACTCATTACAGGCAGTGCTGGGAATTGAACCTGGGTCGCTGCTACTGTAAAGCATTGTGATAACCACCCTGCTTGCCCTACCTTTCGTAACCTCAGAATCAGAATCGGGTTTCTTATCACTTTCATATATCTTGAAATTTGTTGTTTTGTGGCAGTAGTACAGTTCAATACATAATAAATTACTGTAAGTTAGAGAAATAAATGAATAAATAATGCAAAAGAGGAGTAGTGAGGTATTGTTTTATGGGTTCATGCACCATTCAGAAATTTGATGGTGGAGGGGAAGAAGCTGTTCCTAAAATATTGAGGTCTTCCTGACCCTCTCGCCAGTCGTAATAATGAAACAAAGGCATGTTCTGGTTGGTGAGGATCATATATTATGGATGCCACCTTCTTGAGGCACCAGGCTTTAAAGATATCTACAGCCCTTTACAGGCTCTGTCATTGAAGTCTTCACTGGTTGGTGATGCAAACGGTCAGAACGCTCTCCATCGAACATTTGACATACTAAAAATGAAGTACAGTGGATGTCCCAAAGCATATTATATCTAGGTAAGTAGTTATGCAAGGTGTTGCTCTTGGAAAGTGAGGAATAAGTAAAAGCTTCACAGAAAATGCAGGAGTACGCCACATGGCCCTTTTAAGCTTGTTCCACCATTTTATAAGATTATGATCAATCTGATCATAACCTTAATTGTGCCTTGCCATCAGCTTCTGATAAGTCTTCACTGTCTTATTGATTAAGTATTGATCCTTACATTAAAAATATCTGAAGACTCTGGTTCAGTCCTTTTTGAAGAAGATATACAGAGAGATCTTGGGCTCCATGAAAGAGGCCACATGAGTTGACAAGGTGGCAAAGAAGGTGTATTGCGTACTTGTCCTTATTAACTGAGGCACTGAGTTCAAGAGTCAGGAAGTTATGTCACTGCTTAATAAAACGCTAGTTAGGCCACATCTGGAGTATCGCATTCAATTCTGATCACCCCATTATAGGAAGGACTTGGGGCCACTGGAGAGGGTGCAGTCGGGGTTTACTACGATGCTGCTTGAATTGGAGGGCATTGCTCTAAGGAGAAGTTAGGGAAACTAGGGTTCTTTTCTTTGGAGCAGCAAAGGCATAGGCAAACTTGATAGGGTGGCACAGTGGTGTCGTGGTTAGCATAACACTATTATAGTGCCAGCAATCACCGGTTCAATTCCCACCACTGTCTACAAAGCATTTGAACATTCTTCCTGTGACTTCATGGGTTTCTGGGTGTTTTCCTCCCATGTTCCAAAGACAAACGGGTTAGGATTAGTGAGGGTTTGAGCATGCTATGTCGGCACCAAATTTGTGCAACACTGATGGGCTGCCTAACTCAATTCTCACTGATATGATTTGACACAAACAATGCTTTTTATTGTATGTTTTAATATGCTGCATATGTGACAATTAAAGCTGATCTTTAATCTTTAATTTTAGAAGCTTGTAAAATTACTAGACAGGGTAGATAGCTGGTTTCTTTATGTGTAATACTAGAGGGCATGCAGTTAAGGTGTGAGGGGATAAGTTCAGAGGAGATGTACAGGGCAAGTTTTTTTTTGTAGAGAGTGGTGGGTGGCTAGAATGCACTGCCAAAGATGGTGGCACTGGCATATATGATGGAGCTGTTCCAAATGCTCTTAGATAGGCACATGATTGTGCAGACAGAAGGGATTATTGTAATGAGGTGCCATTGGCTCAGTTAGTCTGACACAACATCATGGGATGAAGGGCCAGGTCCTGTGCTGTACAGTTCTTTGTTAAGAGAGTTCCAAATACTCATGACCTTCTTAAGTGAAAGAAAAATTCACCTCACCTTGCTATTAAATGGGCAATCTCTTACTTTTAATCAGTAATTTCCAGATTCCTGAACAAGAGGAATCATCCTCTCCATGTCCAACCTATCAAGGCCCTTTGGGATTATACTGTATGTGTTTCAGTCAAGTACGCTCTTCTAATCACCAGTAGATGCAAGCCTAGTCCCTCTATCATAGAACATAGAACATTACAGTGTAGTACAGTCCCTTTGGCCCATGTTGTCATGCCAATCCATTTAAACTTATTCCATTATCAATTGGACTCCTCCCTTCTCATTCGTTCGCTTATTATGTGTTATATCGTATGACGTGGGTGATCATGGTCCTTCCACGACCATGATTGTTCTGGGCAAATTTTTCAACCAAAGTAATTTGCCATTGCCTTCTTCTGGTTAGTGTCTTTACATAGACATAGACATACCTTATTGATTCCGAGGGAAATTGAATTTCGTTACAGCTGCGCCAACCAAGAATAGAGCATAAATATAGAAATACAAAAACCACAAACAATCAAACAACAATATGCAAACTATGCCAGATGGAAATAAGTCCAGGACCAGCCTATTGGCACAAGATGAGTCCCCCCAGCCATTCTCAATACTCTTCAGAGATTGACTGCCTGGTGTCAGTGGTTGCATATATAGGTCTTGTGATATGCACCAGCTGCTCATACGACCACCCACCACCTGCTCCCATGGATTCACGTGATTCTGCTTGTGGGGTGGAGTTAAGCAGGTGCTACACCTTTTCCCAATGGTGACCTGCAGGCTAGTGGAGGGAAGGAGCACCTTACACCTCCTTTAGTAGAGATGTATCTACACCTTGCCTCCCTTCTACATAGACCATACCCCTCCATTTCTCTTTCATCCATATGCCTATCTAAGAATCTCTTGATGTATCTGCCTTGACTGCTACCCCAGCAGTGTATTCCAGGTACTTATTATTTGCTGTTTAAAAAAAAAATCCTCCGATATCTCTCCTAAGTTATCCTCCACTCATCTTCTGCTTCTGCTTGGTACTGTGCAAGCACTGCGGGACGTCTGTTATAACGCGCAGTCGGGGTGAATGGCGCGGGAGTTAAATTGTAAAGTAAGCTTTTTTGACTAGATCCCCTAAATTGATTTGATTGAGTCTATCTTTAAAAATATTAATGTCAGAAATACTGCGCGGTCTGGCGGCAGAAGATTCCACTCTCTTGTTGATCCTGGATAGAGGGAGTACTGGTAGCAAATCTTATTGAATGAAGGAGTTTCCAATATGTGAGGTCCAGTTTGCTGTCGAGTTGAACTGACCCTGCGACGAATTTGGATGTTTGATGGAGTGATGATGTGAACTTCTTTGAAAATGAAAATTAACTGTAGTTTAATACGTCGGTTTTCAAGTGGTTCCCAGTGAAAGTTAGAGAGCATGTTGGTGACACTGGATTTCCTGCTGTAATCGTTTAACACAAAGCGAGCAGCACGGCGTTGAATTTTTTGGATGGACTTCTTATTGTTAGCTTGATGGGGATCCTGTATGGCCGCGCAATACTCAAGCGTTGGATGGACGAGTGGCTTATATGCCATATCCTTGACAGAGTTACTACATGAGTGGAGGGTTCTTCTCAGGATACCCAGCATTTTATTTGCTTTGGCTGTAATCTGATTGATGTGGCATGGGGCATCTTAAAGGGATGCCCTGCAGTATTAGCCATTGCCATCCTGGGGAAAAAGGCATTCACAATGAGCTGGGATGAGAATTCATGTGGGTTAAACATTGTAATGGATCAGTTGTCAATCACCATCTTGTCTTTCTTTCTAATCTTAGGAGACTACATGTGTTTCCCACACACAGAATTAAACAACAAATCATTATGAAATGATTTTTTTTCAGTTGTGTTAGTCGAAAGATGAATGCTGACAGGAGCACAAGAGTGATGTTGCTTCGAAATAGTGTCAGGGAGTCTCCTACTTTCACTTGAGAAAGGGAAATGGATCCTCAAAGTCTCACCTAAAGGATTTTCTCTCCGCACAATGCCGGGCTGTATCTGAATCAAGTTTTATATGTTGTGAAATTTGTTGTTATGTGGCAGCAGTACGTTGCAATATATGTAAAACAAAATTAAATAAGTACTGCAAAGAAAGTGGTGAGGTAGTGTTCATGGGTTTGAATGTCCATTCAAAAATCTGATGGCGGGGGGAAGAAGCTGTTCCTGAATTGTTGAGTGTGTGCCTTCAGAGTTTTGTACCTCCTTCCTGTTGGTAGGTAGTAATGAGAAGAGGGTATGTCCTGGGTAATGGGGATCCTTAATGATGGATGCTGCCTTTTTGAGGCATTGCTCCTTGATGATGTTCTGGATGCTGGGGAGGCTAGTGCCCATGATGGAGCTGACTGAGTTTACAACTTCCTGCAGTTTATTTTGTTCCTGTCCAGTGCCACCCCCCCCCCATACCTGTATATTAGTCCTTGCTGATCTTTATGCTCAAGATCTAATGTGAGAGTGCTATCAAAAAGTCCAGCTGACATTGTGAAATATTGCTGATCTGCTGATGGGAAGCTGGTGAGTTACTGAGTATTTACCACTGAGGTGCAGTATATCTGTAGTTAATGTCATGCTTCTCTAACTGAAGTGCTAACAAGTCAGCATTTGGTGTATGATGAGTAGTTTAGGCCCTATATCCAAGAAAGGATGGAGACGGTCCAGAGGAGGTTTACAAGAATGAAAAAGTTAACACATGAGGAATGTCTCATTGAAATTTACTGAATATTTAGAAAGGATGTGAAGCAGATGTTTCCAACAGTGGGATAACTCGGAGAGGAGGAGGAGATGGCAGTGCGACGCAGTGCGCGCGGCCGCTCCGAATTGATACTGTATTTGTAAGTAGGGGCCATGCACAATCCTGATTTGATGGAGACAGCCGTGAGAAGCATGGAGGAACATCTGGAGAAACTTCTGAAATGCCTGCTTCACTGCCGCTGCTACTGTGCGATCGAGAATCTCCGGAGTGGAAGGCCCCAAATCCTCAGCTTTGTCTATTGCCTGTTGCCGGGGCTGGGTTTGAAGCGCTTGGCAGAGATGGTGCTCATTGCCCGGTGTCGGAGAGCTGTTCGGAGGCTCGAAGTTTTGGGACGAACTCGGAGTTGGACTGTGGTCGGGTGCTTCCAGGATGCTGCATCGGCAAGTTTGCGGCGCTGGAAGCTCATGGCAGGAAGAGTTTTCTTCCTTCAACCATCTGCGTGAGATGATGGGACTTTCGAGAGACTTTGAGATTTTTTTTTACCGTGCCCATGGTCTGTTCTTCTATCAAATTATGGTATTGCTTGCGCTGTTGTCACTATATGCTATAATTATGTAGTTTTTGTCGATTTTTCTGAGTCTTGGTTTGTCTTGTGTTTCTGTGATATCATTCTGGAGGGACAAATTGTATCATTTCTTAATGCATGCATTACTAAATGACAATAAAAGAGGACTGCGTGTCCTCATAATCTAAAAAAATAATCTAGGACCAGAAAAAACAGCCTCAGAATACAAAGACATCCCTTTATAACAGAAACAACAGGAATTCTGCAGATGCTGGAAATTCAAGCAACAGACATCAAAGTTGCTGGTGAACGCAGCAGGCCAGGCAGCACCTCTAGGAAGAGGTGCAGTCGACGTTTCAGGCCGAGACCCTTCGTCGAGATGCTGCCTGGCCTGCTGCGTTCACCAGCAACTTTGATGTGTTTTCCTTTATAACAGAGATAGGAAGGAATTTCTCTGAGCAGAGGGTAATGAATCTGTAGAATTCATTCACACAGCTGGCTATGGAGACCAAGTCAATGAGTATACTTAGTGGTTGATAGGTTCTTGATTAGTAAGGGTGTCAAAGGATACAGGGAAAAGGCGGGAGAATGGGGTTGGGAGGGATAATAAATCAGCCATGATGTAATAGTGGAACAGACTTAATGCACCAAATGGTCAAACTCTGCTCCTGCGTCTTATGGTCTAAACGATCTGATATGTGAGGCTATCTACTCTGGAAGGAAGAATGAAAAAGCAAACTACTATTTCAATGGAGTGAAATTACAAAATAATGAGGTACAAAGTGATCTGGAGGTTTTCCTGTTGAAAAGACGAAGGGTTGGCATTCACGTACAAGTAAGAATGGAGGTGATAGACTGGGATTGTTTTCCATGTGACAGAGGTTAAAGAGAATTCTGAAGGAGCTGCTCCAAATAATGAGAGCACTTTAAATGAGCAGATAGAGAGAGAGATTGTTTCCACTGGCAAAAGCATTAGCAACTAGAGAATTGAGATAATTGAGTGAATTGGAGGAAAGTGAATTTATAAGTGAATTTGGATCTGTCTTCACTAGGAAAGACACAAACAATCTCCCAGATGTAATAGTGGCCAGAGGACCTAGGGTAACGGAGGATCTGAAGGAAATTCACTTTAGGCAGAAAATGGTGTTGGATAGACTGATGGGACTGAAGGCTGATAAATCCCCAGGGCCTGATGGTCTGCATCCCAGGGGACTTAAGGAGGTGGCTCTAGAAATCGTGGACACATTGGTAATCATTTTCCAATGTTCTATAGATTCAGGATCAGTTCCTGTGGATTGGAGTGTGGCTAATGTTATCCCACTTTTTAAGAAAGGAGTGAGAGAGAAAACAGGGAATTATAGACCAGTTAGCTTGACATCAGTGGTGGGGAAGATGCTGGAGTCAATTATAAAAGATGAAATAGCTGCACATTTGGATAGCAGTAACAGGATCGGTCTGAGTCAGCATGGGTTTATGAAGGGGAAATCATGCTTGACTAATCTTCTGGACTATTTTGAGGATGTGACTATGAAAATGGACAAGGGAGAGCCAGTGGATGTAGTGTACCTGGACTTTCAGAAAGCCTTTGATAAGGTCCCACATAGGAGATTAGTGGGCAAAATTGGAGAACATGGTATTGGGAGTAGGGTACTGACATGGATAGAAAATTGGTTGGCAGACAGGAAACAAAGAGTAGGGATTAACGGGTCCCTTTCGGAATGGTTGGCAGTGACTAGTGGGGTACCACAAGGCTCAGTGCTGGGACAGCAGCTATTTACAATATACATTAATGATTTAGATGAATCTGAAACATTAGCAAATTTGCAGATGACACAAAGCTGGGTGGCAGTGTGAAATCTGAGGAGAATGTTGTGGGAATGCAGGATGACTTGGACAGGTTGGGTGAGTGGGCAGATGCATGGCAGATGCATGGCAGATGCAGTTTATTGTGGATAAATGTGAGGTTATCCACTTTGGTGGCGAGAACAAGAAAGCAGATTACAACCTGAATGATGTCAAATTAGGAAAAGGGGAAGTACAACGAGATCTAAGTGTCCTTGTTCATCAGTCACTGAAAGTAAGCATGCAGGTACAGCAGGCGCTGAAGAAAGCTAATGGCATGTTGGCCTTCATAACAAGGGGAGTTGAATATAGGAGCAAAGAGGCCCTTCTGCAGTTGTACAGGGCCCTGGTGAGACCACACCTGCAGTTTTGGTCTCCAAATTTGAGGAAGGACATTCTTGCTATTGAGGGAGTACAGCGCAGGTTCATGAGGTTAATTCCCAGGATGGCGGGACTGTCATATGTTGAAAGATTGGAGCTACTGGGCTTGTATACACTGGAATTTAGAAGGATGAGAGGGGATCGAATTGAAACATATAAGATTATTAAGGGATTGGACACGCTAGAAGCAGAAAACATGTTCCTGATGTTGGGGGAGTCCAGAACCAGAGGCCACAGTTTCAGAATAAGGGGTAGGCCATTTAGAACTGAGTTGAGGAAAAACTTTTTCACCCACAGAGTTGTGGATCTGTGGAATGCTCTGTCTCAGAAGGCATTGGAGGTCAATTCTCTGAATGCTTTCAAGAAAGGGTTAGATAGAGCTGTTAATGATAGCGGAGTCAAGCGATATGGGGAGAAGGCAGGAACTGGGTACTGATTATGGATGATCAGCCATAATCACATTGAATGGTGGTGCTGGCTCGAAGGGCCAAATGGCATACCCTTGCACCTATTGTCTATTGAAAGATGAATTTTATTTAACAGTAAATTGCCATGATGTAAAATGTAGTGTCTGAAGGAACAGTGGAATGAAAATCAATCACAATTTTCCAAACGAAAATCAGATGAACATGAAGGAGGGAACATTTGCAAGGTCACCACAAACACACGGGAGAAAACACATACATAAAACACAGTACAGCATTGGGATGGGCAGAGCAGCCTCAAGAACTGTAATTCAATGAGAAGCTTGCATGTTGCATGCTACTGAAATATTAAGCAATGCACTGTAGATGAATAAGTTAATTTTGTTGTATGCAGCCTGAGGAAAGCCTGATTACTAGAATGGCTCCAAGAGGAATTTTAGTTACGAAGATGGAATGGAGAAACTGGGCCAGCTTTCTTTCGAGCAGAGAAGGATGAGAGGAATTACAATCTGGAGCTGTAGGTAAGGTAGGATAAACAGAGAAACCATTTCCATTCGCAGCAGGGCCAAGAACCAGAGACTCTGATTCAAAGTAATCAGCAAGCGATGAATGAAAGGAAAACAGTTTTTCACATAACAAGGAGTAATGATCTGGAAAGAATTGCACTGAAAGTAGATTCCTTTGTGGCTTTCAAAAGAAAATTTTATAAGTATTTGAAAGTAAAGTATTTGCAGAACCCATGGGGGATCAGCAAGAAGAAATGATTGGATTGAAGTATAAAACTCTGGATAGACTGAAGGGGCAGAATGGCCTTCTTCACTTCAGTGATCCTGTGACTCCCTTTCACATTGTTCTAGTTATTTCAAAAAGCTTAGCTGGAAACCTTACAGTTTCTCTGCGATTCGGAGACTTCTAATAAAATATACATAACGCGAGCTTGGAAAACAGTAACGTCAGAAATCTGAACCCAATGGAAATCAACCCCATCTTAATATGCAAATTGAAACACTGTAAACTCGGCATTTATTTGAAACATTCGAAAAAAATATTGCCAGCGTTATTAAGGACATCTAATTGACAATGTGGCAGTTGAGAATAAACTTGTGAGCTGACAGAAACACTGGAAATGCTCAGCGGGACATACCGCACCAGCACAGTTAATGTTTCAAGTCGAGGACCATACGTCAGAACTGATGGGAGTGTTGGCACGTCAGAGCTGGCACTGAATCTTGGCATCGATATGTGCCCTCACCTAAAATGTTACTGTTAGACCTAAGAGGTGGTGAATCTATGGAATTTGTTGCCACGGGCAGCAGTGGAGGCCAAGTCATTGGGTGTATTTAAGGCAGAGATTGATAGGTATCTGAGTAGCCAGGGCATCAAAGGTTATGGTGAGAAGGCGGGGGAGTGGGACTAAATGGGAGAATGGATCAGCTCATGATAAAATGGTGGAGCAGACTTGATGGGCCAAATGTCCGACTTCTGCTCCTTTGTCTTATGGTCTTGTCTTACGTACGGGTCTCATCGTGGGTCTTCAGGGGTGAAGTTGAGAACCAGGGGGCAGGTTGCCACTGATGCCCTTTCTCTCCAAAGCTTTGCTGATTTAGTTGGTTTGGACAAGCCCTCTAAGCATATTGTAGCTCGATCACTGAAGCTGGAGTCTGAGGTAATGGAGGTTGAAAAGTCGCCTTCAGATTCCAATTTATTCATCACACGTTTATCAAAACAAAATTTAATATGTTGTTTGCATCAATAACCAACACAACCAGGATGTGCTGGGGGCAACCTGTAAGTATCACCATACATTCCGGCACCAACATAGCATGCCACAGTGTTCAGCAGAGCAACACAAGCAGCCGTGACAACAGAACAAAACAAGACAACAACAGCAAAACAAGTCCCTTTCTCACCCTCCCACCCACCCGTCACAAACACAGACAGGCTTCTACCCAGTGAGAGGAAACCAGAGCACCCGGAGGAACACACATCAAAGTTGCTGGTGAACGCAGCAGGCCAGGCAGCATCTCTAGGAAGAGGTACAGTCGGCGCTTCAGGCCGAGACCCTTCGTCAGGAGGAAACCCATGTGGTCACAGTCAGAATGTACAGATTCCTTATGGAAAGTGGCAGAAAATGAACCCCAATTTCTGATGGCTGGTGCTGTAGAGCATTGTGCTAACCACTACGTTACCGTGATACTGCCTGGCTCACTGTCTTCCTCCAGAATTCTGTTTGTTATACCTCTTCTTCCATTAAATGGTGTCAGGTGATCTTCCTGAGAGGACAGAATATATACACCACAATTGAAGGAGATGTGTGAGACAGTTCTTTACACTAAGAGAGGTGGGTGTGGGGAACAGACTGGTGAAAGCAGATCTGAAAGTGGCACCTCAGAAGCCGTTAAATAGACACATGACTATGCAGAGAATGGAGGGATACAGATCATGTACAGGCAGAAAAGACTTAGACCATAAGGCATAGGAGCAGAATCAGGACTATTGGCCCATTGAGTCTGCTTCCCCATTCCATCATGGCTGATCTATTGTTCCTCTCAACTCCATTCGCCTTTCATCTCCCCGTAACCTTTAATGCCTTGACAGATCAAAAAGCTATTAACCTTCACTTTAGAAATGCCCAACAACTGGACCTCTAAAGCCATCTGTGGCAATGTATTCAACAGATTTTTGATCCTCTGATTAAAGAAAATCCTCATCATCTCTGTTCTAAATGGACATCCCTCTATTCTGAGTCTGTGCCCTCAGGTCCTAGACTCTCCCACAATAGAAACAACTGCTCCATCTAGGCCTTTCAATATTTGATAGGTTTCAATATGACCTACACTGCTACTCCACCCCATTCTTCTTAACTCCAGCTAGTACACAGGCCCAGAGCCATCAAAACACTTCTCATATGTAAACCCTTCCGCTCCTGGAATCATTCTCATGAATCTCATCTGGCTCTCTCCAATGCCAGCACATCCTTTATTAGATGAAGTGCAATCTGACCAATGCCTTTTTTTTTTATTTATTGAGATACAGTGTTGAACAGACCCTTTTGGTTCCTTCAAGCCTCATGACTCAGCAATTCATAGAAACATAGAAACATAGAAAATAGGTGCAGGAGTAGGCCATTCGGCCCTTCGAGCCTGCACCGCCATTTATTATGATCATGGCTGATCATCCAACTCAGAACCCAGCCTTCCCTCCATACCCCCTGACCCCTGTAGCCACAAGGGCCATATCTAACTTCCTTTTAAACATAGCTAATGAACTGGCCTCAACAGTTTGCTGTGGCAGAGAATTCCACAGATTCACCACTCTCTGTGTGAAGAAGTTTTTCCTAACCTCGGTCCTAAAAGGCTTCCCCTCTATCCTCAAACTGTGACCCCTCGTTCTAGACCTCCCCAACATCGGGAACAATTTTCCTGCATCTAGCCTGTCCAATCCCTTTAGGATCTTATACGTTTCAATCAGATCCCCCCTCAATCTTCTAAATTCCAACGAGTACAAGCCCAGTTCATCCAGTCTTTCTTCATATGAAAGACCTGCCATCCCAGGAATCAATCTGGTGAACCTTCTTTGTACTCCCTCTATGGCAAAGATGTCTTTCCTCAGATTAGGGGACCAAAACTGCACACAATACTCCAGGTGTGGTCTCACCAAGGCCTTGTACAACTGCAGTAGTACCTCCCTGCTCCTGTACTCGAATCCTCTCGCTATAAATGCCAGCATACCGTTCGCCTTTTTCACCGCCTGCTGTACCTGCATGCCCACTTTCAATGACTGGTGTATAATGACACCCAGGTCTCGTTGCACCTCCCCTTTTCCTAATCGGCCACCATTCAGATAATAATCTGTTTTCCTATTTTTGCCACCAAAGTGGATAACTTCACATTTATCCACATTAAATTGCATCTGCCATGAGTTTGCCCACTCACCCAACCTATCCAAGTCACCCTGCATCCTCTTAGCATCCTCCTCACTGCTAACACTGCCACCCAGCTTCGTGTCATCCGCAAACTTGGAGATGCTGCATTTAATTCCCTCATCCAAGTCATTAATATATATTGTAAACAACTGGGGTCCCAGCACTGAGCCTTGCGGTACCCCACTAGTCACCGCCTGCCATTCTGAAAAGGTCCCGTTTATTCCCACTCTTTGCTTCCTGTCTGCTAACCAATTCTCCACCCACACCAATACCTTACCCCCAATACCGTGTGCTTTAAGTTTGCACACTAATCTCCTATGTGGGACCTTGTCAAAAGCCTTTTGAAAATCCAAATATACCACATCCACTGGTTCTCCCCTATCCACTCTACTAGTTACATCCTCAAAAAATTCTATGAGATTCGTCAGACATGATTTTCCTTTCACAAATCCATGCTGACTTTGTCCGATCATTTCACCGCTTTCCAAATGTGCTGTTATCACATCCTTGATAACTGACTCCAGCAGTTTCCCCACCACCGACGTTAGGCTAACCGGCCTATAATTCCCCGGTTTCTCTCTCCCTCCTTTTTTAAAAAGTGGGGTTACATTAGCCACCCTCCAATCCTCAGGAACTAGTCCAGAATCTAACGAGTTTTGAAAAATTATCACTAATGCATCCACTATTTCTTGGGCCACTTCCTTAAGCACTCTGGGATGCAGACCATCTGGCCCTGGGGATTTATCTGCCTTCAATCCCTTCAATTTACCTAACACCACTTCCCTACTAACATGTATTTCGCTCAGTTCCTCCATCTCACTGGACCCTCTGTCCCTTACTATTTCTGGAAGATTATTTATGTCCTCCTTAGTGAAGACAGAACCAAAGTAATTATTCAATTGGTCTGCCATGTCCTTGCTCCCCATAATCAATTCACCTGTTTCTGTTTGCAGGGGACCTACATTTGTCTTTATCAGTCTTTTCCTTTTTACATATCTATAAAAGCTTTTACAGTCCGTTTTTATGTTCTCTGCCAGTTTTCTCTCATAATCTTTTTTCCCCTTCCTAATTAAGCCCTTTGTCCTCCTCTGCTGAACTCTGAATTTCTCCCAGTCCTCAGGTGAGCCACTTTCTCTGGCTAATTTGTATGCTACTTCTTTGGAATTGATACTATCCCTAATTTCTCTTGTCAGCCACGGGTGCACTACCTTCCTTGATTTATTCTTTTGCCAAACTGGGATGAACAATTGTTGTAGTTCATCCATGCAACCTTTAAATGCCTGCCATTGCATATCCACCGTCAATCCTTGAAGTGTCATTTGCCAGTCTATCTTAGCTAATTCATGTCTCATACCTTCAAAGTTACCCCTCTTTAAGTTCAGAACCTTTGTTTCTGAATTAACTACGTCACTCTCCATGTTAATGAAGAATTCCACCATATTATGGTCACTCTTACCCAAGGGGCCTCTCACGACAAGATCGCTAATTAACCCTTCCTCATTGCTCAAAACCCAGTCCAGAATAGCCTGCTCTCTAGTCGGTTCCTCGACATGTTGGTTCAAAAAACCATCCCGCATACATTCCAAGAAATCCTCTTCCTCAGCACCTTTACCAATTTGGTTCACCCAGTCTACATGTAGATTGAAGTCACCCATTATAACTGCTGTTCCTTTATTGCACACATTTCTAATTTCCTGTTTAATACCATCTCCGACCTCACTACTACTGTTAGGTGGCCTGTACACAACTCCCACCAGCGTCTTCTGCCCCTTAGTGTTACGCAGCTCTACCCATATCGATTCCACATCTTCCCGGCTTATGTCCTTCCTTTCTATTGCGTTAATCTCTTTTTTAACCAGCAACGCCACCCCACCTCCCCTTCCTTCGTGTCTATCCCTCCTGAATATTGAATATCCCTGAACGTTGAGCTCCCATCCCTGGTCACCCTGGAGCCATGTCTCTGTGATCCCAACTATATCATAATCATTAATAACAATCTGCACTTTCAATTCATCCACCTTATTACGAATGCTCCTTGCATTGACACATAAAGCCTTCAGGCACTCTTTTACAACTCTCTTAGCCCTTTTTAATGCTTGCCCTGGATTTGTCGGCCTGCCACTTTTACTTTTCCCCTTTGTACTTTTTGCTTCTACGCTCACTTTACACCCCTCTGTCTCTCTGCACTGGTTCCCATCCCTCTGTTGTGAACTAACCTCCTCACACCTAGCCGCTTTAATTTGATTCCCACCCCCCAACCATTCTAGTTTAAAGTCACCTCAGTAGCCCCCGCTAATCTCCCTGCCAGGATATTGGTCCCATTCCTCGACTTAATCCTAGCCAAATCCTCGGACAATTTACAATGACCAATTAACCTACCAACTGGTACATCTTTTGACTGTGTGAGGAAACTGGAGCACCCGGATGAAACCCACGTGGTCATGGGGAGAACATACAAACTCCTTATAGGCAGCAGTGGGAATTGTACCCTTGTCACCTGTACTGTAAAGCACTGTGCTAGTCATTACGTTACCATGCCACTCTTAAAACCTCAGAATTACATCCTTGCTTATATATTCTGGTCCTCTGAAAATGAATGCTAACATTGCATTTGCCTTTTTTATTTGGTTTAATTTAGCATCGTGGTAGGATAGACATTGAGGACCAAAGGGCCTGTTCCCATGTTGCACTTTTCTATGTTCTTTTAGAACAGAGAGATATGAAAATTGCATCAGAAAGATGAGGTGGGTTGAAACCCACAATCTTCTGACTCAGAAATGAAAATATGTCATCAAGCCAACTGATTTCAATGAAATTGAATATCAGAGAAGCAGAATATTGGTAGAAGCAGATGCCAGTTTACCTCGTGGTGCATTCACAGATGTTGCTGGATTAAGGATGAAAGGAGTTAAAGATTAGCCTTATTTGTCACGTTTTACATCGAAAAATACACTGAAATACATCACCTGCATTGAAAATATGCTGGGGACAGCCCGCCAATGTGGCCAAGCTTTGTCACTACTTGTTATGTCCACAACTGACCATCCTCAACCTGTACATGTTTGGAATTGGGAGGAAAGAGGAGAACCTGGAGGAAACCCTCAAGGTTACATGGAGAACATACAAGCTTCTTAGAGACAGTGGGGGATTGGAATTGAATTGCAATGTTACAGTTGGCGCTGTAAAGTGATTATGTGAACTGTTAGTGTTAGATACGTGGGTTATGACCAAAGGAAAAATAAAATGGGCAAAAATCAAACTTACAAAAGTTAGCAAAAATAGAAAAAAAAACAGCGAATATTACAAAAATATATCTATCAGAAAGCACAATAATAGTAATGCATTTACATTTGGCCAGTGTGAATTCCTGGCAACCCCATTCTCTCTCTCTCTCCCACTGAGAGTGAAGAGCCCTGTTTATTAGGCAACAGAACATACTATCTTTAATTACCCACAAATTGAATTTAAGATTACACGTGAATCAGAAAATATACATTTACACATCTGCATCACTAAAGAAATGGAATATTCACCGTGTATGGCGGGAAAGGCACCGTAAAGCCAACCCGAGCACACCAGCTCAGTTTGGGGCCCATTATGAGAAAACGCTGGGGAAGATGTTTGAAGTGTGCACACTCAGTGCAACAACAGCAGAATGACAGGGCAACGTTTCTCTGTGTGTGTGTGTGTGTGTGTGTGTATGTGTGTTACTGAGTGATCTCCATCACAGTTACGCTACTGCACTGCCCAGATTCCATATATTGCCATGAGTTCTAATTTTATAGTTCTTATCTAGAAAACAATGGTCGATGAGCTTTAACATGAAAACAGCATTCCACTGACTGAGGTAAATGACTTCACACCCAGCAGAGCAAGTTAAAAGACAAATATCAGATGCTTACTTTGACAATAAAATGAACCATTGAATCGTAAATCCCTGACACAAGAGATTCTGCAGATGCTGGAAATACAGAGTAGCGCACATAAAATGCCTGAGGAACTCAGCAGGTCAAGCAGCATCTGTGGAGAGCAATAAAGTGTCAATGTTTTTGGCTGCGACCTTTTCAGTTAAACCTCTGGAGCCATGAGAGACTGTGGATGCATGTCTCTGGGAGCTGAACATCCAAGGATGCACGGTGTATCGGAAGGATAGGCAGGTAGGCAGAGGGGGTGGCGTGGCTTTATTGGTGAGAAATTATATTAAGGGTGACATAGGATTGGAAGGCGCAGAATCTTTATGGGTTGAGCTAAGAAATCGCAGGGGTAAAAGGATCCTGATGGCAGTTATATACAGGCCTCCTAACAGCTGCACTGATGTGGACTACAAATTACAACAGGAAATAGAAAAGGCTTGTCAGAAGGGAAGTGTTATGATAATTGTGGGGGATTTTAACATGTGAGTGGATTGGGAAAATCAGGCCGGCACTGGATCTCAAGAGAGAGAATTTGTAGAATGTCTACAAGATGGCTTTTTAGAACATCTTGTTGTTGAGCCCACTAGGGGATCGGCTGTACTGGATTGGGTATTGTGTAATGAACCGGAGGTGATTAGAGAGATTGAAGTGAAGGAACCGTTAGGAGGCAATGATCATAACATGACTGAGTTCACTGTGAAATTTGAGAAAGAGAAGCCGAAATCCAATGTCGGTATTTCAGTGGAGTAAAGGAAATTACAGTGGCACGAGAGAGGAACAGGCCAAAGTTGACTGGAAAGGGACACTAGTGGGAAGGACGGCAGAGCAGCAGTGGCTGGAGTTTATGCGAGAAGTGAGGAAGGTGCAAGACAGATATATTCCAATAAAGAAGAAATTTTTGAATGGAAAAAGGATGCAACCGTGGCTGACGAGAAGTCAAAGCCAAAGTTAAAGCAAAGGAGAGGGCATACAAGGAAGCAAAAATTAGTGGGAAGACAGAGAACTGGGAAGTTTTTAAAAGCTTACAAAAGGAAACTAAGAAGGTCATTAAGAGCGAAAAGATAAACTATGAAAGGAAGCTAGCAAATAATATCAAAGAGGATACTAAAAGCTTTTTCAAGTATATAAAGAGTAAAAGACAGGTGAGAGTAGATATAGGCCTGATACATAATGATGCTGGAGAAATTGTAATGGGAGATAAGGAGATGATGGAGGAAATGAACGAGTATTTTGCATCAGTCTTCACTGAGGAAGACATCAGCAGTATACCAGACACTCAAGGGTGTCAGGGAAGAGAAGTGTGCGCAGTCACAATTACGACAGAGAAAGTATTCAGGAAGCTGAATAGGCTAAAGGTAGATAAATCTCCCGGACCGGATGGAATGCACCCTCGTGTTCTGAAGGAAGTAGCTGTGGAGATTGCGGAAGCAATAGCAATGATCTTTCAAAATTCAATAGATTCTGTCATGGTTACGGAGGACTGGAAGATTACAAATGTCACTCCGCTATTTAAGAAGGGGGCGAGGAAGCAAAAAGGAAATTATAGACCTGTTAGCTTGACATCAGTGATTGGGAAGTTGTTGGAGTTGATTTTCAACGATGAGGTTACGGAGTACGTGGAGGGATATGACAAGATAGGCAGAACTCAGCGTGGTTTCCATAAAGGAAAATCCTGCCTGACAAACCTATTGCAATTTTTTGAGGAAATTACAAGTAGGCTAGACAAGGGAGATGCAGTGGATGTTGTGTATTTGGATTTTCAGAAGGCCTTTGACAGGGTGCCGCACATGAGGCTGCTAAACAAGGTAACAGCCTATGGAATTATGAGAAAGTTACATACGTGGATAGAGCGTTGGCTGATTGGCAGGAAACAGAGAGTGGGAATAAAGGGATCCCATTCTGGTTACCTGCCGGTTACCAGTGGTGCTCCACAGGGATCAGCGTTGGGGCCGCTTCTTTTTACATTGTACATCAACGATTTGGATTATGGAATAGCTGGCTTTGTGGCTAAGTTTGCTGATGATACAAAGATAGGTGGAGGGACCGGTAGTGCTGAGGAAACAGAGTCTGCAGAGAGACTTGGATAGATTGGGAGAATGGGCAGAGAAGTGGCAAATGAAATACAATGTTGGAAAGTGTATGGTCTTGCACTTTGGTAGAAGAAATAAACAGGCACACTATTATTTAAATGGGGAAAGAATTCAAAGTTCTGAGATGCAACGGGACTTGGGAGTCCTCGTACAGGATACCCTTAAGGTTAACCTCCAGGTTGAGTCAGTGGTGAAGAAGGCGAATGCAATGTTGGCATGCATTTCTAGGGGAATAGAGTATAGGAGCAGGGATGTGATGTTGATGCTCTATAAGGCGCTGGTGAGACCTCACTTGGAGTACTGTGGGCAGTTTTGGGCTCCTTATTGAAGAAAGGATGTGCTGACATTGGAGAGGGTTCAGAGAAGATTCACTGGAATGATTCCGGGAATGAGAGGGTTAACATATGAGGAACGTTTGACTGCTCTTGGACTGTACTCCTTGGAGTTTAGAAGAATGAGGGGGGACCTCATAGAAACATTTCGAATGTTGAAAGGCATGGACAGAATGGATGTGGCAAAGTTGTTTCCCATGGTGGGGGACTCAAGTATGAGAGGGCATGACTTAAGGATTGAAGGGCACCCATTCAGAACAGAGATGCGAAGAAATATTTTTAGCCAGAGGGTGGTGAATCTGTGGAATTTGTTGCCATGGGCGGCAGTGGAGGTCAAGTCATTGGGTGTATTTAAGGCAGAGATTGATAGGTATCTGAGTAGTCAGGGCATCAAAGGTTATAGTGAGAAGGCGGGGGAGTGGGACTAAATGGGAGAATGGATCAGCTCATGATAAAATGGCGGAGCATGGGCTGAATGGCCGACTTTTGCTCCTTTGCCTTATGGTCTTATGGTCTAAAAAGCTAATTACTGAAGGAACTCAGCAGGTCAGTCGGCATCTGTGGAGGCAGAGGGAATGGTCAACATTTCTAGCTGTGATCCTGCATCAGGACTGAGTATAAAAAGGTAAGAAATGGTGAGCCTGCCAGCCCCTGTCTCACTGCTCTCTTTCACTTTTTATACTGGCTTTCTCCCCTCTACACTCTCAGCTCTAATACGAGGTCGCAATCCAAAATTTCGACCATCTCTCCTCTCCTATCAGGTTCCTCTTTCTTCAGCCCTTTTCCACCTATCACGTTGCAGCTTATCACTTCATTTGCCCCCCCCCCCACCCACTCACCTTCCTCCTCTCCTGACTTTCCAGTAACTGAAATCCCACTCACTTGTAACTGGGATCTGAAGCTGCAGCCGGTTGTTAATGATGTTCTGAAGTGTCAGTTTTGGAAATTGATACAAGTATATTGCTCTCTGCCTTTAACCATCCCTTTAGGTACCAGTACGATGAGAAAAAGCTTATCAATATCTGATTCTTTCTGGGTAGCCTCCAACCTGACGGCATGAACATCGTTATCTCTAATTTTCTGTAATTTATCTCCCTACCCCTTCTCTATTTTTTTCTAGACTGCATTCTGGGTCCCTTCTCTTACCCACACCTACCCATTACCTTCCTTTGGTGCCCCTCCTTCCCTTCCTCTCATGGTCCACTCTCCTGTCCCTATCAGATTCCTTCTTCTTCAACCCTTTACCGCTTCCACCTACCCACCTCCCAGCTTCTCACTTCATCACACCCTCCCCACCCATGTTCAGCCTCACCTGGTCTCACCTATCACCTGCCAGCTTGTACTCCATCCCCATCCTGCCCCACCTTCTTATTCTAGTTTCTTCCCTTTTTCTCTCCAGTCCTGGGGAAATGTCTCAGCCCAAAACTTTGACTGTTTATTCTGCTCCATAGATGCTGCCTGACCTGCTGAGTTCTCCCAGCATTTGGTGTGTGTTACTCTGCCACCCCTGCACTGTTTGTTACTTCCAACTCACAGTGGCTGACTCCTAATTGCTCTCAGAAACAGTTGAATAAGCCATTCAGCTCAAAGTCAATTTGCAAATACGAAACATTAGCCTCTCCAATGACAGCCGTAAACCCTGAATGAAAAATTTAGCAGCTCATGTTAATTAAAGAATCAGTGAAAGAAATCACACATACAATGTACTTTCACAGTGCAAGATGTTCTAAAGTTCTGTACAGCTTGTAACTGGGACCAAGTCACCGGAGAGACAACAAAGCTAGTGGATATAGAAGTCTTTATTCAGCATTCGAGACACTTGGCAGAAGAGGCCGGTTTGACCCAATATTACGTGACTTTTTTATATATTAAAGGTCAGGACAATTCTATAGTTACAATGTATCTACAATGCTTCCTTTGAATTACATATAGTTTTCAAACACCTCCATATTTGCACCCACAAATGAATGTTAATCCTAACCGAATATAGGCTGCATTCATGCATATGCAGGCAACTGAGGTTGGAGTGGAGTGTTTCTTTGCAACTTACCCCAGTCTGCTGTTCCAGAAAGCCCATTGGTCTGAGCTACGTTAGAAATTCCATCTGCAATTCACATTCAAATCTGAAGAATGGCTTCTGTTGAAATTGGTATTTGCTATATACCCCAACTCCAGAATATGCCCTAACACAGCTCATGGTGCACAGAATAATATCTGTAAAGATGGTCATGTTGAATGTAAGAAATGAGATACAGAAAGATCCCACAAACAGTAATGTGCTGACTAGATGCCCTGTTGAGAGATAGCTTAGTACAGTGTAGTGAGTGTGCTGAGCTGTTGGATGCAATTTTTAAAAATCAGAGAATCCTAAGATACTAGCGTCAAATAGTTTTTTCACAATATGCTGGCCAACATTGTTCTCTCCATCAATGAAACTATAAGTATGTGCCTTTGTGTTTGGGTGTGCGCGTGTGTACAGTTGTGCATGTATTTGTGTACGTGCATGTTGCAGTGCATTGATCTGCCATCAGCAATGATGATCAACATGCTATGCAAGTTGGTAGGATGGTTAAAAAGGCATACGGTGTGTTGGCCTTCACTAGCCAGGGGATTGAGTTCAAGAGCCATAAGATAATATTGCAGCTCTATAAAACCCTTGTTATATTGTGTTAATTTCTGGTCACCTCATTATAGGAAGGATGTGGAAGCTATTGAGAGGGTGCAGAGGAGATTTACCAGGATGCTGCTTGGACTAGAGAGAATAGACTTATGAGGATAGGTCGAGTGATCTTGGGCTTTTCTGTTTGGAGCAAAGGAGGATGAGAGGCGACTTCATAGTGGTGTATAAGATGATAAGAGGCATAGATTAAGCCAGAGACTTTTTCCCAGGGCAGAAATGACTAATATTGAGGGGACATAATTTTAAGGTGATTGGAGGAAAGTATACTGGGTTGGGATTTCAGAGGTAGGTTTTGTACACAGAATGGTGAGTGCATGGAATGGCCTGCCACACTCTTTGTTAGTCACATGGATGATAGAAAGGTGGAGAGCTATGTAGGAGAGAAGTGTTAGATTGACCTTAGAGTAGGTTAAAAGGTTGGCACAACATTGCTGGCCAAAGACAGAGAACATACAACACTTTGTTGTCATCGTGTTCGATGTTCCATGTTCTATGTTCTATGTAAGCTCCCATTCCTCCAGTGTCTCCCTGCTTGCTCCATACTTGTGTGCTTATGTTATAGAGTCATAGAAAAGTCCAGCACAGAAACAGCCCTTCAGCCCATCCAGTCTGTGCAAAACCTTTTAAATTGTCTACCCCTATCAACCTACACCAGGGCCATCGCCCTCCATACCCCTACTATCCATGTACCTGTCCAAACTTCTCTTAATTGCTGAAATTGAGCTCAGATGCACCACTTCCACAAACTTGCAACGCTCTGAGATAAGAAGTTTCCCCCTAATGTTTGCCTTAAACTTTTCACCTTTCACCATTAAACCACGACCTCTGCTTGTAGTCCCAGCCAAACTCAGTGGAAAAAGCCTGCTTGAATTTACCTATCTAAACCCTTCATAATTTTGTATACTTTTATCTAATCTCCTTTGAATTGGAATATGGGTGCATGTGTTAATGAGTGTTAGTCTAGGAGGTTTGATGCTCCATTTTACAGAGGAAGACTTAAAGAGGCGAAACTCCTGAACTGGAGGCAAAGGTAGGAACCAAATGAGCTATGATGGGAAGAGTGTCAGGATGCATTCTCAATTACAAGCACAGTAAGTAGTAAAGCTTAATACAATGTTAATAAGGGAGTATTGGTTAGATGCCACTAAGTACAGATTTTCAAGAGCTTGAAGAGAGAATAAGGAAGGGAAGAAAATTCATGGTGATGATAAGAAAGCCCAATGAAGATGCAGGGTGGGAGAAGAAAAAGCTGAACGAGAGTAATAATTATAAATATTTTTCAGCAACATCATATACAACTGTTTTCTAAGTGGGTAGCATATTTCAGAAATCAATGGTGCAAAGGGACTTAGGAGTCCTTGTGCAGGAATCCCTAAAGGTTAACTTGCAAGTTGAGTAAGGAAGCAAGGTAAGGAAGTCAAATGCAACGCTAAGATTCTTTTCGAGCGGACTACAATATAAAAACATGGATATAATGCTGAGATTTTATAAGGCATTGGTCAGACCACACTTGGAATACTATGAGCAGTTTGGGGCCCCTTATCTAACAAAGGGATATGCTGCCGTTGGAGAGGTCCAGAAGTGGTTTACAAGAATGATCCCAGGCATGAAAGGGTTAATGTATGAGGAGTGTTTGATGGCTTTGGGCCTGTACTCACTGGAGTTTAGAAGAATGAGGGAGGATCTCATTCAAGGTTATCGAATATCGAAAGGCCTAGATCGAGTGGGCGTTGATAAGATGTTTCCGATAGTGGGGGAGCCTAGGACCAGAGGACACTGCCTCAGAATAGAAGGACATCCCTTTAGAATGAATGTGAATAATGATTTTACAGGTTTTTCAGCAACATCACACATGACAGGATTAAAAGGATATCTCATTGAATTCTTCCAAATTACGAATGGCTTTAATGAAGACAAAATATTTCAGAATGTCAGCCACATATTTAAAACCAACAGCCAGGGAAGTTGTGTGTTTTTGTTTTAAAGCAGACTTCTTAAAACACAGGTGCCTATAAATTCACTGCAAAGAGTAACATTAAACACAGTACGGTACACACTCAGTCATCCAGCATCCTTGGGGAATGTGGCTCCAGTTGCATGAGAATTGCTCATAAAAATATTATTGTACGTTGCACAGTAGCATCCCATGTATAGGCCTTTAAATAATTGCTGAACTATATGCTATCTCATTTTAAATAACATTTTATCTACAATTCTATATTTAAGGCTAAATGGTATTAATGCAAAATACATCAAAATTAATCAAATGAGCAATTGTATTCATCACATGAAATTCTAGATCTTCACCGAGCATGTTGCACTGATCTTTAATGTAAACGTAATTAACTAAAAATGTCTTTTTACACTTAATTTGCAGAGCACTTGAAATAAATTTCCTTAGCTTTCTCCACCAGCATTGGTCCTGAGATACATGCATGTCCTGATCTCCTTTAAGAAAACCAGATATATAAAGCAGAATTAAGATCATCAAGCGTCACTGTCTGTTGTATGATGCTTTTAAAAGCTCTTTAAGCTTTGTAACTTAATGTGATAAATCATTAAGGAACCTATGTTGAATTATTTAAGAAGCGAATATTATAAATTTTGCCATTTCCAGTTTTAAAATTTTTCCACTTTCTGTTTCAATGTTATAACAACACAGTGCCCTTGCACCCTTACCAGAAATAGTCTTATCCAACGTTTTGGATAGATGGAAGAAATACACTCGTCTCATGAAATACAATGGAACCAGCTACTAGGAGAGGCAGAGTCTGGGCTGCTGGCTGTAGGACGATAGGACTTGATACCCAAACAAAATCACTTGAACCAGGCATGACAAATTCAAGTGAGTCTTCTTGGGACAAAAATCTGATGGATTTGTGTAATTTTTTTTGTTATTTTCATGCATGAGAATTCCAGAAGCATAAATACCAGATAAACCGTTTGCTGCATGTATTAAGGACAGTGCATTATACGCTGGAGCAGGCGATCACCGATGCAGGTTCAGTTCCCACTGCTGCCTGTAAGGAGTTTGTACGTTCTCCCCATGACCGTCTGGGTCTCCACTGGGTGCTCTGGTTTCTTCCTACAGTCCAAAGACATAAAATTAGGCTTAGTAAGCTATTGACCTGCTATGTTGGTGCCGGAAACGTGGTGATACTTTTGAGCTGCCTAGCATAATCCCTACTAATTTGATTTGACACAAGTGACACATTTCACTGTATGTTTCAATATTTTGATGTACATGTGACAAAGCTAATCTTTCTTTCTTCTTCTACACTGAAATTCAGTTTAATTGAAGCCAATGAAACTGAACATCAGTGGCAGCACAAAACGTACTGTGGTTGTGACACATTTTGATGTAATTGAATCACAAAGTTACTTTTGTGGCCAGAAGGGAACTACTCAGTCCATCAAACACCTGCTGGCTCCTTGTAGAGCAACCCCATTGGGCCTATCCTCCTGCTCTTTCCTGACTCCTGCATTGGAAACAGAATCCACTAGATGCTCTTGAAAGGAAAATACCATTTGAAATATTTAACAGAACAGGTAATGGGATTAAGTGGGAAAGTCTTTCATAGAGTCTGTCTGGGTGTGGCAGGGACAGGTCACAGAGTTAGTGACGATGTAGATATGCTGGCATGAATCTGTTAGGCTAAATGGCCTCTTCTCTGCAGGGAAATTCTGCAGCTTGTCATTTCAAAGTTTGTGATTTGCTTTACTATCCAGCTTAATGTATTCCTCAGCCAGAGATGACAGCAGTATTGGCGTATTTCATTCTACAGAGAGTTTCTGTGATCCTTCAAAACCTCATTTTATAGGTGACTTTCCCATCTACAGTTGCAATCTACTTTTCATCTTACTGATTTACTGAGATCACTGGTGTATTTGAAGCCATCAGAGAGTTGAAGGAATGCAGTGCACCCTCAATACCACTTTAGTGTTTCAGTGTTTGGATAAGTGGACAAAAATGGGCTATTCTCGATTATCACCCATTGACTACACCCAGTCTATAGTTCCCAACTTTCAACCACGCTGGCTTTTCCCTGCAGTAATATTGGTGCCCCATCAAAGCAATCGCTTGCATTATTTTAAAAGCATGAAAGCAAACACATCTTCACAAAGTTTTCTATAAACCTACAAGCAAAGATGTGATATGCATTTTGAACTTCACGCAGCTGCAGTTGTGAGTATGGACGATTGAATAGTCTGATCAAGGTACTTAAGCTGGTAAAAGGAGTTAAGACTTTAGATACAGCAGAACTATTTCCTTTGACAAGGGAATTAAGAACAAAGCCTCATTGTGGAGCATGACCATTTAGGGGAGAAATGGCTTCACATATGTGAAGGAGAGATTAGGAATAATTCAGAAAAGTATCTATTTTACTGATGCCCCGGAAGAATATGGTGACTTGCCTCATGACCACCGTCAGTTGGCACTTATATCAGCCATAATGAAGTGTTTGAAAGGTTGGTGATGGCACATCTCAACTCTTGGCTCAGAGATGACCTGCATCTGCTTCATTTCACCTATCACCACAATGGGTCAACAGCAGATGCAATTTCTTTGACCACCTGCTCAGTAGGGACTCATACATCATGCTGGTGTTCACTGCTTACAGCTCAGCGTTCAGCACAATCATCCCATCCAAACTCAACATCAAGCTTCAAGACCTGTGCCTCTCTACCTCGTTCTGCAACTGGATATTTGACTTCCTCATTGCAGACCTCAATCAGTGAAGACTGGTGACAACATCTCCCCCTCACTGACCATCAACACATGTATACCTTCAGGCTGCATGCTTAGCTTTCTGTTTATTGCTCAATACACACAACAGTGTACCTAAGCACAAATCCAATTCTACTTTGCCGAGGACACCACTTATTCTTAAGCCCATCACCTCTATTGGGATATAGGCTGCCAGTAGAGGCTTGCTAGAGTGCTCTGTCCGGGCCAGTCTAGGTGAAGATCCTTCCTCTCCCTGGGATGAGGTCTTTGGAGCTTCTGTTGGCATTTCTGTAGCTCTGGGCTTTTATGGGATGGGATTTCTAGCCCCATGCCCAACCCACCTCCTTTTGCAGTTGAGCTTGGGACATCATTGTTCTTGGACAAATCACAGGTGAGGCAGCATACAGGAGCAAGTTAGGACCCCTGGTTAAGTGGTGCCACAACAACAACCTCCCACACCACAGCAGTAAAACTAAAGAGATGACTATTGACTTTAGGAGAAGAAGGAGGGCAAACGTGTGCCAGTCTATATCAGGGATTCAATGATACAGAGAATCAGCAGTTTTAAATTCCTGGGCATTACCAGCTGGATGAAATGCCCTGGGTCCAGCAATAGATGCAACCACAAGTAAGACGTGCCAGCATCTTTATTAGAAGTTTAAGGAATTTCAGTTGTCACTGAACACTTTAACAAAATTCTACATATGTCTTCTGTTGAAAGTATCCTGACTGGTTACACCATTGTCTGATATGGCACTTGAGTGTACAGAAACATGCAGAACTGAGGAAAGTAGAGGAAAATAAGATGGTAGTCATTCTGAACTAAAGTGACAAAGAATTTCTGCACCTGGAAATAGAACCCAGCCATGCCCTCATCAGCTTGTTGATTCAGGGATTCCAGTCACGTACCACTGCAGTTGACTCCTCATTCTGCTAGTAAGTTTTTACATCATTTTCTCAAAGAAGAAAACTACAGCGAACTGTCATGTCAGCAGGAAAGATTATTGGCTGCAGTCTACCATCACTACAGGATTTGTATTGGTCCACGACAAAGAAGCGGATAGGAAAAATTGCAGACACTATCCACTGTGCAAACTGCAACATATTATGGGGCTATTAAAGCAAATACCATGCCATCTTAAAAGCTTCTTTCCCCAGGCAGTTAATCTGATCAACCATTCTATTTACCACCCATCCCCACTATCTGTTGCCTCAGTCACTGCACTGTAAATACCTTAATCCACTTTTTATAATACTCTTCCTAATAATTCCTAATACATGTAAACGTACACAGGGAATAAAGTTGTTCCTTGATCCTTGATCCTTGTGGATAATAACATATGCTGTCAACATAGCCAATTCCAATCCCAACGTCAGCATAATTTTTTGCATTATTACAATTAGTGCCCAGGGAGTGGTAGTATCTCTGGTGAAGGGGCTTGTTGTGTCTATTCTGGGGCAGCTGACTCACTTCTGGTCCCCACTGGACACTCAGCACTCACCTGTGGCTCCAAGTAGCTGTATACACGTGACAGTGGCCACACCAGATACACCGCTTCGACAGGCGGACTAAACCAGTGGCCTCATACCCCAGTGAGCTAGGCACCTGCCTGTCATCAGAGCAAAGTTGCTTGATGAAGCAGCCCTCTAATTGTGCTGGGTCTCACTGACGTAGAAGAGATACAGTAGATGACCCCAACACTTTTAGGTAAAGCTTTGCCTCACCTGGAAGGACTCCTTTTGCCAGTGTTTGCAAGCAGACTTGTTAGCCTGATTGAATTTGGCCTGTTCATGAGAGCAGCAAACTGCCAAGGTATTCCTCACAAGGACAACAGCTCATTAATGTAAATTTCTGTTCAACTCAATGCATAAAAGCATGCAGACATAGTCAAGAGGCTCAGGTGTTGTTCAGGGCAAATATCAGAATGGGATTTTAACTATGGAATAATTATTAGTGCCAGACGGGGTGGTTTGAGTATCTCAGAAACTGCTGATTTCCTGATATTTTCACACACAACAGTCTCTAGAATTCACGGAGAATGGTGTGAGTGGCAGTTCTGTTGGCAAAAATGTCTTGCTAATGGCAGAGGTCTGAGGAGAATGACCAGACTGGTTCAAGCTGACAGGAAGGCAACAGTAACTCAAATAACCACGTGTTAAAACAGTGGTGTGCACAAGAGCATCTCTGAATGTACAACACGTCAGACCTTGAAGTGGATGGTCTACAACAGCAGAAGACCACAAACATACACTAGGTGGCCACTTTATTAGGTACAGGAGGTACCTAATAATGGGACACTGAGTGGTAAGTAGACTGATTGGATTTGCCCTGTTCAGGTGAGCAGGAAATTGTGGAGTGGTATTTCACACAGTTATGTATATATTTCCAGCCATAGCAATATTCAAAGTTGAGCCAGATTGTTAATCAATGCAGTACATCTGTAACAACAAGGTCAGAGAGTTGATCTCATTGGATTTTAATTTTGGTTAGTCATTCATCATAATTGAACACAGGAACTAAGCTTTCCCACAGCTGCAGGAAGACACGATGTACTGTAATACTTATTTCCATCAGGATTTTCATTAAGCATAGAGATATTTGCACTCACACATCGGGGACCATGGAAGAGCTGAAGGTAAATGGAATGATGTATGACATGTCACATTCTGCGTGGATCTGTGCTCTGAGAGAAGTTTTTCATGTATTAGTCTGGGGATGGAGAGAAATCTCACTGTAAAATACAATTTCAAACAGTACTTTACAATGAGCTTAGAGCATACCCTTGGAAATTTCATATTTATTACTGCCAAAATTCTGGTCAATCAGAGAAAGACAGGTTAAAATTTCTCTTTCTGCCAAAGAACCCTACGTGAAACATCACTCCATGCTGATGAAGCTTCTGTGTTTCTGCACTTTTTACACAGCTGACTATTAGCAGAAGGGAAAATAAAATACCACACAGTGAAAGGGTTTGATAGGCGAGGTACAGGAGAAAGATTTGCTCCAGTGTAGGAATCCAAAGCAAGGGGAAATTCATTAAGTTCAAAGTTCAAAGTAAATTTATTATCACAGTATACATTTGTCACCATATACAACCCCGAAAAAGATTCATTTTCTTGTAGACATACTCACAAATCCAATAGCCATAATAGAAACAATGAAGACCGCACCAACAAGATAAACAACCAGTGTGCAAAAGGTAGCAAACTGTGGAAGCACAAAAAGAAAGAAGAAATAATAATAATAATAAATAAGCAATAAATATCCAGAACACAAGATGAAAAGTATTTGAGAGTGAGTCCATAGGTTGTGGGAATAATTCAGTGATGGGGCAAATAAAGTCAACCCCTCTGGTTCAAGAGCCTGATGAAGGCTAATAACTGTTCCTGAAACTGGTATTGTGAGTTCTGAGGCTCCTGTACCTTCTTCCTGATGGCTGCAGTGAAAAGAGAGCATGCCTGGGTGGTAGAGGTCTGGGATGATGGATGCTGCCTTCATGTGACAGTGGTCTGTGTAGATATGCTCAATTGTGAGGAGAGCTTTACCTGTGATGGACTGGGCTGTATCCCCTACTTTCTGCAGGGTTTTCCATTCAAAGGCATTGGCGTTTCCATGCCAGGCAATCAATATACTTTCCAGCGCGCATCTATAGAAGTTTGTGAAAGTTTTAGAAGTCATGCCGAATCTTTACAAACCCTTAAGAAAGTATAGGCAGTGGTGTGTTTTCCTCATAATTGCACTTAACTGCTGGGCCCAGGACGGGTCCTCAGAAGTGATAACACGGAGGAATTAAAGTTTGCTCACCCTCTCCGGCTCTGATCTCCCAGTGAGGACTGGCTCATGGACCTCTAGTTTCCTCCTCCTGAAATCAATAATTAGCTGCTTGGGCTGGCTGATTGGGTAAGAAGTTATGGCACCACTCAGCCAGATTTTCAATTTCCCTCCTATGTGCTGATTCGTCACCACCTCTGATTTGGCTTATGACAGTGGTGTTGTGCTTGACATGGATATAGAACCAAAAAGAGTAGCAAATACAGTAGTCAAAGTGTTATATCTCAGTGCATGGACTATAAGCAATAAGGTGGATGATTTTGTTGCACTAATACAGATTGTTGGGTATGATGTTGTGGCCATCGCTGAATCATGGTTGAAGGATGTTTGTAGTTTGGAGCTTAATGTCCAAGGTTACACGTTATATCGGAGGGATAGGAAGGTAGGCAGAGGGGGTGGCATGGCCCTGCTGGTAAAGAGTGGCATCAAATCATTAGGAAGATGTGACATAATATTGGAAGATGTTGAATCTTTGTGAGCTGAGGAAAGAAACTGGAAGGGTTAAAGGATCCTGATAGCAGTTATATACAGGCCTCCCAACAGTAGGTGGGATGTGGATTACAGATTACAATGGGAAATAGAAAAGGTGTGTCAAAAGGGCAATGTTATGGGAGATTTTAACATGTTAGACTGGGAAAATCAGTTTGGTAATGGATCTCAAGAGAGTGAATTTATTGAATGCCACCAGGGAATCCTGCCCATTGTAGTGGCTGGAGCGAATGTACTCGAAGAAGCAACCACTCTAACTACATCAAATCTTGGTGATGTAGAGGAGGCTCACCGGGAGCACCGGATACAGAAAACGACTGCAACAGACTTGTAGGCGATGTATTGCCTCACAAGGAAAGACTGTTTGGCGCCCTGAAAAGTGGTGGGGGATTTGCTGAAGGGGCATGTGTAGCACTTGTCCTGCTTGCAGTTGTCTGAACTTTCTCAAATGGTATTTTTACAGTTGTCATTAATGTGTAAATGCTTTAACTGCATAACCCTATTGAACTGCTTACATTGAACATCTGCTTTTCCTTGGCATTTCACTTCAATGAGGAAACCAAATAATTTGCACACTTTGAAAATTAATGACCGTGCATTCATACTTGATTGATTTGGAATTAAAACCAATTTTCACAGAAACATTAGAAGTTGTTCCCATTGATTGGAAGCCAGCAATGTTTCTAGGCAGATAGAGAGGGAACAGGGAGTTCTGGATTTGAAGTCCCAGAAATTAACAGCCAGCCATCCTTAACTTTTCTTACCGAGACTGGTGATCCATGCCAGACTATTTGTTGGCTCTTACCCATCAATCAGATAAATACAAGGTTGCAAGCTGCAGACAGGGGAAAGAAGCTTGAGGCTCAATGTGAGAGCGGGGGCAAGTCATTTCAGAAAAGATAATTCAAGATGCAAGATTCAAGGTTATTTAGTGTTATTTCCAGTACACAAAATCAAAGTCAAAGTACTTTGAAGTATGCATGCAGTATACAGCTCTGAGATTTGTCTTCCCACAGAGAGCCACAGAACAAAGAAACACCGTGGAATCCGTTCAAAGAAAACACCAAAAACCCAGTTCACAAAAGAAAGAACAAATTGTACAAAGGTCAAAAAACAAATGAGAAACCACAGAATATAATATGTCCAACCACAGAGTTATTGAAACAGTCTGGCAATGTTCAGTTCAGTTCAATTTAGTGTTGTGTCATTTGTTTACAGCAGGCTGTAGAGTCAGTCCGCCCCGGTCAAAATCACACAAAATAGCAGCGAACAAGGAGGAACCAGAAATCAGAAACACATATAACATGAACCTCAAAGTCCAATCCACAAACTGCATCGACTAAACCTTGCCCAAGACCCAAGACTCTGGCACCATCCTCCGGCAGCATTGAGTGAGAGAGACAGAGAGAGACCACAGTGTACGCAGCACAAAGGAGAACAAAATCATTGTTACTGTGCCGCTATATAGCACAAAAAACACAAAATAAGATAAAGAACACAATAATAATAAAAAGACAATAAAATATAAACACATAAGCTAGCTTATATACATAGATTGAGTGCATGTCCATGAAGTGATGCTAGGCACAGGAGCGTCTGTATATAAGATGACTGACAGGAAATGATAAAGTAGTGGTGGTTGGGAGTGTGGAGGGATTGAAAAGCAATGAGATCAGGGAGATTTGGATTAGCTCACGGTCTAGATTTAGATGAGGTCATAGTGGGGAAGTAGACACAGGTATGGGTGATATCCAGGTCAAGTTGAGATCAGATAGGGTGGTACAGCGGTGCAGCAGTTCCCTCTGTAAGACTGTGGTTCGATTCCCGTCGGTGTCCATAAGGAGTTTGTATGTCCTCGCTGTGGGTTTTCTCCAAGAGCCTTGGTTTTACCCCATGTTCCAAAGACATACGGGTCAGAGTTAGTGAGTTGTAACCATGCTATGTGACGCCGGAAGCGTGACGACACTTGTGAGCTGCTCTGCACAATCCTAAACAAGGGAAAATCTGCAGATGCTGAAAATCCAAGCAACACACACAAAATCAGCACAATCCTGGCAGATTTGATTTGATGTGAAACAACAGCATGTTCCTCTTACGATGTTGGTCATTTTCGCAAACAACACACTTGATCAAATGTTTCGATGTTTTGGTGGACATGTGACAAATAAAGCTAATCGTTGTTTCATGGGGCTGGTTATCAATGGCTCTTGGAGAAGATGGGGTTAGTATTTTTGGGAATCAGAATTCTCTTGAAGCTGGGGTAGCTGTTTTTATATCAATTTATCTGGAGTAGGGACAAGCCTGTGGCCACCGACCAGCGACAGCCTCTCATCCTGATAATGACCAGAGGGCATGCATTTAAGGTGCGAGGAGGTCATTTCTAAGGAGATGTGAGGGGCAGGTTTTTTTACACAGAGGGTGGTGGATAACTGGAACATGTTGTGTAGGCTGGTGGTGGAAGCAGAAGCATAAGGGACTTTTCAGAGATGTTTCAATAGACACATGAATGTGAGGAAAATGGAGGGATATCGGCAATGTGTAGGCAGAGAGGATTAGTTTAGTTGACCATATGATTTTTTTTAAAACAAGTTTGACACCACATTATGGGCCAAAGAGCCTGTTCTCGTTCTGTGCTGTTCTATGTTCTACCTTCTTAGATACGACATGGATGATAGAAAAATGGAAGAATATGCAGGAGGGAAGGGAGAGATTGAGTAGGTTAAAAGGTCAGCACAATATAGTAGGCTGAAGGGCCTGTACTATTCTTTAATGTTCAGTTCTGTGTTCTGCATTCTGCCACACCTTCTCTTCATCACTAAGTCAATCCTGCAACTCCTGATCTAACTGTGGGAGTAATTGCAGTACATTTGAACCATTTGCCAGTCAAATCATAGTTCCTCACCTCCCCAGACTGAGATCCAGACCCATCATCGTTGGGTGACAATATCTACCTCTTATTCTTCTATCAATTACCTTAAACCTCCACCTTTTGGACTTTATTTAAACCTGCATGGATGAGAGTATGCCTTTGAGAGCATACCAAGTTTTACCAAGCCAGAAGTTAGGAGACTGACAGTCTGCTGAGCGTTAGATCTGTGGCATTCAAGACTGGCAATCCAGAATTCTACAAGAAGTCCAGGTACAGTTGGAAAGCCATCATGGGAAATACTGGAAACCTAAAATAACTCCCAGTCATTCACGTGCTCGTGGATACGTGCCATGTCCTCTGGGTGAACGGCTTCAAGTTCCTGGTCACCAGTATCTCAGAGGGTCTAACCTGAGCCCAACACATTGATTCAATCATGAAGAATGTATGCCAGTGGCTCTACTCCAGCGGTCCCCAAACACCAGGCCGCAGACCGGTACCGGGCCGCGAGGAAACGATATGAGTCAGCTGCACCTTTCCTCATTCCCTGGCATGCACTGTTGAACTTGAACATAGGGTTGCCAACTGTCCCATGTTAGCCGGGACATCCCGTATATTGGGCTAAATTGGCTTGTCCCGTATTTCCCCCGCTAAGGTAGAGCATTCCTGTGAAACCTTTCGTGCCAAAATGGCGTGAAGCGAAGAAGCAATTACCATTAATTTATATGGGAAAAATTTTTGAGCGTTCCCAGACCCAAAAAAACCCTACCAAATCACACATAAAACTGAAAATAACACTAACATATTGTAAAAGCAGGAATGAAATGATAAATACACAGCCTATATAAAGTAGAAATAATGTACGTACAGTATAGTTGGGAAGATGAAGGCAAAAGCGATTTGTGGGGAAAAAAATCGGCATGTACGCGCATGCACACACAGGTGCCCGAGCAAGGCTTCATGGTCATGGTAGTCTTTTCTGGGGTAAAGTGTCCCGAAGAAGGGTCTCGGCCCGAAACGTCGACTGTACCTCTTCCTATAGATGCTGCCTGGCCTGCTGCGTTCACCAGTAATTTTTATGTGTGTTGCCGGGATATTTGACTGCTACTTTTGTCCCTTATTTGGGAGTGAGAAAGTTGGCAACCCTAACTGTAAAAGACATGTTCAGGTGAGTTTAACCCTACGTGAACACCCCCTCCCCCATTCGGCCGGTCCGCAAGAATATTGTCAGTATTAAACCGGTCCGTGGTGCATAAAAGGTTGGGGACCCCTGCTCTGCTCCATTCAGCATTTGGGAAGATTTGGTATGTCACCAAAGCCTCATCCTCATTTCTACAGACGTATGGCAGAGATCATTCTAACAGTTTGCATCACAGCCTGCTGTGGAGGCTCTAATGCGCAGGATCACAAGAGGCTGCTAACGGTTGTAGACTCAGTGAGCTCTATCACGGGCACAGCCCTCCCTACCACCGAGTGCATTTTCAAGAGGTGGTACCTCAAGAAGGTGGCATCCATCAACAAGGAGATACAGGAACCTGAGCAACATCAGATTTTTGAATGGTTCATGAACCCATGAATCCTACTTCATTATTTCTTTTTTGCACTATTTATTTATTTTGGAATTTATAGTAATATTATGGCTTTACACTGTTACTCTGCCGCAGAACAGGGATAATAAACCTTAGCTCCCCATATGCTAAAGGAAATGAGACCTTCCTTTTCACTTCTTTGTCCTGATATAGTCATAGAGCACTACAGCACAGAAGCAGGTACTTCAACTCATCTAGGACCATAAGACATAGAGGCAGAATTGGGCCATTTGGCCCATTGAATCTGCTCTGCCATTTCTTCATGGCTGATCCCTTTTCTCTCTCAGCCCCAATCTCCTCCCTTCATGCCCTGACTAATCAAGTATCTATCGACCTCTGCCTTAAATATACCCAATGACTTGGCTTCCACAGCCACCTGTGGTAACGAATTCCACAGATTCACCATTCTCTGGATGAAGAAATTCCTCATCATCTCTATTCTAAAGGGATGTCCTTGTATTCTGAGGCTATTTTCTCCGGGGTGTCCTTGTATTCTGAGGCTATTTCCTCCGGGATGTCCTTGTATTCTGAGGCTATTTCCTCCAGTCCTAGACTCCCCCACTATCAAAAACATCCTCTCCACATCAACTCTGTAGAGGCCTTTTAACATTCAATAGGATTCAATGATATCTCCCACTCATTCTCCTAAGCTCAAGTGAGTAAAGACCCTGAACCATTAAAGGCTGCTCTTATGATAAGACCTAGACTGTGCCAAACTATTATTCTGCCTAGTCTCACTGGGCAGGACCCTTGCACTAGGACCATAGCCCTTCCATCCATGTACCTATCCATTTTCTCTCTTAGATGTTGAAATTAAACCTGCATCCACCACTTCCACTGGCAATTCAAGCACATTCTCTCCACCCTGAGTGAAGAAGACCCTCCTCATGTTCCCTTTAGACATTTCAGCTTTCACCCTTAACCCTTGACCTCTAGTTCTAGTCTCACTCACACAAAATACTCTGCAGATGCTGGGGTCAAAGCAACACTCTCTCAACCTCAGTGGAAAAAGCCTGCTTGATGAAGGGTCTCAGACCAAAATGTAAACAATTTATACTCCCCAATAGATGCTGCTTAACCTGCTGAATTCCTCCAGCATTTTATATGTGTTGCTTTGGATATCAAGTATCTGCAGAATCCCTTGTGTTTACTTTGACTGTATCTGGTCTTTTTATAATATTATACACTTCAGTTAAGTCATTCTGAACCTCTTCGAATACAAAGAAAATAACCTTAGCCTATCTGATGTTCCTTCAGAGATAAAAGCTTTCCAGTTCTGGCAATAACCTGGAAAAATCTTGGCAACTAAATAGCTTCATCTGCAGAATAACATAATATAAGGGGTTGAAGATGAGGATGAACAGTTTAAGATTATACTGAAATGAATCCATTTCATTCCAAACAAATGAACATTGATGTCTGGTGAGGAAGAGCGGCTGTGCAACCTTCAGAAATAACTGAAACCTGTGAATTGAGATCAAAGGATGGAGAACAAAGTATTGAATCTGTAATTGGATGCTAACCGAACTGCAAAGACCAGTAGGCAGCCTGGGACAGACCATATTAGTTTTGAGTTATAGAGTTATACAGCATGGAAGCAGGCCCTCTTGGCCCAACTCTTCCAGGGCAAATGTAGTACTTACCAAGCTAGCCCATTGGGCCCATGTCCCTCTAAACCATGGGTTCCCAACCTTCTTTATGCCACAGACCCCTAACATTAACAAGAAGTCAATGGACCACAGGTTGGGAATCCCTTATTATCCATAACCATCCCAAGTGTCTTTGAAATGCTTTTATTGTACCCACCTCAGCCACTTTCTTTGGCAGTTCAATCCATATACTCACCACCCTCTGTGCGAAGAAGTTGCCCCCCCCGGCCCTTTTTAATATCTTTCACCTATCACCTTAAACTTATGCTCTCTAGTTTTTTTTAATTCCCCCTCCCTGGGAAAAAGGCTGTGTACATCCTTCCTATCTAAACCTGTCATGATTTTTTAACTCTTTAAGAGTAGACTCCTTGATGTCCTACATTTCAAGGGATACAGTCCTAGCCTGCCCAACCTCTCCCTATAACTCAGGCTCTCGAGTCCTAGCAGCATCCTCATGAATCTTCAACACTCTTTCCAGACTAATAATGTCTTTCTACCAAAAATGTATGTAATATTCCAGGTCAACATCATGTCCACCTGCATCATAGCATCCCAAATCATGTACTCAATGCCCTGAATATGAAGTACCTTACCCAGACATAACACAACTGTGATATAACAATGAAGAATACTTGACCTATTTGTGTAACATATGATATAATTCTGTCATAAGCTCAAACACAAGAAAATCTGCAGATGCTGGAAATCCAAAGCAACACAAACAAAACGTAGGAACTCAGCAGGTCAGGTAGCATTCATGAAAGAGAGTAGACGGTCATTGTTACAAGCTGAGACCTTTCATCAGGATTGGAAAGAGAGGGGGAGGAAGTCAGAATAAGAAGGTGGGGGGAGGAGAGGAAGAAGTACAAGGTGGCAGGTGATAGGTGAAACCGGGAGAGGGGGTGGGGGTGAAGTAAAGAGCTGGGAAGTTGATTGGTGAAAGAGATAAAGGACTGAAGAAAGGATAATCTAATAGGAGTGGACAGAAGTCCATGGAAAAAGGGAAGGGTGTGGTGCACCAGAGGGAGATTATGGGCTGGTAAGAAGAGAGGGTGTGAGAGGGAAACACGAATGGGGAATGGCGAAGGAGAGGAGGGAGGTAATTACCAAAAGTTGAAGAAATTTTTCATGCCATCAGGTTGGAGGCAACCCTGTCATAAGCTGTCAATGTGCTCAGTGTCAAAGTTTCAAAGTGCATTTATGATTGAAGTATGTACACAGTACACAACCCTGAGATTCATCTTCCCACAGGCAGCCATGAAACAAAGAAACACCATAGAACGCATTTAAAGAACACATCGAACACCCAACATGTGAAAACAGTACAAATTGTGCAAATAACACATAGAATATTAAACATTAAAACTACAGAGTCACCAAGGCAGCCCAGGAGCCACAGCCATCGAGGCAGTTCAGTTCAGTGCTGTGTCGATGGCTGCAGGCCTCAGCCACAGAGCCAGTTCCACACGAAGGTACCTCGATCAAATCACGCAAATAGCAAAAGGAGAGTAACTAGAAACATATGGAACATGAACCGCAACATCCTCTAGCAACAAGCCCACAGCCACGGAGCAGGTTCAGCGCTGGGGACATCAAACTTCAAACTGCAGAGTCCCAAGTGGCACCAAACTGATCAAACCCGCGCCTTCCTCCAGCAGGAGTGAGAGGGAACTTAATCAAACAAAGGCAGAAGGTGCTGAGCACCCACTCGTCTTCCAGTCTCGTCCTCGTTAATTTCAGCCTTACATGACACTTTAATTGGCAAGAAGTAATGGAGCTGGCCATGGGTTCATGTTCCAGCATTAGGAAAGAATGGCGGCATACTCCACTCTCCACCTCGCTGAATTCCCCAGGAGACAACAAAAGCACCAGATCACTTAGTCGGCCCAAAGATGCATCAAAATGGAAATTACAGATTGCAATCGATTGCAGTTCAGGAGAAGAAGCATGTTTAAAAGAAAAACAAGAAGTAGGTCACTCACCTTTAATTCAAAGATTCAGATTTATTCAGGTTTAGATTTATCACGTGCACGTTGATACATACAGCTTCATTTTCTGGCGGGCATTCACAGTAAATACAAGAAACACAATATCAATGAAAGACCACACACAACAGGACAAACAGCCAATTGCAAAAGACAACAAACTGTGCAAATAGAAAAAGAGAGAAAAAATAAATAATAATAATAATTAAATAAGCAATATATATCGAGAAAATTAGATGAAAGGTCCTTCAAAGTGAATCCATAAGTTGTGGGAACAGCGCAGTGATTGGGGCAAGTGAAATTGAGTTATCTCCTTTGGTTCAAGAACCTGATGGTTGAGGAGAAATAATTGTTCCTGAACGTGGCGGTGTGCGTCCTGAGTCTTCCGTAACTCCTTCCTGATGGCAGAGAGCACGGCCTAGAGGCTGGAGTTCCTTGATGATGAATGCTGTTTTCCTGCACGAGTGCTCTGTGTAGATATGTGCACTGGTGGGAAGGGCTTTACCCGTGATGCACTGGGCCATATCTACTACTTTTTGTAAGCTTTTCTGTTCAAGGGCATTGGTGTTTACATACCAGGCCGTGATGTAAGCAGTCGGTATACTATCCAATGCAAATCAATAGAATTTTGTCAAAGTTTTACATGTCTTGCTAAATCTTCACAAATTTCTAAGGAAGTAGAGGCTCTGCCGTGCTTTCTTCATAATAACGCTTAGTCCTGGACCTAGGGCTGATCTTCTGAAATGACAATACTGAGGAGTTTAATCAATAATCAGATCCTTGATCTTGCTGATCACTCAGCCAGGTTTTCAATCACCATCTTTGATTCAGCCAGCAACACTGGTGTTGTCAGCAAGCTTAAATAGGCGATTGGAGTTGTGCTTAGCCTCACAGTCAGAAGTGTAAAGCGAGTAGAGCAGGAGACTAAGCACATTGCCCTGTGGTGCACCTGTGCTGATGGAGATTGTATAGGAGATGTTGTTGCCAATACGAACTATCTGGGGTCTGCAAGTGAGGAAGTCAAGGATCCAGTGCACAAGGAGGTATTGAGGCCTAGGTCTTGGAGGCATTGATTAGTTTTGAGGAAATTATAGTACCAAATGCCAAGCTGTAGTCAATGAAGAATATCTTAACGTATGCATCTTTGCTGTGCAGATGTTTCAGGGTTGAGTGAGGAGCTAACAAAATGGCATCTGCTATTGACCTATTGTATCTGTAGACAAACAGGAGTGGATCCAAGTCACTCCTTAGGCAGGAGTTGATATGTTTCATCGCCAACCTCTCAAAGCACTTCATCATCGTGGATGTAGGTACTACTGAACAATAGTCATTGAAGCAGGTTACCAAGTACAGCCATCCATTCCTTCATGATTGCATCAATGTGTCGGGCCCAGAATAAATTCTCTAAGATGTTGACAACCAGGTACCTTACGGTGCTGATCCTATCCACCACTGATCCCCTCAAAGTGGACTGATGTGTGTTCTCCAAACTTCCCCTTCCTGAAGTCCACATTTAACTAGTCGTGCTAGTGTTGAGTGTGAAGCTGCTGTAGCAGCACCACTCAACTAGCTCATCTATCTCCACCCTGTAATATACCTTCTCATCATCATTCTGACTGGTTGCTTGACATACTGGTGTAGAGGCTCCAATGCACAGGATCCCAAGAGGCTGCTAAAGGTTGTAGATGTAGCCAGTTCCATCACAGGCACAATCATCCCCACCATCGAGAACATCTTCAAGAGGCTGTGCCTCAAGGAGGTGGCATCCATCATTAAGGATCCTCACTATCCAGGACGTGTCCTCTTCTTGCTACTCCCATCCGGGAAGATGTACAAACGTTTGTACAAGGCCCTTAAAATCCACACTCAATGATTTAGGAACACCAATCCTATCCTAACCTATTTTACTCTACCCCTAATTTCCCATCAACTCCCTCTCAAATTCTGCCACAAAGGATAATAAAGGCCAATTCACCTATAAACCCACTTGTTTGTGGCTGAATCACATCTGGTATGTGGGGTAGGTCTACTGCACAGGCTCCAGAGATTTGTAAATTTAGTCAGCTCCATCATGAGTACTAGCTTCCATATTATCCAGGACATCTGCAAGGAGCGATGCCTCAAAAAGGCAGCATCCATCATCAAGGCATGGCCTTGTTCTCATTGCTACCATCAGGAAAGAGGTACAGGAGCCCGAAGGCACACACTGAACGATTCAGGAGCCGCTTCTTCCCCTCTGCCATCCAATTCCTGAGTGGACGATGAACCCATGAACACTGCCTCTACTTCTTTTATTGCTATTTTTCGCACTACTTATTTAATTTCACTATTTAATGTATACATGCTTACGGTAATTCAGAGGGTTTTTTCGATTATTATGTACTGCTGCCAAAGTTAACAAATTTCACAATATATGCCGGAGATATTAAATCTGAGTCTGATGGGTCGAAGAGCCTGTACTGTGTTGTATTACTCTATGTTCTATTCTATAACCTTGTCCCCACATTTACAATCCTGTGTTCCCACAATGTCCATTAAGACCCTCTCCAGTTCTCCCATCGTTTACTGACACTGGGAATTACTTATTTCCAAATAAACTTGTAACCAGCACATTTTTGGGTGTGGGAAGGAATTGGAACACCATTTGGAAAGCCAGAGGGTCATAGAGAGAACATTCATTTACCATAGGAACACAGGGAGAACCTGCAAGCTCCACCTAGACAGCACCGAGGTCAGAATCGAACCTGGGTTTCTGGAGGCCTAAGGCAGCATATTGTGTCATCCTCAAATATTTACCTGTCATCTTTACTCTTTCTTCAAACCTTTTCTGTAGCTTTCTGTATTTAAATAGTAGATTTGACTGAAATTGTTAAAATAAATTCATGAGGGTAGAAGTGAATGATTGCTTCTAATTGTACATTAAAATATGAGCAAGAGAGTGCAGACCAAGGAATGTCCTCAGAAAGTTCAAAGGAAAAAGTTGAAAGAACTTATTTCCTGCAGCAAATTTTTAAAAACTTTATTCATTTTCTAAATCTACAAGGCTTAATTGCCATTGAGAGGGTGGTGGTGTGCTGCCTTCTTAAAATTCAGGTTCAGCTTCAAGCTTAATTGTCATTCAATGATACATGAATACCACAAACAAAGCTAAACAGAATAGTATTACTCCAGGGCCAAGGTTCAAAACACAGTACCAACAGCCACACACAGCATACAGCGTGTATCATGCACATAAGATAGCAAGCACATATAAGATATCAGTAAAATATAGTCACACTCACAAAAAAATATAGGCCAAGACCCTGAATCCATGAACGCTGCAGTGGTCTGCAGTTGAACACGATACACTTATATTCTACAAGCTAGCACTGGGGAGCAGCATCGACTCCAGCTTGGACACTGCACCACAACACCTCCCGTGCTCCAGTGGAGTGCACTGACTTTGATGCCTCTCTCCTGAGAGACTGTAAACACGTGACACCATGGCTTGAGACCAAGTCCTCACGAAGAGTGTGGCCACGAGCTCCCCTGGCCCCCCACCAATAAATCAATGAATCAGACTTGTAGCAAACCACCCTAACAATATCCAACAGGGTCTTCTGATCACAGGAAAAGCAACTAAGATGATCACTCATGCTTATTCCATAATTCCATACTTCTTCTGGGAAAAGTCCTCTCACAGTGCTAATAGTAAATTGGTAAATTGGGTTATTATTGTCCCGTGTATCAAGGTAGGGTGAAAAACTTGGTTTTGCATGTCGTCCATCATAATCATTGCATTACAGCAATGCATTGAGCTAGTACCTAGACAAAACAATAAGAGAATATGGAATTGTTACGTATGTGGGAGCAAGAATGACAATGGGTAGAAGTCAGATGAAATGCTTTTACTGAGTCATGTTAGCCATGAAATGCATGAGAGATGACAAACTGGGCCCACTGAGACAAAAAAGTTCTGTTCAAAGTAAACTTATTATCAAAGTACATATATGTCACCATATACAGCCCTGAGATTCATTTTCTTGTGGGCATTCTCAATAAATCCATAATAGAATAAGACCATAAGATATAGGAGCAGAATTAGACGACTTGGCCCATCAAGTCTGCTCCGCCATTTCATCATGGTTGATCCAATTTTCCTCTCAGCCCCAATCTCCTGCCTTCTCCCCATATCCCTTCATGCCCTGACCAATCAAGAATCTTATCAACCTCTGCCCTAAATATACATAAAGGTGGCCTCCACAGCTGCCTGTGGTATAGAATTCCACAGATTCACTAATCCCTGGCTAAAGAGATTCCTCCTCATCTCCATTTTAAAAGGATGCCCCTCTATTCTGAGGCTGTGTCCTCTGGTCTTAGACTCTCCCACCACAGGAAACATACTCTCCACATTCACTCTACCAAGGCCATTTATTATTCAATAGTTTCAATGAGGTCACCACTCTCTTTCTGAATTCCAGCAAATACAAGCCTGGAGCCATCAAATGCTCTTCATATGATAAGCCTTGCAATCCTGGAATCATTGTTGGAAACCTCCTTTGAATCCTCTTCAGTTTCAGCACATCCTGTGGGACCCGAAAGGGGGCCCCCACATCCTGCTCAGAATACTCCGTGAGGCCTCACCAGTGCTTTATAAAGTTTCAACAGTACGTCCTTGCTGTTAGTCCTCTTGAAGTGTATGCTAACATTGCATTTGCCTTTATCATCACAGACTCAGTCTGCAAATTAACCTTTAAGGAATCATGCATGAGGATTCACAAATCCAACTGCACTTTAGTTTTTTTTTCTATTTTCTCTCCATTTAGAAAATAGTCAACCCTCTCATTTCTTCACCAAAGTGTATGACCATACACTTCCCAACATTGTATTCCAAACGCCATTTCTTTGCCCATTCTCCTGATCTGTCTAAGTCCGTCTGTAGCCTCTCTACTTCCTCAAAACTACCTGACCCCACCTATTTTCATATAATCTGCAAACTTTGCAACAAAACCATCAATTCCATCATAAGGTAAGAAGAATCAGTCCCAACACAGACCCTTGTGGAACACCAGCAGCCAGCTAGAAAAGACTCCCTTCATTCCCACTCTTTGCCTTCTGCCAATCAGCCACTACTTTATCCATGTTAGACTCTTTTCTGTAATACCATGGGCTTGTAGCTTGTTAAGCTGACTCATGTGTCTCACCTTGTCAAAGACCACCTGAAAATCCAAGTGCACAACATCAACTGATTATCCTTTGACTATCCTGCTTGTTATTTCTTCAAAGAATTCCAATGGAGTTCCAAAAGTAACAACCATAATAGAATCAATGAAAGACCACACCAACTTGGGCATTCACCCAACGGGCAAAAGACACAAACTGTGCAAATACAAAAAGAAAGAAATAATAATAATAATAAATAAGCAATAAATATCAACACATGGACATGAAAAGTCCTTGAACATGAGTCCGTAGATTGGGGGAACAGTTCAATAGTGGGGCAAGTGAAGATGAGTGAAATTATCCCCTGATGGTTGAGGGGTAATAACTGTTCCTGAACCTGGTGGTGTGAGTCCTGTGGTTCCTGTACCTTCTTCCTGATGGCAGCAGCGAGAAGAGAGTACATCCTGGGTGGTGGGGGACCCTCATGATGGATGAAACATGTGCAATCAAAAGCCTGTGTGGAAAGAGAGTCTTCTGTGCGTAAGGTACTCAATTGATCCACTGCACAATCAGTTTACTGCATGTGCACTTGCCATATTTTTGCAATTGATTGACACAGTTCAAGTATAAAGTGTTATAAGTTATAGAGAAAGGGCGGTGCAGGCAGAAAATAAAGTGCAAGGTAATGAGTGGTAAATAGTGAGACAAAGCGTCTGTTCTTATCATACTCAAGGATTTTTCCATATCACAGTGGGATAGAAGCCCCTCTAGGTAACAGGGAGCACTTTCCAGGACTTAGTGGTGATGAAGGACACGCAGCATATTACTAAATTGGAATGTTATGCACACTGGAGAGGAACCAGTTGGTGGTGGTATTCTCAAACACTTGAGCTTCTGGATGATAGAATCTGCAGGTTTGGGAAGTGCTGTCAAATAGTGCCTTAGATTGTAACACCATCTAAGAAACATAAGGATTTAAAAAATGAAAATAGGGATTGGGATTAAAGTGACCATTTCTGTTGAGGAGGTAACACGAACTTTGAAGTGAGGCCATGGTTAGGATGGAAGAGCAATGCCTCATGTCCCATCTGGGTAGCTTCCAACCTGACTGCATGAATATCACTGATCCTAACATCTAATTATTGGTGGCAGTGTGGAGATACATTTTCCTTCCGCCAGCCTGCAGGTCGCCCTTGGGCAAGATGTAGTACCTGCTTACACCCATCCTCCCCCACCCCTCCGGATATGGGTCACATGAGACCAGCTGGTGGATGGTCATATGAGCAGCTGGTGCATATCACAAGTCCCGGTTATGCGACCTCTGACGCAGACAATCTCTGAAGAGTATTGATAATGGCTGGGGTCACACATCTTGTAAAGACACTTCCAGAAGAAGGCAATGGCAAACCAGTTCTGTAGAATTTGCCAAGAACAATCATAGACCATGATCGCCCACATCATATGGCAAGGTACATAATGATGGTGATTATAAACTTCTCCCCTATCCCTCCTGTCTCATTTTCCATTCCCTATTCCTTCTCCCATCTTACCCCTTCTCTCCTCCTCACCTTTCTATCACCTTCCACTGATGCACTTCCTCCTTCTCTTCCTCCCTTGGTCCACTCTCCTCCCATATCTTCAGCCCTTCACCACCTATACATTCCCAACTTCTTACTTCTCCCCCCACTGACCCATCCAGCTTTCCCCTCATCTGGTTTCACCTATCACCTGTCAGCTTGTATAGCTTCCCCTCTCTTTAACTTCTTATTTTGGCTTCTTCCCCCTTCCTGAGCTTTCTATCTCAGAAACCCACAGAATTAAATCAATAGTTTCTTAGATAAGTAGAGAATCTTATATATAGGCATCCGTTAGTCTCATGAGACCATGGATTTGCGCCTTGGAAGGTTTCTAGGGCGCAGGCCTGGGCAAGGTTGTATGGAAGACCAGTAATTGTCCATGCTGCAAGTCTCCCCTCTCCACGACACCGATGTCATCCAAGGGAAGGGCATTAGGACCATGCAGCTTGGCACCGGTGTCATCGCAAAGCAATGTGTGGTTAAGTGCCTTGCTCAAGGACACACATGCTGCCTTAACCACTTGGCCACGTGCCAACAGTAGAGAATCACAGGTCAAGAAATCAGATCCAAGGCTAAAGATCTCCCATTATCTTTTAGTATGGCAGCACAGACTCAGTGGCCTATCCTGCTCCTAATCCATATGTTGTGGCCTGTGATTTGTATGATTGGCTTCATTGCCGCATGAGGGTCTAAATGCAGGTAAAATGGCTCCCAGCTTTTAAGTGAGAATGCTTCAAATTTTCATTTCACTTTATGTGAAAGAAGTTATTCCTGCTATCATTCCTAACTGGCCAAACAAAGGCAAGTGGGATTAGCTCATGATCAGCATAAACAAGTATGGCCGAAGATCTGTTTCCATGCTGTAAACACGAGGAATTCTGCAGATGCTGGAAATTCAAGCAACACACATTAAAGTTGCTGGTGAACGCAGCAGGCCAGGCAGCATCTCTAGGAAGAGGTACAGTCGACGTTTTTGGGCCGAGACCCCCGAAACGTCAACTGTACCTCTTCCTAGAGATGCTGCCTGGCCTGCTGTGTTTGCCAGCAACTGTGATGTTTCCGTGCCGCATGGCTCTAAAGGGAATCGAGTGATGTGAATCCAGAAGCACAGTGTTAAACTGTCAATCTTACTGAATAGTGGGGAAGGCACAGGGGACAAGGTGGGTGGCTTCTGTTTCTGTTTCTGTTCATTGTGTTGTATAGATATGATAGGCATTGAGGGAGATGAGAGAAGCTTGAATTGTTCTCCTTGGGGCAGATGTTAAGGGAAAAGATTGTTCATCTTTCGAATGAGGTACTAAACTGAATTCTCGAAGGTGGATATAAAGGATTCCATGGCACTCTTGATGAAGAGCAGGAGAATTCTCCACACCGTTATTTATCTCAAAGCCAATCTGCACTAGTCTTTGCACCATTCTGTAGTTTTGTGCTCGTTTTACTGTATTTATTATTACATTGTGCTTCATGTGAATAGGGAATTTCATTGCAGCTCGGTGTAAATGACAGTAAACTAATCCAATCTCATCAAAAATTCTGAAATAGCTTATCTGCTTCTAATTACATTACTCTTTGCAAAACCTTGCATTGCACAAATTGACTGCTGCTTTATAACAGAGAACAAAATCTACTTTTATTGTCTGTGAAGCACTTTGGGGCAATGCGAGATTGTGGAATGTTTTGTATTAATTTAGGTATTTTTTCCTCTCACAGCCTCTCCGCCTGCACTGTGACCTTTGCAGCATTGTGTCCAGCTCCGGACAGATTCTTGGCCAGAAGGCCGGCAAGCTGATTGACCAGTCGCCCTGCGTGTGGAGAATGAACAATGCACCCACGCTGGGGTTTGAGTCCGACGTTGGCACCAGGACAACTGTCAGGGTGGTGTCCCACACCAGCTTACCACTCCTAATACAGAAGCAGCAGTATTACTTCGTAGAAGCCAATGAGACCATCTACGTTATCTGGGGTCCCTATCGGAAGATGCGGCAAGATGGACAAGGGCCCACATACAACGAGTTACAGAAGCTGGCCAGAAAGTTCCCCCACGCCAAGATCTACATGACCACACAGGAACGAATGAAGTACTGCGACAGGATCTTCGAGCAGGAAACAGGAAAGGACAGGTAGGCATTCTTGTTGCTTCATCCAGAGAACCCCAGGTCTCTTTGTAAAATAGCTAGAACAGACTAGAGTATAGTAGTTACATAGAAACATAGAAAACATACAGCACAATACAGGCCCTTCAGCCCACAAAGCTGTGCCAAACATGTCCCTACCTTAGAACTACCTAGGCTTTACCCATAGCCCTCAATTTTTCTAAGCACCATGTAGCCATCCAGGAGTCTCTTAAGACGCTACCATTTCCACCTCTACCACCACCACCAGCAGCCCATTACACACACTCACCACTCTCTGCGTAAAAAACTTACCCCTGATATCTCCTCTGAAACTACTTCCAAGCACCTTAAAACTATGCCCTCTCATGCTAGCCATTTCAGCCCTGGGGAAAAGCCTCTGACTATCCACACGATCAATGCCTCTCATTATCTTGTATTCCTCAATCAGGTCACCTCTCATCCTCTGTCGCTGCAAGGAGAAAAGGCTGAGTTCACACAACCTATTCTCATAAGGCATGCTCCCCAATGCAGGCAACATCCTTGTAAATCTCCTCTGCACCCTTTCTATGGTTTCCACATCCTTGCTATAGTGAGGCGAGCAGAATTGAGCACAGTATTCCAAATGGTGTCTGACCAGGGTCCTATATAGCTGCAACATTACCTCTTGATGCACAATGCTTTACAGTATCAGCAACCCGGGTTGAATTCCCACCACTGCCTGTAAGGAGTTTGTACGTTCTCCCCGTGACTGCATGGGTTTTTTTTGGATGCTCTGATTCCTTCCCACAGTCCAAAGGCATATCGGTTGGTAGGTTAATTGGTCATTGTGAACTGTCCTGTGATCAGGCTAGGATTAAATCAGAGTATTCCGAGGTGGCATGGCTCAATGAGCCAGAAGGGCCTATTCCGTACTGTATCTCAATGAGTAAATAAATAAACAAACAAACAAACAAATAAATAGCCAGCACTGCCACCAGTAATGGCCAATACATGTTTAATCAGGGAAACGGCATGGTAGTCTTTACAGCCTCTGCAAAACCTCTTGTTTTTATTGTGGTCATACCTCTGGTTTACAAAGCTTCGATTAATTGTTAAAGCATTGCAGAGGGTTCAGTCCCATCTTCCTAAATGGGTACCAAGATTCAAAGTTCAAATTAAATTCATTATCAAAATACATATACATCACCGTATACAACCCTGAGATTCAATTTCTTGCAGACGTTCACAGTAGAACAAAGAAATACAATAGAGTCAATGAAAAACTATACACAAGTGAAAATACAAGAGATTTTGCAGATGCTGGAAGTCCAGAGTAATACACACAAAATGCTGCAAGAACTCAACAGGTCAGGCAGGATCTATGGAAATTAATAAACAGTTGCCATTTTGGGCCAAGACCCTTCCTTGGGAGTGGGAAGGAAGGGAGAAGAAGCCCGAATAAAATAGTGGGGGGAAGAGAAGGAGGACTGGCTAAAAGATGATAGGTGAAGCCAGGTGGGTAGTAAAGGTAAAGGGTTAGAGAAGAAAGAACCTTGTAGGGGAGGAAGGTGGACCATGGGAAAAAGGGAAGAAGGAGGGGTACCAGGGAGGTGATAGGTAGGCGAGAAGAAGAGTTAAGAGACCATAGTGGGGAATAAAAGAAGAGGGAAGGAGGAAAAATCGATGTTCTTGCCATCATGTTGGAGGCTACCTAGACGGAATATGAGTTGTTGCTCCTCGACGCTGAGAGTAGCCTCATTATGGCAAAAGAGGAGGCCATGGACCGCCATGTCAGACTGGGAATGGGGATAGGAATTAAAATGGTTGGCCACCAGGAAATTCCACTTTTGGAAGATGGAGAGGAGGTTCTCGACAACATGTCCCCCCCCCCCCCAATTTACGTCAGGTCTCCCCAGTACAGAGGAGGCCACAGATACAATAGACAACCCCAGCAGGTTCATACAGTTGAAGTGGTGCCTCACCTGATAGGACTATTTGGGGCACTGAATGGAGGTTAGGGAGGAGGTGAATGGACAAGGGAATCATGGAGGGTACAATCCCTGCGGAAAACAGAGAATGGGGGGGGTGAAGTAAAGATCTGTTTGGTGATGGGATCTCTTTGAAGATGGTGGAGGTTGTGGAGAATGATTTGTTGGATGCGGAGGTTCATGGGTTGGTAGGTGAGGACAAGTGGAACTCTATCCCTGTTAAGGCAGCAGGAAGATGGAGTGAGCACAGGTGTCCTGGAAATAGTAGAGATGCCAGGTGAAGGCAGCATTAATAGTGGAAGAAGGGAAACCCCATTCTTTGAAGAAGGAGGACATAGGAAAGCCTCAGGTTGAGAATAGATGCATCGGAGACAAAGGAACTGAGAAAAGGGAATAACATTTCTGTAGGAAACAGTGTGTAAACAGGTATAGTCAAGATACCCCTGGGAATCAGTGGTTTTACTAAAGATAGCGGTAGACAGTCTGTCCCCAGAGATGGAAACAGAGAGATCAAGAAAAGAGAGAGAAATGGACCAAGTGAATTTAAAGGCAGGCTGGAAGTTGATGAAACTGATGAGCTCAGCATGGGTGCTTGAAGCAGCACTGACAGACAACCAATTTGCAAAAGAAGGCAAACTGTGCAAATGTAAATAAATAAATAAATATAGATAGATGGATGGATAAATTAAACTAAGTGCATGAGTTGCAGAATCTTTAAAGTTAGTCCAGTTTAAAAATTGTGGAATCAGTTCAGTGTTGAAATTAGTGTGGTTATCCACTCTGGTTCAGGATCCTGATGCTTGAAGAGTAATAACTGTTCCTGAACTTGGTGGTGTGGGGCGAAGGATCGTGTACCTCCTTCCCAATGGTAGCAGCAAGAAGAGAACATGACACCTGGATGGTGGAGGTCCTTGATGATGGATGCTCCTTCCTTGTGGCAGCACTCCTTGTAGATGTGCTCACTGGTGAGGAGGGCTTTTCCTGTGATGGAAACCAGGCTGGGAAATGCGGACAGAAGGAGCTTCTGCAATTATTCTCCTTTGGGCAAAGGAGGTTTTCCATTACCTGCTCCTATAGCACACCAGGGGACCTACTCAATTATCAGACTTCTCTGAGGACGTTGCTTAAATCTATGCTGCTATTCTTTTCCTGTAAATAATGAAGCAGTCTACAGTATTCCTTCACCTTCTATAAAAAGGCACCTATCCTATCTTTAATTTACCATCTAGTATATTCATGTTTTTGTACAGCTGATTTAGCTATTTACCAGCCTTGGAGAGGCTGATTTATTGGAATGACTCGGGGGTGGGGGCGGGAACTTAAAAAAATCAATTATCTGTATAGACTGAAGAAGCCTGAGTCATTCAATACTAGGAATATTTTGTGGGTTGGCTCAAGCAGTGAAGCATTTCTTTTACCTGATCTCTTCAATATTGTGAAACCTCTCAGATTGTCAGGACTTGGCTAGAATTAAAGCTTAATCTTCAGGACACTGCTGCCAGCAACTCTGGTGGTGAAGTCACGCGGGAATTATATAACAAAGTTGTGTTGTTTCTTCCGTTTTGTTTTCGGAAACATATAATTCCATCGAAACAGAGGGGCAATGGGATGCTTGAATGATGGTGAAGAATCTGTCAATCAGATGAAGTGTTACTTAACCCTACCGTGCAAAGCCAATATCATCACAAGAACGGAGGTGTCATGGAGTCAATAGGTTGCCAAGGGTGATGAACTTTCAGGTGCCCATCCAGTTCGAGTTGCCAAACACAGATTCATACATCAAAGGCCATCTCTGCCATCTGACTTACACTATTTCCTTTCTTTATTTAATTTTCAAAATTATTAAAAGATTCAAGATTGTTTAATATCATTTCCAGTACAAAAGTGTAAAGGAGAATAAAGTGATTGTTACTCTGGCGCCAATGCAGCACAAAAAAAAACAACAATAAAATAAAGAACATAGCAATAAAAAAAATCACAATAAATATAAATACTTGAGATATAGACTGATACATAGACTGATTGTATGTCCATAAAAAGATGCTAGGCACAGGAGTGTCTGTACATAAGGTGACTGACAGGAAATGATAAAGTAGTGGCAGGGGCTGGAGCGGTGAAGGAATGGGTTAATGGGTGGAGGTGTTGATCAGCCTTACTACTTGAGGAAAGTAGCTATTCGAAAGTAACTGCTCCTGATCAATAAGCTACGGAACCTGGGCTTCTGTAAATTGGATCCTCGACTTCCTAACTGGAAGACCACAATCTGTGTGTATTGGTGATAATACCTCCTCCTCGCTGACGATCAACACTGGCACACCTCAGGGGTGTGTGCTCAGCCCACTGCTCTCCTCCCTCTATACCCATGACTGTGTGGCTAAGCAAAGCTCAAATACTATCTATAAATTTACTGACGGTACAACCATTGTAGGCAGAATCTCAAATGGAGAAGAGAGGGCGTACAGGAGCGAGATATAGCAGCTAGTTGAGTGGTGTAACAGCAACAACCTTGCACTCAACATCAGTAAGTCCAAAGAGTTGGGTGTGGACTTCAGAAAGGGTCATATGAGTGATTAAGAACCAATTCTCATGGAGGGATCAGAAGTGGAGAGAGTGAGCAATTTCAGATTCCTGAGTGCCACGATCTCTGAGGATATAAACTGGTCCCAACATATCAATGCAGCTATAAAGAAGGCAAGGCAGCAGTTATGTTTCAACAGGAGTTTGAGGAGGTTTGGTTTGTCATCCAAGACAGTTGAAAACTATTATGGATGTGCCATGGATAACATACTGACAGGTTGCATCACTGTCTAGTATGGGGGGGGGGTGGTGCTAATGTACAGAATCGAAAGAGGCTACAGAATTAGCCAGCTCCATCTTGGGTACTAGTCTCCATAGTATCCAAGACATCTCCAAGGAGTGGTATCTCAGAAAGGTGGCATCCGTCATTAAGGACACCCATCACCCAGGACATGCCCTCTTCTTTTTATTACTGTCAGAAAGGAGATACAGAAACCTGATGGTACATACTCAGCAATTCAGGAACAGTTTCTTCCCTCTGCCATCTGATTCCTAAATAGACATTGAACCAGTGAACACTACATCACTTTTATTATTTCTGTTTTGAACTATTTTTAATTTAACTATTTAATATGCATATATACTTACTGTTATTGATTTACTTATTCCCCCCCCCCCCCCCATATTATCATGTATTGCAATATACTGCTGCTGCTCTGTTAACAAATTTAACAACATATGCCGGTGATATTAAACCTGATCTGATTCTATTCTTGTGTCTGGTGGTCCTAGTGTGGTTGCTGCATTGCCTCCTCCCTGATGGGAGTGGGTCCAACAGTCCATGAATAGAGTAAGTGGGATTCTTTGTGATGTTATTGGCCCTTTTCCACTCGAAGGGCGGAAGTCCCCACTTGCTTCAAAAAAGCGACAATTATACCAGTGCCTAAGAAGAATAATGTGGGCTGCCTTAATGACTATTGCCCGATAGCACTCACATCTACAGTGATGAAATGCTTTCAGAGGATGGCCATGACTAGACTGAGCTCCAGCCTCAGCAAGGACCTGGACCCATTTCAATTTGCCTATTACCACAATAGGTCAATGGCAGATGCAATCTCAATGGCTCTCCACATGGCTTTAGACCACCTGGACAATACAAACACCTATGTCAGAATGCTGTTCCTCAACTATAGCTCAGCATTTAATGCCATCATTTCCACAATCCTGACTGAGAAGTTGCAGAACCTGGGCCTCTGTACCTCCATCTGCAATTGGACCCTCGACTTCCTAACCGTAAGATGACAATCTCTGCAGATTGCTAATAACATATCCTCCCGCTAACGATCAACTCTGGCACACCTCAGGGGTGTGTGCTTAGCCCACTGCTCTACTCTCTATCTACACATGACTGTATGGTTAGGCATAGCTCAAATACCATCTATAAATTTGCTGATAATACAACTATTGTTGGTAGAATCTCAGGTGGTGACAAGAAGGCGTACAGGAGTGAGATGTGCCAACTAGTGGAGTGGTGCTGCAGCAACAACCTGGTACTCAACGTCAGTCAAGTCAAGTCAACTCAAGTCACTTTTTATTGTCACTTCAACCATAATTGCTGGTACAGAACATAGTAAAAATGAGACGTTTTCCAGGACCATGGTGCTATATGAAACAATACAAAAACTACACTGAACTACGTAAGAAAAAACACAAAAAATTACACTAGACTACAGACCTATCCAGGACTGCATAAAGTGCACAAAACAGTGCAGGCATTACAATAAATAATAAACAAGACAGTAGGCACAGTAGAGGGTATAGTAGGTTGGTGTCAGTCCAGGCTCTGGGTATTGAGGAGTCTGATGGCTTGGGGGAAGAAATTATTACATAGTCTGGTCGTGAGAGCCCGAATGCTTCGGTGCCTTTTTCCAGGTGGCAGGAGGGAGAAGAGTTTATATGAGGGGTGCATTGGCTCCTTCATAATGCTGTTTGCTTTGTGGATGCAGAGTGTGGTGTAAATATCTGTGATGGCGGGAAGAGAGACCCCAGTGATCTTCTCAGCTGACCTCACTATCTGCTGCAGGGTCTTGAAATCCGAGATGGTACGATTTCCAAACCAGGCCATGATGCAGCTGCTCAGGATGCTCTCAATACAACCTCTGTAGAATGTGGTGAGGATGGGGGGTGGGAGGTGGACTTTTCTCAGCCTTCGCAGAAAGTAGAGACACTGCTGGGCTTTCTTTGCTATGGAGCTGGTGTTGAGGGACTAGGTGAGATTCTCCGCCAGGTGAACAGCAAAAAATTTGGTGCTGTTAACGATCTCTACAGAGGAGTCGTCGATGTTCAGCAGAGAGTGGTCGTTTTGTGTTCTCTGTGTCAGTAAGACAAAAGAGCTGATTATGGACTTCAGGAAGGGTAAGATGAAGGAACACATACCAATCCTCATAGAGGGATCAGAAGTGGAGAGAGTGAGCAGTTTCAAGTTCCTGGGTGTCAAGATCTCTGAGGATCTAACCTGGTCGTAACATATCGATTTAGTTATAAAGACGGCAAGACAGTGGCTATACTTCATTAGGAGTTTGAAGAGACTTGGCATGTCAACAAATACATTCAAAAACTTCTATAGAGTACCGTGGAGAGCATTCTGACAGGCTGAATCACTCTCTGGTATTGGGGGCGGGGAGTGGCTACTGCACAGGACGGAAAGAAGCTGCAGAGGGTTGTAAATCAGTCAGCTCCATCTTGGGTACTAGCCTACAAAGTACTCAGGACATCTTCTGAGAGCAGTGTCTCAGGAAGGCAGTGTCTATTGTTAAGGACCTCCAGCACCCAGGGCATGCTCTTTTCTCACTGTTACCATCAGGTAGGAAGTACAGATCCTGAAGGCACACACTCAGCGATTCAGGAACAGCTTCTTCCCCTCTGCCATCCGATTCCTAAATGGACATTGAACCCTTGGACACTACCTCACTTTTTTAATATACAGTATTTCTGTTTTTTGCATGTTTTAAAAAATCTATTCAATATCATCATCATCATCATCATCAGGTGCCATGCCCAGATTAAGCTTTGACTGCCATGGCCCACACACTCCTGTTTCGGGTCAAGTGGATCAATTCATTGGTATTCATTTCCAGTTCTCTGGCTGCTGTCTCCATCATCATTTGTCTTTGTCTTCCTCTTGCTTTCTTCCCTTCAATCTTTCCCATAATTACCGTGCATTCTAATTTCTCTTTCCTAATCACATGTCCAATGAAGTTACATTGTCTTTTCATGATCTCATACATTATTTCTCTTTTTGTGTTTGCTCTGTTCATGACATCCTCGTTAGATATTCATTTTGTCCATGATATTCTTTGCATCCTCCTCAAAAACCACATCTCTGCTGCATGAATTCATTTCTTCATGTTACTAGATATTATCCAACATTCTGAGCCATATAACATAACTGGATAAACGTAACATTTCAGTACTCTAAGGCATGTTGTCATGACTAGTTTAGTGTTCGTCAGTATACTCTTCATTCTCGTAAAGGTGTCTTTTGCCATCCTTATTCTTCTTTTGAAGTCCATGTCGCACCTGCCATCTGATGTCACCCAGCTTCCTAAGTAACAAAAGTTCTGTACTTGTGTTATGTCTTCCCCATTTATCCTCAGCCTACAGATAGGATTCTCCTTCTTTTTGGATATCACCATACATTCTGTCTTTTTGCAATTGATAGATAGACCCATTTTTGTCCTTTCTTCAACAATTTTATCAAGTAAGTTTTGTAGTTCTTCCTCTGTACTTGCAATTAACACAGTGTCATCTGCATATCTGAAATTATTGATGTTTTCACTGCCAACTTTGATTCCCAAGATGTCTCTTATTTTTTGTAATATTGTTTCACTGTACACATTAAATAAATCAGGGGAGAAGACACACCCTTGTCTAACGCCTCTCTTGATTTTCGTAAACTGACTCACTTCTCCATCTATTCTTACAGCGGCAGTATGTTCCCAGTACAGATTTCTGATTAGGCAGAGGTCTTTCGAAACTAGATCTAGAGTTTCCTGTAATATTTCAAATAACTTGTTGTGGTTCACTTTATCAAATGCTTTTGTGTAGTCAATAAAACAAACAAACAAATCTTTTTGCACTTGAATAGCTTGTTCTGATAGTATCCTTAACATCAATATTGTGTTTCTTGTATCTTTGTCTTTCACAAAACCACATTGTTCTTTACCTATTTCAGCTTGTATCTTACCTTTAGCTCTTGTCATCAAAATTCTTAGAAGTATCTTGATGATATGACTCATTAAACTTATGGTCCTATGTAATTCACATTCTATTGCTCCAGGTTTCTTAGGAAGAGTGATAAATACTGATTTTTTCATCTCTTCTAGTATTATTCCAGTTTCATAAATGTAATTGATTAAATCAGTAAGTTTTTCAATTCCATAATCTTCAAGGGTGATCCTTTGTTCTATTACTAATTCAGCAGGGCCTGCTGCCTTTCCTTTCTTCATCTTATTTATTGCATTATGAACTTCAGATTTTAAAATACTTGGACCTTCAATGCTTTTCATAATTTCTGGTGTTTAAATTCAATATTTTTAAATTCAATATACATTTGTACATATACCGTAATTGATTTACTTATTATTTATTATTATTATTTTTTTATTTTATTTATTTATTCATTTCTCTTCTATATTATGTATTGCATTGAGCTGCTGGTGCTAAGTTAACAAATTTCATATCACATGCCGGAGATAATAAACCTGATTCTGATTCTGATACTTTTCTGTATATATATGTCTTTGATGGTGGGTTGGCTGGTGCTGGTGATGCATTGGGCACTTTTAACTACCTGCTGTAGATCCTTCTTGCTATTGATGTGTGTTATCCACTCATTCTTCGTGTTCCCTGTTAAATTTGCTGTCATTCTCTTCTATAAACATTAAGGTAAAATAAACATGACCAGTCAGTTGTTAACCAGAAACACTGAAACTATTTCTCCGTCTACAGATGCTGCCTAACTCATTGAGTATTTCCAACATTTTCTCTTGTTGCATGTTTCTGACATCTGCGCTATTTTACATTTATAACATATATTTTACTTTTGTTATGTGTGTAGCGTTTTACATTTAAAACCTATTTAATGCCCTGGTTAAGATTTCTACTATATTTTAGCAGTTTCTGCAAAAGTCGTGCATCCCGCTGTTGGAATGTTTTGGTTTCAGCTAAAGGTAAGAAGCCCTGCTGTTCAACTTGGGAAAGCTGTGTCAGCCAATCAGAATGGTGGAATCAGGAGAAAGTTCTAGACAGAGCAGGGCCGAGAGAGACTTGTGACGGACAATAGTCTGGTTCGGGACTTTGGCGGGAGTGGCTAAGCAGGGAAGATGCTGCAGAATGCTGTTGGAAGGCAAGTCCCATTGCACAAAGTGCTTTGTGCAGATGAATGGCTCCAAGGGGAAAGGGCCAATACTCCTGAGAGAGAGCCTGTTCATTGGAGATGGATTTTGAGCAAAGTTTGTGATGTAGTGTGTGCTTTCACGCAAGCCATGGGTCCAGCACGTGAGTAAAGACAACTTCAGGTTGAGCTGTAACTTTATGTGCACATTGGACTGGTTTCACTGTGTATGGGCAGTAATTACACAGCATTCACTCAAATCGAGGTTTCTTTAATTGGAACTTCATGGCAGTTCTGGTCAGCTCACTACAGGAAAGATGTGGATACTATAGAGAGAGTGCAGAGGAGATTTGCAAGGATGTTGCCTGGATTGGAGAGCATGCCTTATGAGAATAGGTTGAGTGAACTTGGCCTTTTCTCCTTGGAGCAAGAGAATGAGAGGTGATCTGATAGAGGTGTATAAGACAATGAGAGACATTGATCATGTCGATAGTCAGAGGCTTTTTCCAGGGCTGAAATGGCTAACACGAGGGCGCATAGTTTTAAGGTGCTTGGATGTAGGTACAAGGGGGATGTCAGAGGTAAGTTTTTCAGACAGTGTGGTGGGTGCATGGAATGCGCTGCCAGCGATGTTGGTGGGGCAGATACAATAGGGTCTTTTAAGAGCCTCTTAGATAAGTACATGGAGCTTAGAAAAATAGAGGGCTGGGCCGTAGGGAAATTCTAGGCAGTTTCTAGAGTAGGTTATGTGATCAGCACAACGTTGTGGGCCAAAGGGCCTGTCGTGTTTTGTGTTCTAATGGGTGGAAATGTCTAATTCACAACCACCAACATTAGATTAGATTAGATTATGAGGACACCGAGTCCTCGTTTATTGTCATTTAGAAATGCATGCATTAAGAAATGATACAATGTTCCTCCAGAGTGATATCACAAAAAAACAGGACAAACCAAAGACTAACACTGACAAGACCACATAATTATAACATATAGTTACAGCAGTGCAAAGCAATACCATAATTTGATAAAGAGCAGACCATGGGCATGGTAAAAAGCAAGTCTCAGAGTTCCGATTGACTCCCAATAGTCTCGAGAGCAGGCGGCAAAAGGGAGAAACTCTCCCTGCCATAAACTTCCAGGCGCCGACAACTGCCGATGCATTGGAAGCACCCGACCACAGCGGACTCTGAGTCTGTCCGAAAGCTTCGAACCTCCGACCAGCCCCTCCGATACAGCCTCCCGAGCACCATCCTTCTGCCGAGCGCTTCGACCCCGCCCCGGCCGCCGAGCAACAAGCAAAGCCAAGGACTCGGGGCCTTCTCCTCCGGAGATTCTGGATCACACAGTAGCAGCAGCAGCGAAGAAGGCATTTCAGAAGTTTCTCCAGATGTTCCTCTACTTGACAGATAACAAATATCATTTCACCGGAGTGGCCGCTGCACGTTGTGTCGCGTCGCCATCTTCTCCTCTAGGAGCTGGGGTTGGAGTTCACTTTAAGAGTGATAACGTAATTATGTGAAGGTTTTTACTGTGCTTTATGTTCTGTGTTTAAGAGTACAATAAAGTCGTTATGGTTTTTCTTAAGCTTAAAACATCTCCACCATTTTATTTATGAAAACACACACTATTCCCTCACCTCTGCTAGAGCTCTGAAGCACAGAAGCAATCCCTTCGGTCCATCCAGTCTGTGCTAACTATTATTCTGCCTACAACCATGAACCCATACATGGAGCATAACCCTCTCATTAATCCATCAACTTATCCAAATTTCCTTTAAATGTTGAAATTGAAAGATTTCTGCTGGCAGCTCATTCCATATTTTCACCATTCTCTTAGTGAAGTTCCTCCTTAGGTTCTCCTTAAATACTTCATCATTCATCCTTAATAAAGTTAATAAAATAAAATAATAGTTATAAATTTTTTAAAAGTCTCACAAGACAACTTTATTTTCTGTCTTTTATTGGCCTTAAAACTTCCTTGGTGGTGTCATTTTGGAAGGTATGTCCTGGGGCCAGCTGTTAAGTGCCATTATGAAGAAGACACAGCAGTGCCTTTACTTTCTTTGAACTTTATACAGATTCGACATGCCATCTAAAACTTTGACAATCTTCTATAGCTGCACGGCTCTTCACCTTTGTATCTGTCCAACTTTAATAGAAGTTCTGTGCCATTGGTAGGGAGAGGGGCGGTATCTAGGATTTGGAGAGGATGCTTGTTGAAAAGCTACAGTATTTTTCTAGGGGATTAATAATATGGAAGGAGGCTGGAGAAGTATCACCTTAGGATGGAGGTAAATGAAGGTGTCAATAGAGAGGATTTATTAGAATAAATAGGAAACGCTTTCACTGTTACATGGGTCAGGAACCAAAGAACACCATCGTATATTATCTGAAAAAGAACTGGAGGGGAAGGTGAGAAATTTTGTGAGCTGTGTACTGTTTTGATCTGTAATGCATTACCTGTGTGGTTCACTGAAGCTGATCAATTGGAAGCTTTCAAAGGTCATTCAGACACATGCAACATGAGTGTTTTGGTTGTTAACACCAATGACACATTTCACTGTATGTTACGATGTACACATGATAAATTGAATCTTGACTTAAGCTGTAGCAGCAGTAAGATCATAAGCAGAATTATGTCATTCAGCCCATCGAGACTGCTCCGTCATTCCGATATAGCTGATTTATTTTCCCTCTCAACCCCATTCTTATGCCTTCTCCCCATAACCTTTGACACCTATACTAATCAAGAATTTATCAACTGCCACTTTAAATACATCCAATGACTCGGCCTCTACAGCCATCGATATCAATGAATTCCACAGATTCACCACCCTCTAGCTATAGAAGTTTCTCCTCATGTCTGTTCTAAAGGGACATTATTGTATTCTGAGGCTGTGCTCTCTGGTTCTAGACTCTCCCACTGTTGGAAGCATCCTCACCATGTCCACTCAATCTGCGGTGAGGGCCTTCGTCAGTCAGAGTTGACCATGCATTTTGCATCCTAGCTGTCTAGATACACAAGCCTGGACAGTACAATATGGAAGAGCAAGTTGTTGCCCATGTAGCAAGCTCCCCGTCTCAGCACATCTGATGAACCCAAAGGAAAGGCAGATTCTGATACAGTTTGGTACCAGCAGCATCGCAGGAGTTGCCAGTCAACATTGAACTCAATCTGGAACTACTTTAAGGACTCCAGCACCAGATTTTCCCTTGGGGTTTACTCCCGAAGCCTTCCCATGAGAGAGTATAGCCGCTAGGCAGTGAAGATTTGAGATCAGAGTTTTCCTTCTCCTAGATGAGCTGCCAACCACGGCTGACAAGCCCCATCTGCCCGAGGCGACTGGTTTTAAGGTGCCAGAAATCCACCTTTGCCCCTTCTCCTGTCAGTAGAAATGGTTCTGCAAGCACATCAGGGTCCAAAAGTGCCCAGAATACTCCAAACATCAAAGTTGCTGGTGAACGCAGCAGGCCAAGCAGCATCTATAGGAAGAGGCGCAGTCGACGTTTCAGGCCGAGACCCTTCGTCAGGACTAACCGAAGGAAGAGTGAGTAAGGGATTTGAATACTCCAAATGTGGTTTGATCAATGCTTTATAAGCCTTCAGCATTACATTCTTGCTTTTATATTCTAGGCCTCTGGAAATGAATACAAACATTGCATATCCATTCCTGACTCAACCCGCAAGTTAACCTTTAGGAAATCCTCTACTGGGACTGCCAAGTCCTTTTGCACCTCCAATTTTTGAATTCACTCCCTATATAGAAACTAGTCTATGCCTTTATTCCTCTTACCAAGCTGCATAACCATACACTTCTCTACACTGTATTCCATCTGCCACTCCTTTGCCCATTATCCTAATCTGTCCAAATCCTCTTAAGGTGAAAGAGCAGAACTGAAGAAGAACAAAACATGACAGGATCCAGAAATCCAAAATAAAAGAAGATGCTGTAGCTAGTCAGTGGTTCTGCCAGCGTCTGTGGCCAGAAACAAGCGGTGTTAACCTGAGGAGGAGTTAGATTTAGGATCAGGTTCTGATTTATTTATCACATGTCCATCAAAACATATAATGAAATTCGCCATTTGCGTTAACAACCAACACACCCAAGAATGTGCCAAGGGCAGCCCACAATTATCGTCACACATTCCAGTGCCAATACAGCATTCCCTCAATGTTCAGCAGAATAGCGGAGAATACACCATGCAACATTGCAACAGCAGCGAAACAGGCCCTGTTGTACCTTCTTTCCAAATCAAATACACAGTCCTCTAAACTAGAACAGGCCATCTCTTTCAGCCTCCAGCCTCCAGCAGACGCATGAATTCACAGACGCTGGGTCCCAGCTTCCCCAGTGGACTCACAGGGATTCACAGACCCAGGCTCTAACCATCATAAACGTGTGTACGTACATTCATTTTTACTTAAAGCATTTTTACTTAAACCTGCAATGCATTATGTAAACAACAAAGAATGCTTAATCTAACCATATATTTACAATATCACTTAAACAACTTCAAGAAGCGGAGCCTCAAAAAAGGCAGCGTCCGTCATTAAAGACCCCACACCACCCAGGACATGCCCTCTTCTCATTGCTACCATCAGGAAGGAGGTACAGAAGCCTGAAGGCACACACTCAATGATTCAGGAACGGCTTCTTCCCTTCTGACATCCAATTTCCAAATCGATGCTATGAACCTCACTACTTTTTTATTTCTTTTTTTTGCACTATTTATTTAATATATACTGTATATTTACTTCTCTATTATTATGTATTGCATTGTACTGCTGCTGCAAAGTTAACAAATTTCATGACATAGACTGATGACAGTAAACCTGATTCCAATTTTGATTCTGATATTACCGAAATATTAACTACACAACACATTGGACCTTGACTTCTGGACTTCCAGACTTCCAATCAACATTCAGGCTTTGATCTTTGGTATGGCACCAGGACTTGCAGATAGTAATGAATGAGGACCCTGGATGAAGGCCCGAACACCAGGCTACAAACAACAGGTCAATTGATGACAGGACCCTGAAAACGAAGCCTCGACCTTGCAGGGCAATAACTTTTCACCATAGCTGAACAGAACTCTCAAATGTCCAGAAGAGGCACGATAGGCTGAAGGTCGTTCATCAGTACTGTGTGATTCTCTGACAATACTTTCCTATTCTTTCTTATCGTGGGTCACAGACAGATTACAGGGCACATTTTCCTGTACACTCAGTGGTCATTTTATTAGGTACACTTGTACACCTGCTCATTAGTGCAAATATCTAATCAGCCAATCATGTGGCAGCAACTCAATGCATAAAAGCATGCAGACATGGTCAAGAGGTTCAGTTGTTGTTCAGACCAAATATCAGAATGGAGAAAAAAAGTGATCTAAGTGAAATTGACCATGGAATGATTGTTGGTGCCAGACCAACACTGTGTATGGGTTTGAGTGTTTCAAAAACTGCTGATCTCCAGGGATTTTTACACATAACAGTCTCTTCAGTTTATAGAGAATAGTAAAAAAAAAATTAAAATCATCTAGTGAGCGGTAGTTCTGTGGGTAAAAATGCCTGTTAAGGAGAAAGATCAGAGGAGAATGGCCAGACCGGTTCAACCTGACAAGAATGTGCCCTAGCTCAAGTAAGCATGCATTACAGCAGCGGTGTGCAGTAGTGCATCTCTGAAAGCACAGCACGTTGAACTTTGAAATAGATGGGCTACAGCAGCAGACCATGAACATACACTCGGTGGTCACTTTATTGGTGTCATGACGTTCAGATATGGTCCAAGTGCGGAGCAAGAGACACTAAAGTGGGTCGATAGTTCACAGACCTTATTGTGAACGGGGTTAGAGGGAAAAGAAAACAATAAGTGCTGTACCAAACAGGGCCATTAACTAAAATTCTCAAAGGGAAAACAAAGCCAACACTGTGGCTGGAAGGAATAACTATAAAACGAATACCGCTAGATTTCAGAGTCAGTTGGCTCGACAGTCCAATTTCTCAGGCAAGGTCAAATGCAAGCAGGCAGCGAAACGTTGCTGTGCTGTGTCCAAGTCTCAACAAGCACCTACGGTGAAAAGAATGGAGTTAAGTACCATCACAATGAAATAATAATTAGCTCACATGTGCATATTCACAAGTGCAATTGCTGTATCTGCTGCGCAGCTGAATCCATGGTTGTGGCAATTGGGTACAGGAGGTCACTGACTGTCTTTGATGGAGTGTCTTGTCAACTTACAAGGAAATGTGAATTTTTAGACAATACTGTTATAAGAAATCATTGCAGCATTTCTTCGTTTGGAATTTGGAGCTGATAACCTTTATAGAATCCTTTATCTATGGGAGAGCTTCAATTACTGTGAAATATCCTCGTTGATTCATCATCATCATCAGGTCCCGTGCCCAGTTTGAGCTTTGACTGCCATGGCCCACACAATCCTGTTTCGGGTCAAGTGGATCAATTCATTGGTATTCAATTCCAGTTCTCTGGCTCTGTCTCCATCATCATTTGTCTTTGTCTTCCTCTTGCTTTCTTCCCTTCAATCTTTCCCATAATTACCATGCATTCTAACTCCTTTTTCCTAATCACATGTCCAATGAAATTATGTTGCCTTTTCATGATTTCATACATTATTTCTCTTTTTGTGTTTGCTCTGTTCATGACATCCTCGTTAGATATTTGTTTTGTCCATGATATTCTTTGCATCCTCCTCAAAAACCATATCTCTGCTGCTACGATTTGCTTCCTCATGTTACTAGATATTGTCCAACATTCTGAGCCATATAACATAACTGGATAAATGTAACATTTCAGTACTCTGAGGGGGTTGTCATGCCTAGTTTAGTATTGGTCAGTATACTCTTCATTCTCACAAAGGTGCCTTTTGCCATCCCTATTCTTCTTTTGAAGTCCATGTCGCACCTGCCATCTGATGTCACCCAGCTTCCTAAGTAGCAAAAGTTCTGTACTTGTTTTATATCTTACCCATTTACTCTCAGCCTGCATATCGGATTCTCCTTCTTTTTGGATATCACCATACATTCTGTCTTTTTGCAATTGACAGATAGACCCATTTTTGCACTTTCTTCAACAATTATATCAATTTAGTTTTGTAGTTCTTCCTCCGTACTTGCAATTAACACAGTGTCATCTGCATATCTGAAATTATTGATGTTTTCACTGCCAACTTTGATTCCCAAGATGTCTCTTATTTTTTGTAATATTGTTTCAATGTACACATTAAATAAATCAGGTGAGAAAACGCACCCTTGTCTAACACCTCTCTTGATTTTCATAAACTGACTCACTTCTCCATCTATTCTTACAGCAGCAGTTTGCTTCCAGTACAGATTTCTGATTAGGCGGAGAATCTAGATCTAGAGTTTCCTGTAATATTTCAAATAACTTATTGTGGTTCACTTTATCAAATGCTTTTGTGTAGTCGATAAAACAAACAAACAAACAAATCTTTTTGCATTTGAATGGCTCGTTCTGATAGTATCCTTAACATCAATATTGCGTTTCTTGTACCTTTGTCTTTCACAAAACCACATTGTTCTTTGCCTATTTCAGCTTGTATCTTACTTTTACCTCTTGCCATCAAAATTCTTAGATGTATCTTGGTGATATGACTCATTAAACTTATGGTCCTATGTAATTCACATTCTATTGCTCCAGCTTTCATAGGAAGAGTGATAAATACCGATTTTTTCATCTCTCCTGGTATTATTCCAGTCTCATAAATTTCATTGATTAAATCAGTAAGTTTTTCAATTCCATAATCTTCAAGGGTGATAATTTGTTCTATTACTAATTCATCAGGGCCTGCTGCCTTTCCTTTCTTCATCTTATTTATTGCATTACGAACTTCAGATTTTAAAATACTTGGACCTTCAATGTTTTTCTTAATTTCTGGTTTGTCACCTTGATCGTCTTCAAACAATTCCTGACTATACTCAGTCCATCTGTTTATAATCTCATCTTTTTCCATAATAATGGTACCATCCTTTGCTTTCAAACATCCACCTGAAGAACAGAGGAGCTTTTTACCAATGATATTCTTGATTTGTTGATGTAACCTTTTTGGATCAGTAATAAGGATTCTTTATATTTGCTCACATTCCCGGTTTAACCGTTCTTCTTTGACTTTTTGACAAAAGCTTTTAACTTTTTTATCTAAGGACTTATATTCTATAGGATTTGCTTTCTTCTGTCTGCTTTCTTCCATTAGATTCTTGATTTCATCTGTCATCCATTTATTCTTCTTTTTTAGGAATCACTGACTTTGCTGATTCTACCAAGGCATCCTTTAGAGAGTTAAATTTCATTTCTTTGTGATTGCTATCAACTTCAACAAATTCTATTTCTAGACTTTGAAATCTATTCCTTACTTCAATTGTAAGTTTTTCTCTTAAGTTTTCTTCTTTAATTAATTTCAAGTAGTCAAGAGATTGTTCAGGTTTTTGCTTCTTTAGTTTTTTAAGTTTTACTTTTACATGACATACTACTGGGTTATGGTCACTATTACAGTCTGCACCTGGATATGTTTTGCATTGAGTCACTGAGTTTCTAAATCTTTGGTTTATAGTAATAAAGTCAATTTGATTTCTAGTGTTATCACCTGGACTTTTCCAGGTCCACAAGCGTCTTGGATGGTTTTTAAAGTAGGCACCGTATTCGTATTGACCTGATTATTCATCTTGCACTATTCTACCCATTTCTCACCTCTTTCATTTCTTTCCCATAGTCCAAATTTTCCTATGGTATTTCCATCAGCACCTTGTTGTACTTTAGCATTCAGATTTCCCGTGACAGTAACAATGTCTTGAGATTTGCATCCATTCTTTGCTTGTTCAAGCTCTTCATAGAATTTATCTATATCTTTATTTGTTCCATCTGTTGTTGGTGCATATAGCTGTATAATTGCTAAATCAAATTGTTGTCCTCTGAATCTAACAAGGAGCACTCTTTCCGATATTGCCCAATATCCTAAAACACTTTTTTGCCATGTTTTCATCCATTAGAATTCCTACTCTATTAGTATGGGATGTTCCACGAGAATAAACTAGTGTTTTATTTCTAATCTGACATGTTTAAGCACCTATCCAACGAACTTCATGAATTCCCGTGATGCTAATCTTTAGTCTTTCCATTTCATTTATCACATTGATTAGGGAATAAAAATAACTGTGACGTTACATGTGATCTTTCTTGAATGGTATGGAACAGTTCCTGTAATTGCAGTCAAACCCAATATCAGTACTGCAGTTATTAATATTCATCAAAAGATTTGCATTTATGTCTTAATACACTGTTCAACTATTTACCTTGGCTGCAGTGACTGCCGAGATTAGTAGGAAAATAGAACAGCCATTTTGTACACAGATCTTCTGTAAAAGAAGAGATCTGTTTTGAATGGTTCTTTGTCTACAGAAAAGGCAACACTATAGTAATTTTAATGCCCATCTTTAACAATAGTATTTGCTGTAGTACCCCACCAATAAGCTAAAAACCTAGACTATTCCAGTAGGTGCATAGTTCTCATAAGCTTTTATTTTATGGAAATCTGTGTATAAAAAGTTGTGATCCATGTTGAAGTAAACACAAGGTTGTCAAATTGCCATAAAATCTAATTGTGTAAGTATAGGATGGAAATGATATGTGGTTCAGTGGGTCTAATTTCAGAATCAGAATCACAATCAGGTTTTATATTAATGGCACATGTCGTGAAATTTGTAGACTTTGAGGCAGCAGTACAATGCAATAAACATAATAATAAAGAAAAAATACTGTGAATCATGGTAAGTATATACAATATATATATTAAATATGTAGTGCCAAAATAGAAATAAAAAATCAGTGAGGTAGTTTTCATGGGTTCAATGTCCTTTCAGAAATTGGATGGCAGAGGGGAAGAGCTCTCCTCTTTTGAATTTTCATCCTATGGCTGAACTCTAACATCTGACTGGCCATTTTCAGACAGGAGGCATAGTCTATAAATTCTAGCCTTTCTTGGCACATGTGGCACCCTATAATGAGCTGGAATAATCAGAATCTGAATCAGGTTTGTTATCACTGGCACGTGTTGTGAAATTTGTTAACTTAGCACCAGCAGCTCAATGCAATACAAAATACAGAAGAGAAAAAAAAAATAATAATAAATAAAATTAAAATAATAAATAAATAAATAAATAAATTACTGTATATGTATATTGAATAGACTAAAAAATGTGCAAAAAATAGAAATACTGTATATTTAAAGAAGTGAGGTAGTGTCCAAGGGGTTCAATGTCCATTCAGGAATCGGATAGCAGAGGGGAAGAAGCTGTTCCTGAATCACTGAGTGTGGCCTCCAGGCGTCTGTACCTCCTACCTGATGGTAACAGTGAGAAAAGGGCATGCCCTGGATGCTGGAGGTCCTTAATTGTCATGGTCCGGATCAGGGTCCCTTTAAGTTTACCTTGTTTATGTTACGATCCGGACCATTGATTCCCTGTTTTCCCGTGTCCCTCAGCTTTGGTGATTAGAGGCAATTAACGCTCAGCTGAACCGGTAGTTTATAGTCTCCGGCTTTCAGCCGTTCGGCACGGGAGCGTCTGCAAAGTCATCAAAGGCATGGTGTGCTGATGTCATCTGGCTGGAGCAAGCCTAGTCTCTGCCGAACCGTGTGCCGGTAATTCACCTTTCCTCACCGGAGCAACCCTGTCCAGTTACCTTGCCAAAGCGAACCTGCAAAGTTCCCTCACCAAGGTGAGTCCGTCAGTTAACCCGCCAGAGGGAATCAAGAACCGCTGTCTACTGTTCCCGGGTCGAGTCGAGAGCTCGGCACTACCCGGAGGCTCCAAGTCAAGTCCTGGCTCCGGCGGCATTCAAGTTCTAAGTCAAGTCCTGGCCCTGGCGGCATTCTAGTACCAAGTCAAGTCCTGGCTCCGGCGGCATTCAAGCTCCAAGTCAAGTCCTGGCTCCGGTGGCATTCAAGCAACAAGTCAAGTCCTGGCCCTGCCGGCATTCAAGCACCAAGTCAAGTCCTGGCCCTGCCGGCATTCAAGCACCAAGTCAAGTCCTGGTCCTGGCGGCATTCAAGCAACAAGTCACGTCCTGGCCCTGGCGGCATTCAAGCACCAAGTCAAGTCCTGTCCCTGCCAGCATTCAAGTACCAAGTCAAGACCCGACCCTGGCGGCTTCCCAGTTCTGAGTCAAGTCCTGGCCCTGGCGGTCTGTGATTCCTGCCCTACCCCCTTGTCTGAATCCCTTCTCTGCCCCTCTCGCCCTCATCTGCAGCCCCCACCTGCACTTCAGTCTAGTTCCGTCGCCAGAGCTAGATAGGTACTGTCTGGTGTTCATTCATGTTGGTTTTGTCTTGTCTTGTCCTCGCCTCCGTGGGGTAAGTCAGGCCGTCTTGCCATTGCTCTGCGGGGGGGGGGGGTCATGTCTTGTCTTGTCTGGTCCTCGCCTCCGTGGGGGTAAGTCTGGCCGTCTTGCTGTTGCCCCGCGGGGAGTCATGTCTTGTTTTGTTTTGTCCTTGCCTCCGTGGGGTAAGTCAGGCCATCTTGCCGTTGCCCCACGGGGGGTCATGTTCTGTCTTGTCTTGTCCTCGCCTCCATGGGGTAAGTCAGGCCATCTTGCTGTTGCCCTGCGGGGAGTCATGTCTTGTTTTGTCTTGTCCTTGCCTCCGTGGGGTAAGTCAGGCCATCTTGCCGTTGCCCCACGGGGGGTCATGTTCTGTCTTGTCTTGTCCTCGCCTCCGTGGGGTAAGTCAGGCCGTCTTGCTGTTGCCCTGCGGAGGGTCATGGGTCCCGGACCTATGTCCTGTACCCAAAGAGGGGTCCCAGCTCTCTGTTCTGTGTGTGTGTCCATGGTTCCATGTACCTGCTCTCCCGAGACAGAGGCTTGTATTCCCATGTTCCTCCTCTCCCTAGCCCATGTCATGTCCTTGCCTGGTTCTGGGGTCCGAGCCCAAGGCAAGACCCAGGTACTGGGTCCTTGCCCAGTCTCTGGCTTGGAGTCCATACCCTAGCCTCTTCATGTCTCCTCTAGTTCTGGGAGCCGATTCCGAGTCCAAGCCCAGACCCTTGGTCCCAGCCTAGTCATAGTCCTGAGTCCTTGTCCAGTTGGCTATTCCTGCTCCTGCCTTGCTCTCCTGGTATCAAACAATAAACTAAATCTAAGTAACCTCACAAGTTGTGTCTTGCATTTGGGTCCACCCTTGCTCCCAATGCCCCCGCCATTGTGACATTAATAATGGATGCTACCTTTCTGAGACACCGCTCCCTGAAGATGTCCTGGATACTTTGTAGGCTAGTGCCCAAGATGGAGCTGACTGATTTACAACCCTCTGCAGCTTCTTTCAGTCCTGTGCAGTAGCCCCTCCAGACCAGACAGAGATGCAGCCTGTCAGAATGCTCTCCATCGTATATCTATAGAAGTTTCTGAGTGTACTTGTTGACTTGCCAAATCTCTTCAAATTCCTAATGAAGTATAGCCGCTGTCTTGCCTTCTTTATAACTACATCAATATGTTGGGAACAGGTTAGATCCTCAGAGATCTTGACACCCAGGAACTTGAAACTGCTCACTCCACTCCTCATCCCTCTATGAGGATTGGTATGTGTTCCTTCGTCTTACCCTTCCTGAAGTCCACAATCAGCTCTTTCATCTTACTGATGTTGAGGACCAGGTCGTTGCTGTGGCACCACTCCACTAGTTGGCATATCTCATTCCCATACGCCCTCTCGTCACCACCTGTGATTCTACCAACAATGGCTGTATCATCAGCAAATTTATAGATGGTATTTGAGCTATGCCTAGCCACACAGTCATGTGTATACAGAGAGTAGAGCAGTGGGCTAAGCACACACCCCTGAGGTGCACCAGTGTTGATCGTCAGCGAGGAGGATATGTTATCACCAATCTGCACAGATTGTGGTCTTCCGGTTAGGAAGTTGAGGATCCAGTTGCAGAGGGAGGTACAGAGGCCCAGGTTCTGCAACTTCTCAATCAGGATCATTGGAGGATCAGAGGTCGAGAGGGTCAGTAACTTTACATTCCAGGGTGTCACTATCTCAGAGGACCTGTCCTGGACCCATCATATAAATATAATTGCAAAGAAAGCTTGATGGCGCCTCTACCTCCTCAGGAGTCTGTAGAGATTTGGCTGTCATCAGAAAGCTTGGCAAATCTCTATAGATGTGTGGTGGAAAGTGCATTGCCTGAACACCAATGCCTTTGAGTGGAAAATTGTACAAAAGACAGTGGATTTAGCCCAGTACATCTCGGGTTAAAACCCTCCCAACCATTGGGCACATCTACATGAAACATTGCCATAGAAAAGCAACATCCACCATCAAAAGTCCTCACCACCCAGGGGATAACTACACTCATTCTACTTCTGGTGTTCCCACAACCAATAGTCTCACTTTAAGGATTCTTTATCTTATTATTTCATGCTCATTATTTATTGCTATTTATTTATATTTGCATTCGCACAGTTCGTTGTCCATTAATCCTGTTTACAGTTACTGTTCTATAGATTTGCTAAGTATGCCCGCAGGAAAAGAATTTCAGGGTTGTGTGTGGTGACATGTATATACTCTGATAATAAATTTTACTTGAACTTTGAACCTTTCATAAGAAACTAAGTAGCTGATTAATTGTCTCGGCCCAAAATGTCGACTTTTCCTCCCCTCTATAGATGCTGCTTGACTTGCTGAATTCCTCCAGCACTTTGTGTTGCTGAAGATTTCCTGCTTCTGCAGAATCTCTTTTCCTTAGAATAAACTTCATTGTCTTTTATTTTCACTATTTCGCCCGACTGCATGAGGGGAAAATCCATCCAGAAAGCTGATAGATTCCAACTCCTTAGCTGTTAGCATGGCCCTGCTGTTAGAGAGTCGGGAGAGTTCTTCATGATTAATTGGTTCACTGTTCTAATCAACGAATGTTGAATAATCTATTAATTGTATTGGCCCTGAGCCAAATCACTGGAACATGGTTCAGTACTGCACACACATTTGAACATTGGCACAGTGCTGAAGATGGTTAAAATGCAGATATTCCCAAGAGCAAACTGTTTTTACATTGCCTTTCAAACAGAACTGAGCCACAATGCACCTGACTTCAAATTACCATTTTGTTTTCATACCCCTTGCTACACTTATCCAATACCACCCATCTGTCTTCAAAATACTGACATGGGAGCTGTTTAGTTATTCCCATCATCAGAGCTGACAAGAGTAAGCCACAGTCAAGGCTTTTAATAGAGACAGTTTGCCTCCTCTCTTTGCATCATTTTATTGCCCCAGGCAAGTGACAGTCAAAGCAATATCTAATGGCATCTGTCAGACTATGACAGATACTCTGAGACCTCATCCTTAATAATCGACTCCAACATCTTCCCAACCACTGAGGTCAGACTAACTGGCCAATTGGTCCCTTTCTTCTGCCTCCCTCCCTTCTTAAAGAGTGAAGTGACATGTGCAATTTTATAGTCTTCCAGAACCATTCCAGAATCCAGTAATTCTTGAAAGATCATTACTAATGCCTCCACGACCTCTTCAGCCACCTCTTTCAGAACTCTGGGTATACACTGTTGTAACTTGTGGTTATTTGGGTTATTGTCACCTTTCTCTCAGCTTGACCCCGTCTGGCTATTCTCCTCTGACCTCTCTCATTAATAAGGTGTTTTCACCTACAGAACTACAACTCAGAGGATGTATTTTGTTTTTCACACCACTCTCTGTAAACACTAGAGACTGTTGTACGTGAAAATCCCAGGAGATCAGCAGTTTTTGAGACAGCCAAGCTATCCCATATGGCACCAACAATTACTCCAAGGTCAAAGTCACTTAGATCACATTGCTTCCCCAGTCTGATATTTGGTACAAACAACAACTGAACCTCTTGACCATGTCGGCATGCTTTTATGCATTGAATTGCTGTCACATGATTGGCTGATTAGATATTTGCATTAACGAGCAGATGTACCTAATAAAGTGATCAATTTAGTGTAGAACAGTACAGCACAGAAACAGGCTCTTCAGCTGACGATGTTCTGCCAAACTAATTAAGCTAATTGCTCCTAATTCCTTCTGCCTGCAATGGTCCATATCCCTCGCATCTCTGCATATTCATTTGGCTATCTAAGAGCCTCTTAAATGTTTCTATCATATCTCTCTCCAGTGCCGTGCCTGCCAGTGTATTCCAGACATCCACTACTCTTTGAGTAAAAAACTGCCCCACTTATCTCACCTTAAAACGTTCTCACTCTCACCTTAAATGCATGGTCTTCTAGCATTTCGATCCTGGGTAAAAGATACTGGTTATCTACTTTGTCAATGCATCTCATCTTGATAAACCTCTTCTGCACCCTCTCCATATCTTTCACGTTTCCTATAATTGGGCAAGCAAAATTGAATGCAATACTCCTGAAGCAGCCTAACCAGAGTTTTATACAGCTGCATCATAACTTCCTGGCTCTTGAACTGAGTGCTACTACAATTTAACACACACATACCATACATCTTCTTTACCACCCTATTGACTTCTGCAGCCACTCTCAAGAAGCAGTTAACATTTAAATTTCTCCTCTCCCACCTTAACTTGTTCCCGCAACATAGTGTTTGCGTTTTTAAACTTGTTCCCTCTCGTTCTACACTGCTCTGAGCAAAAGAATTCTATCAGGTCTATTTATGCCAATTTCTGATGTTGGCAGATTCTTTCTTTGATAATGGCTAGAATATATACTTTGCAGTTAGGTAATGTTGGCCAGGGCAGTGTAATCTATTTGGAAAATCTCCATGGAACCTTTTGCATCGATCTGAAATGGAAGATGGAACTTTGCTTTAACATACACAGAACAATACAGCACAGGAACCCTTCGGACCACAATGTTGTGCTGAACTAATTAAATGCCTAACTAAAGTAATCATTTCTATTATACCCTTGTTGATAGCCTTCCATTTCCTGCATATTCATGTGCCTATCTAAGAGACTCTTAAATGCCTCTATCTTACTGGCCTCCACCACCCCTGGCAGCTCATTCCAGGCACCCACCACTTTCTGTGTAAAATCTTTGCCCTGTACATTTCCTCTGAACTTACCCCCTCTCACCTTAAATGTATGCCTTCCAATATTAGTTATTTCAACTCTGAAATAGATACTGACCTTCATAATCTTATAATCTTCTATCCGATCTCCCATGGACTTCTGCCACTGCAGAAAAAACAATACAAGTCTGTCCAAATTCTCCTCATAACTCCAATACAAGCAGCATCCTGGTAAACCCATCTGCATCTTCTCCATAACCTCCAAATCCTTCCTATAATGGGGTGATCAGGATTGAAATCTGTACTCCAGATGTGGTCTAATTAAAGTTTTGCAAAGCTGCCTTATAACTTCTTGATTCTTGCACTAGATGCATCAATTAGCTAAGGCAACATGCCATATGGCTTCTTTACCACCCTATCAACTTGTGCAGCCACTTTCAAAGAGCTATGGACCTGGAGCCCAAAATCCCTCTCCTCATCAACACTGTTAAAGGTCTTGTCATTAACAGTGTAATTTCCCCTTATATTCGATGCCCCAAAGTGCAATACCTTGTACGTGGGCAGATTACATTACATCTGCCATTTCTCTGCCCATATCTGCAACCAATTCTACTGTATTCTTTGGCAGGTTTCTACACTCTTTGCATCTGTGAACTTCCTAACCCACCTATCCACATTTTAATTCAGGTCATTTCTATATATTACAACAGCAGTGGCCCTAGTGTGGATCCCTACAGAACACTAATAGGTGGGAAACTCCAGCCAAGATAAATCCTATCGACCACTCCCTTCTGTCCTCTGTTGGCAAGCTATTTCTGAATTCAAACAGCCAACTCATGCATCTTAATCTTCTTCCGTTAGTCTTGCGAGACCAGGGATCTGCGCCTGGAAAGTCTTCACTCTCCGGGGTGCAGGCCTGGGCAAGGTTGTATGGAAGACCAGCAGTTGCCCATGCTGCAAGTCTCCCCTCTCCATGACACTGATGTTGTCCAGGAGAAGGGCATTAGGACCCATACAGCTTGGCACCAGTGTCGTCGCAGAGCAATGTGTGGTTAAGTGCCAACACGCTGCCTCGGCTGGGGCTCGAACTCACGACCTTCAGATCGGTAGTCAAATGCCTTAACCATTTGGCCACATGCCCACACTTAATCTTCTAGATGAGCATATTATGAGGGGCTTTGTCAAACACTTCGCTAAAATCCATGTAGACAACATCCACAGCTCTACCTTCATCAAACACCTTCATGATTGCCTACAACATCTTGCCTATAGTGATTCATTCCTTCAGCATGAACATTTTTTCTTCAAAACCATAAGTCCATAAGAGATATATGCAAGATGATGCCATTTGGCCCATCGAGTTCACTTTGCCTTTCAATCATCGCTGTTTTTATTTTCAAACCTATTCTCCCATCTTTTCCCCATAATCCTTAACCCCATTTATCATTCAATTCAATTTTTCTGCCTTAAATACATGTAATGACTTAGCCTCCACAACCCTCTGTGGCCTATGAATACTACAGATTTACAACCTTTCCGTTGAAAAAGTTCTTCCTCATTTCAGTTTTAAATAGACATCCCTCTGTACTGAGGATATGCTCTAAGAACCTTTGTTCTCCTACTCTTGCAAATATCCTGTCCACGTACATTCTAACCAGGCATTTCAGCATTCAAATTTCTGGATTCCAACAAGTACAGGTCCAGAGTGTTCAAATGCTTCTCATACATATGCTTTTCATTCCTGGATAATTCCTGTGAAACTCTGCTGGACCTTCTTTTGGGCCAGTGCATCTTTCCTTAGTTACTGGGCAAAAATTGCTTACAATATTCCAAGTGTGGTCTGACCAATACCTTGCGAAGCCTTAAGCAGTACATCCTCGCTGTTATGTACCAATCCTCTCAAAATGAAAGCTAACATTGCATTTTCCTTACTTACTATCAACTCAACCTGCAAGTCACTTGGAAAAGATTCAAACCTACATATGAGCAACACACACAAAATGCTAAAGGAACTCAGCAGGTCAGGCAGCATCTATGGAAAAGAGTACAGTTGACGAAACGTACTCTTTGCAGATGCAGGCCCGCAATGTCGACTGTACTCTTTTCCATAGATGCTGCCTGACCTGCTGAGTTCCTCCAGCATTTCGTGTGTGCTGCTCAGATTTCCAGCATCTGCAGACTTCCTCTTGTTTGGAACCTAGATATGATGCAGTTTTGGGAACTTTGTGATAAAACCTTGCAGTGCATTGAATCACCTGATAAAAGCCTGCCTTTCCCTGGCACCAGCTACTCAATAGTCACTCCGAGCTCAGGTCAGCATTCCAACCCCAGTAGGCTACAACGAGTAAGCTTACATTGGGCTAAAGCCAAGAGTGTTGAGTTGCCAATCATAGGCTTCTGCATTTGGAAGTAACAAATATTAAGTTGAAATACATTTAAGAAACTCTTAGAGAGGTATGTGGATAATAGAAAAGTTGAGATTTTGTAAGAGGAAAGAATTCGATTGATTTTAGAGAAGGTTAAAAGATCAGCAGAACATCATGGGCCAAAAGGCCTGTACTGTGCTGTTACGGTCTATGTTCTATGTAAATTGGATAGATTGAGCAATCTAGAGTTTTTCTCTTTGGAGCGAAGGGGGATGAGAGGTGACTTGATAGACGTGTATAAGATGATAAGAGGCATAGATTGAGTTCTCAGTCAGAGAGTTTTTGCCAGGGCAGAAATGGCTGTTACAAGGGGGCATAACTTCAAGTTGTTTTGAGGATAGTTTATTGGAGGGGGAGGGGGGTGTCAGAAGCAGGTTTTTTTTACACAGAGAGTGGTGAGTGCATGGAACGCACTGTCAGGGGTGGTGGTAGGGACAGATACATTAGAGACATTTAAGAGAATCTCAGATAAGCTCTTGAATGAAAGAAAACTGGTGGGTTATTAGGGAGGTAAGGATTAAGTTGATCTTCGAGTAGGTAAAAAAAATCAGCATAACGCCATGGGCCAAAGGACATGCACTGTGCTAGACATTCAGATTATCTGGAAACTAGCCCTGCCACATCAGGTCAAAAAGTTTTCTTGGATGGACCTGTCTGTAGAACACTGATGAAAGGAAGGGAGAGTTCCCTCAGGATGCTGGGTTGTAGATTTTTATTATATTTTTAGAGATATAGGCATCCGTTAGTCTCATGAGACCATGTATTTGCGCCTTGGAAGGTTTCCAGGGCGCAGGCCTGGGCAAGATTGTATGGAAGACCGGCAGTTGCCCATGCTGCAAGTCTCCCCTCTCCACGACACCGATGTTGTCCAAGGGAAGGGCATTAGGACCCATACAGCTTGGCACCAGTATCATTGCGGAGCAATGTGTGATTAAGTGCCTTGCTCAAGGACACACATGCTGCCTCAGCCAAGGCTCGAACTAGCGACCTTCAAATCACTAGACGAACTCCTTAACCACTTGGCCATGTGCCAACATATTTTTAGAGGTACAGCGCAGTAACAGGCCCTTCTTTCCCAGCGACCCCACGCTGCCCAATTTCACTCAAGTGACTAGTTCACCTGTACGTCTATAGAGTGTGGGAGGGAAACGCAGCACCCAGAGGAAAGCCACACCGTCACGGGAGAACGTACAAGCCCCTCATAGGCAGCGGCAGGAAATGAACCCGGGTTGCTGCCACTAGAAGGCGATGTGCTAACCACTATGCTGCCGTGAAGCAGTATCTCCCTGCAGTGTTGAATAAAAAAAGTAATTCATCTGAGTACGATTTGTAAGATATTGCTAGACCATTAAATGGGACAGCAACACGCAACACATCGTGGGCGAAGTGATTTGAGACAGCTTGATAGCTAGACTGGGCACACGTGTCCCTTCTTTCTTCTTTTATTAGTCATCCTGCTGCAATCTGCCAAGCACGTTGTCATCAAGCTTTTATGCAGAATGAATGGCTGTATAACCAAAGCAGAAAATCATATTATTACAGCAGGGAGACTAAGGCATCCTTAGAACTCACTGTTAAACTGTACAATCTCTTTGGTACCAACTGATCATTTTGCCGTCATGTTTATCTAGTAAATAAATTAAAGGTTCCATACTGGGGGGGTGGCAGGGGGAAGAACTTTACTTTTGACCAATAATGTTAAATCTGAGTATCGGTGGCAAATTATACTCACCTCCCTCGTGTTCCGTACTGAGGACTTCAGTAGAGTTAAGTGTTGGGGGGGTGCGGGTGAGTTGCACAGCCTGTGATTCTTTCACACGTGGCTTGCTGCCATTTCATAATGTTTAGTTCAGCCCGTTTCCACCTCCTGTATCAAGGGATGTGGCTTCTGTAACACTATGGTGTGAACATGCTACTTAAACAGAGGGAACCCGGAATCAAATGAATAATTCTGCTTGTAATACATACTGCATTGAACCATCTTGTCCTTTGAGGCTTATGTTTAACTTCACTCTTTATGGTTCCATTTTCAATTAATTTAAACTGCTATCTAAATTCCATTGTATGATGGTGCTGTTTAAGTGGTATTTAGACAGGTGCATGAGCATGAGCGGGGAACGAAAGGATATGGATGATGAGCAAGCAGATAGGTTTAGTTTTCCCTGGTGTCATGATTGGTGCAGATATCGTATGTTGACAGGCCTGTTTCTGTGTTGTACTGGTGGTCTATGTTCTTGCTTTAGTTTAATCTGGCATCATGGTCGGCACAGAAATAGTGGGCTGAAGGACCTGTTCTTGTGTGCAGCACAGAAACAGGCCCTTTGGCCCATCTAGCCTGTGCCAAAACCATTTAAGCTGCCTATTCCCATTGACCTGCACAGGGATCATAGCCTTCCATACCCCTTCCATCCATGTACCTATCCAAACTTCTCTTCAATGTTGAAATCGAGTTTGTATGCACCACTTACGCTGGCAGCTCATTCCACACACTCACGGCTCTCCGAGTGAAGCAGTTTCCACTCATGTTCCCCTTAAACTTTTCATCTTTCACCCTTAACCCATTACCTGTAATTACAGTCCCAGCCAACCTCAGAGGAACAAGTGTGCTTCCTTTTACCCTATCTATACCCCATAGAGTTGGTGCATGGCCAAGCGGTTAAGGTGTTCGTCTAGTGATTTGAAGGTTGCTAGTTCGAGCCTTGGCTGAGGCAGTGTGTGTGTCCTTGAGCAGGGCACTTAACACACATTGCTGTGCGACAACACCAGTGCCAAGCTGTATGGGTCCTAATGCCCTTCCCTTGAACAACATTGGGGCGTGGAGAGGGGATACTTGCTGCATGGGCAACTGCTGGTCTTCCATACAACCTTGCCCAGGCCTGCGCCCTGGAAACCTTCCAAGGCGCAAATCCATGGTCTCACGAGGCTTAAAGGATGCCTATACCCCATAGAACATGGAACAATTGTACTGTTTTATGATATAGATCTAGTTTCTAGTTGTAGATTTAGTTTGGCATCATGGTAATACAGACATGGAGAGATGAAGGGCCCGTTCCTGTGTTGAACTGTTCTATGTTCTAGTCAACGAGCAGATTTTCCAGCACCCTGTTCATCATTTATTCCTCAACCTGCATCAAGCAAAATAGATTATCCAGCAATTTATCTGATTTGCTCTTGAGGTGTCTTGACATTTGGAAATGGGGCACAGGAAAGGCCATTTAGCCCCTCAAATGGATCTTGTGAATCTATGTCCAATCTCCTTTGACCTTTTCAGGCCAAAGCCTATTGACTTCAGGTTTTAAACTATTACTTGATGCAACAGCTATTTCATTTCATCCATTAAGCATTACCACCCTTGGTTTTTCCCAGTATCTTTCCTGAATGGCCTGTGTCTGACTTTTTGTTATGTTTCATGTCCTATATTTCCGATCAGTTGTTATCTTTATACACCCTATTTTTTTTACTTATCTGCTTACTTATTTATTTATCCATGCTATTTTCAAGATACAATAAAAAATCAAGTTCAAGTTTAATTGTCATTCAACCTTACATATGAATAGAGCCAAATGAAACAGTATTCCTTGGTGGCTAAAGTTTTTCAGTGATTTCTCCTTCCCGTAACAACAGAAAATCTGCAGATTCTGGAAATCAGAGCAACACACACTAAATGCTGGAGGAACTCGGCAGGCTAGGCAACATCTATGGAAAAAGTACAGTCGATGTTTCGGGCTTTCCAAAGGGTTTCAGCCCAAAATGTTAACTGTACTTTTTTCCATAGTTGCTGCCTGGCCTCCTGATTTCTCCTTCCCGTAATTTCTTTTCTTTTCTTTTTCCCTCCCCTTCCTTTTTCTTCTGTTCCTCACTCTTGTCCTTTATCACCTCCCTCTGGTGCCCCTCCTTCTTCCCTTTCTCTCATGATCCACTCTCCTGTCCTATCAGATTCCATCTTCTCCAACCCTATGCCTTTCCCACCCATCTGGCTTCACCTATCGCCTTCTAGCTTGTCCTCTATCCCATCCCCCGCCCTTCCTTTCCAGTCCTGATGAAGAGTCTCAGCCCAAAATGTTGACAGTTTATTCAATTTCATCGATACTGCCTGGGCTGCTGAGTTCCTCCAGCATTTTCTATGTGTTGCCCTGGATTTCCAGCATCTGCAGAATGTCTTGTTCAAACCACAGTAGCAACAGTCACACACAGCACAAGGCACATAAACCACATGCAATTATGACAGCAGGAAAACATAAACTTACAAGCAAAAATAATGTAGCCCAAGTCTTTGAATGTCATGGCTTATAGATTGATGGTGCATGGGATATTGCCTTGGAGTCAGGTTTCTGCAAGAACGAGCACACAGCAGTCCTCATGATGTGTTAGTACAGTTGAATATGAATACAATCCATCTTGTTTTCCATGGAGTGTAAACTGGAGGGCAGCACCAATGGGAGGATCCAGCCCCTAGCCCAGTGCAGACACCAGAATGCCCATCGTGCCTCTGTTCTCTCCCACACCACCTCCGGCTTCTCCTCTCCTTGCAGCTGCAACAGGCAACCCCGCGGCATGGCGACCTAGTTTGCACAGCAACCAAGGCCACACGTTTCCCCTGCCATCGGTCTCGCTAATGAACCTGTCATTTACATTACCATTTAACTTTAGAGTCATTCAGTGATGGAACACTATGGCACAGTAACAGGCCCCTCAGCCCATCTCACCCGTGCTGAACTATTATTCTGCCTAGTCCCATCGACCTGCACCTAGACCATAGCCTACCGTACTCCTCCCATCTGTGTACTTGTCCAAACCTCCCTGAAATGTTGCAATTGAACCTGCTCCACGTCTTCTGCTGGCAGCTCATTCCGTCTTCTGAGTGAAGAAGTTCCCTTTAAATATTTCACCTTTCATTCTTAACCCGTGACCGTTAGTTTTAGTTTCACCCCACCTCAGTGGAAAATGCCTGCTTGGAAAAACTTTCTATGCAGGGAGTATCAGTTTAGTGTATGCAATCACTCTTCATAATTTAGCCCTTAGAACTCCAATGAAAACCTCTTAATGGTTTTTACCCAGAGATTGATGATGACATCATACTGGCTGCCTGTAAAGATTATAGAAGCATTCAATCAAGACTTTATGAAAGGAACTAGATAGATATGTGAGGCAGAATAATGTGCAAAACTCTAGGGAAGCAGCAGGAGATAAACTGGATTTTCCTCAACAAATTGGCCTAAGTTTCTGATGGACTGATGTATTTTTGTGATTGTAAGTTTCTGCAGTAACACCCTGGTGATGCACACCTTATAAAATAAATAAGGGTAGCATAGCATAGCTGTCTCGTGACTCCAGTGATCTGAGGTTGATCCTGACCTCCTGACCTCTATGTGGAGGTTGGATGTTTGCCCTGTGACCATGTGCATTTTCTCCAGTACTCTGGTTTACTCCAACAGAGTGAGGCACACCTGGCCTCAACTATGTGCTGGAAGGTTAACAGACAGGTACTGATCATGGTTGGAGAACTTGCCTACTGCGTTGTTCACATGAGGAAATCTGCAGATGCTGGAATTTCAAGCAACACACATAAAAGTTGCTGGTGAATGCAGCAGGGCAGGCAGCATCTCTAGGAAGAGGTACAGTCGACGTTTCAGGCTGATACCCTTCGTCAGGATTAACTGAAAGAAGAGTTAGTAAGAGATTTGAAAGTGGGAGGGGGAGGGGGAGATCCGAAATGATAGGAGAAGACAGGAGGGGGAGGGATGGAGCCAAGAGATGGACAGTTGATTGGCAAAAGGGATATGAGAAGATCACTGTGAGTTGGCTGGGGTGATATACTGCGTCCGGTGCTCCCGATGTGGCCTTCTATATATTGGCGAATCCCGACGCAGACTGGGAGATCGTTTCGCTGAACACCTACGCTCTGTCCGCCAGAGAAAGCAGGATCTCCCAGTGGCCACACATTTTAGTTCCACATCCCATTCCCATTCTGATATGTCTATCCACGGCCTCCTCTACTTTAAAGATGAAGCCACACTCAGGTTGGAGGAACAACACCTTATATTCCATCTGGGTAGCCTCCAACCTGATGGCATGAACACTGGCTGATTAGTGTTGAACAATTAAGCAAGAAGCCTCAGACACTGAGTACAAATGAAAATTATCAACGAAACATTTTTAGCTTAGTTGAACTAGTGCAAAGCACCAGCATTGTTATGCAATTAAATGCATTATATTTAATAAATGTTAATTTCTGTTTCTCCAAATTCCTATGTGATACAAGAAGTCTGAAATTATATTTGTGTTAAGCTTCAAGCGTTCTATCATCAAGAAAACAAAATTCTGAAGAAGCAACACTTTTGAAAAAGGATTGTTGTCCACTGATTGTCACACGTACTGAGATGAAATGAGCTGTACATATAGCATGCAAAGCTTTATTTTGCATGCTATGCATACAGCTTATTTCATCACATCAAAGTTATTGTCATATGCACAAATAAACATATGCACAAGTGCAATGAAAAACATATTTGCTGCAGCATCACAGGCACATGGCACTGGAGACACAACAGGCACAATAAAAAGATACAAACTTTTTACAAGGATTAGAACATAAAACACAAAGTAAATTGCAGTGCAGTATGGATATTGAGGTGGTACAAGCAAAAGCAGTAACAGTTCAAAGTTCAAAGTAAATTTATTATCAAAGTACATGTAAGATACCATATATAACCAGACATCCCACCCTGCAAAAACTCATTTCAGGGAGGTAGCACCATCAATTTGCAGGAGACTTCCGGAACTTCCAGGAGAGGTGGGATGTCGCAATAGAGTAGCTCCTTAGCAGCTAGCCAGCTAGTTTAAATATTTTTGACCCCTATTAGGCAGGGGTACACTTTAGTGTAGTCTGGGGTGACATATGTTTTATATGTTATTTTTTTGGAACACTCTGCCATGGTGCACTCTCTCTCTCTCTCTCTCTCCCTCTCTCTCTCTCTCTCACTCGCTCTCGCGCTCGCTCTCTCTCTGTGCTCCCTCTTGCTCTCTCTCTCTCTCTCTCGCTCTCGCTCTCACTCATTCGCTCGCTCTAAAAAAAAATCGATTTCCAGGATATTGTACATAATTTGTGGGCATTAGGGAGCCACTATCAATATACGGGAGACTCCCGGAACTTCCAGGAGATGTGGGATGTCTGTACAACCCTGAGATTTGTTTTCCAGTGGGCAGACTTAATAATTCCTCAAAAGAATAACAACCTTAATAGAATCAAAGGAAGACCACACCAACTGGGCATTCAACCAGTGTGCAAAAGACAAAAAGCTGTGCAAATGCATAAAGAAAATAATAATATTAAATAAGCAACAAATATTGAGAACATGAGATGAAGAGTCCTTGAAAGTGAGTCCATAGGTTGTGGGAACAGTTCAGTGAATTTATCCCCTTTGGTTCAAGAGCCGAATGTTTGAGGGGTTATAACTGTTGCTGGTGGTGTGAATCCTGAGGCTCCTGCACCCTCTTCCTGATACCAGAATAGAATGCAGTGTGAAGTGTCACAGTTGCAGAAAAAGATGGCATACAGTCAGACAATAAGGCATAAGGCCATGGTGAAGTAAATTGAGAGGCCAAGAGTCCATTTTATCATCCAAGAGGACCGTTCAATAGTCTTATAACCCACCCAGTTTAGCAATGCATTAAATTTCAGTAGCTCATCCTCCAGCTCAAATCTCTATTGTTCCATTATCATTACTGATTAATCAGATTCTGACAATTCACACTCATTTATTTACTTGCGCACAAGAACAGTTCAACCCGTCACTGAACTGCTCTGAAGATAAAAAAAAGAAGTGTCATTATTATATAGAAATTGATTAGTTGACTTAAAATATTGATCCTATAGAAATTTTATGCACTTCTGAATCCCTTTATTTGCATATTTAAGTGCCAATTATAATGCATACTTCAGGTGTTAATAACCAATTCAAATACAGTTTAATGGACAATAGTACCCCATCAGTGGCGGTAATGCACCATTAAGCTGGGTGCCAACCACCATAAAACAAGATACAGACAGACAGATAGTACCCCATCGTTAGTAACCTAGTTGTCCAATAGTGCCCGCCTTGCATCCTTCGTTTGTATCCTTATCTTGTACTGGTACGCCAAATGGTCTTGGTTCCCAGGCTGGAACAGAAAGGCTGTAGAACGGAAAGCTAAACTCTCAAGAGTCTTGTTCAGCCTGGGTGATTGCACCATGACTGCATCTTGCCTCTCGCATCTTATCATCTTGACTCTTGCCTTACTGAACTTCCACACTCAGAAAAGGCTGGACAGAGTGTTTGCACTCTTCTCTGTCATCACACAATTTTAACCTTGCCTTGTTGCAACATGCACACCGTTCCTTGCCCTGTGAAGACAACCCCACAGACATCCATAAGCTCACGTTCTTCCAAATCTTGCCAATCTCCAGGTTTAGTTGTTCCATCACTAGCAAACGGGTTTTAATTATATCGACTGCAAACTCCAGATTGTCCTCCCTTTCTGTCACTCCTCCGTCTCTCCCTTTCTGTCACTCCTCCATCTCTCTTTCTGTCACTCCCCCATCTCTCTTTCTGTCACTCCCCCGTCTCTTTCTGTCACTCCCCATCTCTCACTTTCTGTCTCTCCCATCTCTCTTTCTGTCTTTCCCATCTCTCTCTTTCTGTCACTCCCCCATCTCTCTTTCTGTCACTCCCCCGTCTCTTTCTGTCACTCCCCATCTCTCTCTTTCTGTCTCTCACATCTCTCTCTTTCTGTCTCTCCTCCATCTCTCTCTTTCTGTCACTCCCCATCTCTCCCTTTCTGTCACTCCCCCGTCTCTCTCTTTCTGTCACTCCTCCGTCTCTCCCTTTCTGTCACTCCCCCATCTCTCACTTTCTGTCACTCCCCCGTCTCTCTCTTTCTGTCACTCCTCCGTCTCTCCCTTTCTGTCACTCCTCTGTCTCTCCCTTTCTGTCACTCCCCCGTCTCTCTCTTTCTGTCATTCCCCATCTCTCTTTCTGTCACTCCCCCATCTCTTTCTGTCTCTCCCATCTCTCTCTTTCTGTCACTCCCCCATCTCTCTCTTTCTGTCTCTCCCCCATCTCTCCCTTTCTGTCTCCCCGTCGCTCTCTTTCTGTCACTCCCCCATCTCTCTCTTTCTGTCACTCCCCCATCTCTCTCTTTCTGTCACTCACCCATCTCTCTCATTCTGTCACTCCTCTGTCTCTCCCTTTCTGTCACTCCCCGTCTCTCTCTTTCTGTCACTCCCCCATCTCTCTCTTTCTGTCACTCCCCGTCTCTCTCTTTCTGTCACTCCTCCGTCTCTCCCTTTCTGTCACTCCCCCATCTCTCACTTTCTGTCACTCCCCCGTCTCTCTCTTTCTGTCACTCCTCCGTCTCTCCCTTTCTGTCACTCCCCCATCTCTCACTTTCTGTCATTCCCCCGTCTCTCCCTTTCTGTCACTCCTCTGTCTCTCCCTTTCTGTCACTCCCCCGTCTCTCTCTTTCTGTCACTCCCCCATCTCTCACTTTCTGTCACTCCCCCGTCTCTCTCTTTCTGTCACTCCTCCGTCTCTCCCTTTCTGTCACTCCTCTGTCTCTCCCTTTCTGTCACTCCCCCGTCTCTCTCTTTCTGTCACTCCTCCGTCTCTCCCTTTCTATCACTCCCCCGTCTCTCCCTTTCTGTCACTCCCCCGTCTCTCTCTTTCTGTCATTCCCCCATCTCTCTTTCTGTCACTCCCCCATCTCTTTCTGTCTCTCCCATCTCTCTCTTTCTGTCACTCCCCCGTCTCTCTCTTTCTGTCACTCCTCCGTCTCTCCCTTTCTATCACTCCCCCGTCTCTCCCTTTCTGTCACTCCCCCGTCTCTCTCTTTCTGTCACTCCCCCATCTCTTTCTGTCTCTCCCCCATCTCTCTCTTTCTGTCACTCCCCCATCTCTCTCTTTCTGTCACTCCCCCATCTCTCCCTTTCTGTCTCCCCGTCGCTCTCTTTCTGTCTCTCCCCCATCTCTCTCTTTCTGTCACTCCCCCATCTCTCTCTTTCTGTCTCTCCCCCATCTCTCCCTTTCTGTCTCCCCGTCGCTCTCTTTCTGTCACTCCCCCATCTCTCTCTTTCTGTCACTCCCCCATCTCTCTCTTTCTGTCACTCACCCATCTCTCTCATTCTGTCACTCCTCTGTCTCTCCCTTTCTGTCACTCCCCGTCTCTCTCTTTCTGTCACTCCCCCCATCTCTCACTTTCTGTCACTCCCCCGTCTCTCTCTTTCTGTCACTCCTCCGTCTTTCCCTTTCTGTCACCCCCCCATCTCTCCTTTTCTGTCACTCCTCCGTCTTTCCCTTTCTGTCACTCCCCCGTCTCTCTCTTTCTGTCACTCCTCCGTCTTTCCCTTTCTGTCACTCCCCCGTCTCTCTCTTTCTGTCACTCCTCCGTCTCTCTGTTTCTGTCACTCCTCCGTCTCTCTCTTTCTGTCATTCCCCATCTCTCTTTCTGTCACTCCCCCATCTCTTTCTGTCTCTCCCATCTCTCTCTTTCTGTCACTCCCCCATCTCTCTCTTTCTGTCTCTCCCCCATCTCTCCCTTTCTGTCTCCCCGTCGCTCTCTTTCTGTCACTCCCCCATCTCTCTCTTTCTGTCACTCCCCCATCTCTCTCTTTCTGTCACTCACCCATCTCTCTCATTCTGTCACTCCTCTGTCTCTCCCTTTCTGTCACTCCCCGTCTCTCTCTTTCTGTCACTCCCCCATCTCTCTCTTTCTGTCACTCCCCCGTCTCTCTCTTTCTGTCACTCCCCCCGTCTCTCACTTTCTGTCACTCCCCCGTCTCTCTCTTTCTGTCACTCCCCCCGTCTCTCACTTTCTGTCACTCCCCCGTCTCTCTCTTTCTGTCACTCCTCCGTCTTTCCCTTTCTGTCACCCCCCCATCTCTCCTTTTCTGTCACTCCTCCGTCTTTCCCTTTCTGTCACTCCCCCGTCTCTCTCTTTCTGTCACACTCCCATCTCTCCCTTTCTGTCACTCCTTCATCTCTCTCTTTCTGTCTCTCCCCCGTCTCTCCCTTTCTGTCACTCCCGGTCTCTCTCTTTCTGTCACTCCCGGTCTCTCTCTTTCTGTCACTCCTCCGTCTCTCTCTTTCTGTCACTCCTCCGTCTCTCTCTTTCTGTCTCTCCCCCATCTTTCCCTTTCTGTCACTCCCCCGTCTCTCTCTTTCTGTCTCTCCCCCATCTTTCCCTTTCTGTCACTCCCCCATCTCTTTCTGTCACTCCCCCGTCTTTCCCTTTCTGTCACTCCCCCATCTCTTTCTGTCACTCCCCCGTCTCTCTCTTTCTGTCACTCCTCTGTCTCTCTCTTTCTGTCACTCCCCCATCTCTTTCTGTCACGCCTCCGTCTTTCCCTTTCTGTCACTCCCCCATCTCTCTCTTTCTGTCACTCCCCCATCTCTCTCTTTCACTCTATCGTCTCTCTCTTTCTGTCACTCCTCCGTCTCTCTCTTTCTGTCACTCCTCCATCTCTCTCTTTCTGTCGTTCCTCCGTCTCTCTCTTTCTGTCACTCCTCCGTCTCTCTCTTTCTGTCACTCCCCCATCTCTTTCTGTCACTCCATCTCTCTCTTTCTGTCACTCCCCCATCTCTCTCTTTCTGTCACTGCCCCATCTCTCTCTTTCTGTCTTTCCCCATCTCTCTCTTTCCTCCTCAAAGCTGCACCTAACTGCATGCCTTATTGACCATGTTTTTTGCTGACACATTCTAACATCTTCCCAACAGGCTGATTCAGTTCCCATTAAAGCATCTTGAGGTAATTCAAAGACACTACACAAATGTGCAATGTTTTGGGAGCTGGGCTGAATATTGTGGTAGATTCACCACAACGTGGCCTTGGCACAGTTCTCTCCCCCACCCCCCCACCCACTCATCTCCTTCTATCACCCCCTCACTGCACTGCACTGTAGACACTTTTAACCCCTATTTATAAAGCTGTTTACGTTGTATATAATGCTGCTGTTTGACGCTACAGCGTTCACATAGCTTGGCATTTAGCTTGCAAGTGTGTCATCACCAGTCGAGGTGACATCCTCAGTGCGCAGTTGCTGGTGTTTCTCTCTGGGACTACTTGCCCACCATTCGCTTGCCTTGGTCCTGACTGACTACCCCTTCAGTTGACCTTTGAATTCTGTTGGCTTGTCTTTTTTTGTCAAGCTAATTGCCAGGCTTGGCAAACGCTGCAACATCGAACACTTCAACCAAAGCTTCCAATATTCACCACCATCTTAAATGTTGGCATTTAATTGTTTATGCACATTTTGTTCCTTATCCATCATTTAACCTCCATCTTAGCTTTTTGTTAATTCTTTGTCATTTATAATTGTTGAATGTTGTTGCATTTTGTTACATATCTTCCCCGGTCAACACACCACAGCAATTTCCAAATGCATGTGAATCTACATAGTAGCCGCATTATTAGGTACCTGCTGCAGCTGATAAAGTGGCCACTGCATGTAAGTTTGTGGTCTTCTGCCGCTATAGCCCAACCGCTTCAAGATTTGATGTGTTGTGCATTCAGAGATGCTCTTCTGCACACCACTATTGTAACACATGGTTATTTGAGTTACTGTCACCTTCCCATCAGCTTGAACCGGTCTAGCCATTCTCCTCTGACCTCTGTTACTAACAAAGTGTCTTCACCCACAGAATGGCTGTCCACTTGATGTTGTTTGCTTATTGCATCATTCTGTGTAGAGACTGTTGTACGTGAAAATCCCAGGAGATCGGCAGTTTCTGAGATACTCATACCACCCTGTCTGGCACCAACAATCATTCCACGGTCAAAGTCACTTATCACACATTTCTTCCCCGTTCTGATGTTTGGTCTGAACAACAACTGAAACCCTTGACCACTTCTGCATGCTTTATGTGCTGAGTTGCTGCCACATGATTAGACCATAAGACATAGGAGCAGAATTTGATCATTCAATCATTGCTGATCCTTTTTTTCCCCCTCCTCAGCCCCACTCCCCGGCCTTCTCCATGTAACCTTTGATGCCATGTCCAATCAAGAACCTAGCATGCTCTGCCTTAAATACACCCAACAACCTGGCCTCCACAGCTGCCCGTGCTAACATATTCCACAAATTCACCACCCTCTAGCTAAAGAAATTTCTCCGCATCTCTGTTTTAAATGGATGTCCTTCTATCCTGAGGCTATGCCCTCTTGTCCTCGACTCCCCCAGCATAGGAAACATCCTGTCCATAGCTACCATGTCTAGGCCTTTTGACATTCAAAAGGTTTCAATGATATCGCCCTTATTGTTCTAAATTCAAGTGAGTACAGATCCAGAGTTATCAAGCGTTCCTCGTATGTAACCCTTTCATTCTCAGAATCATCCTTGTGAACCTCCTCTGAACCCACTCCAATGCCAGCACATCTTTTCTTAGCTGAGGAACCCAAAACTGTTCACAATACTCAAGGCGAGGCATCACTAGTGCCTTATAAAGCCTCAGCACCACATCCCTGCCCTTATATTCTAGACCTTTTGAAATGAATGCTAACATTGAACAAAATTCCTCCCCACTTCATCTATTCCCCACTCTGACCTTTCACTTTTTTTCACATGCCTATCATTTCTCCCTGTGCTCCCTCCTCCTTCCCTTTCTCCTATTGTCCATTCTTCTCTCCTATCAGATTCTTTCTTCTCCAGCCCTTGACCTTTCCCACCCACTTGGTTTCACCTATCATCTTTCCCTCCTCCCTCCTTTTTATTCAGGCACCTTCTCCCCTTTCTTCTCAGCCTGAAGAAATATTGACTGTTTACTCCTTTCCATAGATGCTGCCTGACCTGCTAAATTCCTTCGGCATTCTGTGTGTGTTGCTAAGTACATATGAATTGTTAATAGCTTGCAGAAAATTGTTTTCATGTGAATTTGAGGGAGTACATGAACCTAGAGACCTCAGGTTGTTTGTAATAAGTCCTTGAACATGGTATGACTGCGTATCAAGGCAATTAATAAAAAATATGGGATGCTGTGCTTTCTTAATAAGGACAGAGAATACAAAAGGATGTGAGTTTTGCTAATCCTGTATAAAATCTTGGTTTGGCTCTGGCAGGAGTTTAAATCTAATTCTGATCAGATGCATTAGAGATCTTGGAAGCTTTGGAGAGGGTACAAAGGAGATGCAGTCAAACAATTCCAGAGGTGAGGGATTATGACAGACTGGAAAATCCAAGAGAGGTGATGGAAAACATTGATGGTTTTAAATCTAGAAAGTAGAGGAAAACCTGTTTCCATAAGTAGAAAGTGCTTCACGCTTTGTGTCTGCGAGCTCCGCAGCGATTTGTCTCTCTAATATAATGAACGGAGACCTTTCTCTTTCTCTGCACATTGGGCGTTGGTCTTTATTTTTAATTGGGTTCTTTCAGCTTTCTGGTTTCTTGCTTTGCAACTGCCTGTAAGCAGACAAATTTCAAGGTTGTATAAATTATACATACTTTGCTAATAAATGTACTTTGAATCCTGTATCTTTGAACCAGGGAAGAGGACTTGAGGGTGATTGGCAAAAGAAGCGGAGACGACATGAGGATCAGATTTTTATAAAGAGTCATTAAGCTTGGGAATGGTCACAGACTGAAGAATGGAGTTTAAGAGGGGATGGAGGTGAAACACTAAGGATTTCAGAAAGGAGGGGGAGTAACTGAATTGCTTTCCAGGAGAGCCCAAGATAAGCCAATGGGCTGAGTGGCCTTCCTTTGCTCTATTTGTTTATGGTTCTTCTTCCTTAAGAACATATGCTAATAAGGAGTGACAGATCAGCCTGGTTCATTGCATTTGCTGTCTGTGGGAAATGGTTATGGGTTCAGCCCACCTCGGGGTCTCAGCAGTCATACTTGCAACACCCATGAAAACACTGGGTTAAACCTGATTCTGATTTGGATTCTGATGATAGTGCAAAGACAAAAATCTTACCATAAATTGTGAACATAAATAAAAGGTGTAAAAAGAGTGAATAACAAGGTAGTTAGTGTTCATGGATTCATGGAACATCTTGATGCACAGATGAATTCCCCACAAATATCAGTAGTGGAAATGTTCACCAATGAACCTCCTTGACGAGTTCCAGTGACTCCTATATTTGCTGAACTATACTATCCCCTAATCCAAGAAAGAATCACACACGCACTCATTCTCCTTTTCTCCCACATGTTCTCCCACGTGCTTGTTTTCAGATCCCTTTCAGGCCTCTCTCTGCTCCATCAAAATCATCTCCTTTAACTTTCCAGAAGCTACTTGAAGTTCAAAATGCTAAATTGTCACAGTGAGTGCTGACTGGCAACTGAACCTGGGTGCAGAGGAACAACAAACTCCCATGATGAGATAGACACAAGAGTTTATTCATTGGAGTTTCAAAAGAGCTTTTGTGGCTTGACTGAGCATCACTTCTTCTCAAATCTTCTCAAACACACACACACATGTACACGCTCACACGCATGCGCACACACACACACACACACACACACACACACACACACCAAGATAAGTTCTAATTGTGGTCTCACTCTAAATAATCACAGAAAGACTATAAGGCATAGGAGCAGAATTAGGCTGTTCAGCCCATCAAATCTGCTCTGCCATTCCATCATGGCTGATCCCGGATCCTACTCAACCCCATACACCTGCCTTCTCACCATATCCTTTGATGCCCTGACCGATCAGGAAACAATCAACTTCTGCCTTATATATACCCACAGACTTAGCTTCCACCGTAGTCTGTGTCAGAGCATTCCACAGATTCACTACTCTCTGGCTCAAAAAATTTCTCCCTACTTCTGTTCTGAAAGGGCATCCTTCAATTTTGAGGTTGTGCCCTTTAGTTCTGGATATCCCACCCATAGGAAACATCCTCTCCACATCCACCCTATCTAGTCCTTTCAACCTTCAGTAAGCTGAAAACCTGTGCTAGTCACAATTAATTTAAACAAGGTTAAACAGAAAGCACAAGGGTTTAACAATTCTAGTTAAAACAACAATTAGTAAATACAGGTACTCGAGAAAGCCAGAGCTCAACGCTGTACGGCAAGCCGCAGAGACCCACAGGGCTCATGACACTAAATGCTTCCTCCACATCTCTCTCTTCCATTAAGATGATCCTTGCAACTAAGCTCTTTAACAAAACCTTTGTTCACCCATTGAAATTTCTCTTTGCGTGTCTTCATATCTGACAGTTGTTGGCTGACAGGTCTTTGGAAATAATTATCTCATCAGAAACTTTTGTTTCCCTGACTAGCTTCATCATTGGCCCCTTAACCCTATTCCTCTTCCTCATTCCAGGAAAAAATCTTGGGTTTTACTTGTCCTCCTCCAGTAATTTCCCCATTATAACTTAATTTGTACAAAAATAATAAACTCTTGTCCTCTATTATAAGTCATTGGGTAATAATTTACAGATATAGTCATCAAAGACAATTAGTCACTTATTCCAAACCTTGGCTTGATTCCCAGAATCATCACTGAATGGTATTATGTGGAAAAAGAAAGACAAAGTGAGGAACACAGTGGTAGACAACGTAATCCATGGAGCTGTCCACGCATGATCCATATATTAATCCCCTTTACCCACCTTTGTCCCATATTCGAGGGATAAGTGCCAAATGCATTATTAAGCTGGGATTAGTTGGGCGGCTGAGTGGTGTAGCGGTTAGCACAACTCTCTACAGCGCAAGCTGTAAGATTCAGGTTTGATTCCCACTGCTGTCTATATGGAGTTCGTATGCTCATCCCATGACTGTGTGAGTTTCCTCCTGGTGCTCCAGTTTCCTCCCACAATCCAAAGATGTATGGTTAGGATTAGTGAGTTTTGCGCATGCTGTTTTGGCACTGGAAGTGTGACGGACACTTGCTCAACCCTCACTAATTTGAATAGACAAAAATGACACATTTCACTGTATGGTTTCATCTATATATGACAAATAAAACTAATCATTTCCTTAGGCGGGCACCTTAGTTAGCATAGATGAGTTGGACTGAATGGTTTGTTTCTGTGCTGTATTCCTCCATGATTATTACAATTATGATTCAATTCCTTACTATGAATGTTAGCAAACTCTTATCAACCACAGTTTTGAAACCCAGTGGGACCCCTAGCTTTAATAACATTTGGTAGGGAAGGTGGGGTAGGAAGGAAGAAGATGGGAGGTATGGAGGGTGGGTGAATGATAGAGGCAGTATTCCAGATGTCCACCATTTGTGCTGTGATGAGATGTTTCCTGATGTCTCCCTAGATAACTTGGCTCTGATCTTAAGATTATCACCTCCCATCTGGTCCTAGACTTCAGGCCAAATGCCTATCTCTGTATTGGTCTCTCATTCACACCCTAAAATATTAGAAGGTATTTGGTTAATGAAACTAACTAAGTGATCATAGAACATAGAACATTACGACACAGTATTGTCCCTTTGGCCCACAACATTGTGCTGAACTGTTAATCAAAATGTTTTTGTGTTTGTAAGATCAATCTAACCCTTCCCTTTTACATACCCCCCATTTTCTATCATTCGGGTCCCTATCTAAGAGTCTCTTAAATGCCCCTAATGTATATGTCTCTACCATCATCCCTGACAGGATGTTCCATGCACCTGCCACTTTCTATGTAAAAAACTTTACTCTGACATGCCCCCTATACCTCCCATCAATCACCTTAAAATTATGCCCTTTCATTTCCATCTTATCTGCCTATCCACTCGATCTATACCCCTTATCACCTTATACACCTCTATCAAGTCACCTCTCCTCCTTTGCTCCAGAGAAAAAAGCCCTAGTTTGCTCAATCTGTCAACCTATTAAGCACATGCTTTCTTAAACCACAAAACCTACAGGGAGGCAAGCAGCATTTCTCTATGATGCAACCACTTTCTTACAGGCTGCCAGCCACTCTCCAGAAGTAGATTCTGGAACATTCTACCTTCTATTTTCTTGTAATTGTAGAGATCATTTTGTACTATGGTACAGTTCTTAGAGTGCTACTGACCAATATGACACATGCTCCACTTATCATTCATCTTCAGCACAGCAATGAATCATTTACACTCTGGACAAAATAAGCCAAAATGATCTTGTCAAATTTAATAATTTAACTGATCTTTGTTCCTTTTTGGTGATTTTTATTTTGATCTGGTGCCTGTACACACTTGGTCTCATGAACAGTTGATGTTTTAGGCCAAGACCCTTCATCAGGACGGGTGATAAAGGGTCTCAGCCTAAAACGTCGAGTGCTTATTTCCCTCCATAGATGCTGCCTGACCTGCTGAGTTCCTCCAAGATTTTATGTGTAATGCCCTCAGAGTTTTTTTTTATCTTTCAATAAGATCACTTCTCATTCTTCTAACTTCCGGTTTGTACAGTCCCATCTTTCTCAAATACTCTTCATCTTTTCTTTCCCTAGAAAACCTTCACTGAACTGCTTTAAATACAAATATATCATTTCTTAAATAAGTGGGCAAAAACTGTACTCAGTTCTCCAGATGTGGTCTCACCAACACCCTGTAACAGTGCATCAAAGTGTCCCTCCTTTTATACTCCATACCCTTGCAGAAATTACGATGATTGCCTTAGCTTCCTAAGTGCTTACTGTATTTGCCTAACAACCTTTGTGTTTCATGTTCTGGGGCTTCCAGATCTCTTTGCACTGCAACAATTTGTAGTCTCTCTCCATTTTAATAATAATTCTTCCTTCCCATGTGGATAACTTCACATCTTCCCACATTATACTCCAAGTACCAACTCACTTCCCTTTGTAGCAGATTATTTATTGCTTGGACATCAAAACGTACAGTGAAATGTATCATTTGTATTAATAACCAGCACAACCTAAGGTCGATGGGACTAGACAGTTTAGAGTTCAAAGTAAATTTCATTATTAGAGTACACATATGCCACCATATACAACTCTGAGATTCATTTTCCTGTGGGCATACTCAGCAAATCTGTAGAATAGAAACCATAGAAGGATCAATGAAAGATCAACCAGAGTGCAGAAGACAACAAATGGTGCAAGTGTAAATATAAATACATAGCAATAAATAATGAGGACATGAGATAATGAGATAAAGAGTCCTTAAATTGAGATCATTGGTTGTGGAAACATCTCAATGTTTGGGCAAGTGAGTGTAGTTATCCCCTTTTGTTCAAGAGCCTTATGGTTGAGGGGTAGTAACTGTTCTTGAACCTGGTGGTGCAAGTCCAGAGGCTCTTGTATCTTCTACTTGATGCCAGCAGCGAGAAAAAAAAAACATTGCCTGTGTGTTGGGCATCTCTGATGATGGATACTGCTTTCCTGTGACAGCGTCTCATGTAGATGTGCTCTATGGTTGGGAGGGCTTTACCCGTGATGGACGAGGCTGAATCCACTACCTTTTGTAGGATTTTCCATCCAATGGTTCTGTAAATGGTTCAGCACATTTAGATGAGCTGAAGAGCCTGTTTCTGTGAAGTACTTTTCTATGACTATAACTCGATGACTCTATGTGGTGGGTGGTGACAGCTCACAAGCATTGCCACACATTCTGGTGCCTACATAGCATGTCCAGATGTTCAGCATTACCATCATTAAATTTGGCAGTAGGGTAGTTGGTTCCTTCATCCAAATCATTAATATAGATTATAAATAGTTGAGACACAAACATTGTCTGCCAGCACAAAAATGACTCATTTATCCCAGGTGGGATCTGCTTATAACCCTTTGCACTATTCATCCCAATATATTACTCCCAATCCCATGCACTGTTACCTTGTCAGTAACTATATATGTGGCACCTTATACAAATACGCTCCACAAGGTGCTTTCCTTATGTTTGCCTTTATTACAAAGAGGATGGAATCTGTGCCTTGCTACATCTGTACAGGTCAAAGTTCAAAGTACGTTTATTAACCATGTACGTATACAGTATACAATCTTGACAGTCACTTCCTTACAGACAGCCACAAAACAACAGAACCCAAAATAACCCAATAAAGAAAAGACCTTCAAACACCCAATGTGCAAAGGGAGAAAAGAACAGAGTGTGCATACAATAAGTGCAAGCAAATAGCGTTCAGAACTGGAGCCTAAGATAAAAAGTCTGTTCCCAGGCATGAAGCCATAGACCCTCAGTTCAGCACAGAGCAGCAAGATGAACCAGACTGTCCCTTGCCTCGGGCCCTTAACACCCTGACCTTTTCAATCTGGCCCAGTGCTTAAGTTGTCATCCAAGCATCAGGTTCTGTCACTGCAATAAGCTCTGGTGCCTGGACCCTGCCCTGATGGTTACCTCAGTGGAGTAACTATGTCTGAGTACTGTGTTCAGGATTGGTATCCTTATTTACAGAATATTTACCTGTAGTGGAGCAGGTCAGAGAAGCTTCACAAAGTTGGTCCATAGGATGCTGTGCCTGGCTAGTGAAAAAGGTATGGCCCATACTCACTGGAATTCGGAAGATGAGAGGTGAAGTAATTGAAATGTATAAGATGATGAAGAGACTTAGCTCAATAGAATCTGAGGGGATGGTTTCCTTCATGATGAAGTTGCCCATTTAACATGGCGACAAGAAGGAATTTCTTCTCGCAGAGAATAATTAATTATTGGAATTCTGTACCCCAGAGAGATATTGTGAGAGAGATTAGTTTTATTTGCCATATGTATGTTGAAACATTGAAAGATACAGTGAAATGTGTTGTTTTGCGTCAGATCAAATCAGTGAGGATTGTGCAGGGGACAACCTGCAAGTGTGACCACAGATCCAGCACCAACATAGCATGCCATCAACTTCCCAACCCTAACGGTACATCTTTGGAATTTAAGGGAAAATCGGAGTGCTTTGGAGGAAACCCACATGGTCACAGGATGAACTCACAGACACTGATGGTAATCAAACTCCAATCAGTGATAGGTGGCGCTTCAAAGTGATCGCGCCAACCACTACGCTACTGCGACAGATGAATTATTGGACTTGAGGGAAGTGAAATAATGTGGGGAAGAAGCAAAAATGTAACCAAGATCAAACAAGCCACAATCTTAATCAATCACAGGGCGGCCTCTGTCTCGATCAGGGATTACCAACCTTTTTTATGCCATGGACCCCTACCATTAACTAAGGGGTGTCATAGTCCGGTCCGTGAAGTCCGTATTCCGGTTCACGGTCTGGTCCATCGACCCTTGCTCCAGGTTTTCCTATCTACCCTATTTCTGTCCTTGTTGAGTTAATTGAGGTAGCTGATGCTCGTTGGGGCTGGCTGCATAAATACCTTCAGAGACCAGGGCGTGGTTGCTGGATTGTTCTTGTCCTTACTCCTTGGATCCCTTCCTCTGCCTTCTGTTTCCTCGTCTGAAGCCCTGTCTTGTCTTGCCGGTAACTCTCGCCTCGCCCGAAGTTCTGTCTCGCCTTGCTTTGCCTGAAGCCCTGCCTTGTCTTGCCGGTTACTTTCACCTCGCCTGAAGTTCTTGTCTTGCCTTGCTTTGCCTGTAGCCTTGCCTTGCCTTGCTGTCTGGTCCTGGAGCCACCCTGTACCTAGCTCCCTTCCTGTCCCTTGCCTCTGCCCAGGTAAGCTAGGCCGTCTTGCCATTACCTGGGGTTGGTTCTGTCCCTTGCCTTTGCCCAGGTAAGCCAGGCCATCTTGCCATTACCTGGGGTTGGTTCTGTCCCTTCCTGTCCCTTGCCTTCGCTCAGGTAAGCCAGGCCGTCTTGCTGTTACCTGGGGTTGATTCTGTCCCTTCCTGTCCCTTGCCTCTGTCGGGTGGTGATCCGCGCCCTGCCCAGGAGTACCACGCCCTGCCCAGGAGGAGCCAAGCCTCCAGCCTCGCCTCAAGTCTCCAGCCTCCAGCCTCCAGCCTCACCTCGCCTCAAGTCTCCAGCCTCCAGCCTCGCCTCAAGTCTCCAGCCTCCAGCCTCGCCTCAAGTCTCCAGCCTCCAGCCTCGCCTCTAGTCTCCAGCCTCCAGCCTTGCCTCTAGTCTCCAGCCTCCAGCTTCGCCTCTAGTCTCAAGTCTCCAGCCTCCTGCCAAGCCTCGCCTCGCCTCGTCTCTCGCCTCGTCTCGAGCCTGTAGACTCTAGCCTCTAGCCTCTAGCCTCTTGCCAAGCCAAGCCAAGTCTCTTGCCTCTAGCTTCTTGCCAAGCCAAGCCAAGTCTCTAGCCTCGAGCATCTTGCCAAGCCAAGCCAAGTCTCTAGCCTCTAGCTTCTACCCTGAAGACTCCAGCCTCGTCCTGCCTGCCTGCCAAACCTCGTCCTTGCCTAGTTCTGGGGTCTGAGCCAGAGGCAAGACCCAGGTACTGGGTCCTTGTCCAGTCTCTGGCTCGGAGTCCAAGCCCAGGCTCCTAGCTCTCTTGTTCAGTCCTGTTCCAGGTTTCTGGTTTTCCTGTCCATGTCCTTGCCCTCACCCTGTATCCTAGTCCTGTCCCTAGTACTTCAGTGTCTGTGTCTTGCACTTGGGTCTGTTCCCAGCCGTGCCCTTATGACAAGGGGACAATGGCCCCCCGGGTTGGAAAAGTCTGATCTAGAGAAATGCCCAGAGGAGGTTTATGAGAATGATCCCTGCAATAAAAAGGTTAATGCATGAGGACCATTTGATGACTCTGGGCCTCTATTCATAGGAGTTTGGAAGAATGAAGAAGGATCTCACTGAAAACCTACTAAATATGGAAAGGCCTATTGGACATGGAGAAGATGTTTGCAAATATGGGACAGTCTAGGACCAGATGGCACAGCCTCGGAATAGAAAGATGTCCCTTTAGAACAGGGATGAGAAGGAATTTCTTTGGCCAGAGGACAATGAGTCTGTGGAATTCATTGCCATAGACAGCTGCGGTGGCCAGGTCATTGGGTATATTTAAAGCAGAAGTTATTAGTATGGGTGTCAAAGATTGTGGGGAGAAGGCAGGAGAATGGTGTTGAAAAGGAAAATGAATCAGCCATGATTAAATGGTGGGGTAGATTCAATGGGTGGAATGGCTTAATTCTGCTCCAAGGTCTTAGCCTTATAGTCTTGCATTTTTTCTTATACTTTTACATTTTTTATACCTTGTCCTGCCAGGCAATGGAGATAGCCGGTTCAGCAGGTTTGACAGGTTCAGCTGTTGATGTCTCTTATTGTTTCTGCAGAATAATTAGTGGTTGGTATGAGATGCATCAACAATGGAATGAGTGTATAATCAAGGTGATAAACATGACACTGGATGCTGATGAGCCTCTTTAATGTGGTAGAGTATCCATCACACCTCACCTCTGCCTTGCGGGTGCTTCAGAACATTGGGAGCTTGGAGATGAATATTTTCCTCAGCTTCTTTCCTGCTCTTGTAACCACACTGTATCGACACAGTGGCCACTTTATTAGATAAACCTATACCACTGTTTACTATTACAAATATCTAATCAGCCAATTATGTGACAGCAACTCAATGCATAAAAGCATGCAGACATGGTCAAGAGGTTCAGTTGCTGTTCAGACCAAACATCAGAATGGAGAAAAAATGTGATCCATGTGACTTTGACCATGGAGTAATTGTTGGTGCCAGACAGGGTGGTTTGAGTACTCAAAAACTGTTGATCTCTTGGAATTGTCACACGCCACTGTCTCTGATGTTTACAGAGAATGGTGTGAAAAACAAAAAACATTCAGTAAGTGGCTAAATTTCATTAGGAGTTTAAGAAGAATTGGTATGTCACCAAAGCAATCACAAATTTGTGCAAGTGTACCATGGAAAACATTCTAACTGATCACATCACCATCTGGTATGGAGGGGCCATTGCACAGGATCAGAAAAAACTGCAGAAAGTAGTAAACTCAGTCAGCTCCATCATGAGCACTAACCTCCCCAGCATTTAGAACACCTTCAAAAGCGACGCCTCAAAAAGGTGGTGTCCATCGTTAAGGATCCCGTCACCCAGAACATGCCTCTTCTCATTGTAACTCTCAAAGAGGAGGTACAGGAGCCACAGGGACACATTTCAGCAGCAACTTCTTCCTCTCCCTGCCATCAGATTTCTGAATGGACAACGAACCCATAAATACTACCTCACTATTTTTCCCGTCTTTCTGCGCTTCTTATTTAATTTAATTATATATGCAGTGTATATATTATACTTGATTCTGATTCTTGTTAATGTGAGAGGTCAGAGGAGAACGGCCAGACTGATTCAACTGACAGGAAAGGGGACCGTAACTCAAGTAACCACGCCTTATGACAATGGTGTGCAGAAGAGCATCTCTGAATGCACGGAGTGGATGGGTTACAGCAGCAGAAGACCCACACTGGGTTCCACTCCTGTAGCGTGACATTATTACAGACTGGAGCATTCTGGAGTTCAAAGTTCAATTCCGGCACCATTTTGTAAGGAGTCTCTGGAAGTCGTTCCCGTGGAAAGCGTGGGTTTTCTCCGGGTTCTCTGGTTTCCTCCCACAGTCCAAAGACATAGCAGGTAGGTTAATTGGTCATTGTAAATTGTCCCAACTTTAGGTTAGGCTTAATCGGGATTTTTGGGGGGTTGCTGGGGTGCCGTGGCTCAAAGGGCCAGAAAGGCCTACTCCACACTGTATCGCTAAATGAAATAAGTAAAGTGTCCCTGAGTATATGTGTCTGGGTCATTGTTCGTTCTAGTGCAGAATGGCCTTCAGAATATCAAATGGAGAATTCATTGATTGCCAAAAAGAGATTAAAGAAACAAAAATTTGTTTGGCTATTGGGAAAGGGCAAGGGAGTTGTACTTGCTGGACAATGTTTGCATAGAGCTGGCATCAGCTTTATGGTCTGCAAGTCCTCCTTGCATGCTGAGATCCTGATAGATGACCTCTTGGCAAAAAAATTCTTTACCAGCGCTTAGTTGGCATGAACACTGCTTACATTCACAGTCCAAAGTAAATTTATTATCAAAGTACATATATGTGACCATATACAAACCTGAGATTCATTTTCTTATGGGAATTCACAGTAAACTCAAGAAATACAATGGATTCAAAAAAAAAACACGCACCCAACAAGGACAGACAAGCAACCAATATGCAAAAGACACCAAACTCTGCAAGTACAACAAGAATAAAAAATGAAATAATAATAATAAATAAGCAATAAATATCAAGAACATGAGATGAAAAGTCCTTGAGGTGAGTCCATAGGGTGTGGAAATAATTCAGTGATGGAGCAAGTGAAGTTGAGTGAAGTTATCCCCTCTGGTTCGAGAGCCTGATGGTTGAGGGGTAATAAATGTCCCTGAAGATGGTGATCTGAGTCCTGAGGCTCTTGTACCTTCTTCCTGATGGCAGCAGTGAGGACAGAACGTGGCCTGGATGGTGGGGGTCCTTGATGATGGATGCTGCTTTCCTGAATGTTGGCTGGCTCTTATCTTGTCAAATGTTGCTGCATACAGACATGGACTGGCTCTAATCTGAGGAACTGGGTGTGAATCTGATCACTACGCCATCAAGAGCAAACATCCTCCATCTCTCACCTCATGGTGAGAACACGGTGATGGAGATGCTTGGATCACAGACAATGCTCTGATAAACTCATCCAGTGATTCCAGTGATACCCCTGGCATTGGGATAACTGAATCCCAACAAGATCGATCTCTTTGGAGTGAGGCTGTGATTCACACCAGTAGAGGGATTTCCCAGATACACATCTCTTAACATATTTTATAGATTGATACTAGTTTTCTTTCTTGATAAAGCTTAAATATTTAATCATACTTTCTCATGTACATTAGACACAGGGATTTTCCCAATACACATTTCCTAACATCTGTTATTGATCAATGTTAAAGATAAAGATTAAAAAAAGCTTTATTTGTCACATGCACATCAAAACAGACAGTGAAATACATCGTTTCCTTCTAATCCAATCAGCGGGAAATGTGCTGGGCAGCCCACAAGTTTCACCATGCTTCCAGCGCTAACATAGCATGCCAACAACTCACTAACACTAACCTGCATGTCTTTGGATTGTGGGAGGAAACTGGACCACCCGGAGGAAACCCACAGGGAGAAGGTACAAACTCCTTACAGACAGCAATGGGATTGAGCCTGGATCCTACAGCGGGTGTTGTAAAGCACTGTACTAACTGCTACATTGCTGTTCCACCCATTATCTCGGACCCTATTTCTTTTTTTTCTCTCTCAGTTATACTCTACTGCCCATTACGCCATCGGCATTTAGGATAGCGATGACGGTCCTCCATCTCAGGCGGTGTTCAGGGCTTCCTTCATTATGTCAGTAGCTTGGCTTTCACTACTGTCTGTCGGGTGGAGACTCAGGAAATGCCGTCACACTCAGATATAGAAGGATTCTTCATTGCTGTTTCCTCAACAGTTTTGGTTTACCAGTCAGGGTTGTTAGCCCTGAGCTGTAACCCCCAAACCTGGAGAACTAGTGGACCACTCTTAGTCTGACCTCTACCATTTGAACTGTTTGACATGGGTGACCCTACCAAGGGCCAAAGGATAAAGCCCTGACTCCAGCCAGCATAGCTCTCCAGGTCACTGAGACACACAAGCATCCAAACCACAACAAGGATCTGGTCCTCTTGGAGGTCTCAGTTACACTAGTGTCATATTTATTTTCTTGGTTATTTTTGTGCACGTGTCATTTATGTTATTTGAATATATTTTATAATGTACTGTGCTGTTACTGCAGAAAGCTCATTTTACCAGTGATGCTATAAAGCATCACACTAACCACTGTGCTACTGTGCTTCCCTATATAAACACATTGGCACAGTAAGATAGGAAATACAATCCTCATTTGCACTCAGGCCGGTCTCCTGCACAGGAAAGTGGTGAACAACCAGAAAGTTTGTCTACTTAGCATTATTTGAGGAATAAATAGCACACAATTCTTGGCAGAATTCTCCTTCCCTGTTTTTGAAATATGGTCATGGGAAATTTTACACCCACCTGGCAACATGGGCCCTTGCTTTACATCCCAACAGTGTGCTGAGTTCTGATCCATGGAGTAATGAAGCCTAGAGGCACAGCCATTAATAATGGACAACAAAGTTGACACATTAGCTTTCAAGGACATCAAAAATAAATTCAACAAATAGGTTTTCTCACATGAGCCCATGCCTGCATTTGATTGATAGCTTACTGGATCAGAATTGGACCTTTGTATATTGATGCAGTCAGGTTATTGTATTAACGTAAAGTGTGATATATCCTTCAACGGTATGGTATCATACTTTCCAGATAAGAGTCTTTCAGGACAATACACACAAAATGCTGGAGGAACTCAGCGGATCAGGCAGCATCTGTAGAAAGAAATGTGCAGACAATGTTTCAGGCTGAGATCCTTCATTGGACTGGCTAATATATAATCATGGTGTTGGTCTGAAACATTAACTGTATATTCCTTTCCATAGGTGCTGCTTGTCCTGCTGATTTCCTCAAGCATTTTGTGTGTGTGTGTGTTACTCTGGATTTCCAGCATCTGCAGAATCTCCTGTCATTATCAGTTAGGTCAGTAGGTTTTACTTAGCTTGGTAAATTAAGACAGAGCTTGAGGGATGAGAGAATGGGGAAAAGAGTTGGTAAAACTCTCGCTTGATCAGGTTGGAACAAATGTCAGGAATGATGACCCGAATGGCCCATTAGCACCCCGGTAAGAAACGTGAACTGAAAAGACCATCAGACATGGGAACACACACCAAATGCTGGAGGAACTCAGCAGGCCAGGCAGCATCTATGGAAACGAGTAAACAGTCAATGCTTCAGACCAAGACCCTTCATCAGTACTGGAGAAAAAAAGATGAGGTCAGAGTAAGCAAAAATGAGACATACCACCAGGTTCAGGAAGTTATTGCCCTACGATCATCAGGCTCCTGAATCAACATTGATAATTTCTGTATTGAACTGATTCCTCAACCTATGGACTCACTCTCAAGGACTCTACAACTGATGTTCTCAGTATCTATCTATCTATTTATTTATTTGTTTGTTTTTTTTTAATATTGTACTTGCACTGTTTGTCTTCTTTTGCACATTGATGGTTTGTCAGTTTTCATTCAAGGTCAAGTTTAATTGTCATTCAACCATACATGAATACCCACAAATACAGCATTACTCCAGGGCTAAGATACAAAACATAATATCATCAGTCATTCATAGCACAAGGCACGTATACCACATGTAAGGCAACAGTAAAATACAGTCACACACAAAAATATAGTCAAAGTCCTGAGTAGATGGAAGTTGCAGCAGGCTGCACTCAAACACAATACATCTTGTCTTCTACCGAGCTGACACTGGAGGGCAGCACCAACTCCAGCATGGATGCTGCACCACAACACCTCTGGCACTCTGGTGGAGTGCAGTGTCTCCAACACCTCTCTGCTCGGTGGCTGCAAACAGACTACACCGTGGTTTGAGGTGTATATCTTACTATGGCCAAGGCCATGCAAGTCTCCTGCTGTCTACCCCTGCCATTTGCCAATAAAGCAGTGAATTGCATGGTGGGATCCCTTGGTGGGAAGATGGCGGCACGATGCAGCTCACAGCGGCCACTCCGGTGGTGATGTCTGTACTTGTCAAGTAGGGTGCCGTGCACAATCCTGATTTGATGGAGACGAATATGAGAGCACGGAGGAACATCTGGTGAAACTTCTGAAATGCCTGTTTCGCTGCTGCTGTTACTGTGTGGTCCAGAATCTCCGGAGGAGAAGGCCCCGAGTCCTCGGCTTTGCTTGTTGCTCGGCGGTCGGGGCGGGGTCAAAGCGCTCGGCTGAGATGGAGCTCAAGGAGGCTGTGTTGGAGGGGCTGGTCGGAGACTCGAAATTTTCAGATGGACTCAGAGTCCACTGTGGTCAGGTGTTTCCAATGATGCTGTATCGGTGAGTTGGCGGCACTTGGAAGTTAATGGCAGGGAGAGTTCCTCCCTTCCGCCACCGGTGTGGGATGATGAGTTTATCGAGACTTTGAGACTTTTTCTTTAACCGTGCCCATGGTCTGCTCTTTATCAAATTATGGTATTGCTTTGCACTGTTGTAACTATATGTTATAATTATGTGGTTTTGTTAGTTTTAGTCTTGGATTGTCCTCTGTTTTCTTGTGATATCATTCTGGAGAAACGTTGTATCATTTTTTAATACATGCATTTCGAAATGACAATAAACGAGGACTGAGTGTCCTCATAATCTAAAATGGAACTAGATTTGTAGCATTCCATGTTACCAATGTCCAACAGGGTTTTGCAATCATAGGAAAAATTAATAAGCAACACACATAAAAAATGCTGGTGAACGCAGCAGGTCAGGCAGCATCTATAGGAAGAGGTACAATCGACGTTTCGAGCCAAGACCTTCGTCAGGACTAACTGAAAGAAGAGCTAGTAAGAGATTTGAAAGTGGGGGGGGAGGTGGAGATCCTGCTTTCTCTGGTGGGTAGAGTGTAGGTGTTCAGCGAAACGGTCTCCCAGCCTGCATCAGATCTCGCCAATATATAGAAGGCCGCATTAGGAGCACCAGACGCAGTATATCACCCCAGCCGACTCACAGGTGAAGTGTCGCCTCACCGGGAAGGACTGTCTGGGACCCTGAATGGTGGTGAAGGAGGAAGTGTAAGGGCATGTGTAGCACTTGTTCCGCTTACAAGGATAAGTGCCGGGAGGGAGATCGGTGGGAAGGGATGGGGGGGACGAATGGACAAGGGAGTCACGTAGGGAGCGATCCCTGCGGAAAGTGGGGGCGGGGGGAGGGAAAGATGTGCTTAGTGGTGGGATCCTATTGGAGGTGGGGGAAGTTACAGAGAATTATATGTTGGACCCGGAGGCTGGTGGGGTGGTAGGTGAGGACCAGGGGAACCCTATTCCTATTGGGGTGGCAGGAGGATGGGGTGAGAGCAGATGTGCATGAAATGGGAGAGATGCATTTGAGAGCAGAGTTGATGGTGGAGGAAGGGAAGCCCCTTTCTTTAAAAAAGGAGGATATCTCCTTCGTCCTGGAATGAAAAGCCTCATCCTGAGAGCAGATGCGGCGGAGACGGAGGATTGCTAGAAGGGGATGGCATTTTTGCAAGAGACAGGGTGAGAAGAGGAATAGTCCAGGTAGCTGTGAGAGTCCATAGGCTTATAGTAGACATCAGTAGATAAGCTGTCTCCAGAGACAGAGACAGAAAGACCAAGAAAGGGGAGGGAGGTGTCGGAAATGGACCAGGTAAACTTGAGGGCAGGGTGAAAGTTGGAGGCAAAGTTAATGAAGTCAACGAGCTCAGCATGCGTGCAGGAAGCAGCGCTAATGCAGTCGTCGATGTAGCAAAGGAAAAGTGGGGGACAGTTACCAGTATAGGCTTGGAACATGAATTGTTCCACAAAGCCAACAAAAAGGCAGGCATAGCTGGGACCCATAAGGGTGCCCATGGCTACACCTTTAGTTTGGAGGAAGTGGGAGGAGCCAAAGGAGAAATTATTAAGAGTATGGACTAATTCCGCTAGACGGAGCAGAGTGATGGTAGAGGGGAACTGGTTAGGTCTGGAATCCAAAAAGAAGCGGAGAGCTTTGAGACCTTCCTAGTGGGGGATGGAAGTATATAGTGACTGGAAATCCATGGTGAAAATAAAGCAGTGGGGGCCAGGGAACTTAAAATCATCGAAAGAATTCAGAGCTTGAGAAGTGTCACGAACATAGGTAGGAAGGGATTGAACAAGGGGGGATAAAACAGTGTTGAGGTATGCAGAAATGAGTTTGGTGGGGCAGGAGCAAGCTGAGATAATGGGTCTACCTGGACAGGCAGTTTTGTGGATCTTGGGTAGGAGGTAGAAATGGGAAGTGTGGGGTGTGGGAACTATAAGGTTGGTAGCAGTGGATGGGAGATCCCCTGAGTGCATAAAGTTGGTGATGGTGTGGGAGACAATGGCCTGGTGCTCCTTAGTGGGGTCATGATCGAGGGGTAAATAAGAGGAGGTATCCGCAAGTTGTCTACTGTGCCTCGGCAAGGTAGAGGTCAGTGCGCCAGATTATAACAGCACCCCCCTCATCAACAGGTATTATAGTAAGGTTAGGATTAGTGCGGAGGGAGTGGAGAGCAGAGTGTTCGGAAAGAGTGAGGTTGGAATGGGAACAAGGTGCGGTGAAGTCGAGACGGTTGATGTCCCATCGGCAGTTAGCAATAAAGAGATCCAGAGCAGGCAGAAGACCAGAGCGGGGTGTCCATGAAGAGGAGGAGTGTTGATGACGGGAGAAGGGGTCATCTGTGGGGGAGGGAGAGTCCTTGCCAAAGAAGTAGGCTTGAAGACAGAGCCGACAGAAGAAGAGTTCAGCGTCATGGCGAATAAGTGAAAAAGTAAATAAGACTTGTTTTTAGACTGCACACCACCTTTATACACTGACTGCTCTCTAATGCAGACAGCAGCACGATCCACACCAAGTCCTCCTCCTTCAGTTTCTTTAGCAACAAGCAACTCGTTGATGGGGCAGACCTGCAGTACTTTAAGTTCTTAATGTCCAGTGGGGTCTTGGGATCATAACAAAAATATTTTATAAAGGACAATAATACCATTGGTTGACCCCATGGAAGCTACTACGTATGAGCACGCTGCCATCTTCCTAGAAGAGAGATATTTGCAGTCTTGTATTTTTAGTTTTCATTGATTCTATTGCACTTCTTTGTTCTACTGTGAATGCCTGCAAGAAAATGAATCTGAGGGTAGTAAATGGTGACATATACTACTCTGAGCAGGGTTCTTAATATTATCAAGTATCCTACCCATCCATCCAGCATCCTCTTTAACTTTCTACCATCAGGAAGGAGACTCCGATGCATAAAGACAAGAACTGTCAGGATGGGAAAGAGTTTCTTTCCTCAGGCCAGTCAGCTTCTAAACACACTGCCACATCACTTTCGAAGTATCACCGGTTAATTTGTTCTGTACCCTGCAATATTTAATTTAAGCACTTTACTTTGTTTAATTGTGCGATATTCATTTGTAGATTTAATTCTTACTTTCCTAAGTTATTGTGTGTTATGTGTATTACCGGTGTTTTACATCCTGGTCTGGAGAAATATTGTCTTGTTTGGTGGTGTACATATATATAGTAATTCACAATAAACTTGACTTGACTTGATGTACAGTACATACCTTGATAATAATTTTACTCTGGACCTTGGAAGGGAAGTGCTGCCTTTTGCAACTGTTACCAGTCCACTGAGCACGATTCGTTGGGAAATTCTTCTCCGTATTTGTTTTTATTTGCACAGATTTTCTTCTTTTGCATAGTGATTATTTGGCTGTGTCTGTTTTTGTATAGTTTTTCATAAATTCTATTGTATTTTTCCCTGTAAATGCCTGCAATAAAATGAATCTTATGGCAATATCTGGTAACATGCTGTACACATATTTTGACAATAAATTTACTTTGAACTTTGAAGAAAGTGACTCTCTACTTGAACTAATAGGTGTGCAGTACTGGGGATATACATTTGAAGGTGCCATTTTGCAGGTGAAACATGCACAAGTGAATGTAAGAGATCCTATTGCACGATTTCAAAAAGGTGCAGAGGACATCATGTTTGAGGTAAAATTAACAGAATTGTTTCAGAAGTCAGAACTTAACTCAATGGGCCTGGTGGCTTCCTCCTGTGGGTTAACAAGAAATGTATAAGCCAGGTTTGCGAAATGTGTCTGGAAACTTTAGAAGGGTTAGGGCCTGGTCTGTCTTGAAGCCTGGATGACTTATGGAACAAACTATTGCTGATTGACAGAGATTGTATTGATTTCAGGATTGATTGTATTTTAATGTGACCTGCAAAAAAAAACCCTGACACATCAGTAATTCATCATCATAACTGGATAAGGCAATATGCCTTGCTAACAGTTTGTGCCTTAATTATGATGTCAGTCCAAGAGTACATTGCATGCATAAGCTTTTCCCATCCAGTTTGGACCAAGGAATGAAGGGATAATGTGTGGAACTGAGTGGAGATTGCAGTTAATTCTATAGCCTATTTTTAATGTTTCACATATACTTCAATTAGTGTGATTTATGCTGAAGAGAAGGTAGGGTGGAGGTCACGGCGGCAACCATTAATGTGCAAGAGCTCATTTAAAGTATAATTTGACAACCGAAATTTTCATTACAATGATTAAATTCAAGTCAGCAGACTGCTTCATGAGAATAGTGATTTGACAAAAATGTGTCTTAATGGAACTAATTCGGAAGGTGTGTAGCTCGGGTGGTTGATGGTTGGGCTGAGTTGTTCTCCGATCTTGGCAATTTACTTGCAAGTGTTTCGTCACCATGCAAGGAAACATCATTAGTGTGCCATTGAATGTGGTGTGTCCTCCGAATACTTGGCCTTTATATACTTTTCAATCAGCTGATTTGTTGTCATTTTGTGATGTGGCAGGAAATCTTTCGAGGTCTACAAACACGTCAACCTCGATCCTGTTTATGAGCTGATGCAGGAAAAATTCCAGACCACAAACACATGACGTTCACGACACAGACAATCAGCAGAGATTTCCTCCCCACATCACAACACTATCCTCCATAACGCTTTATAAAGCCTCAGCATTACACCCTTTCTCCTATATTTTAGTCCTTTCGAAATGTATACAAAATTGCATTTGCCTTCCTTGCTGCAACACAACCTGCAAGATAACCTTTAGTTAGACTAGGACTCCTCAGATGTCTGGATTTGCTCCCCATTTAGAAAATAGTCTATGCCTTTATTCTTTCTACCAATATGCATGACCAAAGTAGGTGTCCCTACTTTGTATTTCATCTGCCACTTCCTAGACCATTCTCCTAATCTGTCCAAGTCCTTCTGCAAACCCCTGCTTCCTCAACACTACCTGCCCCTTCATCTATCCTTGTATTGTCCACAAGCTTAGCTGCAAAGCCATCAATTCCACTATCCAAATCTTTGCTTATAATGTGGAAAAAAACGGTCCCAACACTAACTCCTGTGGAATGCCACTAGTCACCAGCAGCCAACCAGAAAAGGCTCCCTTTATTCCCACTCTTGCCTCCTGCCAGTCAGCCATCTTCTTCCATGTTAGCATCTTTTCTGTAATACCACGGCCTGTTATCTTGCTGAGCAGCCTCGTGTGCAGCACCTTGTCAAAAGCCTTCTGAAAATCCAAGTAAACAACAAACTGACTCCTTTGTCTATCCTGCTTGTTATTTCCTCAAAGGATTCCAACAGATTTGTCAGGGAAGATTTCCCTTTGAGGAAACCTGGCTGACTTTGGCCTATTTTATCGTGTGACTCTAAGTAACCTGAAACCTCATCCTTTTTAATGGACCAATATCTTCTCAACCGCTGAGATCAGGCTAACTGGCCTATAATGTCTTGTCTTTTGCCTCCCTCCCTAGTTGAAGAGTGGAGTGACATTTGCAATTTTCCAGTCCTCCAGAACCAGTCCAGATCTAGTGATTTGTGAAGGATCATTACTAATGCCTCTTCAATCTCTTCAGTTACCTCTTCACAATGCTGGGGGTAGTCCATCAGGTCCAGGTGACTTATTAAAATGAACCACAGGTAAAGACTCCAGCCTTTTCCTTGTTCTATTGGTTTGCATTACATTTGGCATATACACTCAGTGGCCACTTTAGTAGGTACCTCCTGTGCCCTACAAAGTGGTTACTGAGTGTATGTTCATGATCTTCTGCTGCTGTAGCCCATCCACTTCAAGGTTCGACATGTTGTACATTCAGAGATGCTCTTCTGCATACTACTGTTGTAACGCATGGTTATTTGAGTTACTGTTGCCTTCCTGTCAGCTTGAACCAGTCTGGTCATTCTTTCCTGAACTCTCTCATTAACAAGGCATTTTTGTTCACAGAACTGCTGCTCACTGGATGTTATTTTTTGCATCGGTCTCTATAAACTCTAGAGACTTGTGGCTGAAAATCTTAGGAGATTAATGGTTTCTAACATATTCAAACCACCCAGTCTGGCACCAATGGTCAAAGTCACTTAGACTTCCCGATTCTCATGTTTGCTCTGAGCAACAATTGAACCTCTTGACCATGTCTGCATGCTTTTATGCATTGAGTTGGTGCCACATGATTGGCTGATTAGATACTTGCTTTAACAAGCAGGTATGCAGGTGTTCCTAATAAACTGGCCATGAGTGTATGTAACCTTGCTTACAGGCATTACAGGTTGGTTGATCTACTGATACTTTAAATCAGGATGTAACACAGAGGTGATTGTGATTGTTCGCCTTTCTGTGCTCTGGAACAGAAAATGGGGCATTGCAGCATGATGAATAAGAAATTCACAATATTCCAAACAACATTGAACTAGAAAGAGAGAGAGAGAGAGAGAGAGAGAGAGAGAGAGAGAGAGACAGAGCAGCTGATGCCCACCTCAAACTTGTCTCCACCCCGCCCTACCCCACCCCACCCCCATTACAACTGCACCAACCTCATCAATTATACTTGGCAGACATGCTTTCTTTAAAAAAAGAGACGGCAAGAATTCTTGAAAGGCATTAAATAATTATGGCAGTTTATAAATCATACAAAGGTCCAGAGGCTTTATAATATGCTCTACATTTCCACTGATGGGGTCACATTAATGAGATGATAATTGGATGTAAGGTGATTTGATTCAAAAATAGATGAACAAAGGAACACAGGCAATGAGTGGCCTTGGAATGATACCAGACAACTGGTCCCAAACTGTTCATCTATTTATTTGCTTTGCATTCTGACATGATTGTAGAATATTTCACAGAGACAGTCCAAGTGGCCCAGATGTTATTTCTAAAGGGCTCTTCCTCTTAGCCCAATAACTTCCTTCTGGCATGATCATATTTTCTCTATAAACGTGCATCCATCGGCCTCTTAAGTACATCATTGCTATTAATGTCAAACATCTCTCCTGAGTCCTGAGCTCAAAAATCTAGGCCAACACATCAGAGTAGAATGGAGAGTGTTCTGCACTGACAGAGTTTAATGTCTTTGAGATGAGGTATTATACTGAGGATTGTCTGCCCTCTCTGATGTCCGTGAATGATCTCATTGCATTAATACAGTGTGTGGCTACTTGCCAGTATTTGTTCTGTATCTCAGCTGGAAGCTCTCTCACCTTGAAGTCAGAAGGTTGTGAATTCAACTCTCAGTCCTCTCCCTGGTAAAAGTCCGTCCTTCAACCTGCAAATGGATTTTTCCCACATTCCTCGGTTTTCAATCTCGCTCTGCATGAGTGGGCTGGCAGAAGTGAAACGCTTTGCGGTGTGGTTGAGCCAAGACCCGCAGGGTTTTCTTTTCATTCGGAGTTGGAGGAGACTGAGTGTATCACCAAAGACTCCAGCAAACTTCTACAGAGGTACTGTCGAGGGCATTTTGACCCAGCTGCATCACCACCTGGTATGAGAGCTCAAACTTGCAGGATTGAAAGAGAGCGCAGAGGGGTTGTAGACCCAGCCAGCTCCATCATAGGCACTAGCCTCCCCACCCTCAAAGACGTTTTCAAGAGGGTGTGGTATGGTGGCATAGTGGCTAGCACGATGCTTTGCAGTACAGGTGACCCAGGTACATTTCCTGCCGCTGCCTGTAAGAAGCTTGTACATTCTTCCCGTGACTGTGTGGGTTTCCTCCGGGTGCTCCTGTTTCCTCCCACAGTCCAAAGATGTAATGGTTGGTAGGTTAATTGATCATTGTAATTGTCCTGTGAATAGGTTAGGGTTAAATCGAGGGCTCGCTGGTGGCACAGCTCGAAGGACCAGAAGGGCTTGTTCTGTGCTGTATCTCAATGAGTCAATTAATCAATCAATAAATAAGTAAGGTGGAGCCTTAAGAAGATGACATCGATCATTAAGGACTCTCATCACCTACAACATGCCCTCTTCTTATTACTACCATCAGAGAGGAGGTACAGTAGCCTGAAGACCTGCTCTTAACATTTTAGGAACAGCTTCTTCCCCTCCACCATCAGATTTCTGAACGGTCTGTGAACCCATAACACTGCCTCACTATTCCTCTTTTGTACTATTTATTCATTTATTATTTATTTGTCTTGCACTCTACTGCTGCAACAAAACAACAGCTTTCACAATACGCGTCAATGACAACAAACCTGACTCTGATTCTGATTCCTATTAGGTCATTGTGTGGACCCATTTTGAAGGTGAACATTGAGGAATCAGAGAACCGTAGCATCCCAGAGTCACGCAGCATGGGCAGAGGTCGTTTGGACAATAATGTCAATATGTGGGTCTTCATGTCCTCTGGCAGCTCATTCCACACTCTGACCATTGAGTGAAGAAACTCCCCCTCACGTTCCACTTAAATATTTCACCTTTCACCCTTAACCGAGGACCTCCAGTTCTGGTCTCACTCAATCTCAGTAGAAAAAGCCTCTTGCCATTACCCTGTCTAAGCCTCTTGTAATTTTGTATACCTGTATCAAATATCCCCTCATTCTCCTGTACTCAAAGGAATGAAGTCCTTAACCTATACAACCTTTCCCTAGACCCCACTGCTAAAGAAGATCAGATTAGGCTGCATATATTTAAACCATTCACTGATAAGCACAGTAGTGTAGTGGTTAGCACATCGCTTTACAGTGCAGTTGTCTCGGATTCAGTTCCCCTTGTTGCCTGTAAGGAGATTGTACAGTCTCCCCGTGACCACGTAGTTTCCTCTGGGTGCTCCGGTTGCCTCCCACAGTCCAAAGGTGTACCGGTCGGTAGGTTAATTGGTCACTGTAAGTCATCTCATGATTAGGCTGGGATTAAATCAGGGCCTGTTCCGTCCACGCTGTATCTCAGTAAAAAACTTAAAATTAAAAGTCCAAAGAAGAATTCCTTGTGGCATATGGAGCTTCTTGGTGTTTGAGACAATGAGTGTAGATGTCCTTCAGGAAAGGCTGAGTAAATATCCTATGGAGATATGAATAGATCCACTCATAGGATGAGATGCAGTGAATAACAATGAGGTTCCCATTGAGCCAAACGTCTTGTGTCTGTGCTATAAGTTCTGCAATTGCTGAGAGATCAGTGGCCCCAGTAAACAATATTGCAGTTCTTTTCTAAAGTGTTTCGAGTCCTGTTTCACATGAGCAGGAGGGAAATCATACAAACAACATAATTACACAGTTGAATATGGAAACTGCTGGAAATGCACAGCTGGTTCAGTCAAGTAAAGAGAAATAGGCATACTGATCAAATCTCAGTGATGCCCTAAAGTGCTTCACACCCAATGAAGTATCATTGAAATAACTAGCGATCTCTTCAGTGCCAGTCACACACCACAGGAAATGTATTATTCCTGCCATCTTCCCTGGTATACTGTGGTATGTCAGGCAGCATCTATGGGGGAGAATAAATAGTCGATGTTTCCAGATGAGACCCTTCATCAGGACTGGAAAGAAAGGGGCCAGCAGCCAGAATAAGGGAGGGATGGGGGTCGGGAGGAGTGCAAGGTGGCAGGTGATAGGTGAGAAGCAATGTGGGTGGGTGGGAGAGGGGGGATGAAGTGAGAAGCTGGGAGGGGATCGATGGAAGCGGCAAAGGGCTGGAGAAGAAAGGTTCTGCTAGGAGAGGACAATGGAAGAAATGAAGGAGGAGGAGTACCAGAGGGAGGTAATAGGCAGCTGAGAAGAGAAAGAGTGAGAGAGCGAGCAGAATGGGGAATGGAAATAGAAGGAGGGAGGTGGAAGAAAGTATTGGAAGTTGGGGAAATCGATGTTCATGCCATGACATTGGAGGCTACCCAGATAGAAAATGAAGTATTGCTCTTCCAACCTGAGTTTGGCCTCATCAGGCTGTGGACAAACATGACAGAATGGGAATGGGAAGTTTTATTGAAATGGGTGGCCACAGGGCAATTCTGCCTTTCACGGCAGGCAGAGCAAAGGTGCTCCCCCAGTCTCCGATTGGCTACTTACTTCATCCCCCTCCCCCAACCACCTTCCTTCTCTCTTACCTGGTCTCGCCTGATGAAGGGTCTCGCTATTTGCCTGTGGTAAACTATGATATACTGAGAGTTATGCTATGCCATACTGCTGCATAAACTGTGGTACAACATACAGACTACAAGATCCTGCAGTATTTACTGAATTATATTGAGGCATTCTATTGTACACTCATAGAGTATTTTGTGGTATATACTGAGGTACACTGCAGAATATATTCTTGTATACTGTGTATATAATATAGTATATTGTATACTGCAGTTATATATTATGGTATACTGCGGTGTATATAATGGAATAATATGATATACCATGATGTATACTGAGGTGCATTTTGGACTACATACTATGGTATGTGTTGTAATTCACTGTGCTGTATATAGTAGTAAGGCATGATATACTTTATGTGTTAGACTGTTACTTACCGTGGCTATCTGCAGTATATATTGTGATGCACTGAGGCACACTCTATATACTGTGGTTTATACTGCGGTATACTGACTTGAGTAATTGAGTCACGGGATTTAAAGAGTGTGTAGAGGGCTGTCGACTCAGCCAGCTCCATCAGGAAGACAACCCTCCTACCACAGAGGACATTATCCAAAGACAGTGCATCATTAAAGACCTTCACATTCCGGAACATGCCCTCGTCTCATTATTACCATCGGGTAGAATGTTCAGGAGCCCGAACTTTTTCAGGAAAAGCTTTTTACCCTCCAGCATCAGAATTCTGAACAATCCATAAACCCATAACTACTAGATCATAGAACATTACAGCACAATACAGGCTGTTCAGCCCACCACATTTGCCGACCTTTTAAACTACTCTAAGATCAATATGACCCTTTCCTCCGACACAACCCTCCATTTTTCTATCATCTATGTGCCTACTTAAGAGTTTCTTAAATGCCCCTAATATATTTGCCTCTGCCATCATCCCTGGCAGTACCATTCTATGCATTCATCACTTATCACTGTAAAAAACCTACCTCTGACCTTCCCTCTATACTTCCCACCAAACACTACAAAATTATGGCCCCTCATGTATGCCATTTCTACCCTGAGAAAAGTTTCTGGCTATCCATTTCAATATATGCTTCTAATCATCTTGCACACCTCTCTCAAATCAGTACCTCACAATTCCTTTTTGCACTATTTAATTATATTTTATTTCTTATTGCAACATAGTAATTTTTTATGTCTTGCACTGTACTGCTGCCACAAAACAGTATGTTTTATGGCCTATGTTAGTGATAATAAACCTGATTCTGATTCTGAACCGGGTATACTGTGGAAAGGCCGTCGTACCTGAGATTGGTAGCCCACATTTACTCCAGGTCTGGCACCATCTTGAGTTTAAATTCTCTTCCTTGTTCACCCTTTTCTGACTCAGGTACCTTCTGCAGTCCCACTACTCTCCAATATCTCACATCATTTCTGATTGCAACCTCCTGTGCTGTCCCATTGTCCATTGCTCCACTGTTGTTCTGCCATGTCCCTGAGACCCTTAATTATCTCCTTAAAGCTCTGCTTCTTTTTTCCATTTCTCAGTCTTTTTAGGTGCTTTTTAAAAACTAGGTTTGTTCTCATAGAAGTTTCACTGTCAAATTTCACTTGAATCCGCCTGAGACATTCTACCACTACAAAGGAGCTGTATGGGTGCCCATTTTCAAGTAGGCCCAGCTCTCTATTCTGTGATATAGTAGCTGTATTTCTAAACGTGATTCTTGGCCCTCAGAATCAGGTTTATTATCAGCAGCATGTGTTAATTTTCACTTCCTGCTGAATGATCTGGGTGCATGAGTTCAAAGTGCACCGTAGTGATTTAAGATTAGAGTTGTTGAGTGAACTCGGCCTTTTTTCCTTGGAGCGAGGGAGGATGAGAGGTGACCTTTTAAGGGTGTATAAGATGATGAGAGGCATTGATCGTGTGGATAGTCAGAGGCTTTTTCCCAGGGCTGAAGTGGCTATCACGAGAGGGCACAGTTTTAAGGTGCTTGGAAGTAGGTACAGAGGAGATATCAGGGGTAAGTTTTTTACGCAGAGAGTGGTGAGTGCACGGGATGGGTTGCCAGAGACGGTGGTGGAGGCGGATACGATAGGGTCTTTTAAGAGACTCCTGGACAGGTATATGGAGCTCAGAAAAATAGAGGGCTATGGGTAACCCTAGGTAATTTCTCTGGTAAGGACATGTTCGGCAGAGTTTTGTGGGCCGAAAGGCCTGTATTGTGCTGTATGTTTTCTATGTTTCTACATTTTTCCAAGTCCGATAATGATGATTAGGAAGGCAGAAAACACAGCACAAAAACACCACTTATTTGCCATTGTCCCAGGGAAAAGGAGGTTTGTCTTAAACCATAAGTCCTGAAGGTATAGGAGCAGAATTAGGCAATTCAGCCCACCGAGTCTGTGCCACTATTTGATCATGGCTGATTTATTTTCCCTCTCTGCCCCATTCTCTTGCCTTCTCCCAATAATTTTTGACACCCTTACTAATCAAGAACCTATTGATTTCCACTTTAAGTATGTCTAATGACTTGGCCTCCACAGCTGTCTGTGATAATGTGTTCTACAGATTCACCACCCTCTACCTAAATAAATTCTTCCTCATCTATCTCTGTCTAACAGGACCTCTTTCTATTCTGAGGCTGTGCTCTCTAGTCCAAGACTCTCTCACTATTGGAAACATCCTCTCCTCATCCACTCTGTCTAGTCCTTTTAATATTCAGTAGGTTTCAATGAGATTCCCTCCTCATTGTTTTAAGCTCCAGTGAGTACAGGCCCAGAGCAATCAACTATCCTAATACATCAACCTTTTCATTCCCAGGTTATTCCGACTGCACAGAGGATTGGTATTGGAAGTGGAAGTGGAATTAGTATGTTATTGTCACATGTACTGAGAGTCAGTGAACATCTTGTCTTGCATACTGTTCATGCAATTCCTTACATCGTGCATTGAGGTGGAACAAGGTAAAGCAATAACAATGCAAATTAAGTGTAACGGTTACAGAGAAGATGCAATGAAGGTAAACAATAAGGTGCAATATCATAATGAGACAGATTGTGAGGTCAAGAGTTCAATTTATTGTTCTAGAGAACTATATAATAGTCTTATGACAGTGGGGTAGAAGCTACTATTCAGCCTGGTAATACATACTTTTACCATGATCCATGATTCTCTCATATCCCTTTTGTCAATCAACTGTCCAGCTCTTGGCTCCATCGTTCCCCCTCCTGTCTTCTCCTATCATTTCGGATCTCCCCCTCCCCCTCCCACTTTCAAATCTCTTACTAGCTCTTCCTTCAGTTAGTCCTGACGAAGAATCTCGGCCCAAAACGTGGACTGTACCTCTTCCTGGAGATGCTGCCTGGCCTGCTGCGTTCACCAGCAACTTTGATGTGTGTTGCTTGAATTTCCAGCATCTGCAGAATTCCTCGTGTTTGCGTCTTTTGTATCTTCTACCTGATTGTCAGGGCTGGAACTACACAGTGTTACCATAAGACATCAGGATAAAGAAGTAGAATCAGGGCATTGGCCCATCATGTCTGCTGTATCAATCATAGCTGATTTTTCTTTCCTCAACCACATTTCCCTGAAACCCTTAACCCCCTAACCAATCAGTTGGCCAGACCTTAGAACCTTAGATTGACTAAGCTTAGTTGGTCCTTTACCCAATTTTCTGTGTATGTAACCTGGCCATGCAATAGGGAGGTTCCTCATAATCGATTATGGCTTGTAAAGCCTTTGGAACATCCGAGTAAAAGAGAGGTAAGGGTGAATGTCAGAATGCTGGAAAATGACGCTGGAGAGGTAGTAATGGGTGACAAAGAAATGGTAGAAACACTCAATAATTATTTTGCATCAGTCTTCACTGTAGAAGACAGCAGCAGTCTGACAGAAATTCAAGGGTGTCAGAGGGCCGAAGTGAGTGTACTTGCTATTACTAAAGAGAAGGTGCTTGGGAAGCTGAAGGACCTGAAGGTAGATAAATCACCTAGACCAGAGGAATTACCCCCCCCCCAGGTTCTGAAAAAGGTAGCTGAAGATATTTTGGAGGCATTAGTAGTGATCCTTCAAGAATCACCAGATTCTGGAATGGTTCTGGAGGACTGGAAAATTGCAAGTGTTACTCCACTCTTTAAGAAGGGAGGGAGGTAAAAGACAGGAAATTATACGCCAGTTAGCCTGATTCAGTGGTGGAAGTATATTGGAGTCTGTTATTAAAGTGTGATAGATATACACTTCCTGGGCCAGTGGGCGTTTTGGTTTTTTGCAAAGCTTTCTTTCTAAACACAGCAGTTTCTTCTTGTAAGGTCAAACAGATATAAGTAAACTTCCAACTAATAACATTGTTTAGCTCCGGCCATAAATGGGAGCCAGTCTTCAGTTCTTAAAATATAAATGGCAAGCAGTAATCTGAAGTTAAAAGCACAGCTTTACAAACAAGTTCTGTTCATAGCACAGACTTCCTGTCTCATAGCATCCTGGATAATTGATTAAGTTCAAGGAAGCCGTCACACCAGATAGATAATATCACTTATCATACATAAGAGCATAAGAAATAGGAACAGGAGTAGGCCATCTGGCCCATTGAGCTTGCTCCGCCATTCAGTAAGATCATGGCTGATCTGACTATGGACTCACCTCTACCTGCCTTTTTCCATTACTCTTAATTCCCCTACTGTGCAAGAGTCTATCCGACCTTGTCTTAACTATATTTACTGAGATAGCTTCCACTGCTTCATTGGGCAGAGAATTCCACAGATTCACTTCTCCCTGGGAAAAGCAGTTCCTCCTCATCTCCATCCTAAATCTACTCCCTCAAATCTTGAGCCTATGCCCCCTAGTTCTAGTCTCACTTATCAGTGGAAACAACTTACTTGCCTCTATCTTATCTGTCCCTTTCAAAATTTTATATGTTTCTATAAGATCTCCTCTCATTCTTCTGAATTCCAGTGAGTACAGTCCCAGGCGACTTAATCATAGTTTAACCCCCTCATCTCTGGAATCAACCTGGTGAATGCACTGCCTCCAAAGCCAGTATATCCTTCCTCAAGTAAGAGGACCAGAACTACACGCAATGCTCCTGGTGTGGCCTCACCAGTACCCTGTACAGTTGCAACTTAACCTCCCTGCTCTTAAATTCGATCCCTTTAGCCACGAAGGGCAACATTCCATTTGCCTTCTTGATAGCCTGCTGCACTTGCAAACCAACCTTCTGTGATTCATGCACAAGCACTCCCAAAATCAGTAAATTATCTATTAGTGTTGAGAGTTTTATGGACTCAAGGAAGTTAGATTCACAGCATTAGTGCTGGATAGCTGAGGTCTGCATCTTCAAAAAGCTTTTAGACCATTTGTGTAAAAGGTGTGCCTGAAGAAATATCAGATATGTGTGAAGTCGCCCAAATGTCAAAGAAAAAGTTTATAATGTAGTTCAGGCTTATTGGGAATGGGTAAAGAACATCAAGAGGCATGAAAGAAATGACTTGAACTAGATCCATTCCCCTGGCTTTGATTTCAGCGATGGATGATTCAATAGTCTGCATATTTGGTATGTCTTTTTAGTTTATAGGAATTATACCTTTTTTTAGAAATCCTTTGTGTTTTAGAATTGGTTTGTAATTTGGAAATGTGTAAGATAGAAATTCTCTGAGTTTTATATAGGTATTAGGAGTGTTGTTAGGATTTAAATGTGATTTACTGAAAATAAATGAAATGTGTTTCAAACTGCTTTGTTAGCTGGAAGTATCTTCTCCTTGGTAGGGATAGGGGTCACATCGCTTGAATAGTGGGTATTGGCAGGTAAACTTGCCATGGAGAATAAATAGGGAAGTGAATGAGCCTTTGAAGATTTGGTAGTTGTAGAATAATCATCCTTTAGTGAGAGTACTTGTGGATATTTACATCCGATAGGGCTTAAGGTCTTCTCCTGAGTTTAGAATTTCGCTGTCAGCAAACCCAGTACTATCACAAATGATAAGTTTTTGGTTAACTGGATGCACATGATAAAGTAGACTAATGTCAGCATGGTTTCCTAAGTGGAAATCTTACTTGACAAGTCTGTTGGTATTCTTTGAGGAAAAACAGACAGGATAGACAAAGGAGAGTCAATAGCTGTTGTTTACTTGGATTTTCAAAAGGCCCTTGACAAGCTGCTGCACAGGAGGCTGCTTAACAAGATAAGATCCCATGGTATTACAGGAAAGATACTAGCGTGGATAGAACATTGGCTGACTGCCAGGAAGCAAAGAGTGGGAATAAAGGGAGCCTTTTCTAGTTGGCTGCCAGTGACCAGGGTGTTCTGCAAAGGTTGATATCGGGATTGCTTCTTTTCACATTATACGTAAGATTAATATGTTAGATTGATCTCAGAGTAGGTTAAAAGGTGGCACAACATTGTGGGCTGAAGGGCCAGGACTGTGCTATAATGTTCTATGTCAAAGATTTTGATGATCGAAGTGATGGCATTGGGACCAGGTTTGCAGACGATACAAAGATAGGTGGAAGCAGGAAGTCTGTAGAAGGACTTAGATTAGGAAAATGGGCAAAGAGAAGGCAGATAGAATACAATGTTGGGAAATGTATGGTCATGCACTTTGGTAGAAGGTATAAAGCTGTTGATCATTTTCTAAATGAGGAGAAAGTTCAGAAATCAGAAGTCCAAAGGGAGTCCTCGTGCAGGATTCCCTAAAGATTAACTTGCAAGTTGAGTCAATGGTAAGGAAGGTAAATGCAACATTAGCTTTCATTTTGAAAAGACTGGAATGTAAAAGCAAGGGTGTAATACTGAGGCTTTATAAGTTGTTTAGAGGATTTGGGCACCATATCAAAGAAAGGATGTGTTGGCATTAAAGAGGGTCTAGAGGACGCTGACAAGAATGATCCCAGGAATTAAAAGATTAATGTATGAGGAGAGTTTAATTGCTCAGGGCCTGTACTCACTGGAGTTTACAAGAATGGGATGGGGGGGGGAATCTTATTGAAACCTATCGAATATTGAAAGGCCTCAGTAGAGTGGACATTAAGAGCATGTTTCCAATATTGGGGGAGTCTAGGACTAAAGGACACAGCTCTAGAATAGAAGGACTTCCCTTTAGAAGAGAGATGAGGAGGAGTTTTGTTAGCCAGTAGGTGGTTGAACATAGAACAGTACGGTACAGCACAGGAACAGGCCCTTCAGCCCACTATGTTGTGCTAATCCAATTAAATTAATATACAAACTGGCAACCTAACTAATGTATCTGCTTCTGCCACCACTCCAGGCTGTGTATTCCTTGCACCAATTGGATGTGTTAAAAACCTGCCTCTCACAACTCCTTTGAAATTACTTCCTCTCCAGTTAAATGCATGTCCAAATGATGAATCTGTGATATTCATTGCCACAGACGGCCAAGGAGGCCAAGTCATTGGGTGTGTTTAAAACAGAGGTTGATAAGTTATTGATTAGTAAGGAAGTCAAAGGGTATGGGAGATCGCTGGGTTGAGAAGGATAATAAATATGCCACGAAGAAATGGCAGAGCAGACTTGATGGGGCAAATGGCTTAATTCTGCTCCTATATCTTATGGTCTTATGGCTGACAAAATCCGGATAAAAATTTTAAAACACTAAGATCAACATGGTGCCAAGCTGCAATGGCAGTTGATGTCAAAGCTCAGACTTAGTTATTGTTTTCAGTTTGTAAGGATAGTTTTATGGATAGCGCAGGTAGTTAGGAATCAGTTTCAGGCTTAGGGGCATGGATGAGGAAGAGTCAGAGGTCAGGAGTAATAAATGAAGAGTCAGGGGCAGGAGACTGTGTTTGGGTCAGTTTGGTGCTGAGCTACAATGTCTGTTGGTGTTATAGTTTAGACTTAGTTGTTTTATTTTTCAGTTCATGGGGATAGTTTTTGGGACAGTGTTGGGAGTTAGAGGACAGATTAGGATTTAGGGACAGGGGTGAGGGAGAATGAACGGTCAGCTGCATGAGCCAGTGTTCAGAGTCCAAATTGAAGCGCTCTGCGTGGACCATGGGTCAAAGGTCAGCGATCCCAGATGCTGAGTCAGCGAACACTGAGTAGACTAGCTGATTGGCTTCCTCCTCTTTCCGTTTCTGGTGTTCTGATGTGCCAGACTCAGTCAGTTCAGTCATGTCCTTTGGAGAAGTACAGCTATTCCTGGACAACATATAGGCCAGTGCCTAGAAATGACCATCTTTAACATGTGAGGACCTCAACACCGCCCCTTGACATTCACAGAATCATTCCCCCCACCGTTCCCATTCCAAAAATGATTCACTAATCCAAATAAGGCTTAGCCTCTCCAAAGCGATCTGTTCTAGTTATACTTATTTCAAAACAAGCACAACTTCATTAAGTACCTTATTTTTTAAGCTGTCAGTTTTATTTATGTTGAAAAGCCTTTGATCAGCTCAGCACCTTGCCAAAGGAAGGAATAATCTGTATTAGTACAGCATCCTCTCAGACCCTGAGAAGGAGACAGCAGAGACTTATGGACAAATAATTGTTCACATCAGGGAAAGAATGCAGCCATTAAGAGGTCAGTAAGACACAGAACATTACGGTACAGAACAGGCTGTCTGGCTCACAATGTTGTGCTGACCTTACACCTACTTTAAGATCAATCTGCCCCTTCCCTCCTACATAGCCCTCAATTTTTCTGTTATTCATATGCCTGCCTAATAATGCATAGTTAGTTAACCCATTTTGACAGTAAGCTAAACTGAGTGTTATACAAAGCCTCCCCTTGATCTTTTTCTAATGTCATTATAATGTCATCACCACCTAGTATACATTGAGATGTGCATCAGCTGAATGAGCCTCTTGACAACGTCTCACTCCCTCAGTGTTGCATTAGCTTCCGATGACACGCTCAACAATTGCAATCAGAATAAAGCTTATTATCACTGGCATATGCAGCAGTGCCGTGCAATGCATGAAAATTACGATAAATTACAATAAGAAATGTAAAAAATAAATAAGTAGTGCAGAAAGAGAGGTGAATATTGAGGTAATGCTCATGGGTTCAAGGATTGTTCAGAAATATGATGGTGTAGAGGAAGAAGCTGTTCCTGAAATGTTCAGTGTGAGTCTTCAGGCTCCTTCACCTTCTTCCTGTTGGTAGTAATGAGAAGAGGGCATGTCCTGGATGATAAGGGTCCTTAATGATGGATGCATTTGCACTTCCCTACCAGATGGTGATGCAAGCAGTCAGAACGCTCTATATGGTCTATCTGTAGAAATTTGCTTGGTGACATACCAGATCTCCTCAAACGAGCCACTAGTGTACCTCCTTCGTAACTGCATCAATATGTTGGACCACTGATAGATCTTCAGAGATATTGGCGCTCAGGAACCTGACACTGCTCACTCTTTCCACTGTTGACCCCTCGATGAGCACAGGTGTGTGTTCCCTCGGCTTCCCCTTCCTGAAGTCCACAGTCAATCCTTTGGTCTTGTTAATGTTGAGCACAAGGTTGTTGTTGCAACACCCCTCAACCAGCCAATTCATCTGACTCCTGTACATTTCCTCGCCGCCATCTGAGGATTCAGTCAGCGACAGCTGTGTCACTGATGAATTTATAGTTGCCAGTTGAGTTGTGCCTAGGCACTGATTCATGACTATAGACTGAGTAGAAGAATGGGGGGGGGGGCTAAGTACATATCCTTGAGAATGAAAGAGGTACAAGTCTTACACACATTCCAGACTCATGAGCATGTAATCCAGACTGACAGAATGATACAGTATCGAGGGCTTCTCTGTTTGATGTTGCTGCATTCACTGAGCTCGGCAATTAGCTTGCAGACATTTCATCCCCAGTCGAGGTGACATCTTCAGTTCACAGCTGATGCTGTTTCTCTCTGGGAGTAGTTGTGTTTATATCGGCCCCCTATTCACTTGCCTCAGCCCTGACTGACTACCCCTTCAGTTAACCTTTGAATTCTACTGGCTCGCGTTTCTTTGGCTCTCAGGGGCTTAAAGATGCCATCTATTTCTTTATAAAGCTAATTGCCAAGTTTGGCGAACACCCCAACATCAAATGCCTCAACCCAAGCTACCAATATTCACCACTATCCTTAGCTTCTTCCCCTCTATCTACAAATTTCAACACTGGTAGCCTTTATCAGAATCAGAATCAGGTTTATTATCACTGAAATTTGGTGTTTGTTGCAGCAAAACAGTGCAAGAAATAAAAATTACCTTAAGTTAAAAATAAATAGTGTAAAAGAGGAATAAGGGGGTACCGTTTATGGCAAATCTGATGGTGAGAGGGAAGAAGCTGTTCCTAAAACTTAGAGTATGGGTCTTCAGGCTTCTGTATCTCCTCTCTGATGGTAGTAATGAGAAGAGGGTATGTCCTCGATATTTAGGAATTAGGAGACAGAGACAGTGGATGATAGGTGGAAGCAGCCAAGAAAAAATCAGTTGGAACTAGGAGAAAAGAAGGGAGGATGAAGGCAGAGACAGCTGGGAAGGTGAGCACTCTGACTGTTTGCATCACCACTTGGTATGGAGGCTCTAATGCGTAGGACTGAAAGAGGCTGTGGAGCATTGTAGACTCAGCCAGCTCCATATGTGTTATCTGACTGCCACCCTCTTAAGGCGCAACCTTTTAAAGATGTCCTTGATGGTCCATGATTGAGTTTGCAGGGCCAAGAACCCTTTGCAGCCTTTCAATCCTGCACACTGGGGGTACTGCCATATGCTTCCTTCACTATGCTTTTGGCCCATGTTGCTACTTCCAAGGAATTACGGACTTAGATACCAAGGTCTCCCTGTTCATCAACATGTTTTAGTGCCCTGCTATTTATAATGTATATCCTCTCCCTATTTGACTCCCAAAAGGCATCTCCTCACATTTTTCATGATTGAATTCCTGACAACATGTTAATATTCAATTTGATACCACCTCTCAAGCCACCACCTGTACCACCTGTAAAGGCAAAAGCAGCAGGTACAATACAGTATGTACCGTACGTTTTCCTCCAGGCCGGGCGCCACTCTGAGGTTTGCATTCCAGTGTTGCTACTGTTAACGTCCCAGAACTTCCTATCCAACGGAAAATCATGAGTACTTTCAACACAGACTGCAGATGTTCATCATCAATGTTTCAATGGCACTAAGTAATGGACAAGAAGGATTGGCTTTGTCAGTGGTGTCCAAATTGTGTTGAAAAAAATGGTTAAACAACCAAAAGGCTTCTTGACCAGGAAATGAGGTGGTGCACATGCTCCTGTCTACATCAATGGTTTTAAGTTTGAGAGAGTCGAGAGCTTGAAGTTTCTAGGTGTCTACAGTACATCAGTAATAGCCCGTCGTGGTCCAACCATGTTGATGTCACCAGTTCCTCTACTTCTTCAGGTGGTTTAAGAAATTCAGCATGTCCCTGTCAATCCTTACCAAGTTTTATCGGTGCACCATAGAAAGCCTTCTGTCTGGTCGCATAACAGTTTGGTATGGCAACTGCTCTGCATGTGACTGCAGGAAACGGAGAGAGTTATGGATACATCTCAGCGCATCACAGAAAGCAGCCTCCCTCTATTGACTATGTCTATACTTCTCACTGCCAGCCTAATCAAAGATGTCACCCACCCTGGACATTTTCTCTTCTCCCCTTTTCCATTGGGCAGAAGATATAAAACCCTGAAAGCTTGTACCACAAGGCTCAAGGACAGCTTCTATTCCACTTTTATTAGACTCTTGAATGGATGTCTTTTACAGTAAGATGATCTCTTGGCCTTACAATCTACCTTGATATAATTTTATATTTTATTGTTTACCTGTATTGCAGTCTTTGTGGTAGGTTTTACACTTTATTCTGCATTGTTTTTCTGCAAGGTTCAAACACTGGAGTTGCAAAGGGACCTAGGAGTCCTCAAGCAAGACTCCTAGAAGGTTATTTTACAGGTTGGGTCTGTGGTAAAGAAGGCAAATGCAATGTTGGCATTTATTTCAAGGGGAATAGAATATAAAAGCAAGGACATAATGCTGAGCCTTTATAAGACACTAGTCAGGCCACACTTGGAGTTTTGGGCCCCAGATCTTGGAAAGAATGTGTTGTCATTAGAGGAAGTCCAGAGGAGGTTCACGAGGATGATTCCAGGAATGAAGGGATTAACATATGAGGAGCATTTGGCAGCTTTGGGGTTGTACTCACTGGAATTTAGAAGAAGGGGGGTCTCATTGAAACCTACCGAATGTTGAAAGGACTAGATAGGGTGGATGTGGGGAGGATGTTCCCTATGGTGAGAGTATCCAGAATTTGAGGGCACAGCCTCAAAATTGAGGGGAGACCCTTTAGAACAGAGGTAAGGAGGAAGTTTTTTTTTTTAGCCAGAGAGTAGTAAATCTGTGGAATGCTCTGCCACAGACTGTGTTGGAAGCCAAGTTCATGCGTATATTTAAGGCAGAAGATGGTTGTTTCCCGATCGGTCAGGGCATCAAAGGATATGGCGAGAAAGCAGGTGTATGGGGTTGAGTGGGATCCGGGATCAACCATAATGGAATGGCGGAACAGACTTGATGGGTTGAATGGCCTAATTCTGTTCCTATGTCTTATGGTTATTGTTTTACCTTACTCCTGCTCAACGCATTGTGTAATGATCTGATCTGTATGAACAGGATGCAAGACAAGCTTTTCATTGTATCTTGGTATATGTGGCAACAATAAACCAATACCAATTCCAAACTTTGCTTGCCTGCTTGACTAACATAATGGATCAGATAAATCTCATCCTCAGGCATACCACCCCAGAAACCAGACTCTGAGATTCTGCTCATCATCTTTGTCTTTGAATACAAATTTAACATAATCCCAAGGTTGTACCCCAACCAACAACCTCAGAAGAAACTGGTATCAAATAGAGTCTGATTTCATTGTGCATGCTGAGTGATGAAAGGTTGGATCTGAGTGAAGAGAACTGTTCCTATGGACAGAAGGGTCTGCTACTGGAGGACAGAGGTTTAACATAATTAGTGAGAGAGCCAGAGGCAAGAAGTGGAGAAATTATTTTTAATCCAGGAAGTTGTAGTTATCTGAAAGGGCATTGCTGAACATAACTTTCAAAAAGAAAACTTGATAAGCCCTTGAAAGGGGAAACCATGTGGGGCTCTGAGGAAGGAACAGGGGAGTGCCAGTAAACAAGTAATATTATTAGAAAGTGCTGGAAATACTCATCAGATCAGGCTGATTCTGTGAGAAGAGAAACTAAACTAACTTTTCAGCTGGAAGACCTTCATCAAACTGGGAAGAGAAGGCTGTTAAGCTACAGAGAGGATAGGATAAATGACAGGGTAAAACCTGGGTTACCATGGAGACAGGCTTACAGTCTATCCCCATCTTCACCCTGGTGTTGCCCTAGTAGAAACAATCCCCCAGCCAACACCATCACCTTTTCCCACACACCCACACCCCATTACCTAATGCTCTTTTTTTCACTCCTTCCCACATTTATGAGGCTCTTAGACAAGTACATGGATGAAAGAAAAATTAAGGGTTAAATGCGGGTGGAAGGGTTAAACTGATCTTAGTGTAGATTAAAAGCTCATCACGCATCATGGGCTGAAGAACCTGTCCAATACGGTACTGTTCTATGTGATAGAATCTCAGTCACACAGAAGCAGGCCCTTTGGCCCATCTAACCCATGCTAAACTATTATTTTACTTAGTCCCATTGACCCCCATCTGGACCATAGCCCTCCTTACCCCTCCAATCTAAGTACTTACCTATATTTCTGTTAAATGTTGTAATCAAACCCACATCGACCACTTACTATTGCAGCTCACTCGACACTCTCACCACCCTCTGAAAGAAGAAGTTCCTTCTCAGGTTCCCCTTAAACATGTCACACTTCATCCTTAGCCCATGGCTTCTAGTTCCAGTCTCACCCAGCCTCAGTGGAAAAAGCCTGTTTGTATTAACCCAATCTATACCCCTCATAATTATGCATAGCTCAATCAAATCACCCTTCATTCTCCTAGGAATAAACTCCTGACCTATTCAGCCTTTCCCTTCAAGTCCCGGCAACTTTCTCGTAAATTTTCTCTGCACTCTTCCAATCTTATTGATGTATTTCCTGTAGAAAAGATATGAATAAAGTGTTCCATGTTCTCAAATAAGAAAATCTGCAGATGCTGGAAATCCAAAGCAACACAGACAAAATGCAACTATGGAAAAGAGTAAACAGTCAACGTTTTGGGCCAAGACCCTGCATCAGGACTGGAAAAAATATGGGAAGTCTGAGCAAGAAGGTGGGGGATGGAAGGGGAAGAGGAATTATAAGGTGGTAGGTGATAGGTGAAACCAGGAGGAGGGGGAGGGAGTGAGGAAGACCTGGGAAGTTGATTGGTGAAAGAGTTAAAGGGGGAATCTGATGGGAGAGGATAGAAGACCACAAAAGAAAGGGAAAGAGGAGGAGCACCAGAGGGAGGTGATGGGCTAGTAAGGAGATAAGGTGAGAGAAGGAAACAGGAGTGGGGAATGGCGAAGGAGAGGAGGGGGAGCGGCAATTACCAGAAGTTCAAGAAACCGATGTACATGTCATCAGGTTGGAGGCTACCCAGATGGAATATAAGGTGTTGTTCCTCCAACCTGAGTGTGACCTCATTATGGCAGTAGAGGTCATGGACTGTCATAGTCATAGTCATACTTTATTAATCCTGGGGGAAATTGGTTTTCGTTACAGTTGCTCTATAAATAATAAATAGACATGTTGGAACGGAAATGGGAAGTAGAATTGAAATGGGTGGCTTTCCGGTTATCATGCTTTTTCTAGGTGCTCAGCAAAGCTGTCTCACTGATATACAGGAGACCACATCAGGAGCACCGGATACAGTAGATAACCCCAACAGACTCACAGCTGCAGTGTCACCTTACCTAGAAGGACCACTCCCACCAGCCTCCAACTGCAGCACGGAGTTCTCTGTAACCTCCACCATCTCCAAAGGGATCCCACCACCAAGCACATCTTTCCCTCCTCCTCCACTTTATGCTTTCCGCAGGGATCTCTTGGAACTCTTTCGTCCATTGATCCCTTCCCCCAGTGATCTCCCTCCTGGTACTTATCCTTGCAAGCGGAACAAGTGCCACACCTGCCCCCTACACCTCCTCCCTGACTACCATTCAGGGCCCCAAACAGATGAAGGGTCTTGGCCTGAAAAGTCGACTGTTTACTCTTTCATATTGATGTTGCCTGGCCTGCTGAGTTCCTCCAGCATTTTGTGTGAAATATGCCACATTCCCAGTTTTGTCAGTCCTAATTTGATAATGCTAACTCTCTTCCCATGGATGTGGCCTAATCTACTGAGTATTTTTTAGTTTAGATTTGCATTGTTTTTTTCTTGATTTCTAATAAATAGAGAGCCCCCTCAAACAGCCAAATGACCTCATCTTGTGCAGTAAGGTTCCACAATGGAATATAAGCTCTGGATGGATTTGAATGTAAAGTGACAGCAAAGGCATTGAAAGCGGAATTACTCTATAACTAATTAATTAATCTAATTTTCAAGCACTTGTTCTGACTGATTAAAATTATATTAATCACATCATCACAGCATATGATTAAAAACACACCCTTTTTGAAGTACAGTGAGTAATGATTAGTTATGATGTGTGAGATTCTGTTATGTTGGTTTAACTGAAGGGGTGATCTTGGCATATTGCTTACTTACTGTCCACTGTGCCACTGGTGTTTAGGGCAGCAATGAAGGTCCTCCATCTCTGTCTGTATAGAAGGATTCTTCATTGCTCTTTCTATAACAATTGTTTTTAGACCAGTCAGGGTTGTTAGCTCAGAGCTGAACCCCTGAACCTGTAGGACCAGTGGACCATCCTTAGTCTGGCCTCTACCTTTTGATCTGTTTGGCATGGGTGACCCTACCAAGGCCCTGACTCCAGTCAACAGAGCTCTCCGAGACCTTGAGGCACACAAGCCTCCAAACCCTGTGACCAAAGTTGTGGACCTCTTGGAGGTTGGAATATACTGTAATAGCTTGCTATTTATGAAGGCCTTAACTTTATTTCTTTTTAAAATGCCACACAGTTCAATAAGCCAGTAACTTTACAAGCTAAAAATCAAAGTAGGCTTGGGGTGAATGTATGAAGATTTACAACCAGATCAATACGCTTGTTTTCTTCTCAGAATCAAGTTAACCTCTGTTATCTTCACATTGCTTTGTGTGACCGCCCGGGTGTGACATTCAGTACTGTCATCAAGCCACAACAGGAATACTCTGTTGTGACTTTGCCGTAAGGCACAGAAGGTGCACTAAGGAAAGTGCTCGAATTTAAATAAAGCCTCTCAGGATTTCTGGATGTGCACTAACCTGAAGCAAAATGAAAAGCAATTAGCTCCTGCACTAAGTTACCACAAGGGGATTGGAAAGCAATAGCTTGTCAACTTAATATCTCATTGCAGGTTGTGGGAGCATACTGTGAACAATCTGCCTGCTGTCCTCCCCTAGAATTCAACAATGATTGCATTTTGAAATCTTTTCATTAAATGTGAAGGGCATTCAGACATCCTGTGTCCTGATAAAAGGGTCTTGGCCCGAACATCAACTATTTATTCTCCTCCTTGTTGACTTGTTGAGTTTCTCTAACATTCTATGTTTGTGGCTCAAGATTTCTAGCATCTGCAGAATCTCCTGTATTTATCTTGAGCATGTTTTGTTTTTTAATTAATCTCTTCATTTTTCAGGCCCTGGAGGCCATCAGCCATCCTTAATTGCCTCGTAAAGCGTAATGCTCGCCGCTATACTAGCATGCTGAAACTGATGCTAATTAGGAAATCAGCCTTCCGCCACTACTCTTTGCCTCTTATCCCCAAACCAGTTTTGGATGCAGTTGCTTTTTATTGGCTTTAACCTTCTGGACCAGCCTACCATTTTGGACTTGTCAAATATGAAATTTCTTATAGACTCTGTTTCCCCTCCAAGCCTTCAATAAATTAGTGAGACAGGACTTTCCCCTCAAAAAGCCATACTGACAGTCCCTAATCAAACACAACCTTTCAAAATGTACATAGATCCTGTAGCTTGGATCTTTCTCTAATAGCTTTCCTAACAGTGAGGAAGGGGATCACTGGCCTGAGGTCACCAGGTTTATCCTTGCTGTCCTTCTTGAATAAAGGAACAACATTAGCTGTCCTTCTGTCTTCTGGTATCTTGTCTGAAGCCTCAATCATTTCCATCAAAAGCTATGGAACAGTTTAAAATAGAGGAGAAAAGGAGGCAAAGGTATGCTCCATTTTCTTGTATCGATGTAGGTGTATTTTAGTTTATAAGACCATAAGCTATAGGAGCAGAATTAGGCCATTTGGCCCATTGAGTCTGCTGTACCATTTCATCATGGATGATCCATTTCCCTCTCATCCCCAATCTCCTGCCTGCTCCCTGACTAATCAAGAATCCATCGACTCTCCCTTATATATACCCAAAGACTTGGCCTCCGCAGCCACCTGTGGCAACGAATTCCACAGATTCACCACTTTCTGGCAAAAGAAATTCCTCCTCATCCCCGTTCTAAATGGATGTCCCTCCATTCTGTAGCTGTGTCCTTTGGTTTTAGGCTCCCCCGCCATAGAAACTAACCTCCCTACATCCACTCTATCAAGGCCTTTCAACATTCAAAATGTCCCACCTCATACTTTGAAATTTCAGTAAATACTGGCCCAGAGCCATCAAATGCTTTTCAGACAATAAACCTTTTAATCCTGGAATCATTTTTGTGAGCCTCCTTTGAGCCCTCTCCAGTGTCAGCACATCCCTTCCTAGATAACGGGCCCAAAGTCTGCTCACAATAGTCCAAGTGAGGCCTCACCAGTGCCTTATAAAGCCTCAACATTACATCCTTACTTTTATATTCTAGCCGTCTCAAAATGAATGCTAACATTGCATTTGTATTCCTCACCACCGCCTCAACCTGCAAATTAACTCTTCGGGAATCCTACATGAGGACTCCCAAGTCCTTTTGCACCTCAGATTCTTTTGAATTTTCTCTCTATTTAGGAAACAGTCTGTTTTTATTCCTTCTACCAAAGTGCATGAACACATATTTCCCAACACTGTATTCCACCTGCCACTGCTTTGCTCGGAACAAGGAACAAGGCAATTTTTATACTTCATTTTACGCAGACGCGGAATTGCAAGTGACACCAAGTAGCTATGCATTTTGGCCTGGATTTCTTGACTCGTTATTGCAACTAATAAGGAACAAATATACACTAAGCAGCTAGACTGTTGTACCCCTGGGCAAACCATAACAATCAGGAGGAGAATTCAGAACTAATTTGCTAGACATCTGAAGAGAAATTGATTTAGCCAGCCATAAATTACAGGTAATTTGTCTTCCCAGACAGCTCTTAGTGGCTGAACATACTGAGAGGGAATTCCACTGCTGTCCAGGCACGCTGCTCAAGCTTGATTCCTCAGTCTGGTTGTGTATGGAGGTCCATTTATTAGAGGTGTAGCCTGTGGCTGTATGTGGATCTGATTTGGGAAGTTTTGGGTCCAAGTTACACTGCAGGCACTTGATTGCCAGATTGAGGCTGAAGCTGCTTTGCCCAGTGCTATGGGAGTGCCACACTACCGGAGGTGTTGGGCTTTGGAGGGATTGTTAAATTGAGTAACACACAAGATGCTAGAGGAACTCAGCAGGTCAGGCAGCATCTATGGAAAGGAATAATGAAGGGTCTCAGCCCAAAACGTCGGCTCTTCAGTGGATGTTCAGTTGCCTTACGGTCTGAACAGGGAGTTCAGTAGCCTTCCGTCTGGGAAGAAGTTGTTTCCCATCCTAGTGGTTTTTGTCCTAATGCTTCAATCCAGGATGCATCTCAGGCTGCAAAGGCAGAAGGCATTGAGACGCCGCTGTTGTCTGGAGTAGAGGCTCCAGGTCTCGCTGCCGTAAAGCAGTGTGCTGAGGACGCAGGCCCTGTAGATTGCAACCTTGGTGTGCGTCGTCAGCTTTCTGTTCTCCCAGACATCAAGTGGGTTGACCGAGTCACCAGCAATGGGGTCCTGGCCCATGCCCAGATACCCAGCCTCTTCACCCTGCTCCAACAATGCCGTCTGCGCTGGCTGGGCCACATACACCGCATGTCAGATGGGAGGATCCCGAAAGACCTGCTGTACGGGGAGCTGGCCTCCGGCAAAAGAGTACAAGGACAGCCCCATCTGCAAGAGAGACATGAAGTCACTGAACATGAATGTCGAGAGGTGGGAGGACACCGCAAGTGATTCCTCTCACTGGAGGCTGGAACTACGCAGAGGTCTAAAAACCGGAGAAGAGAAACTGAGGCTTGCTGCCGAAGAAAAGCGTACTCATCAGAAAAACAGCACCAAGACAATACTGGAGGACAGCGCCTTCAATGCAGTCGCTGCAGCCAAGACTGTCACTCCCGTGTGGGCCTCTGCAGCCACAACAGATGCTGCTCTACTAACACAGACTGAAGCAAGACTTTCCAGGCGCAGGTCCGTGGTCTCGCGAGACTAATGGATGCCACAACAATGCTTCAATACCTTCTGCCTGATGGTAGGGGGTCAAAGTGATTGTTGGAAGGATGGAGGAGATCACTGACAGTACTAAGGGCCCTGATAAATATCTCCAATGGGTGGAAGGGAGACCTCGATAGTCCTCTCAGCAGTACTCGCAATCCTTTGTAGGGACTTGCTGTCAGATGCCTTACAATTCCCCTACCAGATGTTGATGCAGCTAGTTTGAACATTCTCAATCTTGCTGATGTAAAAATTAGTTAAAGTAAGGATGGGGGCCTCACTTGCCTCAGTCTCGCCACCATTGAGCACATCTGCAGGAAAGCAGTATCCATCATCAGGGACCCCCACCATCCAGGCCAAGCTCTTTTCTCACCGCTGCCTTGCAGAAGGAGGTACAGGAGCCTTTGGTCCCACACCACCAGGTTCAGGGGTCTGTCAAACATCAGGCTCCTGAACCAATGCGGATAGCTTCAGTCACCTCAATGGCTTACTGATTCTGCAACCTACAGATTCTACAACTCACGTTCTTAGCATTATTTGTTTATGTATTATTTGTGTTTTCGGCGGGGGGGGGGATATTTGCACAATTTGGCTTCTTTTGTACATTGGTTGCTTGTCGGTCTTTTTGTGTAGTTTTTTATTGATTTTCTTGTTCTACTGTGAGTGCCTGCAAGAAACAGAATCTCAAGGTAGCATATAGTAATATACGGGCGCCCCAGTAGTGTGGTAGTTAGTGTGACACTCCGACAGCATTAGAGTCAGAGTTCAAAATTCAATCTGGCATCCTCTGTAAGGAGTTTGTACGTCCTTCCCGTGGAATGCGTTAGTTTTCCCCAGGTGCTCCAGTTTCCTCCCACAGTCCAAAGACATGCCAGTAGGTTAATTGGTCATTGTTAATTGTCCCATGGTTGGATTGGGGTTAATTCAAGGTCATCAGGGTTTGCTGGGCAATGTGGTTTGAAGGGCCAGAAGGGCCTACTTTGTGCTGTATCACTAAGTAAATAAAGTAAACTCTGATCATAAATTGGCTTTAAACCTTGAACTTCAAATGTTGATCCAGCTGGAGAGATAGCCATGGAGAGTGACAGAAGTCTACAGCAGGAAGCCTGGTATGAGGAGCAGAAGCAGACAGCAAGCTGAGTGACATCTGATCTAGCTTCTGATTTTGTTTCTCCCTCTAAAATCACTGCCTCATCAACTAAGTACTTCCAGCAATTTATTTCAGATTTCCTGTTCCTTCAGAATTTCATGAAAAATCCTTTGATTGAGCTTTGGACAATCACACAATCAGTAAAGAAGCACATTGAACAATTTTGTTCCAATCTGATTAAAAATGAAAAAAGGTTCTGAAAAGTATTTTCAAAGTCTCATCAGGAAACTATTTCAAGAGATTAGTTATTCACAATGAAGTGCTCAGTATTTTATTTGAGGTCTGAACACAATTCCCCTCGATTTATCTTGAATCTAAAGGACATCTGGTGAAGTCAAAGGTGATGAAAATACCAATAATAAAAATTTGGCACGGAAATGTTGGTAAATCAAGTGGAAAATTACTCCTCTGGGAATCCAAAGAAGTTAACGGACCATTGAAGGATTTAATAAAGTTCATATTTCAGTTTATTTTAATTCTTTCTGGAGATGTCGGTGTTACCAGCATGGCCAGAATTGATTCACTGTGAGCGGCTGATTCTTGAATATGAGAACATCAAAACAGTACAGATCAGGAGCAGGCCATTCAGCCCACAATACTGTATCTTTGCTGACTTTTACAGCAATTGAAACTGCATATCTATCTGAACATGGTCTACATCTCCCTATTCCCTGCCTTTTCATGTGTCTGTCCAAATGCTTCTTAGACTTTGCTATTGTACCAGCTTCCACCATCTCCCCTGATTCCAGGTACATTCAACTTACTGTGTAAAAAAACTTACCTCAAATATCTTCTTTATTCTTACCCCCTTTTAGGATGGTGGAGTCTCTGCCAAAGGAAGTATAAGACGCTACTTCCTTCTGCTAGCCTACAGGTCACCCTTGGGCAAGACAGAGCACCTGCTTAGCACCCCAACCACCCCCCCCGCCCCCCCGATCAGGGTGATGTGAAGCCGTGGAAACAGGGGGTGGATGGTCGTATAAGCAGCTGGTGCCTATCTCAAGTTCTGAATATTTCCACAACTAATGAACTCACTTTCAGGACTCTTTTATCTCATTATGTCATGTACTCATTATTTATTGCACAATTTGATTTGTTGTCTTCTGCACTCTGGTTGCTCTTTCATTGATCTTGCTATGGTTACTATTCTATATTTTGCTGAATAGGCCCGCAGGAAAATTAATCTCAGGGTTGTATGTAATAATACAATAATATTACTTATATAGTATATAGAATATGGAACACAGAATAGTACAGCACAGTACAGGCCCTTCGGCCCACAATGTTGTGCCGACCCTCAAACCCTGCCTTCCATATAAGCCCCCACCTTAAATTATAATAATAGTACTTTCATAATAAAAATTTACTTTGAACTTTGAACTCTTTGGTTATGTGACCACTGACACCAGGCAGACAAGCTCTGAAGAATATTGATAATGTCTGAAGACACAGCCCAGAAGAAAATAATGGAAAACCACTTCTGTAAAAAAATTTGCCAACAACAATCATGGTCGAAGACCAGGATCACCCATGACATAGAACATGGCACATAAAGTGCATTTTACCTTAAAGCTAATGTCTCCCAATATTTGATATTTCTACCCTGGGAAATGGACTCTGACTTGCTACACTATTTATGCCAAGGCTGGGGATTCAGTGTCAGAATCAGATCAGAATCAGGTTTATTATCATAGAAAACGTAGAAAATATAGAAAATAGGTGCAGGAGTAGGCCATTCGGCCCTTCGAGCCTGCACCGCCATTTATTATGATCATGGCTGATCATCCAACTCAGAACCCTGCACCAGCCTTCCCTCCATACCCTCTGATCCCTTTAGCCACAAGCGCCATATCTAACTCCCTCTTAAATATAGCCAATGAACTGGCCTCAACTGTTTCCTGTGGCAGAGAATTCCACAGATTCACCACTCTCTGTGTGAAGAAGTTTTTCCTAATCTCAGTCCTAAAAGGCTTCGCCTTTATCCTCAAACTGTGACCCCTCGTTCTGGACTTCCCCAACATCGGGAACAATCTTCCTGCATCTAGCCTGTCCAATCCCTTTAGGATTTTATACGTTTCAATCAGATCCCCCCTCAATCTTCTAAATTCCAATGAGTACAAGCCTAGTTCATCCAGTCTTCCTTCATATGAAAGTCCTGCCATCCCAGGAATCAATCTGGTGAACCTTCTTTGTACTCCCTCTATGGCAAGGATGTCTTTCCTCAGATTAGGGGACCAAAACTGCACACAATACTCCAGGTGTGGTCTCACCAAGGCCTTGATCATGTGTCATGAAATTTGTTAACTTAGCAGCAGCAGTTCAATGCAGTACATAATATAGAGGGAAAAAAACAAAACAAAATAATAAATAAATAAACAAACAAACAAACAAATAAACAAGCAAGCAAGCCAATTACAGTATACATATGTTGAATAGATTAAAATCGTGCAAAAAAACAAAAATAATATATATTTGAAATGTGAGGTGATGTTCACAAATTCATTGTCCATATAGGAATCGTTTGGCAGAGGGGAAGAAGCTGTTCCTGAATCGCTGAGTGTGTGCCTTCAGGCTTCTGTACCTCCTACCCGATGGTAACAGTGAGAAAAGGGCATGCCCTGGGTGCTGGAGGTCCTTAATAATGGACGCTGCCTTTCTGAGACACCACTCCTTGAAAATGGCCTGGGTACCTCGTAGGCTGGTACTCAAGATGCAGCTTCTTTCAGTCCTGTGCAGTAGCCCCCCAATGATGCAGCCTGTCAGAATGCTCTCCACGGTACATCTATAGAAGTTTTCAAGTGTATTTTTTGACATACCAAATCTCTTCAAACTCCTAATGAAGTATAACCACTGTTTTGCCTTCTTTATAACTATATCGATATGTGGGGACCACATTAGATCCTCAGAGATCTTGACACTCAGGAACTTGAAACTGCTCACCCTCTCCACTTCTGATCCCTCTATGAGGATTGGTATGTGTTCCTTTGTCTTACCCTTCCTGAAGTCCACAATCAGCTCTTTCGTCTTACTGACGCTGAGTGCCAGGTTGTTGCTGTGACACCACTCCACAAGCTAACCCACAACAGTAACAAATGAGAGAAAATCTAAAGATGCTGAAAATCCAAGCAACACGCACAAAATGCTAGAGGGTCTCGGCCTGAAACATCAACTGTACTCTTTTCCATAGATGCTGCCTAGCTTGCTGAGTTCCTCCAGCATTTTGCATGTGTTGCACAATAATAACAAAATCTTTTTTATGGGATACCTTGCACAACATAATGAGACATCGTTTGATGCTTGGCTGTGTAAAATGCTATGAGGAAGGTTAACCAAAATATTGGTTAGAGGTTGGCTTTAAGAAAAGATTAAAGAAAAGTAAAGATAACTGCAGAAGGAAATCCAGAGTTTAGGCAGTATTTCTTTAATTTATTTTCCAGATCTAGGTGCCTCTGGCCAAATTAATCTGGGCAGCATGGTAATGTAGTGGTTAGTGCAACACTTTTGCAGCTCACAGCGTCAAAGTTTGGAGTACTAGTCCGACGTCAACTTAATGGAGTTTGTGTAAATGCATGGTTTTTCTCCAGGTCCTCCAGTTTCCCCCATAGTCCAAAGACATACTAGTTAGTAGGTTAATTGGTCATTGTAAACTGTCTCATTGTTGGGTTAAATCGGGGATTGTTGGGCCGTACAGACTGAAGGGCCAGTAAAGCCTATTCCACGCTGCATCTCAAAATAAAATTAAATTAACTTAATTGCCCATCTCTAATTGGAATTGAAATTGGTTTATTATTGTCACACGCACTGAGATACAGGGAAAAGCTTGTCTTGCAGACTGTTCATACAGATCAGATCATTACACAGTGCATTGAGGCAGAACAAGGTAAAACAATAAGAATGCAGAATGAAGCTATAGAGAAAGTGCTGTGCAGGTAAACAATAAGATGCAAGAAGGTGGCAGTGATCTGCCTTCTTGAACCGCTATGAGTATGGAGTTGCAAGATTATCTAGGATAGGGTTATCTGGTGGTAGAGGGATAAATATAAAGGTTAGATTGGATTATATTAGGTTATCTTTTCATTTCTTGCATGTACATTAAAACATCGAAACATGCAGTGAAATGTGTCGTTTGTGTCAATACCAACACAGTGCAAGGATTGTGTTGTAGGCAGCCCGCAAATGTTGTCATGCTTCAGGTGCCAATGTAGCTTGCACACAATTCATTCACGCTAAGTCTAACTGTGCATCTTTGAAATGCACAGAGCACCGGTAGGAAACCCGGACTGTCACAGGGAGAACGTACAAATTCCTTAAAGGAATTTTAATTACTTTATTGAGATACACTGCAGAATGGTCCCTTCCGGGCCTTTGAGCTGCACCACCCAGCAACCACCAATTTCATCCAGCCTAATCACGGGATAATTTAGAGTGACCAGTTCATCTACCAACTCATAAGTCTTTGGACTGTGGGGGGAAATCAACTAGTGATCACTCGTGCTGTAAAGCACTGTGTTAACTACTATGCTACCGTGCTGCCTTATATGTAAGATTCAAGATTCAAAAAACTTTATTGTCATTCTAACCGTACATCAGCTCTGCAGGGCAGAATGAGACAGCGTTTCTCAGGAGCAGTGCAATCATAACATAGCAAACACAACACTAAATAATAAACATAATAATAAATAGTAAAACACAACAGCCACATGTCAGTTAAAATCAAGTTATAAGTGTCCAGTGCAAGTTAAAAGTGTCCAAAGCAGAGTCAGCTAGAGCAGCTATTTAGCAGTCTGACTGCCTGTGGGAGGAAGCTGTTTAGTAGCCTTGTGGTTTTAGTTTTGATGCTCCTGTAACGTTTGCCTGATAGCAGAAGAACAAACAGTTCATGGAGAGGTTGTGAGGGGTCTTTAATGATGTACCGTGTCTTCTGGAGGCATCGACTCTGAAAGAGGTCTTGGACAGAAGGTAGGGAGACCCCAATAACCTTCTCTGCTCCCCTAACCACCCTCTGCAAGACTTTTCTGTCGACAGCACTGCAGCTGGAGCACCAGGTTGTGATGCAAAAGGTCAGCACACTCTCAACCATGCCTCTGTAGAATGTAGTTAAGATGTTAGTGGGGAGTGATGCTTGTTTAAGCTTCCTCAGAAAGTGCAATCTCTGCTGGGCCCGTTTCACAATCCCAGTGGCGTACCTGGACCAGGTGAGATTGTCCGAGATCTGCACCCCAAGGAACTTGATGTTTTCCACTCTCTTCACTGTGGAGCCGCTGTTGCTGAGGGGTGTGTGCTCAGGCTGAGACCGTCTGAAATCGACGATCATCTCCTTGGTTTTGGTGACATTAAACATCAAGTTGTTATCCCTGCACCAGCTCTCTAGGTGTTTGACCTCCTCCCTGTACCTTGTTTCATCATTTTGGCTGAAGAGCCCCACCACTGTGGTATCATCAGCAAATTTAATGATCAGGTTCTCCTTGAATCTGGCTGCACAGTCATGTGTTAGCAGTGTAAACAGCAATGGGCTAAGCACACAGCCTTGTGGGGATCCAGTGCTCAGTGTGATGGAGTCAGAGATGTTCCTGCCAACACGGACTGACTGTGGTCTCTCCGTCAAGAAATCCAGAATCCAGCGACACATGGCAGTGCTAAGGCCAAGCAGCGACAGTTTCTCCACTCGTCTCTGCGGGATGATAGTATTGAACGCTGAACTGAAATCAATGTACAGGATTCTGGCATAAGTGTCTTTGTTGTCCAAGTGAGAGAGAACTGTGTGCAGTGTGGTGGATATTGCGTCCTCCGTAGAGCGATTTGGACGATAAGCAAACTGTAGAGGATCCAGTGATGAGGGGAGGCTGGCTGTGATATAAGCCAGAAAACCTAAGATCACTCCACTACTGGTCTTTCCAATAATATCGTGGAATCCTTCACATCCACCATAGCACCATAGAAGACATAAGGATTCAGGTTAACGTCTCAGAAAGTCTCCATTGTACTGTAAGCTAGAACGTTTAGGCTCAAGTCTTTTTAGCAGGTGTTTGAACACTACCTCCTGGCTCAGCATGTCGCTGTTCATACCTGCATCTTGGATTAGCTGCGTTATTCTCAAACTGCTGCAGTGAGATTAGAACTCATGTTTTGACACATTTTGTTGGAGCAGCACAGTAGCATAGTGGTTAACGTAGCACTTTACATTACAGGCGACCTGGATCCAATTCCCGTCGCTACCTGTAAGGAGTGTGTATGTCAGACATCCCCCCTCTCCCGAAAGTTCAGGGAGTCTCCCGCATATTAATAGTGGCTCACTGATGCCCGCAAGTTATATACAATATCACGGAAATCAATTTTTTTGAGAGCGAGCGAGAGAAAGCAAGAGAGAGCACACGCGAGAGCGAGCAAGTGAGCGAGAGAGAAAGCAAGAGCACGCGAGCGACCATGAGAAAGAGAGAGAGCGCGCCATGGCAGAGTGTTCCAAAAAAAAACGTACGTCACCCCAGACTACACTAAAGAGTACCCCTGCCTAATAGGGGTCAAAATAATGACAGTGTTGCTCGCTGCACTGTTTGCAACAGTGACTTTTCTATTGCCCATGGTGGGTTAAGACTGTAAAAGACATGTTGAGGTGAGTTTAACAGGTGTCATTCGTTCATTAGCATAGCTAACGTTATTTAATCTCTGTTTGTAGCTGGCTAGCTGCTAGGAGCTACTCTATTGCAGACATCCCACCACTCCCGGAAGTCTCCCGCAAATTGATGGTGCTACCTCCCTGAAATGAGTTTTTTCGGGGTGGGATGTCTGGTACGTTCTCCCTGTGACCGCATGGGTATCCTGCAGGTGATCCGGTTTCCAGTTTCCTCACACATTCTAAAGATGTATTGGTTGGTTGGTTGATTGGTCTTGTAAATTGTCCCATGATTAGGTTAGGATTAAATCAGGGGATTGCTGGGCGGCGTGGCTCGAAAAGCTAGAAAGGCCTGTTCCATGCTGTATCTCAATAAATAAATGAATTATGAAATAGACATATTTAGAAAAGTAACTAATAATTTAAATACTGCACAATCAATATTACTTGCCAGCAATGAAAGCTAGTTTCCTCCCAATGCTGAATAAAGATTGGCTCATTCATCTCCTTCAGTCAAATAAATCAGCCTGGATTTTTGCCCAAAGTCATTCTTACCCATACAATTGGGTCCATTGACTTTCTGGGATGATCTAATTTATTTGAATGCATTGGTCTTGTTAATGCTAATGTGGCTCAGAAATCACCAATGCAGGTTTTTAACTACTGGTCATTACTTGCAATTAATCATTTCTTCCTTGAACACAAACTGTATTGGAAGGTTTTGTCACATTTCCATTTCAAAAATTATGCGGTGAACGTGAGATGGATTGTAATGGATTGATGTATTAGTAGGTTGTACATTTCCTTAATAAGATGTGATTGTATTATTAATGGTCGCTCTACAGCTCTCCTGATGGTGAGAGCTGAGTTATAAATTTTGCTGAAGTCCAGCTTTGATTGTTTAATGACTTCAGTTAAAACAGAAAGAACATGTCCACGTGACTGCTGTGTTATGACACCAGGCTAGTAATCCAGATGATTGCGCCAGTAATCTGGTTAAAATATGAGTTCTACTCCCACTGCAGCAATTTGTGAATTTCAATTTCTTAAATCTAGTATAAAAGTAACTGGAAAAATATTACTTTTATTTGTCACATGTACATCATAGTAAACGCATCCGTTAGTCTTGTGAGACCATGGATCTGCGCCTGGAAAGTCTTCACTCTCCAGGGCGCAGGCCTGGGCAAGGTTGTATGGAAGACCAGCAGTTGCCCATGCTGCAAGTCTCCCCTCTCCACGACACCAGTGTTGTCCAAGGGGAGGGCATTAGGACCCATACAGCTTGGCACCAGTGTTGTCGCAGAGCAATGTGTGATTAAGTGCCTTGCTCAAGGACACAACACGTTCCCTCGGCTGGGGCTCGAACTCACGACCTTCAGGTCGCTAGTCCAATGCCTTAACCACTTGGCCACGTGCCCACCATGTACATTATAATCTATATTGAAATGCAGTGCTTGCATCAACAAGCAACACAGTCCAAGAATTGTGCTGGGGGCAGCCTGCAAGTGTCAACATACTTCCAGCACCAACATAGTTTGTCCACAACTTACTTACCCTAACCCTAACTTGTACATCTTTGGAATGTGGTAAGAAACCATAGCAGCCCAAGGAAGCCCAAAGGGTGAATGTACAAACTCCTTACAGACCGCAATAAATGCTGGAGGAACTCAGCAGGCCAGGCAGTATCTGCAGAAAAGAGTAAACAGTCGACATTTCGGGCCGAGATCCTTCATCAGGACTGTCCCAGTCGCTGTTACAGCTCCAGGATTCTCGCTCCTCCGCCTACAATGGATCAGTTCTGCTGAAGGGTCTCAGTCCGAAATGTTGACTGTTTACTCTTTTCCATTTGATGTTGCTTAGCCTGCCGAGTTCCTCCAGCATTTTGCATGCACTGCTTTGGATCTCCAGTGTCTGCAGATTTTCTCGTGTTTGTGTCCTTACAGACAGCAGTAGGATTTGAACCCTGATTGCCGACACTGTAAGGCATTACACCAACTGCTGCACGACCCGGCCAATATTTTTAAATTGTCAACGATCTTGTATTCACCATGAACCTTCTGTGATTTTAAAAAATGAGTTTAAATCCTGTTTAGATAGGAAACCAGTTACACTAAGCTACTTGTAATCTCTCAGCCACATCCCAAGCATGACTGAATTGCAGTTGTTCTCTAAAAATGCCTTGCAAGCCATTCAACCGTGAAGGAAGAAACTAGGCATGGGGAGCAATAGGTCTACCAAGTCACCCTTCACCTGTAGATGCTGTCAGTTGTGGGGAGGGCTGTGCCAATGATGGAATGCCTTTCCTCCACTATTCTTGCAGTCATGTGCCTGCCAGCCTGTGATGCAATGGGTCAGGATACATTTAACAGTGCTTGTTGGAGTATTTTGTGTCATGACAGATCTACACACAGTGGCCACGTTATTAGGTGCCTCCTGTACCTAGTAAAGTAGTCACTTTGTGTACGTTCATGGTCCTCTACTACCGTAGCCTAAGCATTTCAAGGTTCAGCATGTTTTGCATTTAGAGATGCTCTACTCACACTACAGTTGCAAATACATGGTTATTTGAGCTACTGTCACCTTCCTGTCAGGTTGAACCAGTCCTGCCATTCTCCTCTGACTTCTCAATAAGAAGGCGTTTTTGCCCACAAAACTGCTGCTCACTGGATATTTTTTTAAATGTTTTTTTGCACCATTCTTTGTAAACTCCACAGGCAGTGTTGTGTGAAAATCGCAGGAAATCAGCAGTTTCTGAAATACTGAAATCACTCCATCCAGCACCAACAATCATTCCACAGTCAAAGTCACTTTGATCACATACCTTCTTTATTCTGATGTTTGGTCTGAACAGTAACTGAACCTCTTGACCATGTCTGCATACTTTTATGCATTGAGTTGCTGCCACATGATTGGCTGATTAGATGTTTGCGTTAATGAGCAGGAGCACCTAATATAGTGGTCACTTGTGTAAAGCTTCCAAGAAAGTAGAGGTACAGCCAACTCAACCTCCTCAGTCCTTCCTTATCAAGTAGTGAACCTCCTTTAAGCTATCCCAGGTGCAATTAAAAGTCAAAACCATATTTAGTAAAATAAATTACTCCATGTCTGGTCTCACTACTACATAAAGAGCAAGCACAGTGTCCCATGCCACGAGCAAGGCAGAGTCAGCAAATCCGTTTACAAGACCTGCTCAGTTTCTCCCCAGCTCTGCTGAACAGCGAAAGCTGGGAAGTTCCTTTTTGTCAATGGATCACGTCCTTTTTGTTAGATGGACCAGTTAGATCATTTATGAAGGAAAACAGAATCATAAAGCCAGCCGAGTGTGGAGTAAATCACTGCACAGTGAAATGAGAATGAAATGAATGCAGAAGTGATAGCTAGATTGTCACAGTCGGCCGAGCCGCCGTTCAACCTTTAGATTCTGCAAAAACACTATTCCTTGTTATTAACACAGCACTGCCTCTGCTTCCAGTAACAGCATATTCATAGAGTGTCGAGGACATGCCTTATGAGTTCTAAATTATTCTTTCGGCCATAAATCTTGCTTCTGATGGTTGTCTTGGGCCTTTACTCAGCTCCGTTCTATTGCACTACAGACCATTGACTTGCTCAGAGTGGCTGCGGGCACCTCACTGGTTACCACCCAAACTGCTGCATTGGCTGGCCCCAGGCAGCTTAATTGCTGCACATCACATTGAGTCAGTGCCCTGACCACTCATTAATATCCTTCCCCAGCCCACCCCTAACTCCTCTGAACTGGGCTGCTTGACGTGTTAGTATCCCTGGATGGTGACCACTAATCTCTCCGACCAGTTGCAACCTGGACTCTGTGAGTGCGTGTCACATAGTACTGCACAGGGATTGGCGGTGAAATTTCTGTCATGTATAACATAGATCAGTATTGCACAGGAACAAGCCCTTCCGCCCACACAAAGGCAATGTCAACCATGATGCCAAATTAAACTAATATACTATTTTTTCATCTTATGGTCTTATATCATCCTGCATGTGATCCATATCCTTCCATTCTCTGCCTGTTCACACATCTGCCTAAATGCATCTTGAACATCACTATTGAATCTGCTTTCACCACCTTCCCTGATCTTGCTTTCCAGGCCCCCAACATTATCTGTGTTAAAAATAAATTACCTCACACTTATTTGAAGATTTCCAGCCTCACCTCGAATCTTTGATCTCTAGTATTAGGCTTTTGCGTGTTGGGAAGAAGATTTTATCAACCCTTCTGTGTCTTTCATAATTTTATAAACTTCTCTCAAGTCTCTTCTCAGCCCGCAATGCTCCAGAGAAAACAACCAATGTCTTTTCAAATTCTACTTATAGGTAATACTCTCTAATCCAGACACCATTCTGGTGATTCTTTTCTGCACCCTCTCAAAGGCCCCACATCCTTCCTGTAATGTAATGGACCAGAAATTCACACAATATTCCAAATGTGGCCCAGTCAAAGTTTTATGCAGCTGTAACATAATTCTCCAACTTCTATTCCAAATCAATGAATTGAAGCCATATGCCTTTTTTTTACCACCTCACCCACTCGTGTTGTGGATAGATGGGCAGGTGATAGATAAGGACTTGCACATCAATCCTCCTAACATCAATCCTCCTCCTATTGGCATTTACAATTGACTTCCCCCTTATACCAACTGAAATGGGTATAACAGCTGTACCTCCAGTTCCTTCCTCACCACCATCTAGGGACCGAAACAGCCACTCCAGGTGAGACAGAGGTTAACTTGCTCCTCCTCCAACTTGATGTCAGACATTCAGTGCCTGCGATGTGGCCCCTACATTAATAAGCTTGGCATACATTTGAAATGCATCCGGTTTCTGTCCCCAAAAGAAATCTTGAGCTTCCGTTTACATGTCATTTCAGCTTTCCTTCCCATTTCCATACTGACGTGTCTGTCCTCCCCTTCACTGTTGCTACAGAGAAACCAAGCACAAGTTGGAAGATGGAAATCTCATGTTCATCTTGGTAGTTTATAACCCAATTGAGCATTCCAATTTCAGGTTATCAAGCCCTCCGTGCTCTCCTCCACACACATTCACCTGTCAGCCCATTTGCCATCCTTTATCTCCCGTCTCCCATCTCCTATCCTCCATCCTTCATCTCTCCTCCTCCATCCTCCATCTCCCCTCCTCCTTCCTCCATCTCCCCTCTCCATCCTCCATCTGGTTTCACCTGCCATTTATTCAGTCTCTTTTTTAGTTCCACCTATTACCTCAATGCCCCATCCTATATATCCAGTCCTCCCTCATCTGACTCCATCCGCCAATCATCCCCTCTCCATCTGACTCCATCCGCCAATCATCCCCTCTCCATCTGACTCCATCCGCCAATCATCCCCTCTCCATCTGACTCCATCCGCCAATCATCCCCTCTCCATTTGGTTCCATCTGCCAATCATCCCCTCTCCATCTGACTCCATCCGCCAATCATCCCCTCTCCATCTGGTTCCATCTGCCTATCATTTAGTTCCATCCAGCACTTACCATCCCTCTTTCCCACACACGTTGCTCTCCTCATCTTACTGCACCTATCACCTATCAGCTTCTATTCCACCCTTCTTGTACTGGTACATAATAGTAATATCTCAAAGATCAAAAGTTCGAAGTAAATTTATTATCAATATACTTGTATGTCACCATATATCCTGAGATTCTTTTTCTTTCTGGCATTGTCAGTAGAACAAAGAAATAGAATAGAATCAATGAAAAACTACACACAAAGAAAGATTGACAAACAAAATGCTGCTCACACCTCCACAGATATTTCTTGACCTATTGAATTCTTCCAGTGTTTTGTATGTTTCTCCAGATTCCAACATTGGTTGCTTCCTTTGCCTTTCATCCTAATTTCCTGCATTCTCACGAATGATGCCAGGGCACCATCTGAACTCCCAGTTTAAATTTACACATTCACCTGAATCCGGCTTCAGCTCAACAGCTTGACAAAAGTAATAATCGCGAAATTTTCAAGACCATTCCGTGTAAGCTGCCATATTCTTTAGATTGACTATAAATGAACAAAATCAGAGCAGACACCTATTGCAGATAACAGAGTACCTTCACTGCCTTCCTGCATGAAGTATAGTCAAAAATCACTGCTTTTTAACTCAGCGTTCATCGGCCCAAATGAACAACTTAACACAAGAAACTGACGCTATTTAAAATCTTTGCTCTAAGCATGGTGTCGTGTCTAAAGATTATGATATAATCCGTTAGTCTCGTGAAACCATGGATTTGCACCTTGGAAGGTTTCCAAGGTGCAGGACTGGGCAAGATTGTATGGAAGACCGGTAGTTGCCCATGCTGCAAGTCTCCCCTCTCCATGCCACCGATGTTGTCCGAGGGAAGGGCATTAGGACCCATACAGCTTGGCACCGGTGTCGTTGCAGAGCAATGTGTGGTTAAGTATCCTGCTCAAGGACCCAACACGCTGCCTCAGTCAAGGCTCGAACAAGCGACCTTCAGATCACTAGACGAACACCTTAACCACTTGGCCACGCGCCAACTCTACACACGTGTATTTGACTGATGCTAGTTAGAAGCTGTTTGGCAACAGTCTCCTGAACCAATTAAGTGGCATTGTGTCCCAAATAAACAAATGAAATCCTGGCTATTTTCTCGATTAGTATTTGTTCTTTAAGCATTATCCCAAATAAATGGCTGCCCCAATTAACCGAGAGCCCAATTAACCAGAATCCTCTGTATTTGCAATTTTTTTTAGTTGATATTGACTGGATCCATACTACAGTCCCAAACTTTAGTCAAGGGTTTAAGTCCTATGGTTATAGATGTCCATAAATGCCCTCACTTTAGAGAGTTTATACTATATCAATCTATAATTGAAAGACTAATTTAGTCTCTTTCTTGAATACGTGTAACTGTCAATAATCACCATTTCGATAGTTGAGTCAAAGTTCAAAGTTCAAATTAAATGTACTGTCGAGCTACATATATCTTACCATATACTACCTCGAGATTCATTTTCCTACAGGCATTTACAAAGAAAAAGAAATACAATAGAATTTATGAAAAACTGTTGTGTCTGTGCACAACTACAAATATATTAAATAAAAGCACACATGCAGGAGATGGCTTTAACTGGTGTATTCACATTGCAGCAAGAGCGAGAGAGAAAGAGAGAGAGTAATGCACATGCACAGACAAAATATCAATACGTAGTGCTAAGGAGGGGTGTGCTGACTTGAAATATCTGATGCTATTTTTCTTCACAAACAGTCAGAATTCCTCTGACATGTGTTGTGGTCCGTTGTCACTCACAATTTTTCTGGTAAGCCATTTCTGGCTAAGATGGTCCTCAGAGCGGAGACAGTCTTTGCTGAGGTGGTTGATTTCATTGGTATAACCACCAGCCACTTTGAAGGAGCATCCACAGCAATCAGAAACATGGAGTCCATTAAATGCCTAGCAAAGTCAATATTTACTCTTTGCCATGGTGAAGATGACCGCTCCCATAGGTGTAACAGTGCCTGTGGGAAAGCATTTTGAACTTTTTGGCATCCTGACCAGCTTTTGACCAAGTCTTCAATCTGTTTATCTATTCCCGGCCACCACACGTAGCTTTGAGTGAGACTCTTCATCTTGACTGTACCCAGGTGTCCTTCGTACAGAGTTTCTAACACCCTGGTGTGCAGTTTAGAGGGAACCACAACACAAGATCCACACATCAGCATTCTTTTATATACCAACAGTTGCTTTTGTCTTCCTGAGAACTCTAGAAACATAGGGTTACCATGAGCTGGCCATCTTTGCATGGTGATGTCATAGACTTTTGACAATGTCGGGTCATTCCTTGTTTCCCTTGTATTTCAGAATTTGTTACCAGCAACTGGTCCACCATTGTGGTGTGGAACACTTCTGCTGTGTCACAGAATGAAGACTTCTCTCCTTCAGTTGCCAACAGTGGAAGACATGAGACGCCATCTGTATTGCTGTGTTGTTTGAAACCCTTGAATGTTATGTCATAAGAGTGGGCTCCTAGGAATAGTACCCAACATTGTAACCAGGTAGCGGTCATCACTGGAATTCCCTTCCTGGGATTAAAAATGGACACAAGGGGCTGGTGATCTGTCACTGGCATAAATTTTTGTCTCTAGAGGTGGAACTTCTTTATTCCCCATACTTGCCTTCTGTGCATGTCAGTGATCTTGAAGCAAACACAATTGGCCATTCAGATCCATCTTTCATAATGTGTCACAAAATGGCGACAATGGCCAGTCTGATGGGCAGGGATGGGTCACAATAGGTGAGCAGTTCATCTGATGTTATTAGTCTCTTTGTTTCCTTGAATGCTTTTTCACATCTTTTTGACCATTCCCACTTTCCTCTTATCTATAGCAGTGCATTCAATGGATGCAGCACTGTAGCGATGGTTTGGAGAAATTGGTGGTACTAGTTTACAAGGCTCAAGTATGACCTGAGTTGTAACACATTTTCCAGTTTGGGTGCCTGTAGCACTGCTTCATTCTTCACTTGTGACTTATGGAAGCAATGCTTGTCAATGATATGTCCACAATATGAGATTTCATTCTTGAAGAACTCACATTTCTCTCTCTTTGCACGCAGACCATACTGTATCCACACGATCAGTGCCTCTCATCATCTGATACACCTCTATTAGGTCACCTCTCATCCTCCGTCACTCCAAGGAGAAAAGACCAAGTTCACTGAACCTGTTTTCATGAGGCATACTCCCCAATCCAGGCAACATCCTTGTAAATCTCCTCTGCACCCTTTCTATGGTTTCCACAGTTGCCTTATCCTCCCTTTAGGATATTCTCAATTCTCCATTGCCAGGGCTGAGAGGTACCAGTAAATTCATTTATTATGATTACGTATGCTGTGGTACAGTGAAAAACAAAAGATACAAGAGATGCTGGAAATCCAGAGCAATATGCACAAAATGTTGGAGAAACTCAGCAGGTCAGGCAGCAGTCAATGTTTCAGGCCGAGATCCATCATCAGGACTGGACAGGAAGAGAGAAGAAACCAGAATTAGAAGGTGGGGTGAAGGGGGAAAGGAGTACAAGTTAGAAGGCGATAGGTGAAGCTAGGTGGGTGGATAAGAATTAGGGAGGTGATAATTGGAAGAGGCAAAGGGCTGGAAAAGAAGGAATCTGATAGAACAGGAGAGGGGATCACAGGAGAAAGGGAAGGAGGAGGGGCATGGGGCGGTGATAGGCATTTGTGGAGAGGAGGAGAGGTAAGAGGTGAGCCAGAGTAGGGGATGGAAGAAGAGAAAAGGGGGAGGGGAAAAACTACTGGGAGTCAGAGGAATTGATGTTCATGCCATCAGTAAAAATCTTTGGCATGTGATCCACCCAGATCATTTCAGCACATCAGTATATTGAGGTGGTGTAACATAATCAAAGATCCCACACACCCTGGACAGTCTCTGTTCTCTCAAGTTGAGAGTTGAGGACAGAGCTTAGCATACTGCAGAAACCAACCTTCCCTCCCATAGACTTCCCTACACTTCCCACTGCCTCAACAAAGCACCCAGATTCAGCAGTCCTCCTACGCCAGATGTTTTCTTCTTCTGTTCCTATCAAACAGATTAGAGTCATAGAGTAATGGAGAAGCACAGCACAGGAACAGGCCCTTAGGTCCATCTAGTCCATACCAAAACCATTTAAACTGCTTCTTCCCATCGACCTGCAGCGAAAGCATAGCCCTCCATACCTCTATTATCCATGTACGTATCCAGACTTCCCTTAAATGTTGAAATCAAGCACTGGCAGCTCATTCCACGCTGTCATGACCCTCTGAGTGAAGAGATTTCTCCTCATGTTCCCCTTAAACTTTTCACTTTTCACCCTTACCTCTGGTTGTAGTCTCACCCAACCTCAGTGGAAAAAAGCCTGCTTGCATTTACTCTATCTATACCCCTCATAATTTTATATACTCCCGTCAAATCTCCTCTCAATCTTCTACGTTTTAAAGAATTCAGTTCTAACCTATTCAATCTTTCCTTATAACTCAGTTCCTCCGGACCCAGCAACATCCTTGTAACTTTTCTCTGTACTCTTTCAATCTTGTTTACATCTTCCTTGTAGGTATGGTAACCAAAATTGCACACAATACTCCAAATTAGGCCTCAACAACGTTTTATATAACATCCCATCTCCTGTACTCAATCCATTGATTTATGAAGGCCAATATGCCAAAAGCTTTCTTTACAACCCTATCTACCTTTGATGCTACTTTCAATGAATTATGTACCTGTATTTCCAAATCCCTTTGTTCTACCACATTCCTCAGTGCCCTACCGTTCACTGTGTCAGACCTGGCCTGGTTGGTCCTACCAAAGTGCAAAACATCACACTTGTCTGTATTAAATTCTATCTGCCATTTTCCAACCCTCTACTACCACTCTCTTGCTTCTCCCTCTTGCCATTGCCTAATCCAATTTACTACCTCATCCTGAATGGCAAGCAGCCGAACCTTCTTGACCAGCCTCCCATGTGGGACCTTGTCAAATGCCTTGCTAAAGTCCATGTAGACAACATCCACTGCCTTGCCTTCATCCACTTTCCTGGTAACTTCCTCAAAAAACTATTAAGATTGGTTAGACAGCACCTACCATGCACGAAGCCATACTGACTATACTTAATCAGTCCATGACTATCGAAATACTTATATATCCAGTCCCATAGAATACCTTCTAATAACTTTCCCACATTGATGCTAGGCTCACCAGCCTATATTTTCTGGTTTCTGTTTAGAGCCTTTTTTAAAAAGAGGAACAACATTAAATCTTCTGATACCTCCTTTAACGATGATTTAAATATCTCTGCTTGGGCCCCAACAATTTTGCACTTGCTCAGTAGTGTCCAAGGGAACACTTTGCCAGGCCCTAGGGATTTATCCACCCTGATTTGCCTCAGGGTAGCAAACACCTCCTCCTCTGTAATCTGTACGGGGTCCATGAAGTTGATGCCACTTTGCCTCACTTCTATAGACTCAGTGTTCATCTCCCGAGTAAATACAGAAGCAAAGGATTCATTTAAGATCTCCCTCATCTGGCTTGGGTTCACACATGGATTACCATTCTGGTCTTCCAGAGGGCATGTGGCCAAGTGGTTAAGGCATTCAACTAGCTTTCTGAAGATCGTGAGTTTGAGCCCCAGCCAAGGCAGCATGTTGTGACCTTGAGCAAGGCACTTAATCACACAGTGCTCTGCGACGACACTGGTGCCAAGCTGTATGGGTCCTAATGCCCTTGGACAACATCGGTGCTGTGGAGAGGGGAGACTTGCAGCATGGGCAACTGCCAGTCTTCCATACAACCTTGGAGAGTGAAGACTTTCCAGGCGCAGATCCATGGTCTCGCAAGACTAACGGATGCCTTCCAGAGGACCAATTTTGTCCCATGCAATCCTTTTGCTCTAAACATACCTGTATAATCCCTTAGATTCTGCATTACCTTGTTTGCTAATGCAACTTCATGCTTTCTTTTAGCTTTTCTGATTTTTTTATTAAGTGTTCTCTTGCATTTTACATACTCCATAAGAGTCTCATTTATTCCTGCTGGTCTATATCTGCTATTCACCTCCTTTTTTCTCTTAATCAGGACCTCAATATCTCTTGAAAACCAAGGTTCCCTACACTTATTATCTTTACCTTTTATACTGACAGGTGCATACAAGCTTTGTAGTCTCAAAATTTCATGCTTGGAGGCCTCCCACTTACCAAGTACACCTTTGCCAGAAAACAGGCTTTCTCAATCCACACTTGCCACATCATTACTGATACCATCAAAATTGGCCTTCTTCCAATTTAGAATCTCAACCCCCAGAGCAGACCTATCTTTTTGCATATCTGCTTTGAAACTAATGGCATTGTGGTCACTGGACGCAAAGTGCTCCCCTACACAAACTTCTGTCGCCTGTCCTGCCAGCAGCAGAATAAGTATCGCATGCTCTCTCGTTGGGACTTCTACATAGTGATGAAGGAAACTTTCCAGAACACATTCAACAAACTTTTTCCCACCTAGTCCTTTTACAGTATGGGATTCCCAGCCAATATGTGGAAAGTTAAAATTACTGACTATATCAACCTTATGTTTCTTACAACAGTTTGATCTCCTTACAAATTTGTTCCTATAAATCCCTTGGACTGTTGGGTAGTTTCTACCCCCATTGGCATGGTTATACCTTTCTTATTTTTCAGTTCCATGCATAATGCCTTCCTAGTCGAGTTCACCAGTCTGGCCTGACGGAGCACTGCCATAACATTTTTTCCTGATTAGTAATGCCACCCGTCTTCCTTTATTCCCTCCCGCTCTGTCACGTTTAAAACAACAGAACCCCAGAATATCAAGCTGCCAGTCCTGCTCCTCCCTCAACCAAGTCTCACTAATGACTACAATATCATAATTTCCAGGTCTTGATCCATACCCTGAGCTCATCTGCCTTTACCTACAATACTTCTTGCATTGAAATATACATAGCTCAGGACAATAGTCGCACCATGTTCACCCTTTTGATTCCTGACTTTGTCTACAGTCTTACCAACATCTGTCTCCACAACCTCTCCACTAACTGTCCTGGCACTCTGGTTCCCATCCCCTACAACTCTAATTTAAACCCCACCATGCAGCACTAACAAACTTTCCCACTAGGATAATAGTCCCCCCTCCAGTTCAGCTGCAAACCGTCCCTTCTGTACAGGTCCCACCTTCCCTGAAAGAGAGCCCAATGATCCAAAGATCCTATGCCCTTCCTCCATCACCAACTCCTTAGCCACGTATTAAGCTGCATAATCTTCCTAGTTATGACCTCACTAGCACATGGCACAGGTAGTAATCCTGAGATCACAATCCTGGAGGTCCTGGTCTTTAATTTAGCACCTAACTCGCTGAACTCCCTATGCAGAACCTCGTTACTCATCCTACCCAAGTCATTTGTACCTACATGGACCACAACCTCTGGCTGTTCACCCTCCCACTTAAGAATTCTGTGGACTCGATCTGAGATGTTCTGGACCCTGGCACCCAAGAGGCAACATTCTATCCAGGAATCTCGTTCTCGCCCACAGAATCTCCCGCCGTTCCCCTGACTAATGAATCCCCTATCACCACAATGCGGCTCTTCTTCCCCACCTCCCCACCTTCCCTTCTGAGTCACAGAGACAGACCTTGTGCCAGAGATGCAACTGCTGTGACTTTCCTCTGTTAGGTTATTCCCCCCACCCCCCACGAACAGTATCCAAAGTGATATACCTGTTGTTGAGGGGGACAGCCACAGGGGTACTTTCCACTAGCATTAATGACCCCTTTTCCCTTCCTGACTGTCACCTAGTTTCCTGTGTCCTGAACCTTGGGCGTAACTACCTCTCTATATGTCCTATCTTATCACCCCCTCAGCCTCCCAAATGATTTGGAGTTCATCCAGTTCCAGCTCCAGCTCCTTAATGCGGATTGTTAGGAGCTGCAGCTGGTTGCGCTTCTCACATTTGTAGTTGTCAGGGACTCTGGAGGTCCCCCTGCCTTTCAGCATCCTGCAAGAGGAGCATCGAACCATCCTGTCTGGTATCTCTACTGTCCCAGCTGAGCAGATATAAAGAAGGGAAGGAAAAAAATCTTAACCTAGAAATTTCTTTTTTGCCTCCTCTGACCGAAGCCTTGAAGAGCTAAAGCCTCAATTTCACCACCCTAACTCTGCCCACTCTGACTACGGCCACTACGCTTCCCTTTGCTGTCCTCTAATTTGCTCGTACGAATCGATTGTACAAAAGCCTGAAAGCACATACCACTAGGCTCAAGGACAGCTTCTATCTAGCTGTTAGAAGACCATTGAACAGAGCACTAGTATGATAGGATTCACTCTGGACCTCTCAATCTATCTCATTCTGGCCTTAGATATTTTTTTTCTGCCTGCACTGCACACACTCTGTAACTGTAACACTTTATTCTGCATTCAGTGACTGCTTTTCCCTTGTACTACCTCAGTGAACTGATAAGATGAAATGATCCGTATGGATGGCATGCAAAACAATGTTCTTCATCGTACATTGGTACATGTCCCAATAATAAACCAATTTATGAACTTACCTGTTTAAGAGGAACATCCACTATAGGCTATCTACTACAGGTTAAGAACATCCGACTTACAGACATATGAGCTCCGATGATATTAATAGTTCCTTAAGAAGGCTGTATCCATCATTAAGGACATTCACAATCTGGGGCATGCCCTGTTCTCATTACTACCATCAGTGAGGAGGTACAGGAGCCTGAAGACCTATACTTAATGTTTTAGGAATAGTTTCTTCCCCTCGGCTCTCAGATACCTGAATAGTCCATGAACCCATTAAACCTACCTCACTATTCCTCTTTTGGGCTTCCTATCTATCCAGCCATCAGTCTGTCTGTCTGTCTATCTATCTATCTATCTATATACTGCCTATCTACCTATCTATCTATCCAGCTATCCAAAAGATAATGAGAGGTATTGATTGTGTGGATAGTCAGAGGCTTTTTCCCAGAGCTGAAATGGCTAACACAGGAGGGCACAGTTTTAAGGTGCTTGGAAGTAGGTACAGAGTAGATGTCAGGGGTAAGTTTTTTACGCAGAGAGTGGTGGGTGCGTGGAATGGGCTGCCGGCGGCGGTGGTGGAGGTGGATTTAATAGGGTCTTTGAAGAGACTCTTGCCGGCTGGTGGTGTGGTGGCATCAGCGTTGAACTTCAGAGCAAAGGCTCCAGGGTTCAAACCCAGCCGGCTCCCTTGCATGCATTCCATGCGTGCTGGGTTGAGCGTCGAGCTAGCAACTCAGCCTCATAAAAATAAGAAAGCCTGCTTAAAAAACACCATCATGACGACGGCCCAATGACTCCACTCAGAGTTAAGGGCTTCTTCTTCTTCTTTAAGAGACTCTTGGATAGGTACATGGAGCTTAGAAAAATAGAGGGCTATGGGTAACCTCAGGTAATTTCTAAAGAAAGTATATGTTCGGTACAGCACTGTGTTGTATGTTATGTTATATGACTCAGAATGTTGGACAATATCTAGTAACATGAGGAAACGAATTGTAGCAGCAGAGATGTGGTTTTTGAGGAGGATGCAAAGAATATCATGGGCGAAACAAATATCTAACGAGGATGTCATGAACAGAGCAAAGACAAAAAGAGAAATAATGTATGAGATCGTGAAAATGTAATGTAACTTCATTGGACATGTGATTAGGAAAGAGGAGTTAGAGTGCACAGTAATTATGGGAAAGATTGAAGGGAAGAAAGCAACAGGAAGACAAAGACAAATGATGATGGAGACAGCAGCCAGAGAACTGGAAATGAATACCAATGAATTGATCCACTTGACCCGAAACAGGAGTGTGTGGGCCATGGCAGTCAAAGCTCAAACTGGGCATGGCACCTGATGATGATGACAGCACTGTGGGCTGAAAGGCCTGTATAGTGCTGTAGGCTTTCTATGTTTCTATGATAATAAACCAGATTCTCGTTCAAAAGTCCAACAGACATATGATCATTACCGTTCTGTATTTAATATTTAAGTTATCTTTGCGTAATCTTGTATAGATATTGGTTGATTAAGCATTCTTGTTCATTTAAATAGTTAATTATGGGTTGTAAGTAAAAATATGTTAATTAAATATGTCATCACACTACCACGGGATACATGCATGACTCACTTAATAAACTCAAAGGTGCACCTGTATATTTGGACTCCCCGCATCTTCCTTTGTATTACTTTAATGTTTTGAAGTTACGAAACATAACAATTTCTACAAACAGCTCAGTTAGTTTGCTCGCTCTCCACCTTTAGTGATGGTTCTTACCAGTCTTAGGTAGTATCTACTGCAGCTCTATGGCGTATAAAGTGATTTTTGTGTATTTTCCAACTTTAAAATGGACCCTATTCATTGCTAGGGACAATCTGCACTGCACTCCACTCTTTCTGGCTACCTTTGTATTCATGCTGTCACTGTTCTTTGGGTTTTATGTGCAGACGTTGTCCTAAAGAACACACACAACATCGACCACTCCATCCGAAACTCACCCGCTAAAACAAAGATCATTTGTCTTTAACAAATGAGTTCTTTTGATTGTCCGGTCCAGTATTTCTGCCGCTTGGTGTTGATGCATTTCAGCAGATGACTCTTCTATGGTGCATATTTGGATGTTCAAAGACACTGTTGTAGCAAGTTATTGATATTGTTTGATTTCAACATATCAGAGAAATTTGGAAAAGTACATGGATGGGAGCGGGTGGGAGGGGTATGAAGGACTGTGGTCTGGGTGAGGCCATATGCAATTCTAGTCACCTACCTACAGGAAGGATGTAAATAAGGTTGAAAGAGTACAGAGAAAACTTACAAGAATGTTGCTGAGTCTGGGGGACCTGAGTTATATAGAAAGATTGAATAGGTGAGGATCATAGTCCCATAGAAGACTGAGAGGAGATTTGATAGAGGTACATAAAATTGTGAGGGATATAGATGGGTTAAGGGTGAAAGGTGAAACTTCTTCACTCAGAGGTTCCTGAGAGTGTAGAATAAGCTGCCAGCACAAGTGGTGCATGCAAGCTCAGTTTCAATATTTACGAGAAGTTTAGATCAGTACCTGGATGGTAGGGACATGGAGGGCTCTGGTCCCCGTGCAGGTTAATGGGAATAGGCAGTTTAAATGGCTAGGCACAGATTAGAGGGACCAAAAGGCCTGTTTCTGTGATCTACTTTTCTATGACTCTCTGACTAGGAAGATTAATAGTTTGGCACACAGTTCTGTAGTGTTCTATAACTCTAACTAGAGCAGATAGACCGAAGGAAACAATGAGTTCAACTGTCTTGGAGATGTCAGAGAGAATAGGGTAGGTTTTAACCTTAAGTGCTGAAGAATTGTCTTCATATTCACTCATGGCACTATTGGCTTGTGGTTACAGTTAGAATGAATCACAGAATTGTTAGAGCACAAACGGCAATTGAGCCTACACTATCCCACACTTTGTTGGGCATTCAACTCATAAAAGAAAAGTTTGAAGAGCCTTCAACAGATTAATTGTTTACTTGGACCATCCCCTTCCATTGAAAGTCTGTTCCTTGTTAATGTTAAATGTGCCACTGTTGGAGGTGGTGAGTTCAATGCTCAATTCACTGTGCAAAATTCCAGTTCATTTAGTGATTCAAATAAAATCAAAATTATACATTGAATTTCCAACTCAATCACAATTTAGGTCACGGTGAATGTGACACATCAAGTAATGCTAGACAGCATGTATGAAGCATTTATAAAAATGTTTTCAATCCTGCTTCCCTGGTGTAAGGTATGTGCTGCATTTGTGCTGACAGATGTTCTGTGGAGTGACACAAAGAGTGATAATGGGACCCTTGTAATAACCCTGATGGTTTGCACTGAGAAGGGCGGTGACAGTTAGCACTGATCGATGCAACAAACTCGACCTCGTCATAGAATCTCTCAATTTTCTCTGACAGCACAAGTTGCTCAGTTCAAAGGCAATAAGTGACTTGCATTTAAATAGCACCTTGTCCATCCTCAGGATTTCCTAAAACACTTCACAGACAGCAAGCTGCAGTAAATTAGAAGACATGACAGCTAATTTGTTCATGACAAGCATCCACAAACAACAATGGGATAACAACTGGATTTTTTTTAAATCAGGAAAGATAAGCATCAACTTTTATGCAAACACTCCTGCTTTTTGTCAATATAGGATGTTTTGGATGAATCTGAGATGGCAAGCAGAGCCTCTGTTCTAAAGATGGTTTTTCCAACTGTGCAACACTCCACACACGAGAGAGTGAGTCCAGGTTGTGTACGTAGATAACAGAATAGGACCAGAACAAATGGCCACCCAATACCAAGACAAATTGACTTTTTGGATATCAGAAAAGGCATCCATTAGTCTTGCGAGACCATGGATCTGCACCTGGAAAGTCTTCACTCTCCAGGGCACAGGCCTGGGCAAGGTTGTATGGAAGACCAGCAGTTGCCCATGCTGCAAGTCTCCGCTCTCCACGACACCAATGTTGTCCAAGGGAAGGGCATTAGGACCCATACAGCTTGGCACCAGTGTCGTCGCAGAGCACTGTGTGATTAAGTGCCTTGCTCAAGGACACAACACACTGCCTCGGCTGGGGCTTGAACTCACGACCTTCAGATCACTAGTCGAATGCCTTAACCACCTGGCCACGTGCCCACGTTGGATATCAGAATCATGTTTATTATCACTGACATATGTCGTGAAATGTGCTGTTTTGCGGTAGCAAGACAATGCCATACATAAAAATACTATAAATTATAATAAGAAATATATATTTTAAAAATTTAATAAATAGTTCAAAAGAAAGCAAAAATAGTGAAGTAGTGTTTATGAGTTGGTTCATTGTCCATTCAGCTATCTGCTGGCGGAAGGGAAGAGGTTGTTCCTCAGGTTCAAAGTTCAAAGTAAATTTATTACCAAAGTACATATACCCTGTATGTCACCATTCAACCCTGAGATTAATTTTCTTCTGGGCATACTCAGTAAATCCAAAACCATAAATCTTTGTCCTCTCATAATCTACCTGGGAGAAAGATTCTTACTAACTACATTACCCGTTTGGGTGGCAGGGTGGAGATACATATCTACCGAAGGAGGTGTAAGGTGCTCTTACCCTCTGCTATCCTGCAGATCACCCTTAGGCAAGGTGTAGCACCTGCTTATCTCCCCCACCCACCCCAATCAGGGTCATGTGAAGCCATGGGATCAGGTGGTGGATGGTCATATGAGCTGCCGCTGCATATCACAAGTCCTGGTTGTGCGACCACTGAAGTCAGGCAGATGATCTCTGAAGGGTATTGATGATGGCTGGGGGTGGGGGAGTTCACCCGTCTTATGAAGATACTGCCCAGAAGAAGGCAATGGCAAACCATTTCTGTACAAAAATTTGCCATGGTCGTGGATAAGTCATGTCATATGACACGGCACATAACAAACAAATATTACCTGTGCCTCTATTCATTTAATAAACTTCTATGAGGTGCTTCCTCAGCTTTGTGATAGAGAATAAAGAGGATATGTGGAATGTGAGAGGGAATGGGTTTTATGGGAATGTGGCTAATGGGATTGCTGCAATTGGTGTAGGAACCAGCAATCCTTAGCAGGTCAGGCAACTTCTGTATAGAGAGAGAGAGAGAGGAGAGAGAGAGAGAGAGAGAGAATGTTACAGATTGATGAACAGCTTCTTTTCTGTCTGCATAGATTGTGTTTGACCTACTGAGTAATTCCAGAACTCTTTTTTTTATTTTGGTTTACAGTATTGTATAATTTATGTGCATTTTATATTCTATGTGTTGTCTGAATTGGTCTATCTGAGATACTGCTGTAAATAAGTTTTTCACTACCTGTAACTCACTATACTGTGCACATGGCAATACGCTCAGCTGAACGTAAGCTTCCTGTTTTTATCATCAGGGATGATACAAAGATAGGTGAAGGGGCAGGTAGTGTTGAGGAAGCAGGGAGGCTACAGGAGGACTTATAGATATCAGAAGAATGGGCAAAGTGGCAGATGGAATACAGTGTCGCGAAGTGTGTGGTCACGCACTTTGGTAGAAGAAATAAAAAACATAAGACCATTAGACATAGGAGCAGAATTGGGCCATTTGGCCTATTGAGTCTGCCCTGCCTTCCGATCATGGCTGATCCTTTTTTTCTCCTCCTCTACCCCAGTTCCTGGCCTTCTCCCCATAACCTTTGATGCCATGTCCAGTCAAGAACCTATCAATCTCTACCTCAAATATACCCAAAGACCTGGCCTCCACAGCTGCATGTGGCAACAAATTCCACAAATTCCACAAATTCACCGCCCTTTGGCTAAAGGACCATTTTGAAAGGGTGTCCCTCTATCCTGAGGCTGTGTCCTCTTGTCCTAGACTCTCCCAACATGGGAAACATCCTTTCCACATCTACCCCATCTAGGCCTTTCAACATTTGAAAGATTTCAATGAGATCCCCCTTCATCCTTCTAAATTCCAGTGAGTACAAGCCCACAGCCATCAAATGTTCCTCGTATGATAATTCTTTCATTCCTGGAATCATCCTTGTGAACCTCCTCTGAACTCTCTCCAATGCCAGTACATCTTTTCTAAGATGAGGGGCCCAAAACTGTTCACAATACTCAAGGTGAGGCCTCACCAGTGCCTTATAAAGCCTCAGCATCACATCCTTGCTCTTGTATTCTAGACTTATTGAAATAGTCATAGTCATACTTTATTGATCCTGGGGGTGGGGGGGGAATTGGTTTTCGTTACAGTTGCACCATAAATAATAAATAGTAATAGAACCATAAATAGTTAAATAGTATTATGTAAATTATCCCAGTAAATTATGAAATAAGTCCAGGACCAGCCTATTGGCTCAGGGTGTCTGACCCTCCAAGGAAGGAGTTGTAAAGTTTGATGGCCACAGGCAGGAATGACTTCCTATGACGCTCTGTGTTGCATCTCAGTGGAATGAGTCTCTGGCTGAATGTACTCCTCTGCCCACCCAGTACATTATGTAGTGGATGGGAGACATTGTCCAAGATGGCATGCAACTTGGACAGCATCCTCTTTTCAGACACCACCGTCAGAGAGTCCAGTTCCATCCCCACAACATCACTGGCCTTACGAATGAGTTTGTTGATTCTGTTGGTGTCTGCTACCCTCAGCCTGCTACCCCAGCACACAACAGCAAACATGATCGCACTGGCCACCACAGACTCGTAGAACATCCTCAGCATCGTCCAGCAGATGTTAAAGGACTTCAGTCTCCTCAGGAAATAGAGACGGCTCTGTCTCTTCTTGTAGACAGCCTCAGTGTTCTTTGACCAGTCCAGTCTATTGTCAATTCGTATCCCCAGGTATTTGTAATCCTCCACCATGTCCACACTGACCCCCTGGATGGAAACAGGGGTCACCGGTACCTTAGCTCTCCTCAGGTCTACCACCAGCTCCCTAGTCTTTTTCACATTAAGCTGCAGATAATTCTGCTCACACCATGTGACAAAGTTTCCTACCGTAGCCCTGTACTCAGCCTCATCTCCCTTGCTGATGCATCCAACTATGGCAGAGTCATCCGAAAATTTCTGAAGATGACAAGACTCTGTGCAGTAGTTGAAGTCCGATGTGTAAATGGTGAAGAGAAAGGGAGACAAGACAGTCCCCTGTGGAGCCCCAGTGCTGCTGATACTCTGTCGGACACACAGTGTTGCAAGCACACGTACTGTGGTCTGCCAGTCAGGTAATCAAGAATCCATGATACCAGGGAAGCATCCACCTGCATCGCTGTCAGCTTCTCCCCCAGCAGAGCAGGGCGGATGGTGTTGAACAACTGGAGAAGTCAAAAAACATGACCCTCACAGTGCTCGCTGGCTTGTCCAGCTGGGCGTAGACACGGTTCAGCAGGTAGACGATGGCATCCTCAACTCCTAGTCGGGGCTGGTAGGCGAACTGGAGGGGATCTAAGTGTGCCCTGACCATAGGCCGGAGCAGCTCCAGAACAAGTCTCTCCAGGGTCTTCATGATGTGGGAGGTCAATGCCACTGGTCTGTAGTCATTGAGGCTGCTGGGGCGCGGCGTCTTCGGCACAGGGACGAGGCAGGACATCTTCCACAGTACAGGAACCCTCCGGAGCCTCAGGCTCAGGTTGAATACATGGCGAAGTACTCCACATTGCTGAGGGGCACAGGCTTTGAGCACCCTGGTACTGACACCATCCGGTCCTGCAGCCTTGCTTGGGTTTTGACGTTTCAGCTGTCTTCTCACCTGTTCTGCTGTGAAGCCCATCGTGGTGGTTTCATGTGGGGAAGGGGTATAGTCATGAGAGCAGTGTGGGGGACTATGAGGAGGGGTAGGAGGGGAGAGTGGAATATGTGTTGGTTGGGGGCCGACAACAGGTGGCTCATGTGGGGGATGGGCAGGGGCCACAATGTCAAATCTGTTAAAGAACAGGTTAAGTTCATTGGCCCTGTCCACACTGCCTTAGCTCCTCTGTTGCTAGTTTGCCAAAACCCAGTGATGGTCCTCATCCCCCTCCAGACCTCTCTCATGTTGTTCTGCTGGAGTTTCCACTCAAGCTTCCTTCTGTACCTGTCTTTAGCCTCCCTGATCCTGGCTTTCAGGTCCCTCTGTATTGGCCTCAGCTCCTCCCTATTTTCATCTCTAAACGCCCTCTTTTTAGCATTCAGGATGTCCTTAATGTCCTTTGTCACCCATGGCTTGTTATTTGAATAACGAAGGACAGTCCTTGTCGGAACATTGCAGTCCACACAGAAGTTGATGTAATCAGTGATGCACTCTGTGAGCCCATCAATATCCTCTCCATGTGGCTCACAGAGTGCCTGCCAGGGCATGCTAATGAATGAATGCTAACGTGGCATTTGCCTTCCTCACCACCACCTCAACCTGCAAGTTAACTTTAGGGTGTTCTGCACAAGGACTTCCAAGTCCCTTTGCATCTCAGATTTTTGGATTTTCTCCCGATTTATAAAATAGTCCGCACATGTATTTCTACTACTAAAGTGCATAACCATGCATTTTCCAACGTTGTATTTTAGTTTCCACTTTCTTTCTCATTCTCCTAATCTGTCTAAGTCCTTCTGCATTCTACCTGTTTCCTCAGCACTACCTGCTCCTCCACCAATCTACATATCATTTGCAAACTTGGCAACAAAGCTATCTGTTCCATCATCTAAATCATTTACAGATGTTTGTATATACAGTATAAAAAGAAGTCACTGGCAGCCAACCAGCAAGGGATCCTTTTATTCCTACTCACTGCCTCCTACCAATCAGTCAATGCTCTAACATGTTAGTAATTTTTCTGTAATACCATGGGCTCTTACCTTGGTAAGCCACCTCATGTGTGGCACCTTGTCAAAGGTCTTCTGAAAGTCCAAATATACAACGTCCACTGCATCCCCTTTATCTATCCTACTTGTAATCTCCTCAAAGAATTCCAACAGGTTCATCAGGCAGGATTTTCCCTGAAGGAAACCATGCTGACTTTGTACTATCTTGTCCTGTGTCACCATCACCTCATCCTTAACAATTGACTCTAACATCCTCCCAACCACTGAGGTCAGGCTAACTGGTCTATAATTTTCTTTCTGCTGCCTTCCTCCTTTCTTAAAGAGTGGAGTAACATCTGCAGTTTTCCAGTCCTCTGGCACCATGCCAGAGTCCACTGATGTTTGAAACATCATTTCTAATGCCACCATAATCTCCAGTGCTACCTCTTTCAGAACTGTAGTGTGCAGTTCATCTGATCTGGGTGACCAATGTACCTCTAGGTCTTTCAGCATTTTGAGCACCTTCTCTCTTGTAATAGTAACTGCACCCACTTCTCTTCCTTCACACACTACGACATCAAGAATACTGCTATTGTCATCCACAGTGAAGAATGATGCAAATTACTCATTTAATTCATCAGCCATCTCCTTGTCCCCCATTATTATTTCTCCTGACTCATTTACTAGCGGTCCTATATCCACTCTCATTTCTATATTATTTTTAACATATCTGAAAAAACTTTCACCATCCACTTTGATATTATTTGCTAGCTTGCTTTCATATTTCATCTTTTCCCTTCTAATGATTTTTTTAGTTGCTCTCTGTAGGTTTTTAAATACTACCTAATCCTCTACCTTCCCACTAATTTTTCCTTTGTTTTATGCCCTTTCTTTTGCTTTTACAATAGCTTTGACTTCCCTTGTCATCCATGGTTGTACTATTTTGCCATTTGAGTATTTCTTCATTTTTGGAATACACATGTCCTGCACCTTCCTCGTTTTTCCCAGAAACGCACGTCATTGCTGCTCTGCTGACATCCCTGCCAGCAGCTCCTTCCAATTTACTTTGACCAACTCCTCTCTCATACCAGTGTAATTTCCCTTACTCCACTGAAATACTGCTACCTCAGACTTTACTTTCTCCCTATCAAATTTCAAGTTGAGTACAATCATATTGTGATCACTGGTTCCTAAGGGTTCTTTTACCTTATCACCTCTGGTTCATTACATAACACCTAATCCAGTATAGTTGATCCCCTAGTAGGCTTAACGACAACTCTCACAACATGCTGGAGGAACTCAGCAGGTCGGGCAGCATCCGTGGAAAAGATCGATCGACGTTTCGGTCTGGAACCCTTCGTCAGGACTGTAGAGGGAAGGGGCAGAGGCCCTAAAAAGAAGGTGGGGGGAGGGTGGGAAGGAGAAGGCTGGGAGGTTCCAGGTGAAAAACCAGTGAGGGGAAAGATAAAGGGGTGGGGGAGGGGAAGCAGGGAGGTGATAGGCAGGAAAGGTGAAGAAGGAATAGGGGAAAACACAATGGGTAGTAGAAGGAGGGGGAACCATGAGGGAGGTGATAGGCAGCTGGGGGAGGGGGCAGAGTGACATAGGGATAGGGGAAGGAAGGGGGAGGGCACTTCCGGAAGTTGGAGAATGCTATGTTCATACCAAGGGACTGGAGACTACCTAGACGGTATATGAAGTGTTGCTCCTCCAACCTGAGTTTAGCCTCATCATGGCAGTAGGGGAGGCCATGTATGGACATATCTGAATGGGAGTGGGAAGCAGAGTTGGTGGGTGGCTACTGGGAGATCCTGTCTGTTTTGGCGGATGGAGCGGAGGTGCTCGACGAAGCAGTCCTGCTCTAAAAAGCCATCTCTTAGGCATTCAACAAACTCACTCTCTTGAGGTCCATTTCCAACCTGATTTTCCCAATCGACCTGCATGTTAAAATCTCATATGACTACCAATAGCTAAAGATATAAAGGCAAGACATTTTTCTAAATGGCGAGAAAATTCAAAAATCCGAGGTACCGTGCAGGATTCCCTAAAGATTAATTTGCAAGTTGAGTCAGTGGTGAGGAAGGTGAATGCAATGTTAACATTCATTTTGAAAGTCAGCTATTTTCTCTCTCTCTTTCCCTTTCTCTTTCTTTCCTTTCTCTCCTCTATCTATCCTATTCATTCTCTTACTCAGATTCAGATTTAAATTTGGATTTATTTGTCATGTGCACATAGAAACTAACAGTGAAATGTGTCACTTGCGTTAACCACCAACACAACCAAGATGTGCAGGGGGATGTTCACAAGTGTCACTTCATATTCCAGTGCCTCAATGTTCAGCAGAACAGAACTGAACACAACAAATCAGAAAATACCAAGCAACATGAGGAAAAGAACTCCAGTTGCTCACTCCCTCCCACCCACATACACATCCCTCTAACCCCAGGATAGGTCATCTTCTTTGGCCTCCAGCAGAAACACTGAACCACAGACACCGTACAAGGATAAGTATGTAAGGACATCTTATATGCCTCAACTGGATCACTGCATAATTATCTACGCTGAACTTGGGTAACCACACATGCCTTTAACCTTACTGTAAAACCCACCCTGAGCTCCGGACAGATGGAGCTCACCAGTTGCGGTTGGCAGCTCATTTAAGAGAAGGATGACTCTGATCTCAAATCTCTGCTGCCTCGCAGCTATACCCACTCATGGGAAAGGCTTTGGTAGTAAAACCCTAAGGGAAAAATCTGGAGCTGAAGTCCCTAAGGCAATCCTACATTGAGTTCAATGCTGACTAGCAACTCCTGCAACTTGGCTGGTGCCAGATTGTGTCAGTCTCTGCCGTTCCTTTGGGTTCATCAGTTGTGTGCAGAGGGGGAGCTTGCTACATGGGCAACAGCTTGCTCTTCCATATCGTACTGCCCTGGCTTGTGTATCTAGACAAAAGGCCACAATATCCATGGTCGACTCTGACAACAGAGGCAATCCCCCCCTCCTCTCCCATGCAGATTTGCTTATCTGAACTTCCTCCAAGCTGATCGCCATATTCTAACCAATGCACGGCTTGAGGAAGAGATACATTACCACCTGGTGAAACTTTTGTCCCTGTGCTGAACCGACAGACAAAATTGTCAAATATCTTAAATGTCACTCACATAAAACAACATTCAGACGTGAATAAAACTTATATATTGTATTCATTATTTTTCAAACAGAAGTAACATTGATGCATTCAAATCATTTTAAAAGTGGTTAATGTTTTAAATTGTTCAATCTTTGAGCAATACCTCAGTATTTTGTTCTCATTTTGTCTTACTTATTTACTTGTTTGTTTATTTATCTCTCCCTTGCCCATTATGCCGCTGGCGTTTAGGGCACCAGTGAAAGTTGTCCATGTCAGACAGTGGTTACAACTTCCTTTATCGTGTCAGTAGCTTCCTCTCAGTTTTCACTAATGTCAGTCATGCAAGTCCTGGGAATGCCATCGCACTCAGGTATAGAAGGATCCTTCATTGCTGCTTCCGTAACAATTTTGCTTTACCAGTCAGGGTTGTTGGCCCTGAGCTGAACCCCCAAACCTTGAGGATCAGTGGATCACTCTAAGTCTGGCCTCTACCCTTTCACCTGTTTGGTATGGGTGCCCCTACCAAGAGCCAAAGCATAAAACCCCGACTCCAGCCGGCATGGCTCTCCAGGTCACTGAGGCACACAAGCCTCCAAACCACAACAAGGTTGTGGTCCTCTTGGAAGTTTATGTATGCATTTATTTAATAATTCTTATTGTAACTTACAGTAATTTTTTCAGTATGCAATGTACTGCTGTTGCAAAACAACAAATTTCATGACGAATGTCAGTGCTATTAATCCTGCCTCTGATTCTGATTTAATTTTAATATGTAATAAGTTTAATATTTAACAAGTTGATAGGGTTGTTAAGAAGGTCTATGGTATGTTGACCTTCATTAGTTAGGAAACTGAGTTCAAGAACCTCAAGGTAATGATGCAGCTCTGTATAACCCTGGTTAGACAGCACAAGGAATTTTGTGATAATTTCCGGTCACCTCACTGAAGGAAGGATATGGAAGCTTTAGAAAAGGTGGAGAGGATATTTACCTGGATGCTGCCTGGACTGGAAAGGTTGTCTTATGAGGATAGATTGAACGAGCTAGGGCTTTTCTCTTTGGAGCAACGAGGATGAGAAGTGACCTGATAGAGGTATACAAGATGAAAGGAGACAAAGATAAAGTAGACAGTCAAAGCCTTTTTCCCAGGGCGAAAATGGCTAATACAAGAAGGCAAAATATTAAGGTGATTGGAGAAAAGTATAGTGGGGATGTCAGAGTCCTTTACACAGAGAGTGGTGGTTTGTGGAATGCACTACCAGGAGTGGTGGTAGAGGCAGATGCACAGTGGGTATTTAAGAAACTCTTAGATCGGCACATTTTATGATTGAAAATAGAGGATAGTATCGGAGGGAATGGTGAGAGTAGATTAAAATGTTACAACAACATGGGCTGCAGTGCTGTATTGTTCTATGTTATACTGACATGGTCCAGGTAGAGGTACAGAACTGCGAGGATGAAAGGCAGGTATCGAAGGCAGTGAGGGTCACAGGGTTCCTGTATGAACTAGGATCTTCCCAAGCGCAAAATCACTTGGGCAGAGCTTTGAAGACTCAAGCCCTTCTGCATTTCGTTTCTCCTGCCCTGAGAGTATGACACTCTCCCTACACCATTACTGCTACACACATGGGGGCAAGAGAAGACCCTAACTGCAAGCTTTGTGGTCAGCAGAGTTCAGTGGGACACATACTGTTAGGATACAAAACAGCTTTAACAGAAGGATGGTATAGGTGGTGCCACCACAAGGTCCTGCTGTCCCTTGCTGACACACTGGAGTGGGAGAGGGGTAAAAAGAGACCAGCTGGCAGAGAGGCAGACAGGACAGTCATTTTCATCAAGGAGAGGGCCACGCCAGTCATATCAAAGAGGCCCAAATCCAATCTGATGCAAACTGCCAAATCGTGGGAGATGAGGGCTGATGTGGGGAGGAAGCTGCAGTTCCTGAAGGTGGTGCAAAACATACTTTGACCAGACATCATACAGTGGTCCACCAAAGACAAGAAAATCATCCTGGTGGAGCTCACAGTACCATTGGAGGAAGGATGTGAGGAGGATCATGGGAAGAACGCCCTGAAGTACCAGTCCTTCGTCCAGGAGTGCAGGGACAAAGGATGGCAGATGAAGCTATTCCCTATGGAGGTGGCTTTAGAGAGTTCCCGGCAAGGTCTGTGTGGAGGTTACTGTCTGCACTGGGCCTTGATGAGAGAAGCAAGAAGCAAGAAGCTCAGGGGATGGGAGAGGAAGCGGAAAGAACTCTTGTTGGTCCTCTGTTGCCCCCATGTGTGTAGCAGTAATGGTGCAGGAGTTGAGCTGGAAGTCAGGAGCAGAAGGGCAGTGACTTGGCCACTACTGCTGACCCACCAACTGGAGAGTGTCGTGGTTAAGGGTTAAAACACTCTGTGAAGGTTGGGCACCACCTGACAACATCTGCACCTGACCAAAGGCTACAGTTACCTCATCAGGTAACTGAAGAGAGCACCCTGGTGTATGATGCAAGTATGCTTTATGTAAATTACTTGAAACTTACCCCTCTTGTTCTCCACCAAAATGAATAGTGTTGCCAAGACTGCTGCAGGTTTAGAAGACAGATTTTCCAAAGTAATAGCTGGGTTACTGGGGAAATTTGCACTTCACCGATAAACTCCAAGGGGAGTGGCTGGGACACTAAGGAAATTTTGGACGTGTGTGTGTTTGCTTGTGGGCTCTTGGCTTTACCCAGGCTTGTGAGCTCCAGGCCACCTCTGTGGAAAGTTTGGTTCAATATCTCCTTCACAAGACATGGTGCATAGGACTAATGATAGTACTGCAGATGAAGTCTAGCCAGATCTGTGAACAGCTGAAAAGCAACTTGCACGGCTCCAAGCTCAATATATCCTATTTGTCATTTAGTTTGAAAAGCATTTTGCACCTTGCTTTGTGAATTGCTTTCCACAGATACTGCAGGCTGCAAACTGACATGAATCGCAAGCTTGAGATAAATAATTCATACTGTCTGACACCAGCTGTGGCATTTTTCGTCTCCCTGCCTTGTGATGTGGTTTTGACAAAGTGCTAATACTCGATCATCTTACAATGTTTTCTGTTTTCTTTCTGGCAGGTTATTGTCAGGTACATACCTGAGTACTGGCTGGTTCACACTCGTGCTTGCAATGGAAGTCTGCCCTAAAATCCATATCTTTGGAATGATTAATGATGCTTATTGCAGGTAAGGTCACTGATGGGATTTTCTTTCACACTTCACTGAGCGACCCTGAAAATCTGAAAGGGTTCAGTTGGATAGACAATGTCTCTATGTGCCTCCTCAAAACTAGGAGGATGTCTTGATTGGTTAGTGACAAATAAATGCACAGGAAATTTCAAGAGGATGGTTTGAATGTAGAATTCACTACCACAGGGAGTATTCGAGGCAAATTTCAAAGCTGCATTGAAGGATGAAAGGTATAGACGGTTATAATGAAAGGGTGAGGTGTTGCAAGATGTTGGAAGGCTTGTGTCACTGTCAATGTAATTTTAAGATATTGTCTTTTCACATTATAAAGTTGTTTCTCATGGTTCAGGTTTTTGTCCAACTGCAAGTTTATTACACAAACTCAATAAAAGATTAGGTGTTATAGCATCATCAAGCACCACAGCTCAGAAGTGGTCATTCGCTTCATCCAGTCTGTACTGTACCGTTATTCTGCCCAATCCTATTGACCCACACCAGACCTCAGGCCTCCATACCCTTCCCATCCATGTACTTATCCGGGCTTCTCTTAAATATTGAAATTGAATCTGCAACCACCACTTACACTGGCAGTTCCTTTCACACTTGCACTCCGCTCTGAGTGAAGAACTTACTCCTCATGTTCCCTTCAAATATTTCTATTGTTGTACAGTGAACTAAGGCTACTTTCTCACCAAGGACACTCTCTCATCTTTCACTGTGATGTGTGGCCTGCACAACAGACTACTTAATCAGAATAAGTTATTGACAGAGCAGACTACTTAATTGATCACACCCATAGACCATACCCTGCAACTGATGCAAGATGGTCGCAGTGTATATCTCTGCAAAATGCACTGCAATTACCCACCTAGGCTTCCCTGATGGCACTATCATGTGATGTATCAGACACAAGTGGGAAGCATAATGAGAGGTATTCTTTTTTTAGCAAAGAGCTTACACCATGTAGGACAAAGGCAGCCGGTACATGGGACCACCAGCACCGGCCAGTTCCTCATCCTGACATCATCCTGACTTGGTAATATGTCACTGGTCCTTCATCAGCACAGGGCCCAAATCCTAGAATGTTATACTCTGCAACCCAGTGGGAGTGCTTTCACAAGAAAGATTACAGTGTTTTAAGAAGGTAGCTTATCAGCATCTTTCAAGGGCAGCAGGGACGAACATAAAACCATAAGATATAGAGAAGAATTTGGACATTCTGCCCCTTGTATCTGCTCTGCCATTCAATCATTGCTGAGTTTTTCAGCACCATTCTTCTGTCTTTTCCCCATAACCCTTAATACCTTTACCAATTAAGAACCCATCAAGCTTTGGCTTTAAGTATACCCAATGAGCTGGCCTCCACAGCCCTCTGTGGCAATAGATTCTGCAGATTCACCACTTCCAGGCTGAAGAAATTGCTCCTCAACTCAGTTTTAAAGGGACATCCCTTTATTTCGAGTCTATGGAAATGCCCTCCATTTCAATTCTATCCAGGCCTTTCAGTATTCAGTAGGTTTCAATAAGATACCCTTCATTCTTCTAAACTCCAGTGAGTACAGGCCCAGAGCCATCAAACACAATATATACTGGCCTTGGTAATCAAGCCAAAAATCTGGTTTCTCATAAGCCCAAGGCAGACATCCCACCTCTCCCGGAAGTTCCGGGAGTCTCCCGCATATTGATAACAGCTCCCTGATGCCCACAAATTATATACAATATCCCGGAAATCGATTTTTTTGAGAGCGTGAGAGAGTGAGAGAGAGAGAGCGGGGGAGAGAGAGAGCGAGAGAGCCATGGCAGAGTGTTCCAAAAAAAGAAAATATAAAACGTACTTCACCCCAGACTACACTAAAGTGCACCCCTGCCTAACAGGGGTAAAAAATAATGACAGTGTTGCTCACTGCACTGTTTGCAACAGTGACTTTTCTATTGCCCATGGTGGGTTAAGACTGTAAAAGACATGTTGAGGTGAGTTTAACAGGTGTCATTCGTTCATTAGCATAGCTAACTTTATTTAAACTAGCTGGCCAGCTGCGAAGGAGCTACCCTATTGCAGACATCCCACCTCTCCCGGAAGTTCTGGGAGTCTCCTGCAAACTGATGGTGCTACCTCCCTGAAATGAGTTTTTGCAGGGTGGGATGTCTGCCAAGGCAATCAATCTTAACCTCCACAGGTGTGAACTTCCTACTTTTCTGCAAAGAGAGAAAATCTCTATTTACCCCTTTCACTGAGGTGCTGATTTTTCCCTAGGATGTCAACGTATCACTTGATGCTCAGAAGGTACAATAAAACCTAGTGCTTGCTGACCAACCATTGTTGCGATTTCTATCTATGTGATGTAAAGGTGTAATGAGCAGTTTGGGCCTGTGAGCAGCATCGGAGAGCATTGGGTGTCGGGGTTACTTCATAGTCATAGTCATAGTCATAGACATACTTTATTGATCCGGGGGGAAATCGGTTTTCGTTACAGTTGCACTATAAGTAATAAATAGTAATAGAACCATAAATAGTTAAATAGTAATATGTAAATTATGCCAGGAAATAAGTCTAGGACCAGCCTATTTGCTCAGGGTGTCTGACCCTCCAAGGGAGGAGTTGTAAAGTTTGATGGCCACAGGCAGGAATGACTTCCTATGACGCTCTGTGTTGCATCTCGGTGGAATGAGTTTCTGGCTGAATGTACTCCTGTGCCCAACCAGTACATTATATAGTGGATGGGAGACATTGACCAAGATGGCGTACAACTTGGACAGCATCCTCTTTTCAGACACCACAGTCAGAGAGTCCAGTTCCATCCCCACAACATCACTGGCTTTACGGATGAGTTTGTTGATTCTGTTGGTGTCTGCTACCCTCAGCCTGCTGCCCCAGCACACAATGGCAAACATGATCGCACTGGCCACCACAGACTCATAGAACATCCTCAGTATCGTCCGGCAGATGTTAAAGGACCTCAGTCTCCTCAGGAAATAGAGATGGCTCTGACCCATCTCGTAGACAGCCTCAGTGGTCTTTGACCAGTCCAGTTTATTGTCAATTCATATCCCCAGGTATTTGTAATTATCCACCATATCCACACTGACCCCCTGGATGGAAACAGGGGTCACCGGTACCCTAGCTCTCCTCAGGTCTACCACCAGCTCCTTAGTCTTTTTCACATTAAACTTCAGATAATTCTGCTCACACCATGTGACAAAGTTTCCTACCGTAGCCCTGTACTCAGCCTCATCTCCCTTGCTGATGCATCCAACTATGGCAGAGTCATCCGAAAACTTCTGAAGATGTCAAGACTCTGTGCAGCTGTAAATTAATAATGGATGTTGCCTTTCTGAGGTACCGCTCCATGAAGATATCTTCGATACTATGGAGGCTAGTACCCAAGATGGAACTGACTAATTTTACAACTTTCTGTAGCTTCTTTCAGTCCTGTACAGTAGCCCCTCCCCCCCTCCCCCCCCCGCCGCCATTACCAGACACTGAACCAGACTGTCAGAATGCTCTCCACGGTACATCTATAGAAGTTTTTGAATGTCTTAGGTGACAAGCCTGATCTTTTCGAACCCCTCATGAAATGTAGCTGCTGTTCTGTCTTCTTTATAGCTGCATCAATATGTTGGGACCAGGTTAGATCCTCAGAGATCTTGATACCCAAAAACTTGAAACTGCTCACTCTCTCCATATCTGATCCCTCTATGAGGATTGGTTCATGTTCCCTTGTCTCACGCTTCCTGAAGTCCATAATCAGCTCTTTCATCTTACTGACATTGAGTGCCAGGTTGTTGCTGCGACACAATATGATGAACAATGAAGGTTAGCTAGCCAATAAATCAGAATCAGAATCACAATCAGGTTTATTATCACCGGCATGTGACGTGAAATTTGTTAACTTAGCAGCAGCAGTTCAATGCAATACATAATCTAGCAGAGAGAAAATAATAATAATAATAAATAAAATTAAAATAATAAACAAACAAGTAAATCAATTACGTATATTGAATAGATTTTAAAAATGTGCAAAAGCAGAAATACTGTATATTAAAAAAAAGTGAGGTTGTGTCCAAAGATTCAATGTCCATTTAGGATGGCAGAGGGGAAGAAGCTGTTCCTGAATCACTGAGTGTTTGCCTTCAGGCTTCTGTACCTCCTACCTGATGGTAACAGTGAGAAAAGGGCATGCCCTAGGTACTGGAGGTCCTTAATAATGGACGCTGCCTTTCTGAGACACGGCTCCCTAAAGATGTCCTGGGTACTTTGTAGGCTAGTACCCAAGATGGAGCTGACTAGATTTACAACATTCTGAAGCTTCTTTCGGTCCTGTGCAGTAGCCCCTCCATACCAGACAGTGATGTAGCCTGTCAGAATGCTCTCCACAGTACAACTATAGAAGTTTTTGAGTGTATTTGTTGACATGCCAAATCTCTTCAAACGCCTAATAAAGTATAGCCACTGTCTTGCCTTCTTTATAACTACATCGAAATTTTGGGACCAGGTTAGATCCCCAGAGATCTTGACACCCAGGAACTTGAAGCTGCTCATTCTCTCCACCTCTGATCCCTCTATGAGGATTGGTATGTGTTCCTTCATCTTACCCTCCCTGAAGTCCACAATCAGCTCTTTCATCTTACTGACGTTGAGTGCCAGGTCATTGCTGCGGCCACCACTCCACTAGTTGGCATATCTCGCTCTTGTACGCCCTCTGTGCTTGGATGTACACATGACAAATAAAACTAATCTTTACTAACCTGTACGTCTTTAGAATGTGGGAGGAAATTGGAGCACCCGGAGGAAACCCACATGGTCACAGGGAGAACATGCAAACTCGTTACGGCCAGCAGTGGATTTGAACTCTGATCACTGGCACTGTAATACTGTTACACTAACCACTATGCTACATGCCACCCCCCCCCCCAAGATATAAAAACCTTAATGAGGAACTAAGTGTAATGTTTTGATGGGTAGTAAAGCAGAATCTGTAACAATATCCAATTAAGTAAAGACCTCTTTTGATTATGTGGTCTGTACTGGGAAATGTGGGAAATTTTGCCTCAGTGAGAGGATTTTCTGCGTGTTCTGAGACATTCCCAGTACTTTTGAAGTGTTGTTTCAATGCAGGAAAAGAATTCAGTCGAGTTTCTGTTCTTGCCTGGGGAGTTTTGAACCTACCTTGGTAACTCAGGAACAGAGATGCAACTCTAGTGATAAATGAGCTTCAGCTTATTATTTTTAACTCCATTTTCTCACCTCTCTCTACCTCCATAATTTCCTCCTGGAACAGTTCACTCCCAATTTTATTTGTTTCACATCTGCTGGCCAGACCCTGTAGTTGGTTCTCTATTAATGTATTTGGAGCCATTTCTTTTAGAGCAATTACACCCTGCCCCTTAGCACTATATATTGATCTGTTTGTGCATGTGCTGTTGACTACATACGCACACTGTTCTCTCTCCCTCTCTCATCACAATGTGTATGCACCAGTTAAAGCGTGCGTGCTTTTATTTAATTGATATGTAGTTGTGCACAGTTAGAACAAATTGGTGATGATGATGGCATCTGAATGTCAGAGTATATCTCGCACTGCACCGACAGTTACGAGACGAAACAGTGATAGTTAAATAGCACGAGATAGCAGTCACAGACACCAACAAATACATAACAGTGTAAGACGTGCTGAATTTAAAGTGAAAATAATGTGATGATGGCTTCAATTGGGAATGTTGACGAAGTAGATAGCGAGACATGTATCTAGAGGGTCAAACAATGTGGAATAGCAGAAGAAAGCCCTTACACTTCTTAGCTTAATGGGCCTAAGAACATACAGTCTCTTATGCCACCGAGTAACTCCTGAAAGGCCAGCAAGCAAGGCATTTGACAAAATTGTTACAATTTTACAAAATCACTGGAGCCCTAAACTGCTGACAATAGTTGGAAGATTTAGATTTTACAAAAGGAACCGGTCAAAAATGAAAGCTTTTCTGAATACATTGCAGAACTGCGCAAACTTTCCCAGTACTGTGACTTTAGAGATGGACTTTCTGCTGCATTAAGGGACAGGCTTGTATGTGACATGCACTCAAAAGAGACTACTGTGAGAAAGAGACCTAACCTTATAACAGGCATTGATCATTACAATATCATTAGAGACTGCAGCAAAGGATGCAACAAAACTACGGAAAAAGAGGTTAGAATGTGAAATGCACAAACTATCCCTGATTGTTGCTAAAAGCAAAAACATTATCGATGTGGCAAATCCTCCCATGATGAAAATGGCTGTTGGTTCAAAGAAAAAAATCTGCAGAAGTGTCACAGACAAGGTCACATAGAGAGTGTGTGCAAATCAGACAAAAAGCACAACCGAGTGAGAAGTCTCAAACACAAAACTAAACAATTGCATACAGTTACTGAATGTAAAACAGAATCAGACAACATAGAGTCTGTCAAAGGTGAACTGTCATGCCTGGAACTGCATAGTATAACTGAAGCAGATCACAAAATAATCTGGATCACAATAGATGTGTCTGGTGTAAAACTGAAAATGGATCAACTTTGACTATAATTTTGGAAGTTGACTACAACAGACTTTTCTGAGATACCATGAGAGAAGACCTCAATGATACTAAAGACCTACACAGTTGAAAAGTGTCTCCCAAAGGCAAACTGAAAGTGAATGTGACATATAGAGGCCAAACACAGTGATTAGAGCTTTACGTGTTGAAAAGTGGAGGGCCAGCACTTTTCAGACATGAATGGTTGAGAAAAATCCAATTAGACTGGCACTCAATCAAAGCTCTTAGTGTGGCATCAACAGGCAACGGCAGCCCAAATGGTAGCACTGCCCAGAGACTGGCACAGCTGCCTAATGCCAATGAGAAGGTGTTTGAGAAGAGAATAGGTAAACAGACTTGGCCAAAAGCTGTTCGGGATGCCAAAAAATACAAAATGCACCCCCACAGGCACTATTACACCCGTGGGAGTGGCCGTCGTCACCGTGGCAAAGAGTACATATTGACTTAGCTGGGCTATTCATGGACTCCACGTTTCTGATTGCTGTGGATGCTCATTCGAAGTGACCAATGACATCAACCACCTCAGCAAAGACTGTCTTCGCTCTGAGGACTATCTTCGCCAGAAATGGCTTAGCAGAACAAGAGTGAGTGACAATGGACCACAATACATGTCAGAAGAATTCTGACTGTTCATGAAGAAAAATGGCATCAGACATTTCAAGTCAGCTCCTCGCCAACAAATTGGCTATCTGAAAGGTTTATCCAAGCATTCAAGAAGTCTATTAAAGTGATGGACAAGGAGGACATTTCTCTACAGCATGTGAACAACTTCCTTTTTGTGTATCGGAACTCTGTTCATGCAACAACAAATCAAACAACTGCAATGTTGTCCATGAACAGGAATCTGAGATCTGAAACTAGACCTACGCAGGAAAGTGCAGAATAAACAGTTCAGCCAGTTGCCAAGAGAGGCAGCAAGGAGCTTCAAGATTGAACAGGGAGTCCTAGCACTTGATTACCAAGAAGACAAATGGACACCCTACAGGATAGCTACAACAACTGGACCATTGATGTACACAGTGGATGTTGGAGATCAGACATGTAGACATCATGTGGACCAGACCCTGGATGCTCAACTGAAGAACACACCTGAGTTGACTGCATCCAATAAGATGGACACGTTACAGTCACCAGACTTACCTACCAATAACGATGTCACTGACAGCAACGTGACACCGGAAACCAAGAACATTGTCTTAGACAAGACACCTACCAAAGCTGATGCCACGTCACAGGTCCAGAGGTCCTATCCCGAAAGAAACAGAGCGACACCCAAAAGACTGAATCTTTAGAACTGTGAAGTTAGATATGGACTGTTGTTGTGAAACCAAGTTTATTTTGAATATGGGTTTATGAAAGGGAAATTGATTGTTTTGTACATATACCATTTTATATTGCATTAATCTAAAGGAGGAGAAAGTGTAATGTATGGATCTATTTCTTTTAGAGCAATGACCCCCACCTTAGCATTACGTTCTGACCTGTTGTCTGTTCATGGGCATTGTTCTCTCTCTCTCTCTCTCTCTCTCTCCCTCTCTCTCTTTCTCTCTCTCTCTCTCTTTCTCTGTCTCGCTACAAGTCAATACACCATCTCCCGTGTGCATGCTTTCATTTAATTGATAGGTAATTGTGCACAGACACAACAATCTAAGCTTCCCCATTTCCACATCTGTTCTTTAAAGCACTCCCTTTCATCTAGTTCTTTGTCTGGGCTTTTGATTTAATGTTACCTTGTGCAATTCAATCAGAAATTGTCTGATTACTCTTTTGTGTAACGAGCTGAAGTATATTACTGCATTAAATGATTCTGACTGAAATTATCTTCGGAAAACCCCATTAAAACTTTTGTTATCTCTGGACTTGATTTTTCACTGACTTGCCTTCCTTCAGAAGCTTCAACTCACACAAAGTTTCAAGTTCCTGGGTGTCAAGGTCTCTGAGGATCTAACCTGGTCCCAACATATTGATGCAGCTATAAAGAAGGCAAGGGAGCAACTATACATCATTAGGAGTTTAAGGAGATTTGGTATGTCAACAAAAACACTCAAAAATTCTATAGATGTGCCGTGGAGAGCATTCTGACAGGCTGCATCACTGTCTGGTATGGGGCGGAGGGGGGGGGGGCTACTGCACAGGACCAAAAGAAGCTGCAGAGGGTCGTAAATTTAGTCAGCTCCATCTTGGGTACTAACTTACTAAGTATGCAGGACATCTTCAAGGAGCCGTGTCGCAGAAAGGCAGCATCTATTATTAAGGACCTCCAGCACCCAGGACGTGCCCTTTTCTCACTGTTACCATCAGGTAGGAGATACAGAAGCCTGAAGGCACACACTCAGCTATTCAGGAACAACTTCTTCCCCTCTGCCATCCGATTCCTAAATGGACATTGAACCCATGAACACTACCTCATTTTTTAAATATACAGTATTTCTGTTTTTGCACAATTTTTAATCTATTCAATATACAAATACTGTAATTGATTTATTTTTACTTTATTTCTTCTACATTATGTATTGTGTTGAACTGCTGCTGCTAAGTTAACAAATTTCACAGCACATGCTGGTGATAATAAACCTGATTCTGATTCGGATTCTGAAGTTCCACTGCCCAGTTATGCATCTTGACTCACAAGTTCTATCTCCCTTGTTGGAAGGATAGAGCTTGTGCTGGTTATAGACTGTAATTTTGCTGCACTCTGGATCAAGGTCTCTTTCGGGGGGCTTTTGTTATTGCTTGCCACGGGGTGGGGGTGGGCTTGGTGCTTCTGCTGCTGTTTCTGCAAAGGCTGGGGGCGGTTTTGAGCCTTCGATGTTCTCTCATTCATTCTATGAGGTCTTTTGTTTCACGGATATCTGTGAAGAGTAAGAATTTCAGGTTGTACACTGTACACATTTTCTGATATTATTTGAACCTAAAATGAAAGTGAACCTGAAAATGGTCATCCTCATTTTTAAACCTCATTATTCTCATCCAAAATACTTTGTGCTGATGCAATCCTCTCCAAAGTTACTGCCTGATCTACTTAGCATTTCTATGCGTGATTTTGTTTTATTTCAGAGCTCTTGTTTATTCTATAATCAGCTCTGGCACTTTAAGCACTCTTCACAATGCCTGCTGGGCTCCATTTCTGCACTCTTGGGTCCAAAGCTTGGAATTCATTTCAAATAACAGTCTATTCTTGTCTCTCTCATTTCGCTTTTAAGATATACATTAAGCTTTAAAAAGTCCTCAGCCGGAAGCTTTAACTGATATTTCTTCACAGATGCTGCCTGACCTGCTGAGCTTTTCATTCCTGATTTCCACATTGTGCTAAACCATATATATAAGTTTTTTTTTGCTTTTCTATTAGAAATTCTAATTTCTAATGAAAAGTTCACACTTTAGCTTACCGTCCCATATCTTCTTATTTAGCTCACCACCAGATTTTGTCTCATCGTTCTTTTGTGCAAAGTTGTAAAGTTAAAGTCTCTATATAAATGCAAACTATTGTTATTGTCAGCTGCATTATTGCAGAAACAGATTGTGAACCTCAGAAATACATTTTTTGCGCTTTGAATTGAATTGTGGTAATTAAACTGCTCATTCTAATCAATTTTATTATTAGTTAGGATATTACTTTGAAATGTAGAGCCTCTTGACTCTGAAGAACATTATGTACAGTACTTAATGAAACTATCTGTCACACTTATTTGTTCTTGAGATCAGCAAAAAGGCACTGGCAGAGCTTAGTCCTGTGACGATATGAATTAATATGAACATTTTTCAATTAGAGTTATAGAGTTGCGCAGAACAGAAACAGGGCCTTTGTACCTACATGTCCAGGCTGACCTTTTCCTCCTGTCCTCGCTAATCTCCTTTTTCTACCTTTGGACCATATTCATAAGAGCAGAAGATACCCGAATCAGTTTATTATCACTAATACGTTATGCAAAATGTCTTGTTTTGTGGCAGCAGTACAGTGCAATACATAAAAAGTGCTATAAGTTACAATAAGAAATAGTTCAATAGTTTAATAAAATATCAGAGAATGTATATGATAAACGTACAACCTGAAATCCTTGTTCTTTGCAGACATCCACAAAAACAGATTGGTGCCCCAAACAATGAGTGACAGTAGAAACATTACAACCCCAAAGCACCCCCTACTCCCCTCTCCCACACACAAGTAGCAGCAAGGCAACAGCGCTCCCCCTCCCCCACTTACTTCAGCAAAAAAAAATCAGCATCCTCCACCCACCAAGCAAGCAATAGCAAAGCTCCCAATAAAGACCGTGATCTGCTGTACAACAAAAACTAATCGTTCACCCGACAATTCAACATGCCACAGGCTCTCTCTCTCCTTCCCTAATAAAGGGACAGAGAGATGTTACCCTTTCACAGCGAGAAGGGAGACCAACAAAAACAAACAACTTGATGATTAAAAGTCTGCTGTGTCACTTTTTTTCCTGAGTACTCCCAACTTGCGAATCAGCAACAAACTCTCCCCCACCAACAAGAGGAAGAAAGGGAGAGTGCCATTTGCCGAGTACAGAGCCCCTGACAGCGGATCCACTGTTCCGGATGTTCCACTTTCTCCTGTGATGCTTCATTCGGTGTCACCAGCATAGAATCAGCTCGTAACCCAGGGCCGTGAAATCGCGAAACCTTGAAGGCACACTTGTCTTCTAGGCCGCGTCCTTGGGATATTGAAAAATGGCCAGACAATCAGCCCCGGCAGTGGATCTTATTGCCGCAAAGAACTAAAGTTTGAGTGTAGCTCTTGGTCAGGGTCTTCGACAGAACCCCATCCACCTTGAAAAGGGAAAAGAGAGACATTGGAGGTAGAAATTAAGTTGCTTCCACAGAGGAGCTCGAAGAGGTCGCTGTCGAGCGCTATCGTAGTTCTGCCCAAATATAAAAAATAAACAGTGCAAAAAGAGATCAAAAAGTGAGACATCGGCTATGATTTATAATATTATTATGAAACTTAGGAAAGCTCCATTTGATAAGATTAGGGTAGATTGGGAACAGGAATTGGGGCTTACCATTTCTGTGGATGATTGGGGGCAGATTTTACAATTAGTTAATACTTCCTCTATTTGTGCTAAACATTCCCTAATTCAATTTAAAGTGGTTCATAGAGCACATATGTCCAAAGATAAGTTAGCGCGTTTTTACTCGCATATTAATCCTTTCTGTGATAGATGTTCGGGGCAGATAGCCTCTTTAACTCATATGTTTTGGTCTTGCCCTACTTTGGAAACTTTTTGGAGAGATATTTTCAATATTATTTCTAAGGTATTAAATATAGATATCTCTCCTCACCCTATTACTGCTATCTTTGGATTACCTAAAATTTCTAGTAATCTTTCCCCTTCAGCCCGTAGAATGATTGATATTTTCATAGCCCATTGCTTTGCTTTGCTTTTAGGTAGTTGCACGGTGGGTTTTTTTTTGGGGGGTTTTTTTTTCTTTTTTCTTTTTTTTTCCATTGATATATATAAAATCTAGTATACTATTATGTTATCTTGGTTTCTTATGCTTAAATTACATTGTTTGTAGTATTTTCTTTTTGGTATTGTTATCTTTTGGAATTTTATTGTACTTTAACATTGTATTAATGTTTATATGGCTTACCTTTTTTGTATACTTACTCAATAAAAAGATTTAAAAAGAAAGAAAGAAAAAGTGAGACAGTGTGCATGGGTTCATGGTCCATTCAGAAATCTGACGGTGGCGGGGGAAAAGCTGTTCCTAAAACGTTGAGTGTGTGTCTTTAGGCTCCTGGATCTTCTCCCTGATGGTAGTAGTGAGCATGTTCTGGGTGGTGGGGGCTGTTAATGATGGATGCCACCTTTTCAAGGAATTGCCTTTGGAAGTTGTCCTCGATGGTGGGGAGGCCCATGATAGAACTGGCTGAGTTTGCAACCCTGTGCAGTTTTTGCTGATCTGTGTATAGGTACTTCCATGCGAAATGGTGATGCAACCAGTCAGATTGCTGTCTACGTAACTTTTCTGAAAATTTGCTAGAGTCTTTGGTGACAAACGAAATCTCCTCAAATTCCTAGTGATGGGACTAGGCAGAAAAACAGGTCGACCTGGTTAGGTGGACCAGGGGCTTGTTTCTGTGCTGTAGTGCTTTATGACTCTGATGAAGTCATCCTCTCCACATCCATTATCAGTAATTAAACAATCTTTCAATGCCCAGCATATTTAATTGTCAAAGGGTGCCACAATAGCATTGTGGTTTGTGCGACACCTTTACAGCTCAGGATGCTCCAGAGTTCAGAGTTCAATTCCAGCGCTGTTCTGTGAGGAATCTCTGTACGTCCTCCCCGTGGAATGCTTGGGTTTTCCCCGGATGCTTCGGTTTCCTTCCAGAGTTCAAAGACACACCAGCTAGGTTAATTGGTCATTGTAAATTGTCGCATGGTTAAGTTGGGGTTAAGTGGAGCAGTGGTTTTACTGAGACAGCATGGCTTGAGAGCCAGATGGGCCTATTCCGTGCTGTATCGCTACATAAATAAATAAACAAGTAATGTCTTTACTTCCCCCACCACGCCTTTCCTACCGTACTTCCTGTCCAAATGCCTTTCAAACAATGTGATCATATCTGCCTCCACTACCTCGTCTGCTAGCTCTTTTGTATTTAAAGCGGTGTTTGATACATTCTTGATTAGTAAGAGCCTCAAAGGCAACAGGGAGAAGGCAGGACAATGGGGTTAAGGGAGAAAATAAATCAGCCATGATTGAATGGTGGAACAGACTCAAAGGGCTAAACAGCTTAATTCTACTCCTCGGTCCTATGGTCTCATTCCAGATAACTACCTCCCTCTGTGTGAAGGACTCATCCCTCAGATCTTTAAATTTTTTCCCTCTTACCTTAATCCTCTGAACTCTCTCCAGTGCAATTGCGTCATTCCTATCGTGTGGCGATCAGAACTGCACAAAAATACTTAAAGTGCAGCCTAATCAATATTTTGTGAAGTTACAACATAACTTTCCAAAATTTTATATTAACCAAAGATGAGAAGACAGGCTTCTGTAAAGGCAATCCTGCTGCTTTGTTGAAAAGTTATTAGGTTCCGATGCCTCCAACCTGGTGGCATGAACATCAATTTCTCTAACTTATGGTCATTTCTTCCCCTCCCCTTTCTCTCTTTCTCCATTCCTCATTCTGGTTCTCCTCTTACCCCTTCTCTTCTTCTTGTCCATCCCTCTGTGTGTGTTGTTCTTGATCTCCAGCATCTGCGGAATCTTTTGTGTTTATCTTTCTAACACCATTTCATAGTTTGCTGCCCTGTGAAATTTTTATCAAAGAGGTATTACCTTGGCAGAGCAGCTGTTGTATTAGAATGACTTTAACATTTTAGGTTAACATTTTATACTGATATCATTGGAGTTGAACTTTGAACCCAACACCTTTCTAAAAAAAAGTGTCTGGAGTACACCGTGGCTGTGAAGATCCCATCATTAACCAGGTTTGCGCTGTTAATACAGAGCACTTCGGGGTATTTAATTGACATCTACATAAGAAATAAGAGCAGGAGTCAGCCACCTGGCCATCGGGCCTGATCTGCCATTCAATAAGATCATGGCTGATCTGGCCATGGACTCATCTCCACCTACCTGCCTTTTCCCCATAACCCTTAATTCCCCTACTATGCAAAAATCTATCCACTTTCACATTTCATTCTTTCAGTTCTGATGCAAGGCATCAACTATTCCTTTAGCCCCAGAGATGCATCTCGGCCAGCCAGCTCCTCCAGCAGATTATTTGTTGCTCCGGATTCCATCATTTGCCATCTCTTTTGCCTCAACTAAACAGATGATCCGATCAGGTCCCCCATTGCTGGTTGTGCCATCTTGTCACACACCAAGTGACTGGTGCAATTTCTATGTTACTGCCATGACAACATCATTATTAGAAAAGACATATCATAAGGCTGAGAAAAATATAATATTAATGTGGATTTTCCTGTGAGTATTGATCTCACAAATAGGTAACCATTCCATCTGGATAATGGACAGCCAGAATCCACCTTATAGAGTTGTTTCTTAGGGCTGAAGCTTTGTAAGGTATTGGTCACATCACTTGGATAATTGTGAGAAGTTTTGAACCTCTTATCTCGGGAAGGATGCCCTGGCACTGAACAGTCTGAGGAGGTTTTCGAGAATGATCCCAGGAATGAAAGGGTTAACATATGAGGAGCATTTGATAGTACCTGCTGGATTTTAGAAGAAAGAGGGGGGATCTCGTTGAAACCTATTGAATATTCAAAGGCATACAGTGAACGTGGAGAGGATGTTTCATATAATTAACAAATAAAGTTCAAAAATTTCATGACATATGTCAGTGATATTAAACCTGATACTGATTCTGATATAGTGGGGGAGTCTAGGATTAGAGGCCACACCCTCTGAATAGATGAATGTCCGTTTAGGATGGAGCTGAGGAGGAATTTGTTTAGCCAGAGGGTGGTGAATCTGTCAAATTCGTTGCCTCAGATGGCTGTGGAGGCCAAATCATTAGGTATATCTAAAGTAGCAATTAATGGGATCTTGATTGGTAAGGGTATCAAAGGGTTCAGAAGAAGGTAGGCGAATGGGGTTGAGAGGGATAGTAAATCAGCCATGATGGAGAAGAGTCGATAGGCTGAATGGCTTAGTTCTATTCCTACCTCTTATGGTGGTGGGGTGGGTTAACAGGTGGAGGTGTTGATCAGCCAGAGGGCTTGTAGGAGGGAACTGTTTTAGAGTCTAATGGTACTGGTGTGGATGCTGCATAGCCTCTCTCCTGAAGGGAGAGGAACAAACAGTTCATGAGCCGTGTGGATGTGACCCTTCATGATATTGCTGTCCTGTTATTGATTTCCCTATGAACATTGATATCACAATTAACTATCCAGAAAATGGACACCCAGAACCCACCTTAGAAAGTTTGTTTCTTTATACTTTTTAGATGTAGTATCTAGTCTGGATGTGCCAAGGATAAAATGTCATTGATGCTTTTCTTTCAGTCTTCACAGGGCCAGTGGACGCAAAAAAATTCCTTATCATTACTATGAACCTGGGAGTCAAGACGAATGCGCAGAGTATGTCAGGCACGAAAAAGCCCTCCGTGGAGGTCACAGATTCATTACCGAGAAAGCCATCTTCGCCAAGTGGGCCAAACATCATAATATAACCTTCTCACACCCATCTAGTGAACTCTCTGACACAGGCGCACAAACTCGGAAGGAGGACTGAATATTCCAAGATGCGTTTAGAAGGAAGACATTGCCACTAATCTGTTTACTGTGGAAAACATTGCTCCTCCACTCTTTGATTGTGCAGTGAATGCATATGGATTTTAACACAAACTTCTGCACCATCCCAGAAGGAAGAAAGAGCAAGTAGTTAAGTATTTAAAGCATTAAGTGTTTCACAAATGTACTAGTGTACATTTAATGGACACATATTAATCTGGCACTGTGTGTTGAAAAGTAGCACTTTAACACTTTGGCAATGGAAGACTCAACAATTTTTAACCAGTGCTCTGGATTTTAAGTGGAGTGTTACCAGGCCTTGTGACTCCACCCCCTCATCCACTGCTCATTCAGGAAGATCAGGTGGTCTGACAAGAAATACCGAAAGATTTGTTGGAGTTCAATCATAGCATCAAAATCAGAAAGGAAACAGCAGTTAATCTGGCAACATCTTCATGTAACAGGCCATTGATAATGTCGACAATGGAAAGTTGCTCACTTCCTGAAGTGCTAAAACCCCTCTCCAGCACTGACAAGTCACGAGTTAGGAAAATGTATGTATCATTATCAACATTCAAGAAGTACTCGAGCTCTCAGGAAGAAGCTTGATTGACAATCCATCTACCGTCTAAAATGTAGAAAATAAGAGCGGAGTAGGCCAATCAGCCTATGAATCTGCACTGCTATTCGAAGCTATCAGTGCCCAATCACCTATCTCAATAACATGCTCACACTCTTTCCCAATACCCCTTGCTGCTTTTTTTGTTGAGAAATCTACCTACTCTGAAATTCATTGCCATGGACAGCTGTAGAGGTCAAGTCATTGGGTATATTTAAAGCAGAGGTTGATAGGTTCTTGATTAATAAGGGTGTCAGTGATTATGGGGAGAAGGCAAGAGAATGGAGTTGAAACAGACGTTAAGTCAGCCATGATCGAGTGGCAGAGCAGACTCGATGGGCCAAATGGCCTAATACTTCTCTGATGTTTTATGGTCTTACGATCTACTTCTTAAATATATTCAGTGTCTTTTCCTACACCACAGGTTCACCATCTGCTGAATGAAGGAATCTCACCTCATCTCCATCCAAATTATTCTGAGACACTGCCATCTCATTTCAGAACCACTATTCACCACCGCACCACACAGCCGGAGAAACATTCTCCTTGTATCCACTCTTGTCTAATCAATGTAACATTTCACTGAGGGTTCCTCTTACTCTTCTACACTCTGGTGAACTCAATGTCTCTTTATACAATAATCCCTCCAGCAATCCCTCTGGTGAAACTCCACTCAGCTTTCTACCCTCATTAAGTGGTTGGTTGGTCGTCCGTCGTGTTGGTGACAGTGAAGAAAACTGTGCAGGAGAAATAAAGTGGGAAAACCATTGCACTGGGGCAGCTTCACTCTCTTGACATTGGAAGTCTAGGTCCAATGGCCCCGTAACTGTGTCTGACTTGGCTGCAGTGGATGACCATGTGCCTCATCATGCCCTTCTCCCTCCATGAGGCAGTGCGGAACCATCTTCCTGGACATTGGATCTATCTTTTGATCTTATCTGCCCAGTCCACCAGAGCTGACTACACATGCTGGGACAGCTCAGCCCCCATCTCACTGGGGTATGAGGCCTGCTGACTACCCTCGGCTGCTTTAGCCTGCCTCTGCTGGGGTGTGGCCCCTTTTGCATGTAAGCAGCTACTTGGAGCCACAGGTGAGAGCTGAGTGTCCCGTGGGAACCAAAGGTGAGTGAGCTGCCCCAGAATGAACACAAGCCCCCTCACCAGAGGTGCCACCCCTTCCTGGACACCCCATTCACTCCTTTCCTTGGGTAAAGCAGCACACAATACTCCAGGTGCATTCTCACTATGACCCTCTATTAATGTAGAAGGACATCCTTGTTCCTGTACTCAGAGCTTGCAATAAATCCAACACACCGTTTACCATCAAAGGTTGCAAGGACAAGGCAGGAGAATGGATTGAGAAGGATAATAAATCAGCCATGATTGAATGGTGGAGATTACTTGATCATCTGAATGTCCCAATTCTGCCTCTGTGTCTTATGATCTTTTGGTCAAATTTACTTTTGGTAATGGGTATACGAAGACCCAGAAATCCTTTTGTTTACATCAACATTTCCCAATCTCTCACTATTTAAATAATACACCTGCCTTTCAGTGTTTTTCTACCAAAGTGGAACTTCACATTTCTCTGTGTTATACTGCTTCTGCCATAGAATTGGCAACTCATTCATCTTGAAACCTCTCCTCACATGCAATCCCATCCAGATTTATGCCCATCTGCTATTTTAGAATTGTTTTATTTGGTTCCCTCACTGAGAACATTAAGATATATTTCATAGGTTCATTTTATTGTCAAAATATGCATGTACAATACAACTCTTGATATTTGTCTTCTCCAGATAACCATTAAATCCAGAAAGACCATGGGTGCTGATGAAAAAAAAAGACATTAACTCCCCGCACCCCCCGCAACCGGCATGAAAACGAAAAGAAACAAAATGTGCAGACCCAAAAATCCCACCCTCACCCGCAGCAAAAAAGAGCCATAATAACAATCCCCAACCCCCCACACAAAACAATCCCCAACCCCCTCACTTGCAGCAAAGAACAGCAACCGTAACACCAAACCCCCAACCCCCTCTGACACACAATAATTAACACATCACCCACCTGCCAATTGTCCAAAAGAAAGAAAACACCAAAAGAGCGAGTGAAACCAATATACAGTCCAACAATCACACAAATCTGAGAATACGGGAAACGTCTTTTCACCTGCATACGAGGAGAGCAGCTGCACGGACTCAGTCCTTCCGTGAAGAGTAATTGCCAACCCGGTTCCTAATGCTGCCGACCCAGGGCCACATGCACCAATCCAGCTGCTGACTGCCTCTGTTGGGAGCTATCGCTGACCCCATCCACATTCACCTCAATGCTTCAATCTCCTTTGCTGCTCCAAGAAGGAGTCATTCATGATCCCATGCCTTGTCTCTGGTCTTTTATATTGTTTTCCAGCTGGCTCCCAAACACTGATCCCTGTGTTACCGCACTGGTTACCAAAGAATGACCTCGTTCACACCTTGCTGCTGGTCAACCTATGTTCAATCCGTATTACATCCAATACCTTATGTTTTAATTTTGTGCACTAACCTCATTTTGTGGGATTTTATCCAAAGCCTTCCAGAGCTATTCTACAAGTTACCTCTTTAGAAAACTCCACCAGTTATATTAAACAGAGTATTCCTTTCATAAACACAAGTGATTCTACAGATGCTGGAATTCCAGAGCAACACACACAAAGTGCTGGAAGAACACAGCAAGTCAGGCAGCATATATGAAGAGGAATAAACTGCCGACGTTTTGGGCCAAGACCCTTTATCAGGACTGATATTTTCTAACTATCCTATTATCATATCTTTTATTAATAGACCAAGCATTTTCCCTACAGCTGTTGTTAGGCAAATAGATCTGTAGTTCCCTGTTCTCTCTTTCCCTCCTTTTACACTTGCCACCACCTAATTTGCAGGAATGATCCCATATTCTGTGCAGTAGATGATGACAAATGCATTCACTATTCCTATTCACTATTCCATGATTTCGATGGCTACTTCTTGTATTCATCAAGGGTACGGATTATCAGGCCCTGGGAATGTTCAGTGCCATTAACTTTTTTAGCACTGTTTTTAAACTAATACTAATTTCCTTTAAATCTCCCTTTCCATTAGATCCCTGCATTCCCCGCATTTCTGAGATGCATTTGTGTTCCCTTCCATTGAAGACAGAACTAGTGTTTAATTGCTCTGATTTTTCTTTGTTCCCCAGTGGAACTTTTCGTTTTTCTAACTGTAAGGGACTGACATTTGTCTTCACAAATCTTTTCCTTTTTACTTCCCTCTAGAAGCTTTGACAAACCATTTTCATGTGCCTTGTAAGTTTCCTTTCATGCTCAGTTTCTCCTCACTTAATCAACCTCTTGGACCTTTTTTTTTATTGAAGTTTAAACTGATCTCAATGCTCCAACCAGCTATTGTTTTCTGGCCCATTTGTATGATGCCTCTTTATATCTAATATAATCAACAGTTTTAGAAACTATGACTGCCTTGCTTCATCTTTTGTATTTTTGCATCAGAAAAGTATATTTAAATGTTACAGTTCTGGTGTTTATTCTTTGGCATCAAAAGGTTCTGATTCTAATTGTACATCGTGGAAACAGGCCCCTCATCCCCACGCAAATTCAGATTTATTTATCATATGTCCACGTTAACACACAGTGAAATGCACCAGTTACATTAACAACCAACACTCCCAAGGATGTGTTGGGGGCAGCCTGCAAGTTTGGACCCTGAACTCTGGGCTCACTGGCTCCAATGCCTCATTCTCACACAGATGTCCTTTCCTGGGACAAACGTCCTTCGTGTCCTTCGTCACCTGTCCAACTCAATGCTGACCAAGCAGTCTAAAAATTAAAAGTAAATTTATCACCTAAGTATGTATATGTCACCATTTGCTGCCATGAGTTTCATTTCCTCAGAAGCATTCTCGGTAGAACAAAGAAATACAATAGAATCGATGAAAAGCTACACACTGGCAAACAACCAATGTGCTAGTCAAATTGTGCAAATACAAAAATAAATGAACAAACAAATCAAAGCAATAAATAAAGCATACTGAGAACGTGAGTTGTGGAGTCCTTGAATGTCAGTGCATAGGCTGTGATCAATGATCAGTTCAGTGTCGAGGTGAGTGAAATTATCCATGCTGGTTCAGGAGCCTGATGGTTGAAGGGTAAGAACTATTTTGATCAATGTTCATGTATTTTAATTAATTTTTCCAATCTGTCGTTGCCAACACACTCTTTTGACTAAATCTAGGACCTTTGTTTAGGTTTAAACTACTTCATTTTCACTTCCAACATGTTGTAGTCTCTCTTCCCTAAAGGATTTGCATAATAAGATTATTAACTCACCCATTCTCCGTGTTCAGTACCCACTCTAGGACAGCATATTCCCAGCTGGCTCCTTAATGTACAAATGTACTTTCATACACACCACAAGAGTTCATTCTTCACAGTATCATTGCTACTTTGATTTGAATGAGCTACCAGGGCTAGTGGTGGAGGCAGATAGATTCGGGATGTTGAAGAGACTCTTAAATAGGAACGTAGATTTTATTTATTATTTATTCAGATACAGCGCAGAATAGGCCCTTCCAGCCCTTCAAACCATGTTGCCTAGCAACCCTAGCCAAATCATGGGACCAATTAACCTACAGGCAGGTATGTCTTGGGGCTGTAGGAGGAAACCAGGGCAGCCGGAGGAAAACCACACAGTCAGAGGGGAGAACATACAAACTCCTTAGAGCAGCTGAGGGAATTGAGCCCACTACCTGTTCCCATGGCTTCACATAACCCTGATTTGGGGGGCGGGGAGGGATAAGCAGGTGCTACACCTTGCCCAAGGGTGATCTGCAGGCTAGTGGAGGGAAGGAGCACCTTACACCTCCTTTGGTAGAGATGCATCTCCCCTTCACCACCCGCCCCTATCTATACCCCTCCTAATTAATTCTATAATGAATCTTGAAAAGGGACCACTGTGGGAAATGGAGTAATATCCCAGCAAAGTGTAAAGGGTTTAGGTTAAGCCCTAAGTCCTGATGATGAAAGGTCTTGGCCTGAGAGATGCTGCCTGACCTGCTGAGTCCCTCTAACATTTTATGTGTGTTGCTGAAGATTTCCAGCAACTGCAGAATCTCAAACATGAGAAAATCAGCAGATGCTGGAAATCCAAAGCAACGCGTACAAAATGCCAAAGGAACTCAGCAGGCCTGGCAGCATCTATGAACAAAGGATAAACAGTCGACATTTCATGCTGAGACCCTTCATCAGGACTGGATAGGAAAGGGGAAGGAGTCAGACTAAGGTCAGGGGGAAGACAGGAAGAAGTACAAGGTGGCAGGTGATAGGTGAAACCGGGAGAGTGGGAGGGGTGAGATAAAGAGCTGGGTATTTAGTTGGTGAAAGAGGTAAAGGGCTGGAGAAGTGGAAATCTGATAGGAGAGGACAGAGGACCATGGATGAGAGGGAAGGGGGTAGAACACCAGAGGGAAGGTGTGAGTGGGAAACAGGAATGGAAAATGGTGAAGGAGAGGAGTGGGGGGGGGGCGGTAATTTCAGGAAGGCAGTGTTCATGCCATCAGGTTGGAGGCTGCCCAGACGAAATATAAGGTGTTGCTCCGCCAACCTGAATGTGGCCTCATCATGGCAGTAGAGGAGGCCATGAACTGACATGTCGCAATGGGAATAGGAAGTAGAATTGAGATGGGTAACCACCAGGAAATCCCACTTTTTGTGGCAGACGGAATGTAGATGCTCGAGGAAGCTGTGTCCCAATCAATGTCCGGTCTCATCAAGATACTGGAGGTCACATCAGGATGACCCCAACACTCACAGGTGAATTGTTGCCTCACCTGGAGAATCTCTTGTGTTCAGGTTAAGCCCAGACTGCTTTACCTGGTGGTAGAATGGAGGGATCTTTACCCCTCCTTCAACCTTGGTACGGGAAGAGGCACCATTATTTTGGGATTGACTGTCTTCAGTGGAAAGTGTATCATTCTCCTGTATCGACAGTTTCTAACTTGATAAGCATAAAACCACAATTCTTTAAGGGGAAAATCAGAACTAACAGATACTGAAAGTAATGTCTTCAATCAATCCTTCTCCAAGTTTACAATCAATATCAAGTGGCAATTAACAAAACCATTTAATGTCTTTAGTGGAGCAGAACCTCTCACTTCCTTAATCTGTTGCATTATATGTAATCACTGAAGTTTTCAAAAAGTCTAATTAACTTGCTAGTGAGGATGAATAATCAGATAATTAATTCTGTCAGTGATAAAAGAATACTTTTAATGAATAGGATAGAAGGACGTCCCTTTAGAACAGAGATGAGGAGGGATTTCTTTAGCCAGAGGGTGGTAAATCTGTGAAATTCATTGCCACAGACGGCCATAGAGGAGGCCAGATCATTGGGTGTATTTAAAGTAGAGGTGATAGGTTCTTGATTACTCAAGATGGCAAAGGTTATGGGGAGAAGGCAGGAGAATGAGGTTAAGAGTGACAATAAACAAGCCATGATGGAATAGTGCAACAGAGTCAATGGGCTGAATGGCCTAATTCCACTCCTTTGTCTTATGATCACTCATGTTCTTCTACAAATGTGTCATTAATTTAGGTTTTGCCTTAGATACTCTCTTGGTGGCATTCACTCTGTAACAGAGTGATCATACATGTACCCAAACAGTCATATATGGAGGTGCAGCAAGTATGGCTACGATGGTAGGAACTCTACATGCTGTGCAGATATAACTATATAACCACATAACCAGATCACCTTTTCAACATTTCCAAAGGAAGGCCAAAAGACTTAAGCTATGAATGAACAGTTAAAACTGACTTAATGCACAAATCAACATGCTAATGAATGCACTTGAGACTGACTGAACTGAGACCAATCAGCGCAATGTGACTGGCAGGTATCCCACAAAACCATTTGACTTTAACAAAGTAACTTTGAAGCACTCTCCAGCATTCTGTATTCCTAAACCTGCTTTCGTAGCAGAATCTAAATGCCAGGCAGTATTTTCGTTCCTGATGTTTCTCTCCTCCCGTGAGAGGGATTATACCGGACTGCCCTTGCCAAACACTCAGGATTAGGGGCTTCTCATGGGTGTGCTGTATTTAACAGTTATCAACTTCTGCTCATGAATTGGAGGTCTTGGGTGTGTGGGGGGGGGGGGTGTCAAAGGATCCATGCCCGCCACATCAGCATTTAGCCAGTTTTGTATCAGCAATTTAAACCTCTCTGAAAATGCTGTCTCTGCACTGAACTGAGGCTGTGACCCGCCACTGAGGGGCTTCTGTGGACTCCCTTTCCTGACCTTCAGCTCTGAATGCTATTTGCTCACTTTCATTGCTTGCACAATTTGTATTTTTTTGCTCTGCACATTGGCTGTTTGACAGTCTTTCTTTTGCTTTAATGGATTCCATTGGGCTTCTTTGTTTTGTGGCTGTCGGTAAGGAGACAAATTTCAAGTTTCTGCAAAGTATCCATAACCTTTGACAAAGCGGCAAAAACTCCCAAGCATGCAAAATAAGGTCATCCCAGTAAATGACCTGTGTGTCCCAAATTTGAAGGCCCATTGTCTCTGAGTCTGAGTCTGGAGACCAGGACTGGAGGCCCGAAGGTCGCCAGTCCTGGAGTTGGAGATGTGTCTGTGTGTGTGTGTGTGTGTGTGTGTGTGCGTGCGCACGGTGTGGAGGGGGGTGATAAAGGGGCTTGATTTGCGATTGTTGTTCTGTTGTTGTGTGTGATGTTCTGCTTGTGTGGGCACGTGGCCAAGTGGTTAAGGCATTGGACTAGCGACCTGAAGGTCGTGAGTTCGAGCCCCAGCTGAGGGAACGTGTTGTGTCCTTTAGCAAGGCACTTAATCACACATTGCTCTGCGATGACACTGGTGCCAAGCTGTATGGGTCCTAATGCCCTTCCCTTGCACAACATTGGTGTGGAGAGGGGAGACTTGCAGCATGGGCAACTGCTGGTCTTCCATACAACCTTGCCCAGGCCTGCGCCCTGAAGACTTTCCAGGTGCAGATCCATGGTCTCTCAAGACTAAGATGCCTTTATGTTCTGCTGAACACTGTGGGCGTGCTATCTTGGTGCCGGAATGTGTGGCATTACTTGTGGGATGCCCCCACCACATCTTTGGGTTTGTTAGCAATTAAAATAAACAACACATTTCATAAACACAAGAAATTCTGCAGATACTGGAGCAACTCACACAAAATGCTGGAGGAACTCAGCAGGTCAGTATGCTTCAATATACATGTGATAACTAAATCTGAATCTAAATCTGGGGTGTCTTTCTCACCTCTGCCTCAGGTGGTTATGGTTTGCCATGGCAGTGCAAAAGTTTGGATATAAAATCCATGTTGGGAATGTGATTAAGGCAAGAGATTCTGCAGATGCTGGAAATCTTGAGCAACACACACGCACACACAAACGGCTGGAGGCACTCATTAGCTCAGGCAGCATTTATGGAGGGAAATGAACAGCTGATGTTTTGACTGAGACCCAAAACATGGGCTCTTCATTCCCCTACATTGATGCTGCCTGAGCTGCTGAGCTCCTCCAGCATTTTGTGTGTTATGGGAATGTGACTAAGTGCGGAAGGAATGCTGCACTACCCCAGGTGCTTATCTTTTTGATGTGAAGTTAAACCGAGACTCCATCTCCCTTTCCTGCCTCGGATGTAAAAGATCCAATAGCAACGAGGAATGCAAAACCTACCAGATTTTTGTACACACCCCATTTTTTGGGTCCATTTGTCCCATGAAATCTTTGCCAGCACTCAAAGCACTCCCACAAGTCCCAATACCCTTCAGTAAACTATTCTCACTCACATGTCCATGAACTCCACACTGTTTCCTCTGCTACCCATTTACACTAGAACTGACTTACAGCAGTCACTTAACTTATCGACATGATTTTGGCATGTGGTAAGAAGCAAGAGCACACAAGCAAAACTCATGAATAATAGGGAGAACATGCAAACTCCATAGAGATAAAACCCAAGGTCAGCATTAAAGCCCGTCCCTGGAGCCGTGTGGCAGCAACAAAAACTGCTGCACCACTTTGCCACCAACCTAGTCCATTAAGGTCTTTCAAAGAAGCAAATCTGCCACTTTCACCCACTCTGGTCTATAAGTGACTCCAGATCCAACCCTGGTGGTTGAATTTTAAATGCCCTCTGAAATAGCCTGGCAAAGCAACCTGTTCAAGGGGAACTAGACATAGCCAATTCCTGCCTTGTAGGCAATGCCTAGGTCCCTATCTACGTGTAATCAGCAACTCAGTAGTAACAACTCAATGCATAAGAGCATACAGGTATGGTCAAGAGGTTCAGTCATTGTTCAACCAAACATCAGAATAGGAGAGAAATGTGGTCGTAGTGACTTTCACTGTGGAATGATTGTTGGTGCCAGTCGTGGTGGTTTGAGTTTCTCAGAAACTGCTGATATCGTGGAATTTTCATGCACAACAGCCTCTAGAGTTTACAGCGAATGGTGCAATAAACAAAAAGAACACCCAGTGAGCAGCAGCTCTGTGGGTGAAAGCACTTTGTTATGGGGGGGGGGTCAGAGGAGAATGGCCTGACAGGTTCACACTGATGGAAGGCAACAGTAATTCAAATAACCATGCGTTACAACAGTGGTGTGCAGAAAGACATCTCTGAGCACACAACATGTTAAACATTGAACATTGAAGTGGATAGGTGTGTGTGTGTGTGTGTGTGTGTTTGTGTGTGTGTGTGTTTGTGTGCGCGTGCACGTGCATATAGGGCCATTGAGGTGTAAGGACACTAAGTCAGAAGGTAACTTGTGTGTATGTGTGGACACTGAATCGGAAGGTAACGTGTGCGTGTGTGTGTGTGTGTAGGGACACTGAGTCTGAAGGCAACGTGAGTGTGAATCGAGCTGCTAGCAGATAGGTGCAGTTTGAATTGCAACACTTAAGAGAAGTTTTGATGGATATGTACATGGATCAGAGGTGTATGGAAAGCTATGGTCATTGGAGAGAGCCCAAAGCAGATTCACAAGATGATTCTGGGAATGAAGGGGTTAACATATAAGGGCTGTTCGGCAGCTTTGGACCTGTACTCACTGGAATTTAGAAGAATGGGTGGGGTTCTCATTGAAACCTACCAAATGTTGAAAGGACTAGATAGGGTAACAAGGGGAATTGAGTATAAGAGCAAAGAGGTCCTTCTGCAGCTGTATAGGGCCCTGGTGAGACCACACCTGGAGTACTGTGTGCAGTTTTGGTCTCCAAATTTGAGGAAGGACATTCTTGCTATTGAGGGAGTGCAGCGTAGGTTCACAAGGTTAATTCCCAGGATGGTGGGACTGTCATATGTCGAAAGATTGGAGCGACTGGGCTTTTATACTCTGGAATTTAGAAGGCTGAGAGGGGATCTTATTGAAACATATAAGATTATTAAGGGATTGGACACGCTGGTGGCAGAAAGCATGTTCCCGCTGATGGGTGAGTCCAGAACCAGAGGCCACAGTTTAAGAATAAGGGGTAGGCCATTTAGAACGGAGCTGAGGAAAAACTTTTTCACCCAGAGAGTGGTGGATATATGGAATGCTCTGCCCCAGAAGGCTGTGGAGGCCAAGTCTCTGGATGCTTTCAAAAAAGAGATGGATAGAGCTCTTAAAGATAGCGGAATCAAAGGTTATGGGGATAAGGCAGGAACTGGATACTGATTGTGGATGATCAGCCATGATCATAGTGAATGGCGGTGCTGGCTCGAAGAGCCGAATGGCCTAATCCTGCACCTATTGTCTATTGTCTGTTGTTTATTGGGTGGGTGTGGAGGGGATGTTTATTATGGTGGGGGTATCCGGAACAAGAGGGCACAGCCTCAAAACTGAAGGGCAACCTTTCAGAACAGAGGTAAGGAGGAATTTTTTTAGCCAGAGAGTAGTGAATCTGTGGAATGCTCTGCCACAGACTGCGGTGGAGGCCAGGTCCGTGGATATATTTGAGGCAGAAGCTGATAGTTACTTGATCAGTCTTGGAATCAAAGGATATGGCAATAAAGCAGATGTAAGGGGTTGAGTTGGATCTGGGATCAGCCATGATGGAATGGCGGAGCAGACTTGATGGGCTGAATGGCCTAATTCTGCTCCTATGTCTTATGGTCTGCGTACAAGTAGAGGGGACTGATAGAAGACCAGGCTGGAATGGATTAGATTGCTTAAGGACTTGTTTCTGTGCTCTCTATTAAAAATACTTTGTTGAATAGTATGAGGGGTTCTGATCAAAATTATTACCTGAATCCACAACCAAAACAAGTCAAACCATTATCACGTGGATTCTAGTACAAAAATTTGCTCACGTTTCCACAGCGACTAGGTTTGTTTAGTGAAAAGGTTCTTTCTGATACTGTGAGAAGCTCGTGGGTGGTATCATAGAAATTCAGGTTAGCTCCTTACTGCAGAACACATTCGATTTAGGGATTAATTTGACAAGCATATGAATTTTTTTAAACCCACTTAACATTTTGATATGCTGGTCATTTCCCTTGTAAGTGCTGTTGATTGACGGGTCTCATTAAACATGGGATTCCAAACCAGATCTCAAATGTTGACAGTACACCTCCAACAGAATGATGGAGAATATTTTAAGCAATAAGTTTTGTGATATTCAAGTTGACTTTTTTTTATATTTGGCTTATTATGTTAATGTGTTTATTCACTTTTTTTTAGTTAAACTCAAAACATTCCTCTGGCAAAGCAAACTGAATCTTAAGCATCCATGAATTCAGATAATCTCTCCTTGTACTCTTTCCAGACACCATGTCCTGCAATTTGACTCTTCACAACCATGATGACTCATTTATTAAATGGGGATATTCACAGGCACCATGATAAGCTCTTGAGTCCATCAGCGTATTTGGTTACAGAAGAGTTTGGATGAAATGTGGTCCAGAGTAGGTTATCTTGCAGTGTCTCAATTTCCGACTCCCTAAAGCCTCTTCACCATCTAAAATGCACAAGCATCTGACAGAATACACTTCACACCACATTTTAGATAAATGAAGTTCCGACAACACTTAACAAGCTCAGCAACATGCAGCATAAGGCGAGCCAACTTGAGTGACACTCCAGCACTTTAGAAAACTACTCATTCCATCAGCCCGTGATAATGGTAGTGTGCATCTTCTGCTGAGTACACAGCAGCAAATCACCAGCTCTCTCAAAGCCACAGGCACTGGGGAAATCATGCACTGTCCCAACTTGGCCAATTCTCACTGGTCCTTCATTGCTACAGGTTAAAATCTTAGAATCCATGGTATATATTTTATTTAGAGATACAGCACAGTAACAGACCCTTCCAGCTCAATAACTCATGTGACCAATTAACCTATTAACCCATGCACCTTTGGAATGTGGAAGAAAGCCTAAAGGAAACCCACGCAGTCATGGGGCGAAAATACAACATTCCTTATGGGCAGCTGCAGGAATTGAACCTGGGTCTTTCTGGCAGCTCTGTGGGGGCACTTTCACTGTGTTCATTGGATCAGCTTAAGGCAAATCACGACTTCAAAAGCTATTAGGGCAAAGGTTCCCTCAGTTAATGGTAGGGGTCCATGGCATAAAATGGTAGGGGTCTGTGCCGGCTGGTGGCGCAGTGACATCAGCGCCGCACTTCGGAGTGAAGGCTCCCGAGTTCGAATCCAAGTCGGGCCATCACCCCGGGCACGCTTTCCATCCGTGCCGGGTTGAGCGTCGAGCTAGCCACTTGGCCTCGTAAAAAACAAAGGTCAAGTCAGGGACGTTCATATCGTGACCCAGTTAATCCGAAAGGAGACCAATCCTGACACTACGTGCCAGACAAGGATGGCTGCCTGTCTGGTGCGACACGCTAGGAAGGAAATGGCATAAAAAAAAGTTGGGAACCCCTGTATTCGGGTTTAGCAATAAATGCTGGCCTGCCAATATATCCCAAGATGAATTTTTGAAGTTCATGTTGTGTTGACCAAATCATATTCCCATTATTTTCAGTCTTTTACAACACAAACCCTTTGCTGTCTTGCCAGAATTGAATGTTATAGAAAGTACTGTTAAACAAAACTGTTTTGTTTTCCACCAGAGAATTTTAAGTTGTACAACATATGGTGTGATATGTAAACAAAATACTGGAAATACTCAGTAGGTCAGGCAGCATCTGTAGTGAGAAAAAAAGTGTTGATGTCTCTCTTCACCAGAACTGGGAGAGAGTGAAAAATTGGCTTTAAGTTGCGGAGGGGGTAGGAGAGAACCAGAAAGCTGGTGTCCGGAAAGAAATCAAATTATAAGCTGTTTCCAGTGTCTGCAAACAAGGGAAAATCTGCAGATGCTGGAAATCCAAGCAACACGCACAAAATGCTGCAGGAACTCAACAGGCCAGGCAACATCTATAGAAAAGAGTACAGTCGACGTTTCAAGCCAAGGCCCTTCAGCAGGACTGGAGAAAAAAATATGGAGTAGAGTTAAAATGTAGGGGTGGGGAGTGGAGGAGAAACACAAGGTGATAGGTGAAACTGGGAGTGGGAGGGGTGAAGTAAAGAGCTGGGAAATTGATTGGTGGAAAAGATGCAGGGCTGGAGAAGGGGGAGTCTGATAGGTGAGGATAGAAGGCCATGAAAGAAGATGAAAGAGGGAAACGGAGGAAGGAGCACCAGAGGGAGGTAATGGGCAGGCAAGGAGATAAAGTGAGAGAGGGAAGAGGAGATGGGGAATGGTGAAGGAGGGGTGGGGGGGGGGCTAACCTGAAGTTTGAGAAATTGACATTCATTCCATCCCTTTGGAGGCTGCACAGACGGAATATAAGCTCCAACCTGAGTGTGGCCTCATCATGACAGTGGACGAGGCCATGGATTAACATATCGGAATGAGAATGGGAAATGGAATTAAAATGGATGGCCACTGGGAGATCCCGCTTTTTCTAGTGGATGGAGCGTAGGTGCTCGGCAAAGCAGTCTCCCGATCTGCATCAGGTCTCATCTGTATACAAGAGGCTACGCTGAAGCACCCTACACAGTATATGACCCTAACAGACGCAAAGCCGAATTGTCACCTCACCTAGAAGGACTGTTTGTGGCCCTGAATGGTACTGAGGGAGGAGGTGTAGGAACAGGTATAGGACTTGTTCCACTTGCAAGGGTAAGTGCCAGGAGGGCCAAATGAACAAGGGAGTCATGTAGACAGAGATCCTTTGGAAAGCAGAAAGTGGGGTGGGGGGGAGAGGGAAAGATGTGCTTGGTAGTGGGATCCTGTTGGAGATGGCAGAAGTTGTAGAGAATTATGCACTGGACGCAGAGGCTGGTGGGGTGGTAAGTGAGGACGCCTTTTGTTTGAAGGAAGTGAGAGGAGCCAAAGGAGAAATTTCTAACAGTGAAGACAACTTCTGCTAGAAAGAGTAGAGTGGTGGTGGAGGAGAACTGGTTTTGTCTGGTGTCCAGAAAGAAATGGAAAGCTTTGAGGCCTTCCTGATGGAGGATGGAGGTGTATAAGGACTGAGCATCCATAATAAAAATAAGATGATGGGGGCCAGGGAATTTGAAATCAATGAAAAGATCCAGAGCGTGTGATGTGTCACAGGTGTAGGTAGAAAGGGACTGAACTAGGGGGGAAAAACTGAGTCAGGGTATGCAGAAATGAGTTCAGTGGGGCAGGAAAAAGCTGAAACATTAGGTCTACCTGGACAAATGGGCTTGTGGATCTTGGGTAGGAGGTAGAAACAGGAGGTGCAGGAACTATGATGTTGGTGGCAGTGGCTGGGAGATCCTCAGATTTGATAAGGTCAGTGATGGGAGACAATGGCCTGGTTGTCCTTAGTGGGGTCCTGTTCAAGGTGTAAGTAAGAGGAGGTGCCTAACAGTTGTCGCTGGGCCTCTGCAAGGTAGAGTTCAGTACACCAGACTACTACAGCACCCCCCCATGTCTACGGGCTTGATGGTGAGGTTGGGATTGGTACTGAGGGAGTGGCGAGCAGAACGTTCGGAAGGAGTGAGGTTGGAATTGGAGAAAGGAGTGGTGAAGTTGAGACGGTTGATGTCTGAGGGGAAGGGAGGTTTGGGTGTCAGTATCTGCATTTTGCTTTGCTTTCCATATGTCTTTCCTCCCACATTCCAAAGATGCATGGCTAGGGTTAGGGAGAGTAAGTTGTGGGCATGCTATGTTGGTGCTAGAAGCAAGGCAACACTCATGGGCTTTCCAGTACAATCCCTGCACTGTTGGCCATTGATGCAAAACAATGCATTTCACTGTATGTTTCACGATGTTGAAGCATAAGAGACAAATAAAGCTGATCTTTCTTCCTTTCTTAACATGCCAACCGTAAAAACCATTATGAAAGATGTTTATTAACTAGGATGCTTTGCAAGTTACACCATGATGCCTCCTTCACTCAGCCAGATTTTACAAGTGACTGAATAGTGAATGTCAGTAGGACTGGTTAAATGGTTGCAGTGTCAATACGGTCATGGGGAGCCATTTCTGTGCTGTAAGCTCAGCGACTTCTGTGATGCTATAGATGGAGGAATTGGCAGAGAGGGGAAAACTTTACTGGAATTGGAATCCCACAGGGAAATGGCTGTGGAGTTCATGTTCATAATGGAAGGAAATCTCCATTGCCATTGGAGAGTAGGTGTGTGGTGGACACTGTTCCCTCTCAGCTGCGTAGGTTTGTGGCCGCGCAGTAACTGAAATGCTCTTGCACTCATAGTCTTTGTTACCATGCAGCTAGAATTTTCTTTTGTATAATGTTAATATAACTTTAAAATCTATGTTAATATTGTTGTGAAGTACCCTATAATTAATTATGTTAAAGAATATAATCCATAAACTTTCTAAATAATAAACTTACCCCAATCTTTGTATTTTGTGTCTCCAATGTATCTACATTGTCAGCGTTTCAAGTTAGAGCACTGTTACAAATTGTAACAATAGACACAGAATGGAAGTCAGCTCATTGCTAATAAATCCCTGGCCATTGATCGCTGATGCCATCTATTCAAAACTGTTTACTTTTGCCATTGTGCTTGTCAGTTGTTTGACTGCTTGACATTGCTTACTTGTGTTATGAGTTACGGTTTGTGTTTGTTTGATGTAAAAAATTCTATATTCTGACTTTTTTGGTGAGTAATCTAAAGTATGTGTTTTTATTTAACTTTTCATTCTAAATATTCACAGTGCATATTACAAGGAAGCATTTAAAGTGCTGCGCAGTTTTAAGGCCATGTAAAAGTGTCCTGCTCAGATCAATGGTTGGTCCATGCAGCTGTAAAAAAAATTAGAGGGAACTTTGGTGGTGGAAGAACAGGAATAGTTTAAAGAGATAGAGATTAAAATCATAAGAGTTGTAGTCATGTGATCACTGGAGTCGAGTATGATGTTCTCCTAAGGAGTTGTCTATTGGTGGTTCCTCAAGAGGCTGTAGAGGATGATCCAGGATCCACATATTCTGGTGCAGTGTGGGCAAGAGCAAGTCGTGGCTATGGTTAGTGGTTGGGTCTTTTGGTTGTTCAATCTTTCCTTTCTCAGCTGCCATTTGTTCTTTGTGGCACAGAAGAGGTTGTTCTCATGTGCCCTCTTGAACAAATTCTTCCAGGTATATCTGCTAAGTGCAATGTTCCTCCTAGTTTTTACATGCAATATTGAATTTCTTCCTAAAGTTGCACAGTGCTGAAATCGGCCCTTAAGTCTGTTGTGTCTATGCTGACTGTAATGCCTACCTTTTCAATCCTATTTGCCTGCATTAATTCCATTTCCCTGCGCGTCTTGCTCATTCAAGTGCCTGTCAAGATACCTCTTAAATGTGGTTACTGTTTCTGTTTCCACCACCTCCTCTGCCAGATCATTTCCAAAATAGAAGGGGTAAAGGTCACTGGAACCATTTGGCTGGCTATAAAAACCATCTTAGACCTGGCGAAATGTGGGTAAGTGCGATACAAAAGGCTTTGTAGGTGGAATTAATGAGGTTCATTTCTCCCCCTTACACACTCATTTGCTCTGGTGCACATAGGCGCCTGCATAGATACCCCCGATCCCATGGCTGTTCCTGGACAAAATCAAAGTCCTGCAGATAATTGAAAGCCAAAATAAAAACAGAAAATGTTAGAGTTTGAACACGAGGAAACCTGCAGATGCTGGAATTTCAAGCAACACACAAAAAAGTTGCTGGTGAACGCAGCAGGCTAGGCAACATCTCTAGGAAGAGGTACAGTCGATGTTTCGGACCGAGAGTCTCAGCCCGAAACGTCGACTGTATCTCTTCCTAGAGATGCTGCCTGGCCTGCTGTGTTCACCAAATGTTAGAGTTACCCACACCACCCCAAATCTGGCCACATTGTGAAGAAACAGACAGTTCAGTTACAAGGTTGCTGCATTGTCCGGCAAGTTACTATCAGATGTACATATGTGTAGCAATGAAAAACTGAACACCAGAAGAACTCAGCAGGTCACACAGCATCAGTGGAAGCAGAAGGTGTATGTTGATGCTCCAAACCGAGACCCTGCATCAGTCCTGATGAAGGGTCCTGACCCAAAATGTTGACTTACATATTTGGTCTCCACAGATGCTATCTGATCCTCTGAATTCTTACAATATTATGCTTTTCATTCCAGATTCCAGCATCTGCAGCTTCGCTTGCCTTTGTGGGTCAGCAATAGTGATATCCTCTGTAAATACAACACTGCCTTCTGCAATCTTTCCTCCATAACTGCAATACAATATACCATTAACACAAAAGATTCTGCAAATGCTGGAAATCTTGAGCAACACATGCAAAATGCTGGAGGAACTCAGCAATCAGGCGGCATCTATGGAGGGGAATAAATAGTCAATGTTTCAAGCCGGCATCATTCATCAAGACTTGATGTGATTCAGTTATCCCAGCTCCAGGGGAATCACTGCAGGAGTTTATCAGTGTATTGTCTGTGAACCATCCTGAAGAATGGTCTCGGCTCAGAATGCTGACCGTTTATTCCCCTCCATAGACCCCCTGCTTGACCGGTTGAGCTTCTCCAGCATTTTGTAGGTATTGCTCTGGATTTCCAGCGTCTGTAGAATCTCTCGTGTTTATGCAAAGCAAGGTTTCTAAGGTTGTCATAGGGGGGTGGTAGTGGCGATAATCTCCCACCACCTATAAAGTGCTCCAAATTGTGTGCGTCACTAACAGCCTCTGACAACCAAATCAAACTCTTGGCCTTCACGTGTGGCTTAGCTTCTAGGCCCAGCGGAACTGTTTCTACTGACAAGAGAAGGGGCAAAGCCAGACCACTGACACCTCAAAACCAGTTGCTTCGGGCAGGTGGGGCTCATCGGCCTTGGACAGCAGCCCACCTAGGAGAAGGAAAACTCTGATTTTAAACCTCCGCTGCCTTGCGGCCATACCCACTCATGGGAAGGGCTTCGGGAGTAAACCCCGAGGAAGAAATCTGGAGCCGGGGTCCCTAAGGCAGTTTGATGTTGTTTACAACTTCACTCTGGCAACCTCTGTGACGACACTGGTGCCAAGCTGTATCGGCGCTTGCCTTTTGCTTGGACTACATCAGTAACGTGCTGAGGGGAACCCACTACATGGGCCACAGCCGGTTCTTCAAATCTTCCCACTCAAGCTTGCGCTCTGGAGAGGACACACCAGTGGCGCAAACCCATGATCCCCTGGGATCGACAGCTGACTACAATGCAAAACAAATTTTTTTTTAATGTATCTCAGTACATGGAACAATAATAAGCCAATACTATATAACAATAGGTCAATAGCTCTTCACACAGCATTAGACCACCTGAACACCAACACCTACGCTAGGATGCTGTTCATCAGCTATAGCTCAGCATTTAATACCATCATTCCCACAATCCTGATTGAGAAGTTGCAGAACCTGGGCCTCTGTACCTCCCTCTGCAATTGGATCCTCGACCACAATTTGTGTGGATTGGTGATAACATCTCCTCCTCACTGACGATCAACACTGATGCATCTCAGGGGTATGTGCTTAGCCCACTGCTCTACTCTCTCTATACCCATGACTGTATGGCGAGGCATAGCTCAAATTCCATCTATAAATTTGCTGATGATACAACCATTGCTGGTAGAATCACAGATGGGGACGAGGGGGTGTACGCGAGTGAGATATGCCAACTAGTGGAGTGGTGTTGCAGCAACAGCCTGGCACTCAACGTCAGTAAGACAAAAGAGCTGACTGTGGACTTAAGGAAGGGTAAGACGAAGGAACACATACCAATCCCCATAGAGGGATCAGAAGTGGAGAGAGTGAGCAGTTTCACTTCCTGGATGCCAGGATCTCTGAAGACCTAACCTGGTCCCAACATATCAATGCAATTATAAAGAAGGCAAGACAGCGACTGTACTCAGTAGCAGTTTGAAGAGATTTGGTATGTCAACAAATACACTCAAAAACTTCTATAGATGTACCATGGAAAACATTCTGACAGGCTGAATCACTGTCTGGTATAGGGGCCCAACTACACAAGACCGAAAGAAGCTGCAGAGAGTTGTAAACTTAGTCAGCTCCATCTTGGGTACTAGCCTACAAAGTACCCAGGACATCTTCAGGGAGCAGAAAGGCAGCGTCCATTACTAAGGACCTCCAGCACCCAGGACATGCCTTTCTCTCACTGTTACCATCAGGTAGGAGGTACAGAAGCCTGAAGGCACACACTCAGTGATTCAGGAACAGCTTCTTCCCCTCTGCCAAACGATTCCTAAACGGACATTGAACTCTTGGACACTACCTCACCTTTTTAACATATATTATTTCTGTTTTTTGCACTATTTTTAATCTATTCAATATACGTATACTGTAATTGATTTACTTCTTTATTTATTATTATTATTTTTTTTTTCTCTCTTCTATATTATGTATTGCATTGAACTGCTGCTGCTAAGTTAACAAATTTCACAACACATGCCGGTGATAATAAACCTGATTCGGATTCTGACAAGTGGTAAGACACAGAGAAACAAATGTGCAGGAAAAAAAAACTTAAGTGATAAGACGCACAAAATGCTGGAGGAACTCAGCAGGTCAGGCAGCATCTATGGAGAGGAATAAACAATCCACATTTCAGGTTGAAACTCATCAGCAGGACTGGAAAGGGCAGTCCTGATGAAGGATCTCAGATCCAAAACGTCAACTGTTTATTCCTTTCTATAGATCAGAGGTTCCCAACCTGGGGTCCACAGATCTCTAGGTTAATGGTCAGGGTCCGTGGCATAAAAAAAGGTTGGGAACCCTTGCCATAGATGTTGCCTGACCTGATGAGTTTCTCAGACATTTTTGTTTTGCTCTAGATTTTCAGCATCCGCAGAATCTCTTTTATTTTTATAAAGGGTTAAGACTACAGGGCCAAAGAGGGAGAAAGTTTGGTGACAAAAAGGGCTGTACATTGTATAAGGATTTCTGCAGCGGTAAATCTAAACCATAACTAAAACAAAACAATTGCCACTAGCTTGCATGATGCGCCCCCAGCTCCAAAGATTGCTCTAAAGGTCGAATCCTTTCTTCCATCCTCTTATGCAATTAGCAAACATCTAATCTTGTGGCGATGAAACTTAAGCATACTCAAGTGTAAGATAAGCACTATTCAGCAGTCAGCAAAATATACGACATCCACCAGTCCCAAACAACAAATTGCTATGAAATAAGCAAGAATACATAACTTATTTCCTTCACCTTTACCATGTTCCCACTCATGTGACTAGTTACCATGATAAATATAATGAATGCACAACACAGAATACAAAGCAGATAGAGAACAGATACAAGGCTCCTACAATTCTTTTTGTCATTTAATTTCTTTGGCCTTCCATCTTATCACATCATACATTCCCTCCTGCTCACTCCTCCTTCTGCTAATAGAACTCTATGTGATGGAACTTCCAGCCAATTGCAATAACATCCCATCTGTGCTCCTAATTCAACCAAATAGCGACAAACAAACTGGAGACACAGGAGTTCAAAGTTCAATGTTCAAAGTAAATTTTATTAACAAAGTACATATATGTCACCACATCCAACTCTGAGGTTCATTTTCCAGCAGGCAACTCAGCAAATCTATAGTATAGTAACTGTAACAGGATCAACGAAAACTATAGTGCAGAAGACAACAAATTATGCAAATGCAAACATAAATAAATTGCAATAAATAAAGAGGACATGAAATAACAAGGTAAAGAGTCCTTAAAGTGAGATCATTGGTTGTGGGAACATTTCAAGATGGGGTAAGTGAATATAGTTAACCCCTTTTGTTCAAGAGCCTGATGGTTGAGGGGTAGTAACTGTTCTTGAACCTGGTGATGTGAGTCCTGAGACTCTTGTACCTTCTACCTGATGGCAGCAGAGAGAATAGCATGGCCTGGGGGCTGAGGATCTTTGATGATGGATGTTGCTTTTCTATGACAGCTTCTCTTGTAGACGTGCTCAATGGTTGGGAGGCCTTTACCCGTGAGATCCTGGGTTGAATCCACTACCTATTGTAGGATTTTCCGTTCAAAGACAGCAGACGCTGAAAGTTGGAGTCAAAGACAAACTGCTAGTGTTATTCAGCAGGTTGAGCAGCATCTGTGGAGGCAGGGAGATGATCTCGACCTGAAACAAACATCCCTCTGCCTCCATTGATGCTGCCTGACTCACTGAGCACCTCCAGCAGTTTGTCTTTACTTACTTACTGCCAGTTACACTGCTGGTGTTTAGGTCAGCAATGAAGGTCTACCATCTCTGGCAGTGTTCAGGGATTCTTTCATCGTGTCAGTAGCTTCCTCTTGGTTTTCACTACTGTCAGTCATGCAAGTCCCAGGTGGAGACTCGGGAATACTGCCACACTCAGAAGGAGAAGGATTTTTCATTGCTGTTTCAGTAACAATTTTGTTTTACCAGTCAGGGTTGTCAGCCCTGAGGTGAATCGCTGAATCTGGAGGACCAGTGGACCAGTGGACTGCTCTTAGTCTGGTCTCTACCCTTTGACCTGTGTGACATGGGTGACCTACCACGAGCCAAAACATAAAGCCCTGACTCCAGCTAACATAGCTCTCTGGGTCACTGAGGCACACAGGCCTCCAAACCCAATGTGCACCTCTTGGGGGAGTTTTCTTTCAGATCAATAAAATAACAGCTCATTCATTCTATTAATCACCTTGCAAATATTAACCACCCAGCTTCACAGCTGAACATTAACTTGGCTTCTAATAATTGTATCCAGACTGGGTTGTTGCACTCTACTTAAAAATTCATGTTCTATTGTAAGCTGTACATTATTAATGGAAACTTTTAACATTCTAACTTGTCATATAGAGAGAGGGGGATGAAGATATTACCTCTGTTTTTCACGTCGATGAGGTCTCTCAGTGACTCTATTATGGTTACTGCATTTATTGAGTCTGCCCACAAGAAAATGAAACTCAGAGTTGTAAATGGTGACATGTATGTACTTAGGTAATACGTTTACTTTGAACTTTGTACATCAAAATATCGAAACATACAGTGAACTGCATCGTTTGATTCAAGAACCGTCACAGTCTGAGGATTGTGCTGGGGACAGCCCACAAACATCACCAATCTTTCAGCACCACTATAGAATGCCCACAACTCACTAACCCTAACTCTTAACTATATGAACATAACTGTCTTTGGAATGTAGGAGGAAACCGGAGCATCTAGAGAAACCCCACAGGGAAATCATGGTGAGAACGCACGGACTCTTTAATGACAGTGGTGGGAATCGAACCCTGATCGGTGCTTGCAGGCACTGTAAAGTATTGTACTAACAGCTATGCTACTGTTGTGACACCTCCATACAACACAAATTGGCATGGCTCTTCGTGGAATCTTGCTGTATATAAACCAGAATCAGAATCAGGTCTGTAATAACCAACATAGTCATGAAAATTATTTTAGCAGCAGCATTTTTTTTTGTGCAAGGCATGAATAATTACTATAGATTACAAGCTAGATGACAGGTGGTCATGTTGGAGCTGGCCATTCCCTGGGAAGACCAGATGGGAGAAGCCTATGAAAGGAAAAAGACAAAGTGCTGCAGTAGTGCTGGCGGGCACACTGTATCACCCTCCAGATGGGCATCTCAGGAGCCCAGAACAGGAAAGCCATTAGGAACGCCGTAGAGGCAGCAGAGCGAGCTTCGAGATGGCTGTGGATCAGGAGGGCTGGTCCGTGGCAGAGTGCTACTCAGACACAAGTCAGGGCCTGATCAACTCCGGCTGTGTCACCCAGGTGAGGGTGTCTGATGTTAATAGGCCCAAAATACCCTGTGACCCCGTGTTACATCATGTGTCTGAGCGCATCACAAGATGTATTATTCAGTTTAAAACAAGATACATGAAAATGAATAAATAAGTCGTGCAAAAAGAGTTGAAAGTTCAAAGTACATTTATTATCAAAGTATGTATACATTATATAACCTTGAGATTCATGTCCTTACAGGCAGCCACAGAACAAAGATACCCATTTTAAAAAAAGACCGTCAAACACCCAATGTGCAGAAAAAACAACAATCTGTGGAAACAACTGCAGCCGACCTAGGAGCAAATTAGTTGCAGGTCACAGCCTCGGTTCAGCGCAGAGATAATGAAACCTCACAGAGCAGCCACCTGCACTAACCCGTCCCTCGCTTCCAGTCCCAACACCAATATAGAAATACAGTGCGTGAGTGTTCAGCGGTTCATGGACCATTCAGAAATCTGATGGTGCATGCGGAAAGGTATTTTAATAGATAATACAATATATAACTCAAAACATACACTCAGTGGCCACTTTATTAGGTACAGGTGTAGTACCCGGTCTGGTCTTCTGCTGCTGTAGCCCATCCAGTTTGAGGTTCAACATGTCGTGCTTTCAGCGATGCTCTGTTGCACACCACTGTTGTAACAAGCGGTTATTGAGTTATCGTCGCCCTCCTGTCAGCTTGAACCAGTCTGGCCATTCTCCGCTGAACTCTCATTAACAAGGCATTTTCGCCCACAGAATTGCTGCTCACTGGACTTTTTTTTGTTGTTAATTTTTTGTCCCATTCTCTATAAACTCTAGAGACTGTTATACGTGAAAATCCCAGGAAATCGGCAGTTTGTGAGATACTCAAACCGATCCTGTCTGGCACCATCAATCATTCCACAGTCAAAGTCACTTAGATCATATTTTTTCACCATTATGACGTTAGTTCTAAACAACAACTGAACCTCTTGACCACGTCTGCATGCTTTTATATATTGAGTTGCTGCCAGATAATTGGTTGATTAGATATTTGCATTAACGAGGAGCTGCACAAGTGTACCTAATAAAGTGGCCACTGAGTATATGTCAGGGACAATAAACCTGATTCTGATTTTAACAATATACTTCAGTCAAGTATACTCAGTTGATCAGTATATTCCAAGATAGATAGATAATAAAAGTATTTTAACTTTTAAATGTGTTAGGGTGACACAATGGCGTAATGGTTAACACAGTGCTTTACAGTACCAGCATCCCACTGCTGCCCGTGAGGAGTTTAACCACGTGGGTTTTCTCCGGATGCTCCGGTTTCCTCCCACCATCCAAAGGTTAACTGGTCATTGTAAATTATCCCGTGATAAGGCTAGGGTTAAATTAGGGGTTGCTGGATGGCACAGCTGGAAGGGCCTATTCCTCGTTGTATCGCAATAAATTAAAATAAAAGATAAAATTATCTGTCTCTGTTTTAAATATACAGATCATCTTAGCTTCCACAGCCTTTCAGTATAAAAAGAATTTAGTCATACAGCATGTTCCTAAAACAGAGTGTGCACCTTCAAATTCGTGTACCACCCCCCTGACAGTAACAATAAGAAGAGGCCATGTCCTGGATGGTGAGGGGTGGTGATGGTTAGTTTCCTTGTTCTCTGCTACAATTGTACAACATTTGAACAATGTGACAGCCAAAGAAGTTACTGCTTCCCAGCCTCACGATAAATACCATTTTGTTCTCTAGGGAGGAGGAGGCTGGGGCTGTGATTAGTGTCTAACATACAAAGTGAGTCACTGTGGGGGATGTTGTTTCTTGTGGGAAATCCACGTAAGGAGAGTGCAGTTGAAATGAAAAAGCAAATGAAGGTAATGTGTCCTTAATTGAAGTTTGAAGTTTGTGGAATGAACCACAACCTTGGCTCCAGGACCAGCTCAACTATTTAAATGACTAATAACAGTGAGTGCTTTGGGGGAGGCAAGGGGAGAACACAGAGCAAGGATACCGAAATATAATTGGTCAACTGCAATTGGAAGATGGTTAGCAGTTTTGGGCACCTTTTCTAAGAAAGATTGTGCTGGCATTGGACAGTGTCCAGAGGAGGTTCACAAGAATTATCCTGGGAATATATGAGGCCTGTTTGATGGTTCTGGGCCTGTACTCTCTGAAGTTTAGAAGAATGAGAGGAAATCTCATTGAAACCTATCAAACACTGAAAGACCGAGATAGAGTGGAAATGGAGAGGATGTTTCCTAAAGTGGGGATATCTCAGACCAGAGGGCACAGCCTCAGAATACAAGGGCATTCTTTCACAACAGAGATGAAGAGGAATTTCTTTAGCCAGAGGGAGGTGAATCTGTGGAATTCATTGGCACAGACAGCAGTGGAGGCCAACTCATTGTCAGAGTCAGAATCAGAATCGGAATCGGGTTTATTATCCCCGGCATGTGGCATGAAATTTGTGTGTCAGATTGGAGGACGGTGTGTAGCAGTGTGCCTCAGGGATCTGTACTGGGTCCAATGTAGTTTGTCATATATATTAATGATCTGGATGATGGGGTGGTAAATTGGATTAGTCAGCATGCAGATGATACTAAGATAGGTGGTGTTGTGGATAATGAAGTAGGTTTTCAAAACTTGCAGAGAGATTTAGGACAGTTACAAGAGTGGGCTGAAAGTTGGCAGATGGAGTTTAATGCTGAAAAATGTGAGGTGCTACATTTTTGTAGAACTAATCAAAATAGGACATACATGGTAAATGGTAGGGCAATGAAGAATGCTGTAGAACAGAGGGATCTAGAAATAATGGTGCATAGTTCCCTGAAGGTGGAATCTCATGTGGATAGGGTGGTGAAGAAAGCTTTTGGCATGCTGGCCTTTATTAATCAGAGCATTGAGGATAGGAGTTGGGATGTAATGTTGAAATTGTATAAGGCATTGGTAAGGCCAAATTTGGAGTATTGTGTACAGTTCTGGTCACCGAATTATAGGAAAGATGTCAATTAAATTGAGAGAGTACAGAGGAGATTTACTAAAATGTTGCCTGGGTATCATCTCCTAAGTTACAGAGAAAGGTTGAACAAGTTAGGTCTTTATTCTTTGGAGCATAGAAGGTTGAGGGGGGACTTGATAGAGGTGTTTAAAATTATGAGGGGGATTGATAGAGTTGGCGTGGATAGGCTTTTTCCATTGAGAATGGGGGAGGTTCAAACAAGAGAACATGAGCTGAGAGTTAAAGAGCAAAAGTTTAGGGGTAACATGAGGGGGAACTTCTTTACTCAGAGAGTGGTAGCTGTGTGGAACGAGCTTCCAGCTGAAGTGGTTGAGGCAGATTCGATGTTGTCGTTTAAAGTTAAATTGGATAGATATATGGACAGGAAAGGAATGGATGGTTATGGGCCGAGTGCAGGTCGGTGGGACTAGGTGAGAGTAAGAGTTCGGTACGGACTAGAAGGGCCAAGATGGCCTGTTTCCATGCTGTAATTGTTATATGGTTATATAACTTAGCAGCAATAATTCAATGCAATACATAATATGAAAAAAAAACACAAAGTAAAATAATAATAATAATAAAGCAAAGTTTGATAAGTTCTTAATTAGTAAGGGCATCAAAGGTCGCAAGAAGGAGATAGGAGAATGGGGTTAAGGAGGATAATAAATCACCCATAAAGGAACGACGGAACAGACTCAATGGGCCAATGACCTTATTCTGTTCCTATATCTTATTACAAATATCAGAGCGGACTAGCCTTCAAGGACTGAATGGCCTACTTTTAATAAAACCAAATTTTTAGGACATACAGTAGCTGTTACTGCCAAGGACAACATTCTGCCTGCAGTGTGTATGTTGAAGCTTTCAACACTGCAGAAGCGTAGCAATCGTCACTTATGCCTGGACCTGATATCACAATATATACCATTAATCGAAATCAGGTTTAATATCACCTACATATGTCATTCAATTTGTTAACCCTGTGGCAGCAGTACAATGCAACATATGATAATATATATATAAAATACTTATATTAAGTAAGTAGTGCAAAAATAGAAATTATGTAGCGAGGTAGTGTTCCTGGGATCAATGTCCATTCGCTCTGCCTTACAACAATAACCAAGCCCGATAATTGTCTCCAGAAAGGCCCATATAAAATCACATCTTTTTCTGGAATTCACATTCTATTATAAGCTGCACTTTGTTAATGTAAACTTTACACACCGTACCTTTAGATATATTATCTACATTACGCCGCTTGGCAATTCTCTGCTGCCTTAAACCTGCAGCTTTCCTTTGCAGAGTAACCAAAAGATAAGTGTTTGAATTTCAACATAACAGCATTCATGTTGATATATCTTTAATTTTGTACATAATTGAATTCTGTTTTCACACTCCATATATTCCATTCTAATCCATGTTCATTATTTTGTGACTGGGTGCTAAAATCTGTACTTGACTATTTCCATTGAATTAATAAAATGAGTCATAAAGGCATAATTTCTTCACGTGCATTCTTGCAGTTACTTCAGGTTCACCTTGAGTTGAAAATATCAAAGGTTGCTGAACCTAGCTACACTTCATCTTTTCAGTGCACCTAGGCTTTGCGGTCCACTGACTTACCATCTGTAGAAACATACTGGGGCTGAGAGGAAAACTGGATCAGCCAAGATGAAATGGCGCAGCAGACTTCATAGACCAAATGGCCTTATTCTGCTCTTTGTCTTACGGTCAATACCTGAGGTCAGCTGTGCGTAACTTGGCGAGTTCTCCACTTCTCCAGAGCTGCCTCTGGCGGTGTCTGAGAATCCTTCGTTCCACGAGAGGGATTACTCTTGATGTCTTGTGCTGATGTGTAACGATAGATCAGTAGTACTGTAGATGTACGGCCAAGGCCAGGGATGAACATAGGATACAGCGCAGTACTTGCCCTTCAGCGCACAAAGTTGTGCCAACCTAATCTAAGTTCAATGTAACCCTTCCCTCCTACATAGCCCTCATATTTCTATCATCCAAGCACCTATCTAAGGGTCTCTTAGATTTCCCTAATGTATCTGTCCCTGCCACCATCCCTGGCAGGGCATCCCATGTACCCACCACTCTCTGTGTAAAGTTCAAGTTTATTGTCATCCGACTGTACATACTGTATATACAACCAAATGAAACAACACTTCTCTGGGCCATCGTGCATCCACAAAATGTATATCACACACAGCACATAAAACAAAGTATTACCATAAATAAGTTAATACAATACAATGCAAAATGCATGTCGTGCACAGCACCGGTAAACAGTAAACAGCCTGCTGTCCTAGTGACGAAACCTCAGAGGTGGCAGGGCTTGAGGGAGGAAGCCATTACCCAGTCAGGCAGCCCTGGTCCTGGTGCTCCAGTACCTCCTTCCTGACAGTAGTGTGCTAACGAGATTGTGGGACGGGTGGCAGGGATCCTTAGTGCCCACTGTGATGAAATTCTTTGAGAAGCTGGTGATGAAACATCAACTCCTACCTGAGAAGCGATGTGGATCCACTCCAATTTGCCTACTGTCACAACGGGTCAACAGCAGATACCATTTCATGGGCTCTTCACTCAACCCTAGAACATCTAGACAGTGCAGATGCATACATCAGGATGCTCTTCATTCTTCTACAGCTGGACATTCAATACTATCATCCCCTCAAACCTAATCAATAAACTTCAAAGACCCAGGCCCCAGTAGCTCCTTATGCAACTGGATCCTTGATTGCCTCATTTGCAGATCCCAGTCAATTACACAGTCCATTAGCACAGGTGCATCACAAGGCTGTGTGCTTAGCCCCCTGCTCTACTCACTTTACACTTATGACTGTGAGGATAAGCACAGCTCCAATGCCATACTTAGGTTTTCTGACAACACCCCTGTTGTCAGCCAAATGAAAGGTGGTGATGAATCAGCATATAGGAGGGAGATTGAAAATCTGGCTGAGTGCTGCCACAACAACAACCTCTCACTCAATGTCAGCAAGACCAGGGAGCTGATTGTTGACCACAGGAGGAGGAAACTCAAGTTTCATGCCCCGGTCCTCATCGGGCATCAGAGGTGGAGAAGGTCCAGCAAGTTTAGATCCTTCGGTGTTATCATTTCAGAGAACCTGTCCTGGGTCCAATACATAACTGCTATTACAAAGGAACCATGGCAGATCCTCTACTTTCTTAGAAGATTGCGAAGATTCAGCATGTCATCTAAAACTTCGACAAACTTCTATAGATGTGTGGTGGAGAGTATATTAACTAGTTCCACCACTGCCTTTGAATGAAAAAGCCTACAAAAAGTAATGGATACAGCCCAGTGCATCGCAGGTAAAGCCCTCCCCACCATTGAGCGCATCTACGTGGGGTGCTTTCACAGGAAAGTAGCATCCATCATCAATGACCCTCACCATCCAGGCCATGCTCTCTTCTCGCTGCTGCAATCGGGATGGAGGTACAGGAGTTGCAAGCCCCACACCAACAGGTTCAGGAACAGCTATTACCTCTCAACAGTCTCTTGAACCAGAGGGGATAACCTCATTCAACTTCACTCACCCCATCACTGAACTGTTCCCACAACCTATGGACTCACTTTCAAGGACTCTTGATCTCAAGTTCTTAACATTTATTGCTTATTTATTATCTTTTTTTTCTCTTTTTGTATTTACGCAGTTTTTTGTCCTTTGCAAATTTGTATTCGGTACAGTGTTTCATTGATTCTATTGTGTTTCTTTGTATTTACTGTGAATGTCTGCAAGAAAATTATACTCATGTATATGGTGACATATACAGAATGTACTTTGATAGTAAATTTACTTTGAACTTTGAACAATATTTCAGGCCCTTCATCTATGACAGTGGTTTTTACTACCCTCTGTAGGGCCTTGAGGTCCAATGCCTTCCAGCTTCCATAGCATGCAATGATCAGCCAGGTAGGACACTCTCAATGGCGCTCCTGTAGAAAGTTGTTAGAATGGGGAGGGGTGCCTTGCATGCCTCATTCTCCTCAGAAAGTGAAGATACTGCTGTTCCTTCTTGACTAACAAGGAAGTGCTGTGGGTCCAGATTGACTCATTCGTTATGTGCACAACAAGGAGCCTTGATGTGCAATGGAGAGTGGTCAACCTGCACCTTCCAGAGTTCCACAATCATCTCTCTTGTCTTGTCCATGTGAGATTCAGGTTGTTGTTCTCACATCATTTGACAAGCCTCTCTATTTCCTCTCTGTTTGCCAACTTACCATTGTTGCTAATGAAGCCAACTACTGTTGTATCATCAGCGAACTTGATGCAGTTGGATCTGGTGGTGCAGTCGTGAGGCAGCTGCATGAACAACAGCAAGCTGAGCGCACAGCTCTGAGTGGCACATGTGAGCTCAAAATGTTGCTGTCAACTCAGACTGACTGAGGTTTTTCCACCAAGAAGTCCAAGATCTAGTTACTAAGAGGGGTGTTGAGGCCTAACGAAGACGGTTTACCATCCAAACTCTGAGGAACGATTGCGTTAAACTGAACTCTCTCACAGTGGTGTCTGAAAAGAGGATGCTGTCCAAGTTGCATGCCATCTTGGTCAATGTCTCCCATCCACTACATAATGTACTGGGTGGGCACAGGAGTACATTCAGCCAGAGACTCATTCCACCGAGATGCAGCACAGAGCATCATAGGAAGTCATTCCTGCCTGTGGCCATCAAACTTTACAACTCCTCCCTTGGAGGGTCAGACACTCTGAGCAAATAGGCTGGTCCTGGACTTATTTCATAATTTACTGGCATAATTTACATATTATTATTTAACTATTTATGGTTCTATTACTATCTATTATTTATGGTGCAACTGTAACAAAAACCAGTTTCCCCCGGGATCAATAAAGTATGACTATGACTATGACTAAACATTGAGGTGAAGTCAATGAACATCATTTTCTAGCCACATGCATTTCTGGTGTCACAGAGAACTTACCCATAATATCTCCCTATACTTTCTCCCAATTACCTTAAAATTATGCCCCCTGGTATCAGCCATTTCCACGCTGGGAGAAAGCTTCTGCCTGTCCACTCAATCTATGCCTCTTATCTTGACTTTGCTGCCAAGTTTGCAGATGATACGAAGATTGGTGGAGGGCCAGGTAGTGTTGAGGAAACAGGAAGGCAGCAGGAGGACTTAGACAGATTAGGAGAACGGGCAAGAGAGTGGTAAATCAAATACAATGTTGGAAAATGCATGGTCATGCACTTTGGTAGTAGAAATAAATGTGCAGACTATTTTCTAAATGGGGAGAAAATCCAAAATTCTAAGAAGCCAATGGACTTGGAGTTCTTGTTCAGAGCAACCTAAAGGTTAACTTGCAGATAAAGTCGGTGGAGAGGAAGGCAGATATAATGTTAGCATTCATTTCAAAAGGTCTAGAATACAAAAGCAGGGATGTGCTTTATAAGGCACTGGTGAGGCCTCACCTTGAGTATTGTGAACAGTTTTGGGTCCTCATCTTAGAAAAGATGTGCTGGCATTGGAGAGGGTTCAGAGGACGTTCACAAGGATGATTCTGGGAATGAAGGAGTTATCATATGAGGAACTGGGTCTGTATTCGCTGGAATTTAGAAGGATGAGGGGGATCTCATTAAAACCTTTTGAATGTTTAAAGGCCTGGACGGAGTAGTTGTGGAAAGGATGTTTCCCATGGTGGGAGAGTCTAGGACAAGAGGGCACAGCCTCAGGATAGAGGGGCGTCCATTTAAAACAGAGATGTGGGGAAATTTCTTCAGCCAGAGGATGGTGAATTTGTGGAATTTGTTGCCACAGGCAGCTGTGTAGGCCAAGTTATTGGGTGTATTTAAGGCAGAGCTTGATAGGTTCTTGACTGGACACGGCATCAAAGGTGACGGGGAGAAGGCCAAGGAATGGAGCTGAGGAGGGGCAAAAAGGATCAATAAGCCGTGATGAATGACAGAGCAGACTCGACCGACCAAATGGTCTAATTCTGCTCCTGTGTCTTATAATCTCAGCATCTTGTACACCTGTATCAAGGCACCTCTCATCCCTTTCACTCCAAAGATAAAAGCTCTAGCTCGCTCAATATTTCCTCCGAAAACATACTCTCTAATCCAGGTAGCATCCTGGTAAATCTCTCTAAAGCTTTTACATCCTTCCTATAATGAAACAACCAGAACTGAACAAAATATTCCAAATGTGGTCTAAACAGGTATTTTATAGAGCTGCAGCATTATGTGATGGCTCTTGAACTCAATCCACTGTCTAATAAAGGCTCTTTCATATGCCTTTTTAATGAGCCCTAGTAAATATGAAAATGTAGGATTCCTGCACTTTTGCCTCATCTTCTCCCACCGTTCAGGGACTCAAACAATTTTTCCAGGGGAAATACGAATACATTTCGGTATTTTTCAATCTGGCACACTGAACAAGGTGGTCACCATGACAAGTCATGCTGAGCTTATTGTCATGTGAGTACGGTGAGGTACAGGTACAATGGAAAATTTGTTTACAGCAGCATCACAGGCATGTAGGTACACAGAGATCACAGAGTGTAAATTATTCCAAAAATTATCAGAGTCAGTTTTTATTATCACTGACTTATATGATGCATAATTTGTTTCGTGTTATCATAGACATAAAATTTACTATAAATTACAGAGCTAAATAAATAATGCAAACTAAAAGGAAGAACAATTATCTTGGATGTTCTTATTGTGATTGTAAGACCCTGTCGGATATTAGTAATATAGAATAATGCAAGCCCGGTTCACTGGTTCTATGGAAAGACCAATAGCAGGGGAGTTGTGTTGCCTCTGTTCAAAGGTTTCAAAGGTCGTTGTGCAGATAAGGCCCACATACTTCAGAGTCGCCTGCTGGTGGTCGCTGGTGAAGGATATGCCAGAGCTGGCTGTGTACCACTGGATTTTGTAGTAGGCTGGGGACTGACACCTCCCATCGGTGCTGCCCTCCAGTGTTCACTCGGTGGAGGTACAAACAGGACCAGGAATGGGGCTGATGAGGGGTAAAAAGGATCAGCCATGATTGAATGACAGAGCAGACTTGATGGTCCAAATGGCCTAATTCTGCTCCTATGTCTTATGATCTTATCACCTTGTACACCTCAGGGATTTGGGCTATATTATTTTTTCTCTTTGTAACCGTATGTTTTTTTTCTGAAATCAGAACCCTATGTGCTATTTGCAGTGTGCTATGTGCTGCTGGTATTGTGATTTGCACCTTAGTCCTGGAGGAGAGTTGTTTCATCAGAACATCTTTCAAAAGTCATGTTTGACAAAACATAGAATTTTTTGAAGAGGTTACTAGGAAAGTTGACGAGGGTAAAGCGGTAGATGGTGTCCATATGGACTTCAGTAAGGCCTTTGACAAGGTTCCACACGGAAGGTTGGTTAGGAAGGTTCAATCGTTAGGTATTAATATCCAAGTAGTAAAATGGATTCATTAGTGGCTGGATGGGAGACGCCAGAGAGTAGTGGTGGAAAACTGTTTGTCAGATTGGAGGCCAGTGACTAGTGGTGTGTCTCAGGGATCTGTACTGGGTCCAATGTTGTTTGTCATATACATTAATGATCTGGATTATGGGGTGGTAAATTGGATGAGTAAGTATGCAGATGATACTAAGATAGGTGGAGTTGTGGATAATGAAGTAGGTTTTCAAAGCCTGCAGAGAGATTTAGGCCAGTTAGAAGAGTGGGCTGAAAGATGGCAGATGAAGTTTAATGCTGATAAATGTGAGGTGCTACATTTTGGTACGACTAATCAAAATAGGACATACATGGTAAACGGTAGGGCATTGAAGAGTGCAGCAGAACAGAGAGATCTAGGAATAATGGTGCATAGTTCCCTGAAGGTGGAATCTCATGTGGATAGGGTGGTGAAGAAGGCTTTTGGTATGCTGGCCTTTATAAATCAGAGCATTGAGTACAGGAGTTGGGATGTAATGTTGAAATTGTACAAGGCATTGGTAAGGCCAAATTTGGAGTATTGTGTACAGTTCTGCCACCGAATTATAGGAAAGATGTCAACAAAATTGAGCGAGTACAGAGAAGATTTACTATAATGTTACCTGGGTTTCATCTCCTAAGTTACAGAGAAAGGTTGAACAAGTTGGGTCTTTATTCTTTGGAGCGTAGAAGGTTGAGGGGGGACTTAATAGTGGTATTTAAAATTATGAGGGGTATAGATAGAGTTGATTTGGATAGGCTTTTTCCATGGAGAGTGGGGCAGATTCAAACAAGAGGACATGAGTTGAGAGTTAAAGGACAAAAGTTTAGGGGTAACATGAGGGGGAACTTCTTTACTCAGAGAGTGGTAGCTGTGTGGAACGAGCTTCCAGCAGAAGTGGTTGAGGCAGGTTTGATGTTGTCATTTAAAGTTAAATTGGACAACCATATGGACAGGAAAGGAATGGAGGGTTATGGGCTGAATGCAGGTCGGTGGGCCTAAGTGAGAGTAAGAGTTCGGCATAGACTAGAAGGGCCGAGATGGCCTGTTTCCATGATGTAACTGGCAGAAGGAGAAGATGGCAGCGCGCCTGCGTGTGCGCAGCCCTCCGGTGAAAAATGATATTGTATCTGTTAAGTAGGGGCCGTGGACAATTCTGATCTGATGGAGAATGGACGTGAAAGCACAGAGAAACATCTGGAGAAATTTCTGAAACGCTCGTTCGCTGCTGTTGTTACCGCGTGGTTGGGAATCTTTCGGAGGGTAGGCCTCAAAATCCCCGGCCTTGCCTGCTTTTGGCGACTGAGAAGGCAGTTGAATTGCTCGGACAGAGATGGCGCTCGGTACTCGGTGTCGGAGAGCTGATCAGAGCTCGAAGTTTTCGGATGACTCAGAGTCGGATTGTGGTCGGCATGGCAGGGTGAGTTTTTCTTCCATCTCCCGTCTGCATGAGATGTGGGACATTTGAGAGACTTTGAACTTTACTGTGCTCATGGACTTCTTCATCAAGTTATGGTATTGTTGCACTGTTGCAACTATATATTATAATTATGTGGTTTTGTAAGTTTTTTCAGTCTTGGTCTGTCCTGTGTTTTGTGATATCACACCGGAGGAAATATTGTATCATTTCTTAATGCATGCGTTACTAAATGACAATAAAAGAGGACTACATGTCTTCATAATCTAATTGTTATATGGTTATATGGTTATAAGAGGGTGAACTCTCGCAAACATCAGGCCCTGATGGTGTGCCTGGTAGGGCTGTAAAAACCAACTGGCAGGAGTGTTCAAAGACATACTGAATTTCTCACTGTTGCTATCGGAGGTTCCCACCTACTTCAAAAGGGCAACAATCATATCAGTGCTCAAGAAGAGGAGAGTGAGTTGCCTCAATGACTATCACCCAGTGGAATTCAAATTTACTGTGATGAAGTGTTTTGAGAGATTGGTCATGGCCAAAATCGATTCCTACTTAAGCAAGAACCTGGCCCCATTGCAATTTGCCTTTCGCCACAATATGTCTACAGTGGATGTAATCTCATTGGCTCTCCACTCGGCCTTGGATGACCTGGACAATGGCAATACCTACTTCAGGCTGTTGGTCAGCAGTCAACACAAACATACCCTCAGTTCTAATCAACAATTTCCAAAACTTGGGCCTCTGTACCTCACTCTGCAACTGGATCCTTGACTTCCTCACCAGGAGGCCACAGTCTGTGCAGATCAGAAATAGCATCTCCTCCTCACTGACAATCAACATTGACACACCTTAAGGATACGTGCTTAGCCCACTGCTCTACTCTCTCTACACCTGTGACTGTGTGGCTAGTCCCAGCTCAAACACCATCCATAAATTTGCCAACGACACAGCAATTGTTGGCAGAATTTCAGATGGTGATGAGGAGGCTTACGGGAGTGAGATAGATCAGTTGGTTGAGCGGTGTCACAGCAACAACCTTACACTCAATGTCAGTAAGACCAAGTAATTGATTGTGGACTTCAGGAAGGGTTAAATTGAGGGAACACACAGCAGTTCTCATCGAGGGATCAGCAGAGGAAAGGGTGACCAGTTTCAGGTCCCTGGGTGTCAACAACTCTGAGGATCTATCCCGGGGCCAACATATTGCTGCAATTAAACCTGATATTAAGCCGGAATCTGATTCTGATTCATGTATGGTAATATATGAATGATAATTAAACTTGAACTTGATAGTCACGTTCGTGGGTTGATGGATCATTCAGAAATCTGAAGGCAGGTTCCCAAAACATTGAGTGTGTGTCTTCAGGCTCACAGTGATAGTAGTGATCAGGGCAAGTCCTGTATGGTGAGAATCCCTAGTGATGGATGTCACCTTCTTACAGCACTAGCTCTTGAAGATGTCCTCAATGGCGGGGAGGGTTGTTCCCATGATGGAGTTGGTCTGAGTCTACAACCCTCTGCGGCCTCTTTCAATCCTCCACATTGAAGTCTCCATTACAAGATGCAATGCAACCTATCAGAATGTTCTTCACCACACATTTGTAGAAATTTGGTGGTCATTGGTGAAGATGATTTTTCTGAACCTGACTCACAGGTTAATGACAGAATGCTATTTGTGGGAACCCTCTGTGTGTTAGTTGTGTTTGCTACACTCAGTGGCAACTTTATTAGGTACCTCCTGTACCTAATAAAGTGTTCACTAAGTGTCTCTTCGTGCTCTTCTGCTGCTGTAGCCCATCCACTTCAAGGTTCAACGTGTTACACATTCAGAGATGCTCTTCACATCACTGCATGATTATTTGAGTTGCTGTTGCTTCCTGTCAGCTTGAACCAGCCCAGTCATTCTCCTCTGACCTCTCCCATTAACAAGGCATTTTCACCCACAGAACTATGGATTTTTTTTTTTTTTTGGTTTTTTGCACCATTCTCTGTAACCTCTAGAATTCTCCCTCTAGAGATCAGCAGTTTCTGAGATACTTAAATCACCCCTACTGGCACCAGTTACTTGCATCATATATTATTCCCCATTCTGATGGTTGGACTGAACAACAACTGAACCTCTTGACCATGTCTGCATGCTTTTATGCATTGAGTTGCTGCCACATAGCTGGATGATTAGGTATTTGCATTAAGAAACTGATGTGCAGGTGCACTTAATAAATTGGCCTCTTAGTGTATGTCCAAGAGTGGCAACCACAAAAGGGTTTCTTCAAATTCTGTCATCTAGAGGATGAGAAGTAGCTTGATGGAGATGCATAAGATGATAAGAGGCATAAATAGAGTGACCAACCAGCACCTTTCTCCTCAGGGAGGCAATAGCCAATACCAGAGGACATCCCTTTAACATGAGTGCAAGAATGTTTAGGGAAAATGTGAGAGTTAGTTTTTTTTTACATAGAGAGTGGTTGGTGTGTGGAAAAAAACTGCCAAGGGTGGAAGGTTGAAGCAAATACATTGTGGACATTTAAGACACTCTTAGAGAGGCCCATGCACTGTAGATCAAGTCAAGTCAAGTCAAGTCACTTTGACCATAAACTGCTGGTACAGTACACAGTAAAAACGAATCAATGTTCCTCCAGGACCATGGCGCTACATGAAACAACACAAAACTACACTAGACTAAGTAAGACAACACAAGGCTACACTAGACTACGTAAAACAACACAAAAACTACACTAGACTACAGACCTACACAGGACTACATAAAGTGCACAAAACAGTGATAGAAAAATGAGGTGTTATGGGTCACATAGGAGGGAAGGGTTCAATTGACTGTGGTGTGGGTTTCAGCATCATAAGCTGAAGATCCATTCTGTGTTATACTGTTCCATGTTCTATACTGGAGGATATTTAGCCCACTTAGTCCATACCAGAGAACCAACCATCAATTCCGCCCCCACTATAAGATAGCGTAGTGGTTAGCGCAATGCTTTATAGTAACAGTGACCCAGGTTCAATTCCCGCCGTTGTCAGTAAGGAGTTTGTATGCTCTCCCCGTGACCACATGGGTTTCCTTCACGTGCTCCCGTTTCCTCTCACAGCCCAAAGATGTACCGGCTGGGAGGTTAGCTGGTCATTGTAAATTGTCCCGTGATTAGGTTAGGGTTAAATCAGGGGTGGATGGGCAATGTGGCCAAAAAAGCCTATGCTGCACTGCATCTCAACAAATAAATAAATATACAAATCCCTTTCCTCCACTTATTTCTATGTTTACCATTTACTCTCACATACCCATTAAAAGCCCACGCCAATTCTCCTGTCAACCACCTACACAGCATGGGTAATTTACAGCATTTAACGAACATATCTTTGGGGAGTGGGAGGAAAGCACAATCGCTCAATCACAGTCATGCCCTCTGTCCTCTCCATCCCTCTCCTCTCTTTAAAGCACATTTGCTTCTAATTCCGGCAAGGATCCTTGAATTTTTACACTGTTTTTCTCTCTGCCAGGTTCTGAGTGCTTCCAGCATTTTCGGATGTTACATCAGATTTGCAGCATCTCCCACTGTTGACACAAGAGATTCTTCGGATGCTGGAAATCCGGAGCAACACACACAAAATGCTAAAGGAACTCATCCGGTCCGACAGCATCTATGAAGAGGAGCAAACAATAAGACCCTTCATCAGGATTGGAAAAGAAGCCATAATAAGAAGATGGTGGGAAGCAAGGGAAAGATTACAAGCTGAAAAGTTCCATTATTTTGTGTGTGTTGCCTGCGATTGCTGATCTTTGATGAGTGAACATACTGGAACCTCAGTGCCAGGTTCTGTTCTGTACAACCGCGATATCTGTACGATAGTCACTTCATAAAGTAATGAGAATGGCTTGGCTTTGAGTTGATGCTCTGTAAGCAGACAGGCTATAATTCAAAGGAGCACTTTTGAGATGGGTTGGCTAAAGCGTAATTGCCACAAGGAACAAATTTCCTCTCTTATATCTCATTTTTGATTGAAATACTGTATCATCATGGAAGGATATTATCCAGTAACTCTTTAAGCTAGACGTTATGAGCCTCCTCTATTTATCTATTTTTTCCACATTATCTGTCACGGATGCCTTGTTGCTAAAGCAGCAATTACAGTACGGAGATCATAAAGCATGCCAATCAGTGTCTGATCCTCAAGCAAGAGCAACCCTCCTTCTCAAGCAGTCAAACATTCAAAGTTAGTTCACAACCGGCCAAGATTTCACACTAAGCTAAATAAAGAGATCTTTGGGGAAACGGGAGAAGACTGGTTAAAGAACTTGGTTTAAAGATTCTAAGTACATTTATTATCCAAGTATGTATGCAGTATGCAACCCTGAAATTTGTCTTCCCCACAGACAACCACCAAACATAGAAGAACCATGGAACTAACCTGTTCAAAGAAAAACATCAAACATCGAGCTCCCTTCCTCCCCACCCCCATGCGCACATAAAATTGCGCAAACCGCAACAAAAAAAGAGCACTTTTTTTAGCTTCATTCATTATGTGCCACGTCATATGACGTGAATGATCATGGTCTTTCCATGATTGTGCTTGGCAAATTTTTCTACAGAAGTAGTTTGCCATTGCCTTCTTCTGGGCAGTGTCTTTACAAGACGGGTGACCCCAGCCATTATCAACACTGTTCAAAGATGGTCTGCCTGGCATCTATAGTTGCATAACCAGGACTGTGATATGCAGCAGCTGCTCATACGATCATCCAGCGCCTGCTCCCATGGCTTCACATGACCCTGATCAGAGGAGAGGGGCACAATAGTGCTAAGCATGTGCTACAATTTGCCCAAAGGTGACCTGCAGGCTAGTGGAGGGTAACATCTTAAAAGATAAAAAGGGAGTTTGGGAGATTTAGGCAGAGAACTGGCTCTTGACAGCAGAGCCATGAATCATAATCAGGAAGATTATGAGGAAAAACATTGGAGTAGAACTGGAAGTTTGCTGGAACCTCAGAGAAAGATTGATAGAAAATCAAGAAAAGATTAGCAGGCCAGGTACAGTCTGCAGAAGAAGAAATAAACTTAATGCTTTTAGTCACAGACTTTTCATCCAAACTGGGAAAGAAGGAAAGCAAACTTGTCTTATCTTGCAAAGAGTGTGGAGGTGTCACAATAGAATGATTTATGATTTGCCACATGTGCTGAGGTACTGTGGAAAGCTTTGCTTGGGATACCATCCACACAGATCATTTCATCAGATCAGTACAATGAGGTAGTAGAAGGCAAAAGCAAATTCAGACTGCAGAATAAAGCATTGCAGTTACAAACAATATGCAGTGCAGGAAACAGGGGCAAGAGCCACAATGAGGTAAGATTGTGAGGTCAAGAGTCCAAATTACCACACTAGGAGGCATTCAACCATCTTATAATGGCAGGATAGGAGCTGTCCTTAAGCTTGGTGGTATGTGCCTTCAGGCTTTTATATCTTCTGCCCGATGGGAGGAGGAGAAGAGAAAATGTCTGGGGTGTGTGGGTATTTAATTATGTTGGCTGCTTTACCAAGGCAGAGAGAAGTGTAGACAGAGTCTACAGAGGGGAGCTTGGTTTTCTTGCTGTGCTGATCTTTGTTCACAACTCTGCAGTTTCTTTCCCAGGTAGTATAAGGATGAAATCTCTGGCAGGATTTCCGTGGTGTTAAGCTATTGATGAAGCTAGCTGTTTAGTGGGTTACTGAGGGCAAAAAAAATGTATACACTCTTGAAAATACTCAGCAGTTTGATTTTAGATATAGATTTGGAAGTACAGCTTTGCAACTGGTCCTTGCAGCCAAAGGACCTTGCACCCCCCAATTACTCCCATATGACCAATTATCCACCTCCAAGAGGACAACAGCCTTGTCATGGTTTGGAGGCTTGCATGCCTCGATGATCCGGAGAGCTATTTTGGCTGGAGTTAGGGCCTTGCACTTTGGCTTTTGGTCGGGTCACACATGCCAAACAAGTCAAAGGATAGAGCCCAGACAAAGAATGGTCCACTGGTCCTCCAGGTTTGGGTGTTCAGATCAGGGCTAACAATTCCGAATGGGCAAGAAAAGTTGCTATGGAAACAGCAATGAAGATTCCTTCCATGTGGCCAAGGACAGAGAAAGATGGAGGACCTTCATTGCTGCCCTAAACACCAGCAGCATAACGGGCAATTAATTTAATAATAATTAAAACCTACAAACCCATATGTCTTTGGAATGTGGCAGGAGACCAAAGCACCTGTAGGAAACCAACATGGTCATGCGGAGAATACACAATCTTCTTACTGACAGCAACAGGAAATGAATGCCGGTCACTGGCACTGTAAAATTCAAGATTCAAAATTCATTTTGCACCGACCCCTGTGGCACATCACTAGTCACTGGCAGCCAACCAGAAAAGGATCCTTTTACTCCCACTCCCCGCCTCCTACCAATCAGCCAATGCTTTAACCATGTTAGTAACTTTCCTATAATACCATGGGCTCTTAACTTGGTCAGCAGCCTCATGTGTGGCACCTTGTCAAAGGTCTTCTGAAAGAACAAATATACAACATCCACTGCATCCTCTTTATCCACGCTACTTATAATCTCCTCAAAGAATTCCAAAGAATTCGTCAGGCAGGATTTTCCCTGAAGGGAACCATGCTGACTTTGTCCTATCTTGTCCTGTGTCACCAAGTACTCCATCACCTCATCCTTAACAATTGACTCCAACAAGTTCACAACCACTGAGGTCAGGCTAACTGGTCTATAATTTCCTTTCTGCTGCCTTCCTCCTTGCTTAAAGAGTGGGATAACGTTTGCAATTTTCCAGTCCTCTAGCAACATGCCAGAGTCCAATGATTTTTGAAAGATCATTTCTAATGCCACCACAATCTCTAATGCTGCCTCTTTCAGAATCCTAGGGTGCAGTTCATCTGGTCCGGGTGACTTACGTACCTTTAGATCTTTCAGCTTTTTGAGCACCTTCTCTCTTGGAACACTCTAACTCCCACTTCTCTTCCTTCACACACTACAACTTCAGGCATACTGCTAGTATCTTCCACAGCGAAGACTGACGCAAAATACTCATTTAGTTCATAAGCCATCTCTTTGTCCCCCGTTATTATTTCTCCTGCCTCATTTTCTAGCGGTCCTATATCCACTCTCATTTCTCTTTTATTTTTAACATACTTGAAAAAACTTTGACTATCCACTTTGATATTATTTGCTAGCTTGCTTTCATATTTCACCTTTTCCTTTCTAAATATTTTTGTAGGTTTTTAAAAACTTCCCAATCCTCTATCTTCCCACTAATTTTTGCTTTGTTGTAAGCTTTTCTTTTGCTTTTACAATAGCTTTGACTTCCCTTGTCAGCTACGGTTGTACTATTTTGCCATTTGAGTATTTCTACATTTTTGGAATACACACGTCCTGCACCTTCCTCATTTTTCCCAGAAGCCTACATCATCACTACTCTGCTGACATCCCTGCCAGCAGCTCCTCCTAATTTACTTTGGCCAATTCCTCTCTCATACCACTGTAATTTCCCTTACTCCACTGAAATACTGCTACATCAGACTTTACTTTCTCCCTATCAAATTTCAAGCTGAACACAATCATATTGTGATCACTGGTTCTGAAGGGTTCTTTTAGCTCCCTAATTGCCTCCAGTTCATTACATAACACCCAATCCAGTATAGCCGATTCGCTAGTAGGCTCAATGACAAACTGCTCTAAAAAGGTATCTCTTGGGCATTCAACAAACTCACTCTCTTGAGATCCATTACCAACCTGATTTTCCAAATTGACCTGCATGTTAAAATCTCCCATGACTACCATAACATTGCCCTTTTGACTCTCCCTTTTTATTTCCTGTTGTAACCTGTGGTCCACCTCTTGGGAGGCCACTGATGGGAGGCCTGTATATAACCGCCATCAATGTCCCTTTACCCTTGCAGTTTCTTAACTCAACCCACAAGGATTCAACATCTCCCAATCCTATGTCACATCCTTCTACTGATTTGAAGCCATTCTTTACCAGCAGAGCCACACCACCCCCTCTGCCTACCTTCCTATCCCTCCAATATAACGTGTAACCTTGGATATTCAGCTCCCGACTACAACCTGCCTAATAGGGGTCAAAAATAATGACAGTGTTGCTGGCTGCACTGTTTGCAACAGTGACTTTTCTATTGCCCATGGTGGGTTAAGACTGTAAAAGACGAGTTGAGGTGAGTTTAACAGGTGTCATTCGTTCATTAGCATAGCTAACGTTATTTAAACTAGCTGGCCAGCTGCTAAGGAGCTACTCTATTGATGTCCTACGTGATGAGGCCAAACTCCCTGTAGACGTGCTTAAAGTTGTAATAGGATTAAAAACGACTCCATGATAACATATAAGTACATATTGTATTTTAATGTCAAATTTTCTGCATATACTCAGTTTACAGATTACACATTGGTTTACAGATTAGACAAATCACTAAACAAAGTATTACATAAGACAATATAATAAGGATACACCTTATGCTTTTATTTCTTTTAGGGACCACAACATATTAGGGAGGCTAATCGCAGGGAAGGCTGCTCAAGTATTTCACAGTTCTTTTCAGCAGAGCCACATCACAGTACAAGGAAAGTTTGCAAAAGAAATAGAAAAGCTATTTGCATTAGCATTAGCATTGAGATTGCCAACAAAATACTCAGCAAGGAATATATATGTGTGTGTGTGTGTGTGTGTAAATAGTTTCAATATGTGTCAAATAAATTGTTGTGTTCTTTCATAATCAAATGTCCCGTATACATGCGCCCTTGGAGGTTGGGGGGGGGGTGGTATATGGGGTTGCAGGGAGGTAGGGCTGCTATCTCCCTGAAATGAGTTTTTGCAGGGTGGGATGTCTGTATTACCTCCATTTGAAATGGACATCCCTCTACTCTGAGGCTGTGCCCTCTGGTGTTAGACTCCCCCACCATAGGAAACATCCTCTCTAAATCTACTCTGTTGAGGCCTTTCAACATTCAATATGTTTTAATGCAATCCCCATTTATTCTGCTGAATTCCAGTATGATAGAAATTGCCAAGTCTAGCCTTGCCAGTAACACATAAATGAATAATAACATCTCTCCTTTGCATCCTCTCCAAGCTTTTGATATCCTTAAATGCGATGCCAAGAGTTGGGCACTGTATTCCAACAGCCTATTGGTTGATTGATAATATCAACTCATCCACCAGAGGACTAATCCAAAAGAATGCTATGATCTGATGTTGACCATCAGATAACTAACAGAGGGGAAGCAGGAGGCATAGAAACACTGTCATAACAAGGGATACTGGATATTCACTCAAAGCCATAAGTGAGGAGAGGAAGAGAGATTAGTCTGAGAAGAGCATATGAATCAAGAGGAGCCCTAGTTCACTGCAGGGACAATCGATACAAATGCCTGCTCATTTCTGTCTGAAATTTCTGCTTTAAATACTAACAGCATGATTTGTATTCTACTTTCGACCATTCCATTAACCTTTTTTTATCACTTCACTTCACTTCAAGATAAGGCACTGGAACATTTGTAATGTATTTGCCCTCAGGTAATATATGCATAAAATGAATTAAATATTTAAAAAAATATATGTCATCTAATGCATTGTTTCGTCTTTGCTCCAACATCCCATGAATATTTGTTCAGTCTACAACAAATTTACATATCCTTGCAATATGCAGAACACATCATTTCAGAAGGCTCTGTCCAAATTGTTGATTGGAGAAAATTAATTATAAATGGCCACGATAAGGTTTAAAATGCACTGCCAGAAAGAGAGAGAGAGAGAGAGAGAGTTAATGTGTTGTATGACCTGCAAATTGCTTAATAGATTGCAACTAAATGACATGAATGATTATCAGAAAGGTGAAGGTAAAACACAAGGGGGATGAAAGGTGAGAGAAACTCAAGCACATAACCTGTGTTGGCTCTAGTGTTGTGAGTTGGGAGTGCTGCACTGCCAGAAGTTTTTCGCAGATAAGATGCATGATTTGAGACCCTGCCAGGTGCATGTGAAAGACAGTGGGAATTTTTCAAGGCAGCACTCCAAATGGCCGGATATTCTCGGTGTCGCTCCGGTAGTAATAGTGTGAACACTCGAGAGTGATATTCTCCGAAGGGGTTGTCTATTGGTGGCTGAAGAGAAAAATTTGGAACCCACGTAACCGGGATTGTAGGGTGGATTCCCTCAACGAAGAACGCCTGCGTGCGTCTTTGCTTAACGTGGGGAGGCTGATACATGGGCATCCACCACATGGTCCTTGACAGACTGAAGTTAGGGTCCAGTGACATAGAATGCAAGCTGACTGGGGACCCTTCACTCCTGCTGCCTTCCTCCACCTTCATCGCCGTTGTGATGTGTCATCATCTTCCGCCAACTCCACTGTTGCGGTCTTAGATGGGTTTCTCTTTGTTCGGAACCTCCCTCTTGACCTTACTGCTGTGGGAGACCTTACCAGGAGCAAAGAGTCAGATAGCTTAATCTCTAGACAGCATCTGTCCCAAGATCTCAGAACCTCACTAGCCTCTCTACTACGGTAAGGTGATGATGGCTACTGCATGTTCTCCCCATGACCCTCTGGGACTGATTTCTTCGCACTCTCAAAGACGTGCTGGTTACCAGTTTATTTGGAAATAAATTATCCCTAATGTCAGCAGCTGGTGGGAAAATTGGTGAGGGTGTTAATGGACTTTTATGAGATCACAGGAATGTAAACACGGGACAGGGTTATAGAATAGAACATAAAACAGTAAGACGCAGTACAGGCATTTTGGTCCAACACATGCAGGCTATATAAACTTACTCTATGATTTAACACTTCCCTTCCCTCGCAGCCCATACCTTGAGATATGAAACCTCCCCGTCAATGTCGCAAAAACAAAGGAGCTGGTTGTGGATTCCAGGAGGAATGGAAATGGGCTAACCCCAATTGACATCAATGGATCTGGGGTTGAGAGGGTAAACAGCTTCAAGTTCCTCAGCATACACATCACCGAGGACCTCACATGGTCTGTACACACCAGCTGTGTGGTGTAAAAGGCACAACAGTGCCTCTTTCACCTCAGACAGTTGAGGAAGTTTGGTATGGGCCCCCAAATCCTAAGAACTTTCTACAGGGGCACAATTGAGAGCACCCTGACTGGCTGTATCTCCCTTAATCGCAGGATTCTGCAGACAGTGGTGCGGACATCCCAGCACATCTGTAGTTGTGAACTTCCCATGGTTCAGGACATTTACAAGGACAGGTGTGTAAAAAGGGCCTGTAGGATCATTGGGGACCCAAACCATCCCAACCACAATCTATTCCAGCTGGTACCATCTTGGAGGTGGTACTGTAGCATAAAAACCAGGACCAACAGGCTCCAGGACAGCCTCTTCCACCAGGTCATCAGACTGATGAACTCACACTGATTTGAGTGTACTCTATATTACATTAACTGTCTAGTTGGAGATGTAACATAAAGATTTTTACTCCTCATATATGTGAAGGATGTAAGAAATAAAGTCAATTCAATTCAAATATGAGCTTCTATTTACATGCACACAAACATCACGTTTACTAGCTAGGGCCTATCAACTGTGGCCACAAAGGTGTGAGAACAACAGGAAGTCCTGTGAGGCTGAATGGGTTACAAAAATCAACAGGTGCTCCAGGTTAGACTCCAAAAGATGTCATGCATGAAAGAATCCATGGTATGTTTCTGAAAAACAGTGGCAGATCCAATGCCACTAAAGCTAGATTATCTGCTCACTCATGTCATGCTTTGTGGGGGACTTGGCTACGTGGAAAAGCTATCATGTTGTCCAGGTACTACAAAAGGACTTAACTGCAGACACAAGAGAGACTGCGGGTGCTGGAGTCATAGGGATAGTCAGCATAATGATTTGGGCAACTTTTTCATGCAGAGGGTGGTGTGTATTAAGAATGAGCTGCCAGGAATAGTTGTTCAGGTGGGCACATTAGCAACATTTAAAGATGTCTAGATAAGTCCATGCATAGGAGAGGTGTAGAAGGCTATGGGCTAAATGTGAGCAGATAGGTCTAGCTCGCTGGGCAACAGTTAGCATGGATGAGCTGGGCTGAAAGGCCTGTTTCTGTGCTGTAACTCTATAATTCTATGACCTTCCACCCAGTCCTGATGCAAGACCTTCACCCAAAATATCAACACACATCTTTTGCCTTCACAGATAAGACCATAAGACATAGGAGCAGAATTAAGCCATTCAGCCCATCGAGTCTGCTCTGCCACTCCATCATGGTTGATCTCAGATCCCACTCAACCCCATATACCTGCCATCTCGCCATATCCTTTGATGCAATGACTAATCAGGAAACTAGCAACCCACTTTAAATATACCCACAGACTTGGCCTCCACCACAGTCTGTGGCAAAGCACTCCTCAGATCCACTACCGTCAGGCTAAAAAAAGATCCTCCTCATCTTTCTTCTAAAAGGTTGCCCTTCAATTTTGATGCCGTGCCCTCTAGTTCTTGTGTTTTTAATTATTATTGTGTTCTTTATCTTATTGTGTTTTTTTTGTGCTGCATGAGATCTGAAGTTACAATTATTTTGTTCTCCTTTACACTTGTATACAGGAAACGACATTAAACAGTCCTGATTCACTTGACAATTGCATCACAATAAATTGAAAATAAGTAGCTTCCCCTCTTTAACTTCCCATTTCTCATTATTCTCGATGCTGTGCTGATTGTTATTCCTCCGTTGTGTATTAACTACGTGCTGCAAAGATAAAAATGGACATTTGATGCTGTTTCTATCCTATACAACATGGAACCTGTAACATCAACGGTTAATGTAATATGAGATGTAGCTTTACCTTTACATCTCTCTCTCTCTCTCTCTCTCTCTCTCTCTCACACACACATACACTCACACACACACACACACACTGGGGTATTTTCAGATTATGTTTTCTTTTGCACATTGGTTGTTTATCAATCTTGTTGTGTGTAGTTTTTCAGTAACTCTATTACATTTATTTAATCCCCTGTGAACGCCTGCCAGAAAAGGAATCTCAGGGTAGTCTACAGTGCCATATATGTAGTTCAATAACAAATTTACTTTGAACTTTTGAACATTGGAAGCTTACTTATTGCCTGTTACACTGTTGGCATTTAGGGCAACATTGAACGTCCTCCATCTCTGTCTGCCCATACTGCCACACATAGATGTAGAAGGATTCTTCATTGCTGTTTCTGTAACAATTTTGTTTTACCAGTCAGGGTTGTTAGCTCTGAGATGAACCCCCAAAACCTGGAGCGCCAGAGAACCACTCTTAGTCTGGCCTCAACCCTGTTTGACATGGGTGACCCTACCAAGAGCCAAAGCATAAAGCCCTGATTCCAGCCAACATAGCTCTCCAGGTCTTTCAGGCATGGCCTCCAAACCCAAAGACAAGGTTGTGGTCCTCTTGGCAGTTTGAATTTTGAAACCTAACTTTTCAATCAAACATTAAGCCATCTCCTCTCTTTTCTTGCTTTGACATTTACTCTCTTGCTCCATCAAGAAGCTGATGGTGTTCACTGAGCAGATGAGTTGAAAGCTTTGGACAGCCAACTCTCTTCCCTGAGTGGTTTCTGGCATTGCTTTTCAATGAATTCAAATACTGATTTCAGAAATGATTGATGCCACTGTAATTCATTTTTCCTCCTCAAATATTTTTCCCTAAAAATCACATTAATCTAGCAATGATGTACAAGTTACTTCTGAAATTAAGTTACTGCGCCCTGATATTGGAGGCATTGGCTCAAAGTTAATAACAGGTTGTAAGAGAGACATTACTCTCTCTGAAATGTAATAAGATTTACTCACAGATTTCATGTCAAGATCTGGCCTGAAGGAAGGTGCAATCTGTGACAGATGGAACGGTGTTAGGGCCAGAGGAGATGTGTGTGCTCACATCTTAGTCAGTCGCATGACATTGAGTTATTAGATTTGCCAGACCTTCCTCAATGGTACTCAGAGGGTTCAGTTCCGGTCACCTCATTACAGGCAGGATGTGGAATCTTTAGAGAGGGTGCAGGCATTTGCCGTGATGATGCATGGATTAGAAAGGATGCCCTATGATGATAGGTTGTATGTGCTAGGGCTTTTCTCTTTGGAGAGAAGGAAGATTAGAAGCATGATAAGAGACATGGATCAAGAGGACAGCCAGAAGCTTCTCCCCAGGCTGGAAATGGCTAATAAAGGAGCACAACTTTAAGGGGTTGGAAGGAAAGTATAGGGATGATATCATGGGTAGATTTTTTACACAGAGTGCTACTGTAGGTGCATGGAACGCACTGTAAGCGTGGTGTTAGAGACATTTAAGAGACGCCTAGATGAAAAAAGAAAGAAGGGCTATATGGGAGGGAAGAGTTAGATAGGTCTTGGATAGGTTAAGGGTCGGCTGAACATTATAGGCCAAAGGGCCTGTACTGTTCTATAAAATCTATGGTAAAAAATGCTCCTTATCAGTGTAGCAAACTGGCCTCTGAATCAAAATGTCGTGGGTTGAAGATCCATCCAGAGGTCTGAGCACAAGCATCTGTTCTACCATTTTGTGTCAATGAAACTGAGAGGATAGACATCATCGTCATCATGATTATGTGCCGCATCATTTGACGCAGCTGATCATGGCCTACAACCATGATTATACTTAACAAATTTTTCTATTGAAGTGGTTTGCTATTGCCTTCTTCTCAGCAGATATTACAAGGTGGGTGACCCCAGCCATTATCAACACTCTTCAGACACTGTCTGCCTGACATCAATGGATGCATAACCATGCATCACTGAGTCATGGCTGAAAGAAGTTGGGAGCTTAACATCAAAGGATATACTTTGTATCCAAAGGACAGGCAGGAAGGCATAGGCAGTGGTGTGGCTCTAGTGGTAAGAGATGGAATTACATCTTTAGAAAGAGGTGGCATTGGGTCAGAAAACGTTGAATCTTTGTGGATAGAGCAAGGGTTAAAAAATCCATTATAGGAATCATATATAGGCCTTCAAATAGTAGCCAAGATGTGGGGTTGAGATTGCAAAGGGACCTGGAAAAAGCATGTAATAAGGGTAATGACACAATTGTAATGGGGGCTTCAATATGCAAGGGGATTGGGAAAATCAGATTGGTGTTGGGTTGCAAGAGAGGGCATTTATTGAATGCCTACGAGATGGCTTTGTAGAGCATCTTGTGCTTGAGCCTACTCAGGTAAAAGCAATCTTAGATTGGGTAACACACACAAAATGCTGGAGGAACTCAGCAGGCCAAGCAGCACCTGTGGAAAAGAGTACAGTCGAAGTTTTGGGCTAAGACCCTTCAGCATCCGTAGATTGTGTGTTGTATAATAACCCAGATCTTATTAGAGAGCTTAATGTAAAGGAACCCTTAGGAGCCAGTGATCATAATATGATTGAATTCCTACTGCATTTTCAGAGGGAGAAGCATAACTCACATGTATCAGTATTGCAATGGAATAAAGGGAATTACAGAGGCATGAGAGAGGAGCTTGACCAGGTGGATTGGAGGAGGACACTGGTGGGGATGAGGGCAAAGCAGAGATGGCTGAAGCTTCTGGGAATAGTTCACAAGGCATAGGATAGATATGTCCCACAGAAGAAGAAGTTCTCAAATGGCAGGGGCAGGCAATGTTGGCAACCAAAAAAAAACTGTAAGAAGGAAAAAGATGAAATATGAGGGCAAACTAGCCAATTATATAAAGCAGAATACCAGAAGTTTTTTCAGTTATGTAAAGAGTGAAAAGGAGGTGAGAGCTCATATTGGACCATTGGAAAATGCTGCTGGTGAGGTAGTAATGGGGGACAAAGAAATGGCAGATGAACCTAATGGGTACTTTGCATCTGTCTTCATTGTGAAAGACTCTACCAGAGGTCCGTGGGTGTCAGAGAGCAAAAGTGAGTGCCATTGCTATTACAAAGGAAAAAAGTGCTAGACAAACTTGAAATTCTTAGGATGGATAATTCTCCTGGACCAGATGGACTATATCCCAGAGTGCTGAGAAAGGTTGGTGAAGAGATAATGGACGCATTGGATGCGATTGTTCAAGAATCACTTGATTCTGGCATGATCCTGGAGGACTGGAAGATTACAAATGTCACTCCACTCTTTAAAAAGAGAGGAAGGCAAAAGTAAGGGAATTATAGGCCAGTTAGCCTAACCTCAGTGGTTGGGAAAGTTTTGGAGTCCATTATTAAGGATGAGGTTTTGGGATACTTGGAGACTAATGATAAAGTAAGTCAAAGTCAGCATGGTTTCTGTAAAGGGAAATCTTGCCTGAAAAATCTGTTAGAGTTCTTCAAGGAAGTAACAAGCAGGGTGGACAAAGGAGAGGCAGTGGATGTCATTTACTTGGATTTTCAGAAGGCATTTGATAAGGTGCCACACATGAAGCTGCTTATCAAGATAAAATCCTATCGTGTTACAGGAAAGATACTGGCATGGGTAGAAGAATGGCTGACAGGCAACAGGCAGCACGTGGGACTAAAAGGGCCTGGTTGGTTGCCGGTGACTGGTGGTGTTCCTCAGGGGTCATTTCTGGGACCGTTACTTTTCACATTATTTGCAATGATTTGGATAATCGAATTAATGGTTTTGTGGCAAAGCTTGTGGATGATACGAAGATAGATGGAGGGGTAGGTAGTGCTGAGGAAGCAATGCAATTGCAGCAGGACTTAGATAAATTGGAAGAACAGGCAAAAAGTGGCAGATGGAATACAATGTTGGGAAATGTATGATAATGCATTTTGGTAAAAGGAACAATAATGAGGACTAGTATTGAAATGGAGAGAAGGTTCAAACATCAGCGGTGCTGAGGGACTTAGGACACTCCAGACCAGTTCAGAAGCAGGTGAAAACCTGGCCAGCAGGAGCCATCTCTGCTCTTTAAGACTGCTTTGAGCACACTGACTGGCACATGTTCAGGGAGGCTGCAACCGATGGTGACTCTACCAACTTAGAGGAGTACATGACATCAGTGACTAGCTACATCAGCAAGTGCACTGTATCCAAGACCATCGCTACACGCTCTAACCAGAAGCCATGGATGACCGTGGAGGTGCGTGCACTGCTGAGGACCCGTGACTCCGCCTTCAGAGCAGGCAACAAGGCAGCCCTAACAACAGCGAGGGCCAAACTGTCCCGGGCCATCAGAGAGGCAAAGCATGCACACGCCCAGAGAATCCACAGCCACTTCCAGGCCAGCAGTGACACGCAGCGCATGTGGAAGGGCATTCAGGACATCACCAACTACAAGACAACACCACTTGCCTGTGCTGGTGATGCCTCCCTCCCGGATGCGTTGAATAACTTCTACGTTCGTTTTGAGGCGGAAAATGACGTGGCGGCGAGGAAGACCACCCCTCCTCCAAACGACCAGATGCTGTATCTTACTGTGGCCGATGTGAAGAGAACCCTGTGCAGGGTCAACCCATGGAAGGCTGCTGGACCAGACAATATTCCTGGCAGAGTGCTTAGAGGATGTGTAGACTAGCTAGCTGAAATTCTCACTGACATCTTCAACATCGGACAGAGCGTGAAAGGATATGGCAGGAAGGCAGGTGTATGGAATTCAGTGGGATCCAGGATCAGCCATGATGGAATGATGGAGCAGACTTAATGGGCTGAATGGCCTAATTCTGCTCCTAAGGTCTTCTTTATATAGGCATCCATTAGTCTCATGAGACCATGGATTTGCACCTTGGAAGGTTTCCAGGGCGCAGGCCTAAGCAGGGTTGTATGGAAAACCAGTTGTTGCCCATGCTGCAAGTCTCCCCTCTCCATGCTACTGATGTTGTCCAAAGGAAGAGCATTAGGACCCATACAGCTTGGCACTGGTGTTGTTGCAGAGCAAAGTGTGGTTAAGTGCCTTGCTCAAGGATACACACGCTGCCTCAGCTAAGGCTTGAACTAGCGACCTTCAAATCACTAGACGAACGCCTTAACCACTTGGCCACATGCACTTATGTCTTATAGCCTTATGCACTTGTAATATACCTCATCACTTGCTCCTATGGCTTCATGTGATCCTGATCGGTGCGGGGGGTAGGGCTAAACAGGTACTTTACCTTGCCCAGGGGCGGCTTGCATTCTAGTAGAGTGAAGACGTGCCCTGTACATCCTTTGGTAGAAATGTATCTCCACTCTGCCACACACAAACTATCTTCAGTGGTGGAGAAATCTGAGACCAAAGCACCAAGAGAAAGTGAGAATGAGACCTGTCATGGTTGAGATTAGGACAAGCTGCTTGGTTTTCCTATGAAGGTCTTTGGAACTTGCTGTCATAAATGACATTCAACACTAGGTCCATTACTAAGATAAGAGGTTTTCATTCATTCAAAAGCAGATCTGTTCTATGGAGTCAGGTCAAAGGTCGGTCTGCTCAGGTGTAACTGAACTGATTTATTTTTATTTTTGATTTACAGGTACAGCATGATAACAGGCCATTCTGGCCCAACAAGCCTGTGCCACTCAGTTACACCTGTAGATCAATTAGGCTACTAACCTGTGTGCATTTGGAATGTGGGAGGAAACCAGAAAACCCAGAGGAAAGCCACACAGTCACAGGAAGCATCAGTATCCGGTTTATTATCATTGACGTAGAATTGTATTGAAAATACACGTGGACGAAGACATTAACTGTCCTGTGCTATCACCAGTGGGATCATCAGTTGATCTGCCACCTGTCTTCAGGAGTTTCGGCCCGCTTATGATCAAGACTCCCTCGGGGTGGTGGGCCAGCAGTGCTAAAGCACCACCTCCCACTGGTGAGCTTAAAAACTTGGCATCTGCCTCTGTCAGAGTTGTTGGTCACTTCCATCCAACAGATAGTCTGCTCTTCAGGTGTCTATGCAACTACTGAAGGGTTTGCAAAAGACGTATACACTGTCTGACTATCTGCCCCTCTGGACATACTTGGTCCACACCCACGCTGATCCTTTCTCTGCTGCCTCAGCTACAGCCCTGCTGGTTGACTTGATCTCTCTTCTAGTGAAGCCAAGGTCACGCAACCACTTCTGGAGAGTGAACGCAATAAACCCACGGCAGCCTACTTCGAATGGATAGCGTGAGACCTTCCACCCTCCGTCTCTGCACTCTGATCTTAATTCTGCATACTTGGTTAACTTGCGCTCATGGGCTTCATCAATGTTGTCTTCCCAGGGGAATGTGAGTTCACCAATAACCACTTCTCTACTGGTGTCAGACCATAGGATTACATCTGGACGCAATGTGGCATATAGCATATTTGCTGTTGTAGGGCAGCAGTACAATACATAAAATATACTATAACTTACAGTAAGAAATATATATATATAAATTAAATAAGTAGTGCAAAATTGTATAAACTACTTATAGGCAGCGATGGAAATGAAGCCAGGTCACTGGCATTATAATAGCATTATGCTAAGGGCTGGGATACCTTGCTGGCCTAATTGGCTGGGTCTTCTTTATGTGCCTCTCTGTCTCAATGTACTTACCTTCAAAGGGCTTATTTAAGTATGATTCTAGTTTGTCCAGCTTCTCTGTGGAGTGATCTCAGTTGGAGGTGCCATCTTCTGAACATGTTGCTAACCAAAGCAGCGTCCTGTCCTCTGAAGTGATCATTAAAGAACAGTGCGGCTCTACTCTGAACTCCTGCCAATTACCTCCTTTTTATTTGAGGAGATTAACAGTGCACAAATTGGCTGCTACATCCCCCACATTACAACACCGTCTACACTTTACATGTAATTGACTGTCTGGAAGGATGTCCCTATGTTATACAGACACAAGATTGTTCTCCCTTTGATGTCGATTTTGCAGCCTCTCATCAACATAGGTCCTGACAAAAAGTTGTCAGCTGACTTTTCAAAGAGTTCAAAGAGACTCAGGAGCTCACATACATCCGTCAGTCGGATTTCATGCACAGGTGCGGAAAATAAACAAGAAGGAGAACAGACATTATTTTATATATCTTGAGATCTCAAGGGATAGAAAAAAAAGGCAGGCATATGAAATCCTGATTAGATCACAACAGGAATGATGTGCACAGTTCAGTCACAGAACCTTAGGAAGGGTCAACTTTGTTCAAAGTTTCAGGAGATTCTGTGTACCACCACATTTCTATAGTGTTCCCTGTCCTGTGAGTATCTCGTGAATATGATGTAATTGTCTTATGCTATTGGAATGATGTAATGGTCTCATGCCATTTCAATGATGTAATTGTCTTGTGATAGTGGGGTGATGTGATGTTATGTGATGGCATGTTCCAACTGGTATAAAAGGGGAAACCTCAGTTGTTGTGTAGTTCGTTTTGTTGAGAGTTCACCATTGGTAGTTACGCCATCAGAGAAGAAGAAAGAGTGAGAGTAAAGAATCCCCAGCTCCTAACGAACCCCAAAAGGATTGGGGTTAACCAGCGGCGTTTGACGCATTACAGGTGTGACTGACATTTGAAACTGTCCATACGTGGCACACACATTTTGTTAACCCTGACACCATTTGGGTATTGTGCGATGAGCACTTTGTCGAAAGGCCAGTTACTTTGAGAAATTGTATTCTGTGTCATAACTTCGGACAAGACATTTCGGCTGGGAGCTGCGTCAGCAGTGATGTCTTTACTCTGGGGACTAGTCCAAAGCTGGTTTGGGAAGTCGCTGCTCTCGAATATTTCAGGAATCATTTGGACTTATTAAATTACCACCTTAAGACTGTGCTTAAATAAGATCTGTTAAGAATTGTCTTTAAGTTCGACTGTTTGATAACTATAGAAGCATACCGCTGTTAACATCCATTGAAGTTAATTGTTCGTTTACTGTTCCATGATTTTTTTGAGTAGAGGTTAATAAATGTCATTGTTTATTTTATAAAAACTAGACTCAAAATCATCTCTGTTGCTGCTGGTTCATAACAATAGATATTCAGTGGAGAGCATTCTGACTTGGCATGGAGGCTCCAATTGCACAGGATCATTGGAGCCTCCACAGAATTGGAACTAATCTATTCTATGAATAGAATTAGATCTATTGTATTTCTTTGTTCAGCTGTGAATACTGAAAGAAAATGAATCTCAGGGACATATGAGTGAGTGAGGCCTCTGTGGGTCAGGGTCAACCATGGATATTGAGTCCTGGCTATCTAGATACACAAGCCTGGCCAGTACAATATGGAGAGCAAGCTGCTGCCCATCTAACAAGCTCCCCCTCGCCACACATCTAATGAACCCAAAGGAACGGCAGACACTGATACAGTTTGGCACCAGCTGCATCATAGGAGTTGTTAGTCAGCATTGAGCTCAATGTAGGTCTGCCTTAGGGACTCCAGCTCAGGAATTTTCCCTCAGGATTTACTCCTGAAGCCTTCCTCATGAGTGGGTATAGCTGCAAGGCAGCAGAGGTGTTAGATCAGAATTTTCCTACTCCTTAATTAGCTGCCAACCATGGCTGACGAGCCCCATCTGCCTGAAGCAACTAGTCTTAAGGTGCCAGAAATCGGCCTTTTCCCCTTCTCCTATCAGTAGGAATGGTTCCACTGAACTTAGTAGCTAAGCTACACATGAAGGCCAGGAGCTGGACTTGGTTGTCAGAGGCTATTTGAAGCACATGCCTTTGGAAGCATTTAACAGGTAGTGGGTGCTTGTCCCCATTGCAACTCCCCCAGCCATAACACAGCCTTAACACAACCTCAGGGTAAGTATGTGGTGACATATATGTACTTGAAACTTTGAACTTTAGATTATTAGAGTCTGCAGAATGTTGTGGACTCAGCTAGCTCCAATACAGGTATGACCCTCCCCACCATCGAAGACTTCTTCAAGAGGTGGTGGCTCAAGGACAAGACATCCATCATTAAGGTCTCCCGCCAACCAGGACATACTCTATTCTTGTTACCACTGTCCAGGAGGAGCTATAGGAGCCTGAGCACCCACATTCAGTGATTCAGAAACAGCTTCTTCCCCTCTGCCATCAGATCTATGAACCCATGTACACTACCTTGTTATTCCCTTTTTTAAACTCTTTACTTATTCTTGTGTGGCACCATGGTGGAGATAAGTCTCTACCAAAGGAGGTGTAATGTACTCTTTCCCTCTGCTTAGCCTTGGACAAGGTGTAGCACCTAATTGGCTCCCTGATCAGGGTCACATGAAGCCATGGGAGCAGGTGGTGGATGGTCATATGAGCAGCCAGTGCGTGTCACAAGTCCTGGTTATGCGACCACTGACGCCCGGCAGACAAGCTCTGGAGAGTATTGATAATGGCTGGGGTCACCTGTCTTGTAAAGACACTGCCCAGAAGAAGGCAATGGCAAACCACTTCTGTAGAAAAATTTGCCAAGGACAATCATGGTCATAGAAAAACCATGATCGCCCACGTCATCGGACAGGCATATAACGAACGAATGAACTTATTCCTGTACATAAGTAGTAACTTTAGGTCTTTGTGGTGCACTGCAGCTGCAAAACAACAGCCTTTGCATCACCTAATAAATAAATAAATCTGCCTCTGATTGTGATTCAGATTCTGAAAGGCCATTCTTGAAGGAAGTGCAGATTAGCGGAATAATGCACAGGCTCCAAGGATTAAATTAGAAAAAAAGATTACAGAAACTAATGCCATTTCCCTGCCATGTAGAAACTGACATTCTTTATTCTTTGTAGATTTTAATATATCAAGAGGAATCAATGAAGTACATCACTAAATTATTACTGCTGACAGGAGGGACTGCTGATGCTGGAATCTGGAGCCCAAACAAAAACAAGATGCTGGAGGGCTTCAGCAAATCAGACAGTGTTTACGGAAGGAAATGGACAGTCAACCCCTCAGGTCGAGACCTGCCAAGGAAATCTGGTTGATGTAGATAAAAGAATAATTGGTAAGATCATAAAACATAAGAGCAGAATTAGGCCATTTGGCCCATTGAGTCTGCACTGCTATTTAACATAGCTGATTTATTTCCCCTCTTAATGCCATCCTCCTGCCTTCTCCCTGTAACCTTTGATGCCCTTATTAATCAACAATTTATCAATCTCCACTTTAAATATACCCAATGACTTGGTCTCCACGGTCATCTGTGACAATGAATTCCAGAGATTCACCACCCTCTGCTGAAGAAATTTTGCCTCATCTGGTATCTACTATTGGCACATGTACCAAAGTATAGAGAAAAACTTTGTTTTGCATGCCATCCAGACAAATCATTCAGAAGATAAGGACATAAGGACCTCCACCAGCACAGGTGCACCACAAGCTGTGTGCTTAGCCCCCTGTTCTATTCACTTTACACTTATGACTGTGTGGCTAAGCACAGCTCCAATGCAATATTTAAATATGCTGACAACACCACTGTCGTAGGCTGAATCAAAAGTGGTAATGAATCAGTACATAGGAGGGAGATTGAAAATCTGGTTGAGTGGTGCCACAACAACAACCTCTTACTCAATGTCGACAAGGCCAAGGTTACTGACTTCAGGAGAAGGAAGCCTGAGGTCCATGAGCCAGTCCTCGTCAAAGGATCAGAGGTGGAGAGGGTCATCAACTTTAAATTCCTTGGTGTTACTATTTTGGAGGACCTGCCCTGGGCCCAATACTTAAGTGCAATTATGAAGAAAGCACGACGGCACACACCTGCTTCCTCAGGAGTCTGCTAAGATTCTACATGTCATCTACAACTTTGATAAACATCTACAGATGTGTGATGGAGAATATATTGACTGGCTGCATTATGGAAACACCACTGCCCTTGAATGAAAAATCCTACTAAAAGTAGTAGATACAGCCCAGTCCATCACAGGTAAAGCCCTCCCCAGCACTGAGCACATCTACACAGAACACTGTCACAGGAAAGCTGCATCCATTATCAGGGACACCCACCAGCCAGGCCATGCTCTCTTCTCACAACTGCCATCAGGAAGAAGATACAGGAGCCTCAGGACTCACACCACCAGGTTCAGGAATAATTATTGACCCTCTACAATCAGGCTTTTGAACTAGTGGGGATAACTTCATGCATCCTCACTTGCCTCATCACCTTTGGACTCACTTTCAAGGACTCTTCATCTCATGTTCTCAGTATTTATTGCTTATTTGTTTATTATTGTTACTTCTTTCTCTTTCTATTTGCACAGTTTGTGTCTTTTGCACAATGGATGAACATCCAAGTTGATGTGGTCTTTCATTGATACTGTCATGGTTATTATTCTATTATAGATTTACCTACTGTTGGTGGCATCCGTTAGTTTCGCGAGACCATGGATCTGCGCCTGGAAAGTCTTGCTTCAGTCTGTGTTAGAGCAGCGTCTGTTGTGGCTGTAGAGGTCCACACGGGAGTGACAGTCTCGGCTGCAGTGACTGCACTTGAAGGCACTGTCCTCCAGTGTTGTCTTGGTGCTGTTTTTCTGACGAGTGCGCTTTTCTTCAGCAGCAAGCCTCAGCTTCTCTTCTCCTCTTTTCAGACCTCTGCGTAGTTCCAGCCTTCAGTGAGAGCGATCGCTTGCGATGTCCTCCCACCTCTCGACGTTCATTTTCAGTCACTTCATGTCTCTCTTGCAAACATCTTTGAAACGAAGATGGGGCCGCCCCTGTGCTCTCTTGCCGGAGGCCAGTTCCCCATACAGCAGGTCTTTCGGGATCCTCCCATCTGACATGTGGTGTATGTGGCCCAGCCGGCGGAGACAGCGTTGTTGGAGCAGGGTGAAGAGGCTGGGTATCTGGGCTCGGGCCAGAACCTCATTGTTGGTGACTCGGTCAGTCCACATGATGTCCAGGATGCGTCTCAGGCTGCGAAGGTGGAAGGCGTTAAGACGCCGCTCTTGTCTGTAGTAGAGGCTTCAGGTCTCGCTGCCGTAAAGCAGTGTGCTGAGGATGCAGGCCCTGTAGACTGCAACTTTGGTGTGCGTCGTCAGTTTTCTGTTCTCCCAGACTCTCTTTGTCAGCCTGGCGAATGTTGAGGCTGCTCGTCCGATCCGTCTGTTGATCTCAGGGTCTAGGGAGAGACTGTCTGTGATGGTGGAGCCAAGGTATATAAACTTGTGAACTACCTCCAGCTCGTAGTTGTTGATGGTAACAGCAGGGAGGTGCTCAGTGCCTTGGCCCAACACATTGTACCCGCAAGAAAATGAATCTCAGGGTCATAAATAGTGACATACTGTATAAAATGCCTATAAAAAGTATTCACCCTCCCCCCCCAGAAGTTTTCATGTTTTATTGTTTTACAACATTGAATCACAGTGGATTTAATTTGTTTTTTTTTGACTCTGATCAACAGAAAAAGACTCCTTTGTGTCAAAGTGAAAACAGATCCCTACAAAGTGATCTAAATTAATTACAAATATAAAACACAAAATAATTGATTGCATAAGTATTCACCCCCTTTAACATGACACACCAAATTATCACTGGTGCTGCCAATTGGTTTTAGAAGTAATTTAAATGGTTAAATGGAGATCTGTTTCTGGAGACCTGTGTGTAGTCAAGTTGTTTCAATTGATTATGGTAAAAATGCACCTGTATCTGGAAGGTCCAACTACTGGTGAGTCAGTATCCTGGCAAAAACTACAGCATGAAGACAAAAGAACACTCTAAGCATCTCTGTGAAAAGGTTATTGAAAAGCACAAGTCTGGAGATGGATACCAGAAAATTTCCAAGTCACTGAATATCCCTTGGAGTACAGTTAAGTCAATCATCAAGAAATGGAAAGAATATGGCACACAACTGTAAATCTGCCTAGAGCAGGTTGTCCTCAAAAACTGAGTGACCATGCAAGAAGGGGACTAGTGAGGAAGGCCAGTAGGAGACCTATGACAACTCTGGATTTGTTACAAGCTTCACTGGTTGAGATGGGAGAAACTGCGTATACAACAACTGTTGTCCAGGTGCTTCAGCAGTCACAGCTCTATGGGAGAGTGGAAAGACAAAGCCACTGCTGTATAAAAACTGACATGAAATCTCAGCTAGAGTTTGCTAGAAGGCATGTGGGAGACTGAAGTCAGCTAGAAGAAGGTTCTATGGTCTGATGAAACCAAAATTGAGCTCTTTGGCCATCAGACTAAATGCTATGTTTGGCATAAGCCAAACACCGCATATCATCAAAAACACACCATTCCAACCCTGAAGCATGGTGGTGGCTGCATCATGTTGTGGGGAAGCTTCACTGCACCAGGCCCTGGAAAGCTTGTGAAGGCAGAGGGTAAAATGAATGCAGCAAAATACAGGAAAATCCCGATGCAGTCTTCAAGAGAACTGCGACTTGGAGACTTGGGAGAAGATTTGTTTTCCAGCAAGACAATAACCCCAAGCATAAAGCCAAAGCTACACAGGAATGGCTTAAAAACAACAAAGTTAATGTCCTGGAGTGGCCAAGTCAGAGTCCAGACCTCAATCCAATTGAAAATTTGTGGCTGGACTTGAAACGGCTGTTCACTCACGATCCCCATGCAATCTGATAGAGCTTGAGCAGTTTTGTAAAGAAGAATGGGGAAAAATTGCAGTGTCCAGATGTGCAAAGCTGATAGAGACCTATCCACACAGACTCAAGGCTGTAATTACTGCCAAAGGTGCATCTACAAAATATTGACTTGAAAGGGGTGGATACTTAAGCAATCAATTATTTTGGAGTTTATATTTGTAATTAATTTAGATCATTGTGTAGAGATCTGTTTTCGCTTCGATACGAAAGAGTCGTTTTCTGTTGATCAATGTTTAAAGAAGCCAAATTAAATCCATTGTGATACAATGTTGCAAAACAATAAAACATGAAAACTATCAAGGGGGTGAATACCTTTTCTAGGCACTGTCTGCACTTAGATAATAAATTTACTTTGAACTTTAAACATTAAAGTAGTACAAATGGAACCGTGAAAACATAATACAAGACATTGTGCTGCAGTTACAGAGAAAGTGCAGTGCTGGTAGAGCTATGAAATGCAAAAGCCATGATGAAGTAGATTTAGGGTTCATCTTTGTCATCTTTGATACTGTACTTGGAGTATTGTGTACACCTTCTTATAGGAAAGTCATTGTCAAGCTGGAGAGCGAGCACAGTTTTTCAAGGATGCTGTATGGGTAGAAGGTCTAATTTATGGGGAGAGATTGGCCACACTGGATCTTTATTCCTTGGAGCATAGAAGAATGAGAGATGACTTCATAGAGGTTTATAAAATTATGAGGAGCATGAATATGGTAGTCTTTTCCCAAGTGTTGAGGAGCCCAAAACTAGAGGACACAGTTATGAGGTAGGAGGGGAGATCTAAGAGCTAACTTCTTTACATTGAACATAGTGAGTAATTGGACTGAGCTACTAGAGGATGTGGGTTGAGGCAAGTACATTTACAATATTAAAGAGACATGTGGGTATGTACATAGAGGGAAGTGCTTGGAGTGCTATGGGCTGAATGCAAGCAAATGGCACTGCTAGGGAGAATGCTGTGGTTATCACAGAAGGGCCTATTTCTGCACTGTATGACTCTATAACTATATACAAGATGTCCATTCAAGAGCCTTATAACAGTGGGACAGAGCTGTCCTTGCGTACTTAGAAATAAAACACAAAACAGAGGAACAGGCCTTTCAGATTTGTACAGCCAGGTTTTTCTACAGTGAAGTTACAATGTAATCATAGAGTTTTTAGAGTACGACCACAAAGAAATAGATCCATCAGCCCATCTAGTCTATGCCAAACTGTTATTCTACCGAATACCAACTCAAACCTCTACCATAGCCCACCATACTTGCATCATGCACTTATCCAAACTTCTCTTTGTCTTATATGACAATGCAATTGAACCTGCATCCACCACGTCTGCCGCCAGCTCGTTCCTCATTGAGTGAAGTTTCTCCTTGAATATTTCACCTTTCGCCCTTAACCTATGACCTCTAGTTCTTGTCTCACCCAACTTTAGTGGGAAAAGCCCTAGGTCATCATTATGTGCTGTGTTGTATGATATGGGCGATGATGGTCTCTAGACCATGATTGTCCTTTGCAAATGTTTCTAGATAAGTGGTTTGCCATTGCCTTCTTCAAGGCAGTGACTTTACAAGACGAGTGACCCCAGCTATTATCAATACTCTTCAGAGATTGCCTGCCTGGTGCCAGTGATCACATAACCAGGACTTGTGATACGCATCGGCTGCTCATACGACCATCCACCACCTGTTCCCATGGCTTCACGTGACCCTGATCGGGGGTCTAAGCAAGTGCTGCACCTTGCCTAAGGGTGACCTGCAGGCTAGTGGAGGAAAGGAGCACCTTACTCCTCCTTTGGTAGAGACGTATCTTCACCCTGTCACCCATTTACCCTATCTATACTCCACTCATAATTTTGCATACAATTACATCCTTCACATAAAACTTTTTTGAAACCTTTCTATTAATAACAATTGATGCTAAATCTGTTAGTTAGCTTAAGTCCAAGACTAAAAGATTTTTAATAATCAAATGAAGTAATGGCTGCTGGATCAAAGTTCAACCACGATCTCATCAAACAATAGAAGAATTCAAGGGCTAGTTGGCCAACTCCTGCTCCTATGATTCTATCAGTCCCATTCTGCTTAATTTTTGGTGATGTTATTTAAACAGGGTCCACGTTATTAAAAAAGCATGCAATTGTCAGGCCACAATAGTATGCAGATCAGCGATTGGTCAATCTGAATCTCAGTTTAGAGAATTAAGAGGACTTCAGTAGCTCTGCAAAGGAACTGCTGAAATGGTTCAGTTTCCTGTTTTATGTGCAGTTTCTGTAATGAAGCCTTTTGGGAGCCATATCACAGTGGCTGACATTGAAGGTCAGTCATAATACAAACATGAATATTTCAGGCAGTCATAGACTATGTTTACATTTTTTTATTTCTTCTAAGATGCTTTTTCAAAGTACTCCCTGCCTGTTGATGGCCTTCTCCAATTTCAGATTAATGACTTTAGACTGAATGAACCCAGTGGTCACAAAAGCAGTTCATTTAATATTTAAGTCAGATCCCATGAGTTCATTAAACAAAGATGGTATGAGGGAACTGAAGTGTGCTTTAGACATATCCCAAGCGGCTAAATTCTAATTTACAATTTGATTCCAAATATGAGCACATTTTAGCTATATCATTAACAAAATTATTGCCATTAAATATAGATAAGTTTTAGCCGAACAATAATTAAAATATACTGATAGACTGCTAAGTATCAGGAGGAAAATTTGTCCATTGAAATCTATAAAAGGCTTGATGTTGTTATGAGAAATAGAGGGATTCAGCAATGTTTGATTTAAACAGATTTCACATAATCACACAGAGTGGAATGAGGCCATTCCGCTCTTCGTGATGACGTTGGCTCTGCAAGCAAATTAAATTCTTAGAGCTATTTCCCTGTCGTGTCCCTATAGATCATAAACCAGTAGATTCTGCAGATGCTCAAAATCCAGAACAACACACACAACTGGAGGAACTCAGCAGGTCAGTCAGCATCTGTAGAGAGGAATAAACAGTCATTGTTTCGGGCCAGAACCCCTCAAGTTCTAATGAATGGACTCAGCCCGAAACATTGAATGTTTATTCCTCTCCATAGATGCTACCAGACCTATCCCCGTGTATTTCAAACTTTCGTTTTTTATGTGATTATCTGATCCATCCATCAGTATTCAAGATCAATCACTGCTTGTGAAACACAAATGATATAAAAATAATTTGTAAATCACCATTAATGCATCCTTCCAGTCGTGATTTCCATAACCAGCCAAAAGGAAGAGCTTTCCACTATTTACCAGAACAAAATATCTCATAACTTTGAACACTTTTCTACTAAACATGGCCTGTGTTTGGAATATGTCAGAAGAAATAGCGGAGTTGTTATTTGAAACTATGGTCTTATGGTATTGTTAAAACTGGTGCACAACAGGAGACCAGACGTTGCTGATCTACCTGTGCATGAATTTGGTACAGCTTTTACATCCTCACCGGACGAGTTTACACAGAAACTTGATTAACAGTGTAACTAGCTTTTAATAATGGAATAAAATGATTATCCACAAATCTAACTTCGTTAAGAGTCAATCCAATTTCCTATTTCCCACAATGGGTGCACACTATAACATAATTAATGAAGTTTCTGAAACTTAACTGTCCTTACTGCCGCAGTCAGTGTCTCTACTTCTAGGCTTTATCTACAGTTAATCACAAACATGAGAGAGTCTGCAAATGCTGGAATTCTGTGCAGATCAGAAATAACATCTCCACCTCACTGGCAATCAACACTGGTGCACCTCAGGGATGTGTGCTTAGCCTACTGCTCTACTCTGTCTGTACCCATGACTGTGCGGCTAGGCACAATTCAAACACCATCTATAAATTTGCTGATGACACAACTATTGTTGGCAGAATTTCAAATGGTGATGAGAGGGCGTACAGGAGTGAGATTTATCAGCTAGTTGAGTAGTGTCACAGCAACAACCTTGCACACAACATGAGTAAGACCAAAACACTAACTGTGGATTTCAGAAAGAGTAAGACGAGGGAACACACACGAGTCCTCGCAGAGGGATCAGAAATGAGCAGTTTCAAGACCTGGATGTCAACATCTTTGAAGATCTATCCTGGGCCCAACATATTGATACAGCTACAAAGAACGTACAGCAGCAGTTCTATTTCATTAGGAGTCTGAGGAGATCTGATATGACACCAAAGACTAATGCAAATTTCTACAGATATACTGTGGTGAGCATTCTAACTGGCTGTATCACTGTCTGGGGGCTCCTGCACAGGACTGAAACAAGCTACAGAGTTGTAAATTTAGACAGCTTCATCATGGGCACTAGCCTACATAGTATCCAGGACATCTTCATGAAGTGGTGTCTCAAAAAGGCATCATCCATCATTAAGGACCCAGTCTCCCAGGACATGCCCTGTTCTCATCAGGAAGGAGGTACAGGAGTCTGAAGGCACACACTCAGTGTTTCACAATCAACTTCTTCCCCTCTGCCATCCGATTTCTGAATGGACATTGAACCCGTGAACACTATCTCTACCTTTTTTTTAAAAAATGTTGCACTGCTTACTTAGTTTAGCTATCTCATATATGAGGGGTGATTGATGAGTTTGTGTCCTGAGGTAGAAGGAGTCAATTCTAGAAAACTTAGCAAATTTATTTTCCAACACAGTCCCCTCCTACATTTACACACTTAGTCCAGCAGTCGTGGAGCATTCGGATCTTGGACCTCCAGAAAGTGTCCACAGCAAGGGTGATTGATAAGTTCGTGGCCTAAGGTAGACAGAGATGGGTTATACAGCTCTTGTTACATGCACGTGCAGTTCAACTCTTTGAGTGATTATGCAGAAAGTTTGAAGTTAATAACTCATCTCCTTCTACCTTAGGCCACCCACGTATTAATCCCCTCGTATATATGTACTTACTGGTGCTAGAGTCCCAAAGGCTGTCCTACGTTGAGTTCAACACTGACTGGCAACTCCTGTGATGCTGCTGGTACCAACCTGTATCAGTCTCTGCTGTTTCTTTGAGTTCATCAGTTGTGTGGAGAGGGGGAGCCGGAGCCTGCTACATGGGCAACAGCTTGATCTCCATATTGTACTCTCCAGGCTTGCGTATCTGGACAGCTGGGATGCAATATCTATGGTCGACTCTGACTGACAGAGGCCTCAGATTCAGATTTACTGCAATATGCAGTTTCTTTCTCTATTGTTATGTATTGAATTTTACTGCTGCCACAAAGTCAACAGATTTCGCAACGTATGCCAGTGATATTAAATCTGATTCTGATTCCACATACAAAATATTGGAGGAACTCAGCAAGTCAGGTAGCATCTATGGAAATGAATAAACAGTCGACATTTCAGGCTGAGACCCTTTGTTTATTCATTTTCATAGATGCGGCCTGACCTGCTGAGTTCCTCCAGCACTTTGTGTGTGTTGCTTTATCTGCAATTCTCTGTTACCACATTAACACAATCTGCATCCCTCGTTGTTAGCATGTAACATAATTCCAGTGAAAAAATCATTAACCTGAAGCAATGATTCAGTTTTTGCTTCTGCAGATGTCCTTAATTATCGGGCACACAAGAGATTCTGCAGGCGTTGGAAATCCAGAGCAGCAAACACACAGAGTGCTGGAGGAACTCAGCAGCTCAGGCATCATCTGTGGAGGGAAATAGACAGTCAACGTTGTGGGCTGAAAACGGGACTGGAAAGGAAGAGGGCAGAAGCCAGAATAAGATAGTGGGAGGAGAGGAAGGAGTACAAGTTGGCAGCAGAGATCACAGAACATGTACTTCTCCCCCTCCCGCCTCCTTTGTATTCCTACTCAGAAAAATGGTGTAGGTGCTGTCCTCCAGGTGTTGGTGAACCTACATTGTCGCTCGTAGGACATCCCAGGATTTCGACTGTATGGAGATGGAGAAACGGCTTTACATTTCCATGTCAGATGCTTTTCAATTTAATTACTCAATTAATTTGTACTGTGAAAAACTTGTCTTGCTTGCCATCCATATAGATTGATTCATTACACAGTGCATCGAGGCAGTACAAGGTAAAACAATGACAGAATGCAGAATAAAGTGTAACAGCTATGGAGAAAGTGCTGTAAAGGTTGACAGTAAGGCGCAAGGTCACTCTTGATTGTGAGATCAAGAGTCCGTCTTTTCATATTAGAGAGATATTCAATAGTCTTAGAACAGCAGGAAAGGAGATGTTCTGGAGCCTGGTGGTAAGTGCTTTCAGACTTTTGTATCATCTGCCCAATAGGAGAGGGAAGAAGGGAAAAAGTTTGGGATGGATGGGATTATGCTGGTGGCTTTATCGAGGCAATGAAAAGTAGGCAGTCTGTTGTGTATTTAATATATCAGTAATATTTGAGTAATATTGCAAATATATTGTTTGATTAAGGATTCTTTGTTTAAATAATTCATTATGGTTATATGCACAAAGTACGTGAATGGCATATGTCATTACACCGCTGTGTCATACATGCGCGTCTCGCTAAAAGTTAAAAAGAAACTAAGAAGTTCTCCTGGGCTCCCATCTTTTTGGTTTCAATTCATTTAATGTTTTGGAGTTACAAAACATGACAGTGGCTTCGAGTAACTTCTCAGCAAACCTGAGATGACTACCTATCTGCTAAAGCACAGAGAGATGCTTCAGTCTCTAAAAGTATAGCGAGAAATGGTTGAGTAAAAGAAACAGTGCAGCATATGTTTTTCTGAAAGGACAGACACGGTCAAGTTTAAAAAAAGGCAGAAAATGGACAAGTTCATGGGTTCATAAACAGTGAGTACTGTGTGGTAATAACCATAAATTTAAAAAAGAGCGGAAATGGCTGGCTACATCCAAAAGGTTGTTGCGTTTGATTGTACAAAAGATAACTGGATTTTGTATACTGAGAGAATTGAGCAGTATTTTGAAGCAAATGAAATAGCCAATGAGAAGAGAGTGCTAATTTTGCTGAGTGCATTGAATTTAAAGGTACAGGTGTTCCCCACTTTTCGAATGTTCGTTTTACGAAACCTCACTGTTACGAAAGACCTACATTAGTTCCCTGTTTTCGCTAACAGAAGGTGTTTTCACTGTTATGAAAAAGTCAGCACGTGATAAAAGGCAGCATGTGCACTGCGCAGCCACTCTCCCCCGGATTCGGAACTGCATTCTCGCCGGCATTTCTTAAACACATGCCTGTGAGCAGCCATTAGCAAGATGAGTTCTAAGGTGTCAGAAAAGCCTGAAAGAGCTCGTAAGGGTGTTACACAACGTAAAACTAGAGATAATTAAGCGTTTTGATCATGGTGAAAAAAGTAAGGACAACGTGAGTTTGGCTTGTGGAAGCTGATGAAGTTGATGTTAAAGAGGTTTTGGCATCCCATGACCAAGAACTGATAGATGAAGAGCTGATGCAATTGGTAGAGGAAAGGATAACAATCGAAACCGAATGCAGTAGCAAACTGAACGTGAAGCAACTGCGTGAGATTTTCGCTGCAACGATAAAGTACGACTTTAATTTTGAAAGGGTACGTTGGTTTAGGGGATATTTGCAGGGTGGTTTGAGTGCTTACAAAGAACTGTATGATAGAAAAATGCGCGAGGCTCAACAGTCAAGCAAGCCTTCCACATCAGCCACAGCAGACGACGAACCTCGACCTTCGACATCGAGGCGGGCAGTTGTAGGAGAAGATGAGCTTCCTGCCCTAATGGAAACAGACAACGACGAGATGACACCCCAGTGTCCCACCACCCCAACCCCCAGGCCGCGGACAGATACCGATTCGCGGAGAATGTAGCGGTAGCCGGGAAGCACACAGCACATTTTGAAGAAAAAAACAGAAATGAACATGCTAATTAATAAGGTGCCGCTCGACACATAATTATCGGCCCAGATCAGAGGCGATGCAATCTGAGTAAAAAACCTTCCTCTAATATTCCCCTTGAACTTCCCACCCCTTACCTTAAAGCCATGTCCTCTTGTATTGAGCAGTGGTGCCCTGGGGAAGAGGCACTGGCTGACCACTCTATCTATTCCTCTTAATATCTTGTATCCCTCTATCATGTCTCCTCTCATCCTCCTTCTCTCCAAAGAGTAAAGCCCTAGCTCCTTTAATCTCTGATCATAATGCATACTCTCTAAACCAGGCAGCATCCTGGTAAATCTCCTCTGCACCCTTTCCAATGCTTCCACATCCTTCCTATAGTGAGGCGACCAGTACTTGCAGAAAAGGCAACAAAGTAGGATACATACAAAGAACATGTCAGGAAGACAAAAGTAAATCAATAGCAAAGGGAAGAGAAAAAGATAAAAAGTCAAATTGCAGTTTCTAAAAGAGCACTAATCTGCAAGCTGTTGATGAAAAATCTGATTATGATGAGAGTGACACAGGATTGTGGAGTCTTGAGATTTACTCTGTGAAAACTGACAATAGACAAGCAATATAGCTTACACCAGAACTGTACAATATATTAATTAAAATAGAATTGGACTCTGCTCGGTTGTTTTAATCATTCCACAAAATTAATTTGAATGGCATTTCAAAGATACTAAATTGAAGCCTGCAGATAACCAGCCAAGAATTTATTCTGAAAAAAATTCTTGTAAGAATGACATTTGTATCAGTGAAATATATCAACCAACAAGCTACATCAGGCTTGTATGCGGTAAAAGCAGGAGGGCCAGCATTGTGAGGACGTGATTAGTTGAGGCATCAACAACTTGATTGGAAATCCATCCTCCATATGCATGCCACATCATCTACAACATAATCAACTGAAAATGAGTTAAGAAAGGTACTGAGTGATGCCACAACTGTCTCCATGCTGTAGACCATGAACTATTGCTGGAAGGACCATACCGCCCAGAGGAATTGTGAAAATGATCAAAACAGAGGTCTAACTCCAACAGTTTTTGTAGGCAACATTTCTGAGAAAGCTTCTGATATGTTAAGCAGGCAGTTACTTGCAAAATGTGCTTTGGTTTTAAGCTGGAAGAGAGTTCAAGGAGCTTCGGGAAAGTTGCAAGAATTCATCTTTTGCGAGTATAAAGAACCAGAATAACTCTGCATGCACTAAGGTTATTGCATGAACTTCAGGTGGGTGTCAAAAAACTGCTTGTGAAAGTAGATGCAAAGACCAAAACCCAGATGGATGAATGGAAGGCCAAAAAGAAAGGAGTCAACGGAGATACAAAAACAGGTGATTCATCAGATGATGTTGTGGATGTGGAAACCAAGAGAAGAGATCAGATCACAAAGGCAGCAATAGAAAGATTAATAAGAGAATACTCCAGTGAACTAAATGCACCCTCCCAAGATCAAGATGCACAAACTGGAAAGAAGAGAATGGAAGGCAGGAAAAAGAAAGATAAGAATTTGAAAAGGAGAGAAGAGAAAGAGAGAAAGAACATGAGTGAGAAAGGCATGAAAGAGAGAAGGAATGTGAGAAAGAAAGAGTGGGATTAAGAGAGAGAAAGAAGCCTGAACCAGGAGAGAAGCAAGGATCAAAGTAGATCCAGAGAGAGAAAAGGGGAAGAAAGGTGTCCAGAGCTGTCAGAGCCACTTCCTGCAGTCTCAGAATCAACTCCTACAACCACCATGGAGGAGGCCTCGGAACCTGAGAATGTATCTACAGCCCCAATTCTCACCTGCTGAGCAGAGTGACCTCCCTTGTCAGGAAAGACATTATCCAACAAGAGTAAGAAATCTTCCACAGCGATTAAATCTTTAGACCTGAATGGGACAATTTAAAATTTACTATGCTGTGGATGTCTATATAGTAGTTGTATTATGTAATATACTGTTTATATAGTATGTGTACAGTATATAAGTTGAGATGCCCTCTATATTTTTGGAGCTTATAGCTAAGCAGGGAGGAATGTTGCATATTTAATTTATCTATAATATTTGAGTAATATTATAAATAAATTGTTTGATTCAGTATTCTTTGTTTATTTAAATAATTCATTGTGGTTATATGTACGAAGTACATGAATGGCATACCACAACGTCCTATTTGCACATTTCGCTAAAAGTAAAAACAAAACTAAGACAACTTCTCCTGGGCTCCCATGTTTTTGCTTTCAATTAGTTTAGCATTTTGGAGTTACAAGACATAACACAGTCTGTACCATATAGCCTACATTATGATAAGGGACTACTTTATGTTTTAGTAACACATCATTGCATGCGCTATTAGGCACGTATTGATCTGTACGTGTGTGCTGAGTTCAGATTCTGCCAGTAAAGAACCATGAAACTTAGCTCCCATCTCCAGTGTTTTTACTAATAGCATTGTTGTGTAACAAGGCCACATACACAACAAATTGGCGACAAGAATTATGAACCTACATCTTATCGGAACGCCATGTTTTAGCTGATAACAACACTCGGAGGAGAAGAGAGAGAATCTAGACTCATCTAGACAGAGTGTGCTCGCTGTGCTAGCAAAAAGGACACGTGAGTCAAAAAGAAAACAAGGGGAGAACAGGGCTAAATTAACATAACAAAGATGGCCATGATCAGGCTAACAGTATTAATGATGAAAAGAAAGCCAGCGTCTTACTCAGTATTATGGGAGCAAAAACATACGGGCTGCTGTGGAGCTTGTTAACCCCTGAAAAGCCAGCTGACAAAACATTCAAGCAAACAGTAGACACGCTCCAACAGCATTTAAACCCCAAACCACTGGTCATTGCTGAAAGATTTAAATTTCACAAATGGAATCAGAGCAAAAATGAAAGCATTTCTGAATATCATGCTGAATTGAGCAAATTATCAGAACATTGTCAATTTGGAGCTGGTCTATCAGATGCATTGAAGGACAGGTTAGTGTGTGGCATGCACTGTGAAACCACACAGCAGAAGCTTGTGTGTGAAAGAGACCTTACATTCGAGAAGGCGCTGAACATTACCATATCAATAGAAACAGTAGCACGGAGTGCTTCAGAGATACGACAAAAATCTCTGGAAAATGCAACAAATAAAATGTCACTGAACAGAAATGAGGGAAGGAAATGTTACTGTTGTGGGAACAGGTCACATGACTCTAATGACTGTTGGTTTAAAGACAAAGAATGCAGAAACTGTGGCAAACAGGGCCACATTGGCAGAGTATGCAAAACTAGTAAACACCAGAAAAAGGACAAAATACAAAGAAACAAGAAATCCCAGAAAGGAAAATACAACAACGTACACAAAATGAAAGAAAGCAGTTCTGATGAAAATGACTCAGACAAAAGTGAAATGTCTTGTCTGCAACTTCACCGCATGAAAGAGACAGATGATCGAAGAGTAATATGGATCACTCCACAAGTGGCAGGCATGAGACTGAAAATGGAGTTGGACACAGGTTCAGCTTTAGCAGTGATCTCTGTACATGACTACAAACGACTGTTTTCTCACATACCTCTGAAATGAACTAAACTACTGCTAAAGACTTACACAGGACAGAAAGTGCGTCCCAAAGGCAAAATTAAAGTGACAGTGACCTACGGAGACAAAACACAGCAGCTGAACCTCTATGTACTGAAAAATGGAGGACCACCTTTGGTGGGATGTGAATGCTCAGGAAAATCTAGTTGGATTGGCACACCATCAAGACACTAGATGTGTCAGCAAAGGAGGGCAGTAAGGCTACATCTAAGAGACTGTCACAAATACTTGCTGACTCTGAGGAAGAGTTCATGAAAGGAATAGGAACACTTCAGGGCATGAAGCCAAGGATTGAGATTGGGGAAAATGCATGTCCAAAATTTCACAAAGCCAGACCAGTGCCATATGTAATCTGTCCAACAGTAGAGGCCAAGCTGGAAAATCTAGAGCAGACTGGGGTCCTGTCAAAGGTGGATTGGAGTGAATGGGCCACGCCCATTGTTCCAGTGATGAAGAAAACCTCCAGCACAAAACCAGGAAAACCAAGCAAGGTGCGCATATGTGGTGACTTTAAAGTGACTGTCAACCCAGTTCTCCGCACAGTACAGTATCCTCTACCTCGCATTGAGGACATCGTTGCCTGTCAGGAGGGGAACATTTCACAAAAATCGATTTGACCCAGGCTTATCTCCAAATGGAAATCGATGAAGCATCCAAGAAATACCTGACAATAAATACACATAAAGGACTTTACCAGTACAACAGGTTGATGTTTGGGATAGCATCAGCTCCTGCAATCTGGCAAAGGGCAATGGACCAGGTCCTGCAGGGGATTCCAGGGACTCAGTGTTACCTGGATGACATCATTGTCACCAGCAAAGATGACGACGAACATCTTTCTAACCTTGAACAAGCGCTCACCAGATCACGAGAATATGGGCTCAGAGCTAATCGACAGAAATGTGAGTTTTTCAAAAAGGAAATCTCATACTGTGGGCATGTGATCAACAAGGATGTCTCAAGACAAGATAGAAGTGGTGCTTAAGGCACAACCACCTGAAAATGTGTCTCAGCTGAGAGCATATCTTGGACTAGTGAACTATTACCACAAGCTCTTGCCTAACCTATCAACAGTCCTACACCCATTAAATGCATTATTACAGACAGAGACACAATGGAAGTGGATTGAGAGCTGTGAGAAAGCGTTTCAAGAAACTAAAAGACTCATAACTTCAGAAGGGGTGCTCGCACACTTTGACCCCTCCTTACCAATCTGACTAGCTTGTGATGCCTCGCCCCATGGGATAGCTGCTGTGTTATCACCCAAGTTTCCAGATGACTCCGAAAGACCAATAGCCTTTGCTTCAGGAACGCTAACTTCAGCTGAACACAACCACGCACAGATTGACAGAGAGGCCCTAAGCCTCATGTGGGGAGTCAAGAAATTCAGTTACTACCAGTATGGTCAAAAGTTTACCCTGTTGACTGACCATCAGCCTCTCATGTCGATCTTCAACCCAAGGAAAGGTGTTCCAGTGATGACAGCACAAAGGCTGCAGTGATGGTCTCTTTTCTTTGGAGGTCACAGGTATGACATTGAACACAAGGGGACCAAGCAACATGGCAATGCAGATGGTTTGTCGCAGTTACCACTGCCGACTTCTGAGATAACTACGCAAATGGATTCAGAGAGGTCTTTCACACAACAATAGTTGAACAATTACCAGTGACAAACAGCCTCATTGAAAGGGAAACATGCAATGACCTTATGTTGTCAAAAGTGTATGACATCACGGTAAAGGGATGGCCAGCATGGGGTAACACACTGTTTCCAGCCTTCTCAACGAGGAAGGAGCAGTTGTCAGTATGTTGAGGAACACTAATGTGTGGCTCACAATTTGTGATTCCTCCCAAGCTACATACCAGAATGCTGGAGGAACTGCACAAGGGGCACCTGGGTACCATGAAAATGAAAAGTCTTGCCCGTGCCTATGTGTGGTGGCCAGGAATCGATAAGCAGATTGAGGACTTAACCAAGAACTGCTCTGGATGTCAAAAGATCCAGAACACACCACCACACCCCCTCCATCCATGGGAGTGGCCCTCATCACCATGGCAGCGAGTGCACATCGACTTTGCTGGACCATTCATGGACTCTATCTTTTTAATCACCGTCGATGCACATTCCAAATGGCCAGAGGTCATCAAAATGGAGACAACCACATCAGAAAAGACCATTACAGTTCTGAGGACCATGTTCGCCAGGAATGGCTTCCCAGAACGAATCTGCACACACAATGGACGACAATTTGTCTCTGAAGAATTCCAAAGTTTTATGAAGAACAATGGAATCAAGCATTTTACATCTGCCCCTTACCATCGATCCACAAATGGCTTGGCAGAAAGATCTGTGCAGACATTCAAGAAAGCCATCAAGGCAATGGATGGTGAAAATCGACCACTGCAACGCAACATAGACAACTTCCTCCTTGCCTATCGTAATGCAGTACATGCAGCCATTAATCAGACTCCAGCAATGATGTTTCTGAACAGGAACCTGAGGTCCCACATGGATCTTCTCAAACCAGATGTACAGCGTGATGTGGAGAACAGACAGTTCAAACACTTGAATGCTAAGTCAACACGGAGCTTCAGTGTGGGACAGTCAGTTCTTGCACGTGATTATCGTACTGAAAAGTGGCAGCCGGCTACAATTTCCGCCATAGACAGGCCACTGATGTATAGAGTACAGGTGGGAGAGAACATATAGAGACGTTATGTGGACCAAATCCTGGATGCTCAGGTGAAAAACACAACAATACCTTGCCCGGACTCCCCAGACATAGAAGCAAACACTCCTGATGTGACCACATCAGCCTTGCCCACAGATAAGCCTGTCATCAGTGCTGAGAACCCACCTGATGTACCTGTGGAAACTAATTCGCCAAAGCAAACGTTTCAGGACAGACGTTACCTGGAGAGGCAGAGAAGACCCCCCGCCCCCCCAACAGAGACTTGAGTTATAAATGGGTCTTAGACCAAAAATAAAAAAAAACAGTTGATACACTATTAAAATAAAAGGGGAGGAGTGTGCCATATAGCCTATATTATAATAATGGACTACTTTATGTTTTAGTAACACGTCATTGCATGCTCTATTAGGCGCGTATTGAGTATGCGCTAGTAGGCGCGTATTGATCTGTACGTGTGTGCCACGTTCGGATTCTGCCAGTAAAGAACCATGAAACTTAGCTCCCATCTCCAGCGTTTTCATTAATAGCATTGTTGTGTAACCAGGCCACATACACAACATAGTCCATGGAGGGAAGATCGGTTTCCGTGTGTACTGAGCTGTGTCCACAGAGTTTCTTGCAATCACAGGCAGAGCAGTTGTCATACCAAGTCACAATGATTTCTATGGTGCATCGATCAAAGCTGGTGAAGCCCGAAGGGGACTTGCTGAACTTATTTATCCTCCTGAGGAAGTAGACGTGGAGGTGATCTTTCTTGGCCGGGGTGTCAACATCATTGGACCAGGATGGGCTACTCGTGATGTTTACTCCTCTGAGTTTGAAGCTCCACCCTCTCGACCTAAGCACTGTTGATGAAGACAGGAGCATGTGCACTGACCCCTTCCTGAAGTCAATGACCAGCGCCTTTGTTTTGTTGACATCAAGGGAAAGGTTCTTGTCAATGACAACATTTCTCGAAGCTGAGATGTGTAGATAATGTGAATATCATGTGGGGCAACAGTGATGAGGATATTTGTTGCAGATTTGTTGCTGCCTATCCTTAATGATTGGTCAAAAGTCAAGGATCCCCAGGTACAAAAGGACCTGAGTCAATAATGAAGATCGAACCAAAGCCCGAAGGTCAATCAGAAGTCCAGAAATCAAGACCTGATGGCTCTAAGTCTGGGGAAGTTGAAGGCCCAATGTCTGCAAATCCCTGAGTCTGCAGGAGGCTGAAGGCTGAAGAAGGTTGCCTGTTGTAGGTTTAGAGGACGTGCATGTGCATGGATGTGTGGGTGCGAGGGAGGAACGGGGTTTGTTTTGCTGTTGTTGTCCTTTTGTGTGTTGAGTTCTGTTTTGGTGTGCTGTGTGTTGCACGGTGGCATGTTATGTTAGCGCAGGAATGTGTGGCGACCCTTGAGGGCTGCCCCCAGCACATCATTGGGTGTGTTGGCTGTTAACGCAAATAACACATTTCACTGTATCTTCTGATGTATGTGTAATAAATAAACCTGAACCTGAATCCAAATCTGTTGAGTCCCTTGAGGAACTTTTGACTTGGATGAAAATTCGAAAATGATGGTTTTCCATGCACCTACTGCCCTGGCTATTGTAGTTGATAGAGGTTGAGGGTTCAAAGATTCAAGAATATTTATTACCATAGTATGTATGAAGTATACAACCCTGAAATTCGTCGTCCCCTAGACATGCATGAAAGAAAACCATGGAACCTGATAGAAGAGAAACAACAACTCCAGAAGCGCAAAAAAAAAACAAATCACGCAACCAGCAACCAAAAGAAAATGACCGAAAAACACAGAATATTAAGCACAATATCGAGAGAGTCCAGGCATATTCTGTTCAGCTCAGTGCTCATTATCTGCAGGCATCCCTGATTCAAAGTTGCCCAAAACAGGAACAAAAAAAAGTTGCGACCTGAAACCAGAAACACATCATACCGTGAACTACAGAGTCCAATCCACAAACCGTGGCAATTAAACGTTGCACAAGGACTCCAGCACCTTCCTCCGACAGCTTCAAGGGAGAGGGAGAGACCATTCAAACGCAGGAACCTTCCTTCAGCAGCAGCAAGTGAGGGGGAGGGCAAGACAGTCACACGCAGACACCTTCCTCTGGGAAGGGTTTGGGAGATGCTGTCGGAATATACTATGTAATGAGTTCTACAGTGCACTTTGCTAATGATATATACTGCAACCATCATACATCAGTGGAGGATGAAGTAAATAAAATCTGATTGATGAGATGCCATTTAATAGGTTGTGTTGTCCTTGCTGTTGGAACTGAATTCATTCAGGGAAGTGGAGCGAATTTGTGTAGACTGGAGTGAAATCAAGACCTAACTACAGAGCAATGCTAATATATTACAGTGCCAACAAAGCACACCCAAAACTCACTAACCCTAACCTGTACATCTTTGGAATGTGGAAGGAAACTGGAGCATCCAGAAGAAACACATGCATTCACAGGGAAAATATACAAACTCCTTACAGACAGTAGCAGACTTGAACCTGAATTTCTGGTGCTCTAAAGCATTGTGCAATGCTATTGTGCCATGTGGTCAGCTTAAAAGCATTAGCAAAGAAGTACAATTATAAGACCATTTTGACTAGTGTTCCAATGACTTCAGAATTGGAAATTTGCTGTGGAAATAATATTGAGGAATGTGAGGCAACGTCATCTGGACTGTGATACTGGAGTACGAGTGGAGTCCTGAAGCAGGTTTCGTCGTCGTTAGATCGCATCTGGAATCTCCAGTTGGCGGATGATTTCCCTCCATGCCGCTCTGTCCTGACACTTGTCCACAACATCCCTAGTCTTGTCCAGCTTGGTCCAATCCTTGATGTTATCCAGCCACGTTGTTCTTTGCCTTCCTCTTCCTTTCTTTCCCTCCACCTTTCCATATAGCAAGTCCGACAAGATGTTATCTCTCCATGTAATGTGTCCACAATAAGCAACTTCTGGCTTCATAATCTTCTCCAGCAATATCCGTGGTCTATCAACTTTGGACAAAACCCTCTCATTTGAAACTTTCTCTACCCAGCTGATCTTCAACATTCGTTGATAGCACCAGATTTCAAAAGCATTAATTCGTTTCATGTCATCCTTCTTCAGGGTCCCTGTTTCTGATCCATACCTCAGTACTGACCATACGTAACAGTCGAGGAAGCGGATTCTACTTTGGATGCCTACCTTCCAGTTGCATAGTAGATCTTTTAGCTTCATGAACTGGGTCTTAGCCCTACCTATTTTCCTTCTGATCTCATCTTCACATCTCCTGTCATCTGTCAGACAACTGCCAAGATATTCAAACTATCACACCTGTTCAATGTCTTGTCCATTCACTTGTAACGATACCATTATGAATGAGTCTTTAGTGTTTGTTTTGCTTACCACCATCAATTTTGTTTTCTTAGGGTTGATTTTAAGTCCATAGTCAAGGCTTTTCTCATTCACTTTATTCAGCATAATTTGCAGTTCACATTCGCTGTCAGCTAACAACTCGGTGTTGTCCGCATACCTGAAGTTATCCACCTTCCGGCCTCCGATTGGAATACCTGTCTCCTGATGGTCGCATTCCCGAAAAATCCATTCTCCATAGAGGTTGAACAAATTCTGCAATCCAACACAGCCTTGCCTTACGCCTCGTTTAATACATGCCCATGGTGATAGCTCATTTTCTACCCTGACTGCCGCTTTCTGCTTCCAATACAAGTTCCTTATTATCTGCACATTCTCCCATCCCATATCATACTTGTTCAGCATCTCTATTACTTTCTCATGTCTTACTTTATCAAAAGCCTTTTCATAGTCAATAAAGCATAAGTAGATGGTCTTTTGTGCCTCAATGCATCTCTCCATGATGTTTCTCATCGCAAATATTCCTTCCCTTGTTCCTGAGCTTTTACAAAAACCAAACCGCATTTCTCCAATTTCATCGCTGATTGTACCTTACATTCTGCCGAACACTATTTTCAACAGTAGCTTGACGCAGTGAGACATTATGCTTATCATCCTGTGTTTGTTACTTATTATTGTCCTTGGCTTTTTTGGTAAGGCGTTAAATACCCATTTGAGAAGGTCCTCCGGAAGATTTCTTGTCATATAACTGTTGTTTAATATCGCTAAAAGGTTCATTTTTCCCTTCAGACCAAGTGATTTCAGAACTTCAGTGGAAATCTTATCTTCATGGGCCGCCTTTCTGACTTTTAGACTCCATATTGCACTTTCCATCTCTGACATCAGTATTTTAGGTTGATTAGTCATTTGATTTAATTCTGGTAAATCCTCAATCCTGCTATCTTCAAATAATTCCGAGATGTACTCAACCCATCTGTCCATGATCTCTTCTTTTTCATAGCATGGATTATCACTACCGTCTTTGATACACCCAGTTGATGGCATGGTCCTCTTTAATTTTGTTAAACCCTTTACCTTTTGGTGAAGGCCTCTATAATCATAACTTCGTTCATACTGCTCAATTTCTTCACACTGTTCATTCATCCAATTCTCTTTCACTTCCTTGCATTTTCTTTGAATCAAGTGGTGCAGGGCTTTGTATCATTCATTATCCCGATGTTTTACCTTTCTTCTTTCTTCAGTCAACTTTCTCAGCTCATCGGTGAACCAAGGGTTATGTCTTTTGCACTTTTTCTGATAACCCAAAGTCTTTCCACAACTTCTGTCACTGTTGTTTTAACCTCTTCCCAGATGTTTTGCCTAATTGTTTATTATTGTCACATGTACCAAGATAGAGTGAAAAGGTTTTGTTTTACATGATCATGCCATACATAACATGATAGCATAGCAGTTAGTGTAATGCTATTACAACACTAGGGACCTGGGTTCACTTCCTGTCACTGTCTGTGAAAAAGTTTGTGCGTTCTCCCCGTGACCACAAGGGTTTCCTCCGGGTGCTCCAGTTTCCTCCCACATTCCAAAGACGTAAAAGTTAGTAGGTAATTGGTTACATGGGTGTAATTGGGCTACATGAGCTCATTGGGCCAGAAGAGCCTGTTATTATGCTGTATCTCTAAATAACATAAAATTATATGTATATATAGTTCAAAAATTCAAGCATGGAAGTCAGTTCAAAGAGAAACAGCAAACCCAGCACCACCCCACACAAAAAAACACAGCAACACAATCCCCAAACCTCCTCCTTCCTCCCCCCATAAAAAATATGACAAGAACATCGTCCCCAAAATGCCCGTCCCACCTGCACAAAAAAAATTGAGAAAGAATGGGAAAAAACACAGAATATCAAAACCGTAAGACTGAAAAAGTCCATAGTCCGTAGTCCAAATCTATAAACGCAGAACCTTGGTAACATCCTCCAACACCATCAAAAGAGAGACACCGCTCGAACGCAGAGGCCTTGTCCCCAGGGCACAGTGAGTACATGTTGTGCATATACAGAAACCATCCTGCCGATTCTGACCTTTACATAGCTATTGCATCAAATAAACCCTTCTCAGTAACATCGGCTGCGTATGAATTTCAGCGATCTTTGCTCCGGTTTCCTCCCACATTCTAAAGACGTACAGGTTAGTAGGTAACTGGTCACATGAGTCTAACTGGGCAGCACAGACTCATGGGCCAGAAGGGCCTGTTACTGAGCTGTATCTCTAAATAAAATAAATAAGAATGCAAGTATATTTCAGTAGTAAAAGGAAATAGAATGCAGAATATAACACTGTTGTTCCAGAGGAGGTGCAGAGCTTGTGGACAACTAAGGTACAAGGGCTACGTTGATGTAAACTGAAAGATCAAAAAAATCAAAGAATTCATTTTTTCATATATGAGAGGCCCCTTCAAACATTTAATAACAGTGGGATATAGGGACCCTTATTTAGAGGAAAGATGTGGAAGCTTTAGGGAGGGCACAGAGGAGATTTACCAGGATGCTGCCTGGCTTAGAGGGCATGTTTTATGAGGATAGGTTGAGCAAGCTGGGTTTTTCTCCTTGGAGAGAAGGAGGATGAGAGGGGACGATAAAGGTGTACAGGATGATAAGAGACATAGATCGAGTGGACAGACAGAGGCTTTTCCCAGTGCAGAAATGGCTAATATGAGGGGCATAATTTGAAAGTGGTTGGAAGAAAGTATAGGGGGGGATGTCAGAAGTAGGTTTTTCACGCAGAAAGTGGTGGGTGCATGGAACGCCCTGCCAGGGATGGTGATAGAGGCAGACATGTTAAGGACATTGAAGGAACTCTTAGATAGATACATGGATGATAGGAAAATGGAAGGTTATGTTGGAGAGAAAGGTTAGATTGATCTTAGAGTAGAGTACAAGACTGGCATAATATTGTGGGCCAAAGGGCCTGTACTGTGCTGTAATATTCTAGGTTCTATGAGTCTCAAGCTTTTGTATCTTCTGCTCAGGGCAAGTGGGGAGAAGAGGGAATGACTGGGGTTGGAGGAGGTCCTTGATTGTGTTGGCTGCTTTCCTGAGGCAGCGTGAAGTATAGATGGAGTCACTGGTTTGTGTGACGTAACTGGGCTGCATTTACAACTCTCCTTTCTTGAGATCTGTGACCCATGTGGGTAGGATGCCTGTTATGGTGCATCCATGAAAATTAGTAAGAGTCATCAAAGGTAGGCTGAATCCGCTTGTTATTTGCTGCAGCAAACAGGAACACAAAGGAAATGATGGACGTTGTTGTCACAGTACTTGCTGGCAACAACTGAACCCATATGCACAGGAATGGCGGACTCTGCCATGGTGAGCACTGGCAACAGCTGAGCCCGAATGCAGAGGAACAGCAGACTCGGTCGCAGTGAGGGCCATCAATTACTCAACCCTGTAGAATTGTGGAGGAATGGCAGGCTCCGTCACGGTGAGTACTGACAAGAACTCAAACCAGGCGCGGAGGAACTGCAGGCTCCCCATGCAGAGAAGGGAATAAAAGGTTATTCTTTGGAATTCCAACAGAGCATCAGGGACACGACCAAATAACACCATGAGACAAATCATTCTAAACACCCAAGGATTCTGCAACAGTGCTAATTGGGAGTCTGAGTTAAATAATCATAGAAAGTGGTAAATCCATACCAGTAAACAATTAACTTGAGAAGATTAAACAGAAAGTTCAAGAGCTAAACAACTCTAGTTAAGACAACAATTAGTGAATACAGGTGCTCAAGGAACCTGGCCGCCCATCGCTCTATGGCAAATGCAGAGGCCTGCAGGGCTCAAGACAGTCGTGGGCAGTGTAATTCTAAGGGCAACCAAGTTATCATATGAGGATAAGTTGAGCGAGGATGAGGTGTGATTTGATAGAAGTGTATAAGATGATAAGAGGCATTGATTGAGTGGATAGCCAAATAATGTTTCCTAGGGCGGAAATGGCTTATACCAGGGGGCATAATTTGAAAGTGATTGGAGGAAAGTGCAGGGCGAATGTCAGAGGTAAGTTCTTAACACAGAGTGGTAATTGCATGGGGTGGTGGTAGAGGCATATATATTAGGGACATTTAAGAAATTCTTAGATAGACAGATGGATGATAGAGAAATGGAAGATGATGTAAAAGGAAAGGGTTAAATTGATCTTGGAGTGGGTTAAAAGGTCGGCACAACATCGTGGGCTGAAGGGCCTGTACTGTGCTATAATGCCCTGTGCTCGTCAGCAATGTGGGCCTGTGGAATGTTACGGGAGCTGGAAAGCTTGAGATATAAGGAGTCACTGGATAGACGTCTTGAAATCTAGGGGAGATCTTATCATCATCATCGTGTGCCGTGTCATATGACGTAGGCATTCATGGTCTCATGACAAACCTCTTGGCAATTTTTTTTTACAGAGGTGGTTTGCCATTGCCTTCTTAGGGGCATGTCTTTACAAGATGGGTGGTCTCTTCAGAGATTGTCTGCCTGGCGTCAATGGTCACATAACCAGGACTTGTGATATGCACCAGCTGCTCATACAACCATCCACCACCTGCTCCCATGGCTTCACATGACCCTGATCGGGAGGCTAAGCAGGTGCTACACCTTGCCCAAGGGTGACCTGCAGGTGAGCAGAGAGAAGGAGCGCCTTACACCTCCTTTGGTAGAGACATATCTCTAACCTGCCAACCCATATCTTATACCTGTTTATAAAATCATAAGGGTAATAGATAATGTGACTGGTCAGTCTTTTCCCCAGGAGAGTCTAAAGTCAGAAGGGAAAAATTTAAAGGGGACCAAAGTTGTGAAGAAAGCATGGCTTTGCCACTACTTGCTACTGCAGAGATTTGGCATGACATCTAATACTTTGATAAACTTCTATAGATCTGTAGTGGAGAGTATTTTGACTGGCTGCATCACAGCCTGGTCTGGAAACACCAATGCCTTTGAATGGAAAATCCTGCAAAAGGTAATGGATTCAGCCCAGCACATCATGAGTAAGGCCCTCCCAATCGCTGAGCAACACAAAAAGCTGTCATAGGAAAGCAACATCCATCATCAGAGATTCCCCACCACCCTGGTCATGGTCTCCTCTCGCTGCTGCCATCAGGTAGAAGGTACAAGAACCTCAGGACTCGCACACCACCAGGTTCAAGACCAGTTACTACCCCTCAACAATCAGGCTCTTGAACACAGGGGGATAACTTCACTCACTAGCCCCGTCATTGAAATGTTCCCACAACCAATAATCTCATGTTACGGAATCTCATTATCTCATGTTCCTGTTATTTATTGCTATTTATTTATACTTCCAATGGCACAGTTTGTTGTCTTCTGCGCTCTGGCTGATCTTTCATTGATGCTGTTATAGTCACTATCTTATAGGTTTGCTGAGTATGCCCACAGGAAAATGAATCTCACAGTTGCAAATGTGAACATATGTGTGCTTTGATAATAAATTTTCTTTGAACTTTGAATCTGGTTTTCACAAACTGTGCATTGTATCCCATCGCAGCCTAAAGACTCAGTCTGGAAAACACACAAGGTTGCCTATCAGAATTCCTTTCACCTTTTACTTTATCCAAATATCTATAACTGAAAGGAAGACTGATGTTTTAAGTATTGCTTTTCTTATACAACATGTTATAGCTAGAGAAATGAGCTACACAAGAGTGTGTCTACTGCTGCAGAGAGAGATTTATCGCCAGCTCATGCAGCGAATACAGGGATGAAGGGTCAGCCTGGGGTCAAGCCAGACTGGATATGCAATCATCTTGGTTTAGCTGATTGCTTGCAATTGCTTTTGATCCACTAATAGGAAGAGGCAGAAGAGGAGAAAATGGTATTAGGTCGGAAAAGCTCTAATAAAATACTGCATAATGTTACACTTATGCAAGAGAACATTATCTTGGAAAAAAACTCCACAAAGCCATTTCAAATACTGATCCCATTTTTTTCAAGTTGTCCTCAAAAGCAGCCGCACTTGGACGACATATTTTGAACAAATTACATTTTAATTGTTTGGCTCAGGAAACGAATTATTCCTTGACGGCCGTGGGGGCAAATGATGATGTAAATCTTGTTCAGAAATTGAGTGCCGAGCATCAGCAGAAATATAATCCTAACCACACCGCATGTCAGGGCAGGGAAGGATTACTGAGAGGTCAACTTCATTAGCAGAAGATTGGAGACAGCTTGTTGTTATGAAACGAGGTCACAGTTGTACAGTAGCTAAAGTTGTATTGAAAAATCATTATGGATCCAAGTTGTATTTTGTAACCGTAATACAAAGGTTTGGGATGAACTATTACAAAAAGCACATGAAAGTACAAGATAAGGATGGTAGAATGGAGATATGAGGCTGCAGATGTTGGAATCTGGAGCAACACACAAGGTGCTGGAGGAAATCAACGGGTCAGGCAGCATCTGATGAGGGAAATGGACAGTTGACTTTTTGAGACCTGTTACATACCCCGTGGGTATCTTGTGACCGTCTTATGAGCATGATGTAATGGTCTTGTGGAGGTCACATGATGTAATTTTCCCACCAGTGTGAGGTCACATGATGACATGTTCTCAACAAGTATATAAAGGGAAACCCTGTTGTGACACAGTTAGTTTCAGTTTAGTTCGTCAGTTAATTCGACAGTTACTCCGTTATGCTGCGTATTTGTCTAATGACGCAGTTACATTTTAAAACGGAGTTTTATTTTCTATTTTAAGGTGCAAAGATTGGTGCTGGCAGTTTCGCCAATCGCTGCCAGTTTTGTGTGTTGCATCTATAATTTTTCCTTTACAGTCCAGGATTGGAGAGTGAAGAAAAAGTGAATAAAGTTGGAGTCGTTCGGCGGCTTTATAAAGGATCGACCTTACTGAGTCTTCGTTCAGAAATAGTGACATGCATTTGAGATAACTCCTGCAAGAGCAGGGAAGTTTGTGCAGTGTTCACTCGCCAGGAAAAGGTCAGTTCCTTTAAGCCGTTTTATTTCCTTTGTCGTGAATCCTTTGGAGAATCAGCAGTAACGTCATGTCTTCGAAGAAATCCATTTCCAGAAAAGTCTCTCCTCATTAACTGTGTGAACCACTTGGACTTTCAAATTTACCACTTTAAGAACTGTGTTTGAATTTACCACTTTAAGAACTGTTCCAGAGTTGCTGTATAGCAGTTAACTTCCGGTTAAGTTAGTCGTTTGAATATTTTTCTGCTATTGTTGAGCAGAGTTTAATAAATGTTTGTTTGTTTATAAAACCTGACTCAATGATATATTCATTGTTGCGGCTTACATAACAGACCCTAGGTGTGGAGTGATAGATGGAGGGAAGAGAGCCAGTATAAAATGGTAGAGGGAAGGGTTGGAGCATGAGCTATCAAGCGATAGGTGGAAGTGAGGAAGGAGTCGTATGCAGATGGAAGAGGAGAGAGTGGGAATAGTGCCAGAGGCCGGGAAGTGATTGGCGGAAGAGGCAAAGGGTGGAAGATGATGGAATCTGATAGGAATATGGAGCATGGAATAAAGCGAGAGAGGTGGGATAGGTGGGAATAGTGGGGGTGGTAGGGACACAGTGGGGGGTGCAGTTTATGGATGATAGGCAAGTGGAGAGAATAGGGGAGCGGAAAGAGATGGTGTGATGTGGCTGGGTGTAGGAGGAACTGGGCAGATCAGGAGAGAGGAAAGGGATAGAGGGGGAGCAGCTGCCAAAAGGTGGAGAATTCAGTGTTCACACTGCCATAGTGTAGACTGCCCAGGTGGAATATGAGGTGCTTTTCCTCTAGTTCAATATAGAACGAAGAATATCAGATCAATCAAAAAAATAGAGAAAGTGAAAAAAACATTTAGGCAGAAAATGGGCATTCACTGGAATCCTGTAAAAGTTCAAAGTTCAAAGTAAATTTATTATCAAAGTACACATATTTCTCCTATCTGAGATTCATTTTCTTGCAGGCATTCAGAGTAGAAATAAGAAAATACAGTAGAATCTAAACGCACAAAGTCAGACAAACAACCAATATACAACAGTTAACAAACTGAGCAAATACAAAAAAAAAATAATAATAAACAAACAAACAAATAAATAATACTGAGAACATGAGCTGTAGAGTCCTTGAGCGCATAGGTTGTGGAATCGATTCAGAGTTGCGGTGAGTGAAGTTATCCATACTGATTCAGGAGCCTGATGGTTGAAGGGTAGTAACTGTTCCTGAAGCTAGTGGTGTGGGACTTTAGGCTCCTGTACTGCCTTCTGGATGGTATCAGCCTGGATGGTGGGACTCCTTGATGATGGACGCTGCCTTCTCGTGGCAGCACTCCTTGTAGATGTACTGCATGGGGGGGAGGGCTTTGCTTGTGATAGGCTGGGCTGGTAATGCAGCAGTTATGAGCATCAAGCACTTCCAGGTCAAAGGGTGTTCCCAAGAGGGACGTCAAGTACCTCAAAGGATTCTGAATAACTCAGATGTAACACGCCTCATCAGGAACCATAGAAAACGATAATGAGAATTTCAGTCGAGGGAAGTCGAACTACTGACAAATAACATTGCAACCTTCAAGCATCTAGGTTCCCAAATTTTTTTATGCCATGGACCAATACCAAGAAGCAAGGAGTCTGTGGACCCCAGGTTGGGAATTCCTGCTCTAGGACAATGCATTCAAGTATCAGAAAGGGTGGTGTAGGAAAAGGGATAGGCAGTGGTTGTTGGTGTGAAGGAGCTTGTGTGTGCTTTCATGAATTTAGTGATGAGCATGTTAGCAATTGGATTAAGTCTGACACAACAGCAATCTACACTCTGCTGCTTTTCCCAAACATGGAACATGTTGCCAGAGAAGGTGGTGGAACCAGATGCAGATATTATGATCAAGAGGCATTCAGACAGGTGCTGAAATAAGTGAAAAGCAAACTGCTGCAGCAACTCTCAGTGGGTCAGTTAGCATCAGTGGTGGGAAAGGAACCGTCAACGTTTCAGGCATGTGGTAGATTGGGAGAACAAGAGTTCATCTTTATCGTAGGAGATGTCCATTCAGGAGTATGATAATAGCAGAATTGAAGCTGTTCTTGAATCTGGTTGTTTTGTGGTATTAAACTTTTATATCATCTGCCCAATAGGAGAGGGTAGATGAGAGGATGAGCAGAGTGGGAGGGGGCACTTGATTACGTTGGCTGCTTTCCTGAGTCAGTGGGAAGTGTAGACGGAGTCACTGGAGGAGAGGCCGGCTTGCATGATGGACTGAGCTGCATTTTAAACTCTCCTGTAATTTCTTGCAGTCTTGGGCAGAGCCACTGATGTACCAAGCTGTGATGCATTTCAAAAGGATGCTTTCTGTGATAGTTCTGTCAAAATTGTGTGTGAACGTAAGTCCGCTGGAGGCTGGAGACTGCAGAAAGCGGCCTGTCCTGGGGTTAGAGGGCTGTGTGTGTGTGTGTGTGTGTGTGTGTGTGTGTGTGTGTGTAGGGTGGCTGGGAGAGAAGAAATGGGCTTATTTTGCTGTTGTTGGTTTGTTGCTTGTTGTGTTCTGGTTTGTTGTGTTATGTGCTGTTCTGCCAAACATTTTACGCGTCATATGTTGGCACTGGAATGTGTGGCAACACTTGCGGACTGACCCCAGCCCATCCTCAGGTGTGTTGTTGTTCACTGTATGTTTCAATGTACGTGGGATAAATAAACTGGAGTCTTAAATCTTGAACACATTGTCAATGCATCAAAGTTTCAAAGTAAATTTATTATCAAAGTACGTATATGTCACCATAGAAAACCTACAACACAATACAGGCCCTTCGGCCCACAATGCTGTGCTGAACATGTCCTGACTTTAGAAATTACCCAGGATTACCCATAGCCCTCTATTTTTCTAAGGTCCATGTACCTATCCAGGAGTCTCTTAAAAGACCCCATCGTTTCCGCCTCCACCACCGCCGCCGGCAGCCCATTCCACGCACTCACCACTCTCTGCGTAAAAAGCTTACCCCTGACATCTCCTCTGTACCTAATTCCAAGCACCTTAAAACTGTGCCCTCTCATGTCAGCTACTTCAGCCCTGAGAAAACGCCTCTCACTATCCACACGATCAATTCCTCTCATCATCTTATACACCTCTATCAGGTCACCTCTCATCCTCCGCAACTCCAAGGAGAAAAGGCCAAGTTCACTCAACCTATTCTTATAAGGCATGCTCCCCAACATACTACTGAGAGGTTCATTTTCTTGCAGGCATTCACAATAGAACAAAGAAATACAATAGAATCAATGAAAAACTACACACAAAGACTGGCAACAACCAATTTGCTTAAGAAGACAAACTGTGTAAATATATACAAAAAATATTGAGAACATGAGTTGTAGAGTCCTTGAAAGTGAGCCCATAGTTCGTGGAATCACTTTGGAGTTGAGGTGAGTGAAGTTATCAGCACTGGTTCAGAAGCCTGATGTTTTAAGATAATAACCGTGACTGAAACTGGTGGTGTGGGACCTAAGACTCCTGTACCTCCTTCTTGATGGCAGCAGCAAGATGAGAGCATGGCCCGAATGGAGGGAGTCCGTGATGATGGGTGTTGCGCTCTTGTGGCTGTGCTCTTCGCAGGTACAGTATGCTCAATGATGGTAAGAGAAAGTTATTAAACATATTAGAGTTAAAATTAAACTTCTCTTAAAGCCCTCCTTACCTTAACCCATCCTTACTCCATTACTTCTTGCCTTCTCCTACAATGTGTCTTGAAGGGTCAGAAGGGACTTGAAGGGCTGAATAGTTTCATGTCCAATGAATAATTAACTTTAACCTCCTTATCCTCATCCTCAAACTGTCAGCCAGTGACCTCTCTGAGAAGCTACGAAGGGTTCATTGAATGTTGGAGAAGGCAGAAGACAGTTCTGACTGCACTGTCAAAAGGGCAAGTGAGAGTTATATTGAAAGAGAAGGTTTGGAGAATGCCTAGTGAATAGTATACAATAAACACAAGAGATTCTGCAGATGCTGGAAATCCGCAGTAACACGCAAAAAGTGCTGGGGAAACTCAGCAGGTCAGACAGTATCAACGGAGAAGTCGATGTTCTGGCCAAGTCCCGATGAGGTGTCTTGGCCCTAAACATCGACTCCTTACTCCTCTCCATTTAAAAGTGGATAGAGCACCTTCAAGTATAGATAGAAACAGCAATGGATTTTTAAGTTACATTTACTTTGCATTTTAAGGGTTAGAGATCAAAGATCAAAGATCAGCTTTATTTGTCACACATACATCAAAGCATACAATGAAATTAATTGTTTGTGTCAATGATTTACATAATCTGAGGATGTCCTGGGGCAGTCTGCAAGTGCCGCCATGCTTCCAGCTCCACAACTTACTGCTACTAACCTGTAGGTCTTAGGAATGCAGGGGGAAACCCATGCAGTCACGGTGAGAACATGCAAACTTCTCAATTGAACCCAGGTCACTGTGCTGTAAAGCATTCTGCTAGCCACTGTGCAGTACGACCATGCCAATAGGTTTGTACATAGTACTCCACGTGCGGTGTCAATGAGGACCTATTGTTGCATAATCAAGTACTTAAGTACATTTATTATCAAAGAATGTATAGATTACACAATCTTGAGATTTGCTTGCTCATAGGTAGCCACAAAGCAATAAACCCAAACGAACCCAATTAAAGAAAAAAAAGAATATAATTAAAAATAAAAGACCAACACTGGATGTTCAAGAGAAAGAAGAAAAAAATCATGCAAACAATTAAAGCAAGCTAAAGTTGAGTTCAAAGTTGAGCCATTTGGAACCAAAGTTGAGTTTTCAGACCTGAACCCCAGAACGGCCCGGAGGAGACCCAAAGCCTCGCTTGTCGGATCAGGAGTGATTCCTCTCTTCTGTGCACTCTGTGCGCACTTCTCACGACCTCAGTAAAGCAGCCAGCATGATCAAAGATCCCACTCACTCCAGACATTCTGTCTTCTCCCCACTCCCATCAAGCAGATAAATAATCTGTCATACCTCCCATATACCTCAAAGTGTGTCCTGTTCATTGAGCTACCTTCAAGTGCAGTAATTTATGGAGGCAGGTCTCAGGTGCTAAAGTGAAATAAGACAAATAATCACAATCTGATTTGTTTAATGGAGCTTCTCACTGCAATTATGGCTTTTTTCCAATCTTTCGTGATCTGGAATACATTTCTTGCAAGGATGGTAGAAATATATCAATTGAAAGGGATTTTAATTCATAAAGAGAACTAAAATATTGCAGAACCAGAAGAAAGAATTGGTGGAGTAGGATCATGAAGGGGGTATGTGGAATTATTTAAATGGCACTCGCCAACATTATGGTTTCCTACATTATCTGACATTCTTCAACATTCTTCTGAAGATGAGCAGAAAAGGATTGGTCCAAATAAGTCCAGGAGCCGTGTGAAAAAAAATATTATTTCCAAGCTGCATATGGAGATAGTAATGCAGATGGTCAACAATTTATCCAAAGCAATAACTTTTAAAGAAAATTTTAGTGGAAGGAGAGGTATTGTGGTAGGGAGATTTCAGAACTTCAGGCTTGGAGTACTGAAATATGGTTCCAATGTACCCACTGGAAAAGGGGAAGCGGTCCTGTACAGTGAGGATAGGGATTTAGGGAAGAAAATGTAGAGCAAGACCTCCAAGGAAGTAATCTCCAGATTACTCCCAGTGCCACATGCTAGTTAGGGCAGGAATAGGATGATAGTACAGACGAATGAGTGACTGAGGATCTGCTGCAGAGGGCAGGGTTTCAGATTTCTGGATCATTGAGATCTCTTCTGGGGAAGGTATGACCTGTACTAAAAGGATAAGTCGCACCTCAACCAGAGGGGACTAATAACCTTGCAGGTTGGTTTTCTGGAGCTGTTAGCGAGGATTTAAGTGAATTTAACAGGGAGATGGGAACCAAAGTCATAGGGCTAAGGATGGGACCGATGATATACAACTAGATGCAGTGTGTAGTGACACTGTGAGGAAGGACAGGCAGATGACAGGACAAAATTGCAGTCAGTAAGAATGTAACATCTGGGGAAAAACAAAAAAGGGTGATAAATACAGGACTGAAGGTGTTATATATGAATGCACACAGTATACGGAATAAGGTAGATGATCGTGAAGTGCATTTAGAGATGGGCAGGTATGATGTTGTGGACATCACTGAGTCAAGGCTGAAAGAAGATCGTAGTCAGGAGCTATGGTAGCGTAGCGGTTAGTGCAACACTATTACAGCTCGAGGCATTCTGGCATTTGCAATTCAATCCCACTGCTGTTTGTACGTTCTCACCGTGACCACATGAGTTTCATCCAGGTGATCCAGTTCCCTCCACAGTCCAAAGACATACCGGTTAGTAGGTTAATTGATCATTGTAAATTGTGCTGTGATTAGGCTAGTGTTAAATTGGTGGGTTGTTAGGCTGGAAGAGCCTGTTCTCCACTGTATCTCCAAGAAATAAGAAATAAGAGAAAACATCCATGGATACACATTGTATCAAAAGGACAGGCAGGTAGGCAGAGGGAGTGGCGGGGCTCCGTTGGTTTAAAATGAAATCAGATCTTTCAAAAGAGGTGACGTGGGACTATGGGAAGAGTTAAGAAATTGCAAAGATAAAAAGACCCTGATGGGAGTAACATACAGGCCTCTGCACAGTAGCTAGGACAGGGGCTACAAATAAGGAGGCTCTATGTCCTCTCGGTGGAATATGTGGGTTTTCTCTGGTGCTACAGTTTCCTACCACAGTCCAAAGAGAGGAATTGGTCATTGTAAATTGTTCTATGATTGACTGGGTGAAATTAGGTGTTGCTGGGTGACGCTGCTCGAAGGGCCAGAAGGGCCTATTCTGTGCTGTATCTAAATAAATAAATCAGAATCAGAATCGGGTTTATTATCACCGGCATGTGTCGTGAAATTTGTTAACTTAGCAGCAGCAGTTCAATACAATACATTATATAGAAAGAAAAATATTAATAAGTAGATCAATTACAGTAAGTATATATGCGTATATTAAATAGTTAGATTAAAAATAGTGCAGAACAGAAATAACATATATTAACAAAAAGTGAATAGTGTTCATGGGTTCAATGTCCATTCAGAAATCGGATGGCAGAGGGGAAGAAGCTGTTCCTGAATCACTGAGTCTGTGCGTTCAGACTTCTGTACCTCCTTCCTGACAGTAACAGTGAGAAAAGGGCGTGCCCTGGGTTTTGGGGTTCCTTAATAATGGATGCTACTTTTCTGAGGTACCACTCCATGAAGATATCTTGGATACTATGGAGGCTAGTACCCAAGATGGAACTAACTAATTTTACAAATTTCTGTAGCTTCTTTCAGCCCTGTGCAGTAGCCCCTCCCCGCATATCAGACAGTGATGCAGCCTGTTAGAATACTCGCTATACATTTATAGAAGTTTTCAAGTGTCTTAGGTGACAAGCCAGATCTCTTCAAACCCCTCATGAAATATAGCTGCAGTTCTGTCTTCTTTATAACTGCATCAAAATGTTGGGACCAGATTAGATCCTCGGAGATCTTGATACCCAGAAACTTGAAACTGCTCTCCCTCTCCATATCTGATCTCTCAATGAGAATTGGTTCATGTTCCCTTGTCTTACCCTTCCTGAAGTCCACAATCAGCTCTTTCATCTTACAGATGTTCAGTGCCAGGTTGTTGCTGCGACACAATATGAAGAAATATGAAGGTTAGCTAGCCAATAAAATAAAAGAGGATACAAAGGTTCTGAACTT